>NW_023425573.1:76503715-77112703 GCF_014108245.1 Pipistrellus kuhlii
GGAAAGCATGGCATCCGCCTGTGTTCAGATGGGGACACTGAGATGCAGGGGAACCCAGAACGTTAGCATCTGGGCTCAGGTCTGCTTTCCTTCTGCCCCAGGAGCCGACCTGCTCTCAGGGCCTGGGTCCTGTGTGCACCCAGGGCTGGAGAGGTCTTGTTTAGTCCCAGGGAGAGCCAGCTTGGCAGAGGATGGAGGCTACAGCCTCAGTGGGGAGGAACAGGGCTGAGCGGAAGGGCCAGAGTGGAGCCTTGGGGACATGGTCCCATTCAACCTGGAAGCCTTGGGGGCCGACAGAAAAGGGCATGGAAGGAGATGGAGCAAGAGGGGGCCAAGCCTTTGGAGCCCAGGAGGGAGGAAGCAGGAGGGCTATGAGGGAGGAAGCGGGAGGGAGCCAAGCCTTCGGAGGACCAGGGAAACTCCCTGCCAGCAGCTCAGTGGCCCCAGGAGGACATCTTAGCCAGGCCACGCGCAAACACTGCTGGGTGTGATTCGGAGCCTGTTTCGTGGTGTTCTTAACCAGCCACTGCTCTGAGTGCACCATCAGCTGGCCTCTCTCTGTCCCCTGCCCCTCTCCACCCGCAGTTGCTGGGACCCCTCGGGAGACGCAAGCCAGCCCAGCGCTCATCTCTGGTGTTGGGATCAGGCAGGCTGGGTGATCCTGTGGACCTACCACTGTGGGACGGGGCAGTGGACGGCGCTTGTGGAGTGGGAGGGTGGTGGGCAGCGGTGGGGGAGGGACAGTCGCTGCGGACCACGTAGAAGGATCCATTGCACTGCCTGTGCCGGGTCCCAGCAGGAAGCAGGGCGGGCAGCAGTCAGAACACGGAGGGAGTTTAATGAAGGACTTTACAAGGCACCAGCTCCTGCCCCAGAACCCATGCTGTCACCTTGCTGTGAAGGAGGTCTGGGGAGGGGGCTTCCTGGCAGCACGGGGACCCCGGCTCTGCTCTGGGGGACAGGCAGCCTGCTGGGTCCCTGCGGAGAGTGAAGCCAGGTGGCCCTCACCTGGGGCAGGGTGGGCTGGAGAGGGGCTATAGCAGCTGTGGGGAGAGGGCACCCCGTGGATCAGGTGGGAGCCTGGGAGCTTTGCTGCCTGTGTCCTGGGCCCTGGCCCCTGTGTGTCTGTCTGCTCACACTGGGTGGGGGTGGGAGTAAGGGAAGCCCATGGGTCCCAGCCCTGATTCCCTATGCTCTGGGTGCCAGGCCCTGGAGGTTCGAGTTGGAGCCTCCAGCTACGCTCCCTCACCCCCGCCCCCTCCACCCCACCCACCCCCGCAACCTGGATCCTCCAGGGCAGGCCCAGCATCCCATCCTCAGGAGCTCTAGAGCCGAGCAGGGGTGTCCTCCAGTACCTCTTCTGCCTGCTTCTTGTGCCAGAAAATGTACCATCTGGGCCAGGAGAAGGCGGAAATGTGTCAATCCAGAAGCAGTGGGGCTGCGGTGGGGCTGCGGGGCTTGGGAAGGCACTTACCCACCTCCAGCTATGACTGCCAGGGAGAAAGTAGCGCAGAGGCTCACAGCCCACAGGAGAGTCTTCTGGGTCCAGCCTGAGGGTGGGGGTTGGGGGGTGACAGAGGGGCCAGCGGTTTGGGGAGCAGTCAGGGGTGTCTTGGCTCAGAGAGAAAGCCACGCTCTTTCCTAGCTCCATTCACCTGCTCAGTCAATGTCTGCAACTCCTTACTGAGCACCTACTGTGTGCCCAGCAGACTCCGAGATGAATGAGACAGGCTCTGCCTCCAGGAGGGAGAGAAGCAAACCACTGCACGTGGTGTCCGAGGGAGGCAGGACAGGGCGGGGCGGGAGCAGGAGGCTGAGGAGGCTGACGGGCCAGCCCAGGGGCGGGAGCTGGTCAGGGGAGGCTTCGTAGGAAGCAGGAGTCCTGGCTGACTTTGAAAGACAAGTGGGAATTCCATCCAGGCAAAGGGCACAGCAAGTTCAAGGACGAAAATATAAAGCTGGCCAGTGTGGCTGGGAGCCCGGAACGGGAGGCAAGCAGGGTGGCTCACACAGGGCCTCTGAGGACGGTGGACTTGGGGGAATCGGGAGCTACTGAAAGGTCTCTACAGGGAGTGCCATCGGCAGGTTGTCTCTTGAGAAAAAGGTCTTTGATTGCTGAGAAAGATGTGCCCGAAAGGGTGCTGTCATAATGCGGTGAGAGGTGAGGAGGCCCGGAAAAGAGGCTGGATGTTGGAATGAAAATATGTCAACACCTTAAAAAATCCTATCTAATAAAAGAGTAATGTGCAGATTGACCATCACTCCAACACACAATACCTGCTCCCGTGTGGTTAAAGATCCTGCTCCTATATGGACACAAGATGACCACCACAAGATGGCCACCACAAGATGGCCTGCCGGGAAGGGCAGTTGGAGGCTATTAACCCTGCAGGGAGGGCATTTAGGGGTGACCAGGCTGGCAGAGAAGGGAAGTTGGGGGCAAACAGGCTGGCAGGGGAATAGTTAGACATCAATCAGACTGGCAGGGGAGTGGTTAGGGAGTGATCAGGCTGGCAGGCAGAAGTTAGGGGCAATCAGGAAGGCAGGGAGGTGAGCAGTTGGGAACCAGCAGTCCTGGATTGTGAGAGGGATGTCTGACTATCAGTTTAGACTGATCCTGGTGGGTCCTAGATTGGAGAGGGTGCAGGCTGGGCTGAGGGAATTTCGTGCACTGGACCTCTAGTTATTTCATAAACCTTGGTGGTTCAATGGCTGGGGAAGGGGAGGGCGAGCTCTAAGGGAAGGCTGAGCTCTTAGGGTGGGGCCATTTGCTAAGAGAACCCGGAGGGAAGAGCAAATCTGGGGGTGGAGGTGGTTTGGGCCGGTCTCAGCCTGCTGGCTCTATGGCCCGAGTGAGGCGTCCGGGGACAGGCGGCTCTGTAGTTCTGCAGCGGGATGTGTGGACCTGAGGGATCTTGGTGCCACCTTCATGGTGACAAAGGAGAGCGAGTGCAGGGCTGGACAGAAGTGGCAGGCAGTGGGGGAAGAGACAACAACGACCCAAGGCGGGTGGCTGGAGCTGGACGGGCCACTGGCCACTGACCTGGGCAGAGGGTGGGGTCTCCGCAGGTGAGGAGGTGTGCTCTGCAGGTGGCACAGCTGATGACCTCCAGTTTGAAGGGTAGGGCTGCGAGAAGGGTGGGCAGGAGTCTTAGCGAGGGCTGAGTGCCCTCACCCCAGGCCCAGGCCCAGGCCCCCAGTACTCACCACAGGAGCTGTTGCAGGCTGTTGCTCAAGGGTGAGATGGTGGAGAAACTGAGGTGCCATGGAGGCAGACAGAGCCAGGCAGGGTGGGGTGTGAGCAGGAAGGGACGATGGGAGATGTGGACAGGCACCCGGTAGGGGGCAGGGATGAAGGTGAGACTGGACTCTGCTCTCAGCCTCAGGGCTGGAGGCCGGAGAAGGGCTGGGCGTGGCGGGCAGCCCCTCTCACCCTGCTCCTCGAGCTCCTCATAAGCCTTGCTCAGCCTCTCAACAAACAGCTGCTTCTGGACGTTAACCTCACTCAGGAGCGATGGTTTGTCTGGCGGCATGTGGGGGAGAGGGGTGTAGGCTGCCTGAGTCTTAGATCAGGTCGATCTCGCAGCTGTCTCAGACTGGGAATGCCAACCAGCTCCTCTAGCATGGTCCCCAGAGGGCGCCCCACACAGAGGCCGTGGCCCACCTCAGCCCGCTGCCACCCCGGGACGAGTGGGGCTTTCGGGGAGGCTTCGCGGGCCACACTGTCTCCCCGAAGCGGGCCCTGTGACACGCGGCCTCTCACCATCGCGGAACTTCCCAATGGCCCCGTCGATGTGATTGAATAACTCAGCTGCTTCTCGCTCCACATGCTCGTGCCCTGAGATGGGACATGTGAGGAAGGAAGCCAGGGGCCTGAGCGCTCAGCCCAGGCGCAGGGCCAGCCTGCACCTCGGTCTCCACAAGGCACCTCACCCAGATACCGGGGCTCCGGTGGGACGGGAGCCTGCAGGAGCAGGGCCTGGAGGCTTAGGGAGAGCTCCCGGGGCGGCCCCGGCGGCCCCCACAGGACCTGCAGGTCATACTCCAGCAGCAGCGGCAGCTCCCGCCAGCAGCGCAGGCAGCTCCTCCCGGCGCCGGCGGCCGGCAGCAGGCAGCCGAGCAGGACCAGCAGCATCTCCGGGCCTTCCCCCTGTTCCTCCACCGCTCCCAGTTCCACCTGGAACACCGGTCTCCCTGGAAACCACGTTGTTTCTGCAGAACAAAGGTAAATTCCGAAGGAAAGGCCAGGCCAGCGGTGGCAAGCACTGGGCTTTGGTGCCCGACCTGGTGCCAGATCGCAGCCCTCTGAAGATGCCTGCTCGGAGATTTCCGTGCTGCTCTGAGCTGCTCGGCTCTCCCGGTGGCGTTGCCACGTGCAACACAGCCTCCCAGGCTGGACCGGGAGCGTCGGAGGGAGCAGCACAGAGAGGGCGAGCTGGCAGGAACCTGAGCTCAGCCCCCGGGCAGCGGGCAGCGGGCACCTTTGCCAACATGCGTGTGCAGTGGCAGCAGCCTGGTGGTGGCCGGGACAGAGGGCATAGACAGCTCCCCAGCACAGTGGAGGCAGCCGGCTCTCAGCCAGGCGGGAAGCACGGTGAGCAGCCGTCTTTGGGGCAGCCATTCTGATGTGCAACAGGCACTGAAGAAAAGCTGAGGCCCTCCACTCAGTGAAGAGAGCCGGTGGGATCCTGTCACTGCCCAGTGGGCCAGCCTTGCCCTTCCATCCAGGCTCCACCCCCTCCCCAACACCTCAGGCTGGATTAAGGGCGGCTGAAAGCCACCAGGCGTTTGAGGAATACTGCTGATGTGAACAAGAGACAAAAACTATAGTAAAGATTCCAAACAGAAGCAAACGAAAACCACAGGAAAAGTGAAGGTGCAAAAATACACCGTGGGAAGCAGAAGACTACACCAAATGCCTCAACAATCAGGTAAAGGTTGCCTTTCCCAGACAAGAGAGGCTGCTATGTAAACGCAAAAGGCACGGATTAATAATATGAGTGCAGGGCCAGCTGGGGTAGCTCAGTGGTTGAGCATCGACCTATGAACCAGGAGGTCACCGTTCGATTCCCGGTCAGGGCACATGCCTGGGTTGCGGGCTTGATCCCCAGTGTGGGGGGTGCAGGAGGCAGCTGATCAATGATTCTCTCTCATCCTTGATTTGTCTCTCTTTTCCTCTCTGAAATCACTAAAAATATATTTTAAAAAGTATGATTGCAGGGATTTAAAAATTCCATAGAAGTACTGGGAGATAAAGTTGCAGAAATCCCCAGACAGAAGTATAAAAATAAAACAACAACACAGAGATGAGAAACAGGAAAAAGATGAAATTAGATAATCAATACATGCAATGTCCAGCAAACACAAGTTTCAGAAGGGAAGAACGGAGAGGGAATCATTTATAAAGACTTGGGGTGAAGAAGTTTACACAGGGGTACAGTCTAGCTTAGGGGACTGGTGCAGCAGACAGGTTCACTAGTCACATCGGAGCAGAGCAGCAGTGGAGGCGGTAAATTCTGGCTGCTCTGGTCAGCTGGGCTCTGAGGTGGGAGGACGGCTCTGAGTACCGCAGAGCTGTTGCTTTCCCACCGGCTTTAGGTGGTTTGGGGTAAGGGGTTGGCCTGCTTTGATCTATTATACTTGGGCAATGTTGGAGAGGAAGGCCCTGACTCCCTGAGCCACAGCTGGGAAAGCGGTGCTGCCTCCCATGATGCCCTGGGTAGGGTTCAGTACACAGGCACGAAGGCCTGCTGCTCACGGTATTTGCCATCTCCTCTGAGGTGGCCCCACCCACCCTGTGTGTGTGGGAGGAGAAAACAGGGAACTAATAGAAGTGAAAAGAAAGGTTTTAGAACTCAAAGGGCCTGCTGAGAAGGCATTGAGGGCTAGGGATGAGAAACAGCACACTAAAGCGCAGAGGGAAAACAGGCCATGTACAGTGGCCCAGTGATCAGAGCGTCTTCAGGCTTCTCAAGGGCAGGATAGGAAGCATTAGACAATGCTTCCACATTCTGGGAAAAATGTCCCGTCTTAGACTTCTCTACTCAATAAAGCATCAGCCAAGGAAGAAGAAAGACAGAGGCTATTTCTGTCAGGCAAGCTTTAAATGAACTTCTGTCTTTTCTCAGAAAGTGATGAAAGGATGTGCTCCAGCTAAAGGAGCAAACCATGCAAGAGAGATGATGCAATGACAGTCAGGAAAAGGAGCCTAATCCTGCAGAGGGGTGAAGAGAACTACGTGACAGTCAAGGCTCACCTCAGGAGGCGGTGCAAGCTGTTGGCTCTTCCTGGGGGCAGAAAGGTCTGGAGTGGGTGGCCTAGGTCAGCTCCCTCATGGCTTTGGGTTTCTTACTTGGGCTTTTGTTTGGGTGAAATAATGAGAGAGGTCTTTAGAGTGAGGTTTGAGGTAAAGCCCAAGAGTCCCCTTTCCCTCAGTTGATTGTTTTATTTTTTTTTTTGAGAAACCCGAGAGAAGGGCAGAATTCGGGTGTCACTTTGTGACCCAATTCCATCTCAATTCAACTGCAGCTCTTAGCATCAGTTGGATAATGTGATCCTGGCTCTTCCAAGTGACATTTAAATGTAGAGTTACAGTAATTATGGGCTGGTGGAGATTTTAATCCAACCCAATGCCTGTGGTTTACAATTCTTCACCTACTCATTTTCTAGTCTCCATTTGCTTGTCCTGATTTCTTCTCTTATTTCTAGTCTAAGTCAATTCCATGTTGTGCACTTGGCAGTAATTAGGAATTTGGAATGAATTAGTGCCAATAATAAAGGCAGCCTTTTCTTTTTTCTAGGCATTTTGTTGAGATAGTATGCATCAATTTGAGATCATATCCATCTTTTGTGCTTTCAGTCACTTGGGCATGTTTAATACCTTTGACATAAGACAGACCATTCAGTTTGAAGGCAGAAATCAAGCTGCTTCTTTTGAGGCCAAATATCATCTCTCCAACCCAAGAGTTCCTTTAGGTTCCCATCTGAGAATCTGGTTTCATGGCATGAAAAATTCTGGTGATTCACTTCTCTTACCTTCTGATCACTCTCCTCTCAAACCACCCCTGTCTGCCTTGCAGAGCTGGTGTTGTGTCCTCCTTCTTCCTCAACCAGTACAGATTTCCATGCTCACTAGCTTCCTGTTGCTACATCACTAATTATCACAAACTCAGTGGCCCGAAGCATATCCATCTGTCACCTCCTGGAGTTAGGGCTTGGCTTGCTCTCTCCTCTGCGTCTCCCCAGCTGAATTGTGATATTGAATATCATAACCTGGTCACAGGTGTGAAGCTCCTCATGCTCACAGTGGGCCTCATGCTCAAGGGGAGAAGAGTGTACGGAGTGTGTACAGAGGACAGGCATGCTGGAGACTATCTCAGAATTTGTCCTACCACACCCCAAAACCCAAATGTCTATCCTTTGGACCTTTAATGGTGCCACCAGCTCCCCTCCCCACACAACTAGTCATCAATTTGGGTAAGAACATTGTGGTGCCTCGGTATGCAAGTAAGTTAGTTGGAGGCATAGCTGCGATGTTAGTATGCTGCCACTAACTACCAGGGGTGAGTGCATATGCATATGACTGTCTCACATCAGACACCAACTACTCGCTCTGGGCTCTCAGCCCACCTTCACTTCTGACCCACTGACTACACACAAATGGGTTCTCACTGGCCCCTGAGCTTCGGTAATTCACTAGGAAGGTTCATGGAACTCAGGAGAGTAAGGTACTTAAGATTACAGTTTTACTATAAGGATACAAATCACAAGCAGCCAAAGGAAAAGCCACATGGAGAAAGTCTGGAGGGTCCCAATGTGAAGCTTCTGTGCTTTTGGGATTTGCCATCCTTCTTGTACATTGATGTGTATCAACAACCAGGAGCTCACGTGAGCCTCAGTCCCATAATCTTTATTTGGTTTTGTTATATAGGTGTGATTAAGGCTTGATTCATTGGTGATTGAACTCAGTCTCCATCTCCCCTTCTCTGTAGGTTTGGCTGATGTCATTTGACTCAAAGTCCCAACCTCTAATCACCTGGTTGGTCTTTCTAGCCTGGCCAGCCCCCATTCTAAGTCATCGCCTTAGCATAAAGCCAGCAATGAGTCCACCATATGTAGCAAAGACAATCCTACCGCTCAGAAATTGCAAAGATTTAGAAATGAAGACTGGAACCAGAGAGGAAGGCTGGCAGCATAGGAGGTCATTATTGCTCATGAACGTCTGGCTTGCATTCCCAAGGACCCAGGCTTGGTGCTGCTTCTGGGGTCTCTCGGAATCTTCTAAGAGGTTTTTAAGTTTCAGGCACACACTTTTGACTCAAAGGGACTGAGATGTGGGGATAGTAAGGTAGCAGCAGGGGGAGATTAGGGACAAGTAAAACATTACGAGGGCATCCGTCTTCACAAAGTGCAGGACCAAATTAACTCAGGCGGCACACTCTCTTAGAGGTTACTGACCTGTAAATTCTCTCCCATTGTTACGAGGAACCTTGGTGGAGAGAGGGCTTGATAAATCCAAGAGGCTGGTATCTATTTAATCAATGCCTTTACAAGAGGTAAGATTTAGCTGTTTGATTTTTTAATAAAAAAAATTAGAAAAAAATTCATCACCAGATGACCCATTATAAATAAAATATTCATTTCATTATCTTTCTGGTTAAAATCCATGTCTTGAAATGCTTTGTTGTAGCTACTTAAATGATCAATGAGGTGCCCCGGGGGATTTCTCCTGCAGAATTGGTTGGTAGAGAACATTAAAATTGCATGCAGCCACTTTTGTGATTTTAATAACATTCAGGAGAACTTTGACTGGAATTAGAAGGAGCTTAAAGTGCAATGCTTCTTCTGGGAAAGGTTGAGGACACCACCTTTGGTGTTCAAGGAGGCCAGTCAAGCAGCCACAGGACATGCTCCTGTTTGCCCTGACAGCTGGGCAGAGGCATTCTCCCCACAACCGGGGGCCATGGTCAGCGGGGTCTGCAAACAAGAAGCTCTGGCCATTGCCTGCAGCTCTGGGACAGTCCTGTTGGTCTACAGACGAGCACAGCTGACAGAATAAGCATGGCCAACAGAACGCATGGCCCCCACACTCCTCTTAGGGGTGAGCTGAAGCCCAAAAGGGGACCCGATGAGGGTTCCAGTTCAGACCTGTGCCTTCCAGATCAATGCTCACCACTCCACACCTAAGGCCCCAACACAGTTACTTTATTTTTTTTTCTTTTTCTATTTTATGGTCACTGAGCTCAGCTCTGCGCCTATAAAACCTGCACAGGTTTCTCCACCCCACAGTGATTCCCACATCATCTGATTTCTGTAATGGCCATGCCTAAAACATGGCCATGTATTTCATTAGTTGCATGCTGATTTAGTAAACATTTACTGTTGTTGATTGAAAATATCATTAAACTCCAGTGTAGGCTGTGCTTCCATCAGACTTCCCAGCCTGCTTCACAAAGATGTGTCTCCTCCCAAGATGTGTCACCTCACAAAGATGTGTTACCTCACAAAGACATGGCATCTTCACAGAGATGTGTCTACTCACAAAGATGTGTCACCTCACAAAGATGTGTCACTTCACAAAGACATGGCATCCTCACAGAGTTGTGTTTACTCACAAAGATGTGTCTACTCACAGAGATGTGTCACCTCACAGAGATGTGTCTCCTCACAGAGATGTGGTCTCCTTCTCACCTTACACGGATGTGGTCAACTCACAAAATGTGGTCTCCTCACAAATATGTGTCTTCTCACAAAGATGTGGTCTCCTTACAAAGATGTGGTTTCCTCATAGAGATGTGTCTCTTCACAGAAATGTGTCACCTCACAAAGACTTCGTCTCCTCACAGAGATGTGTCACCTAACAAACATGTGGTGTTCTACAGAGATGTGTCACCTCACAGAGATGTGGTATCTTCAGATATGTGTCACTTCATAGAGATGTGGTTTCCTCAGAAAGATGTGTTACCTCACAGGTATGTGTCACCTCACAAAGACATGGCTACCTCACAGAGAAGTGTCCCCTCACAAAGATGTGTCACCTCAAAAGGACGAGGCCTCTTCACAGAGATGTGACTCCTCACAAAGATGTGTCTCCTCAGAAATAGGTGTCGCCTCACATAAACTGGCCTCCTAACAAAGATGTGTCTCCTCACAAAGATGTGGTCTCCTCAAAAGATGTGTCTCCTCACAAAGATCTGTCACCTCAGAAAGATGTGGTCTCCTCATGAAGATGTGTCTCCACACAGAGATGGGTCACCTCATAGAGATGTGTCTGCTCACAGATATGTGGTCTCCTTCTAAACTTACACAATGTGGTCAACTCACAAAGACGTTGTCTCCTCACAGAGATGTGTCTTCTCACAAAGATGTGGTCTCCTCACAAAGATGTGTCTCCTCCCAGAGATGTGTCAACTCACAAAGATGTGTCATCTCACAAACACCTGGTCTCCTCACAGAGATTTATCTTTTCACAAAGTCGTGGTCTCCTCACAAAGATGTGTCTCCTCACAGAGATGTGTCACCTCACAAAGATGTGTCACTTCACAGAGATGTGGTCTCCTCACAGAGATGTGTCTCCTCACAAAGATGTAGACGCCATACAAAGATGTGTCACCTCACAGAGATGTGATCTCCTCACGGAGATGTGTCACTTCACAAAGATGTGCCACCTCATAAAGATGTGATCTCCTCTAAGAGATGTACTACCTCACAAAGTATGGTCTCTTCACAGAGATGTATCTCCTTACAGAGATGTGTCACCTCACAAAGACGTGATCTCCTCACAAAAATGTGTCTCATCACAAAGACGTTTCACCTCACAAAGACGTGGTCTCCCCACAAAGATATGTCTCCTCCCAAAGATGTGTCACCTCACAAAGATGTGGCCTCCTCACAGAAATGTGTCTCCTCAGAGAAATGTGTCACTTCACTAAGACGTGTACTCCTCACAGAGATAAGTCACTTCACAAAAAAGTGGTCTACTACAGATATGTGTCACCTCACAAAGATGTGCCATCCTCAGAGATGTCTCAACTCATAAAGACGTGGCTTCCTCATAGAGATGTGTCTCCTCACTAAGATATGTCACCTCACAAAGACATGGCCTCCTCACAGAGATGGGCCACCTCACAAAGATGTGGCCTCCTCACAGAGATGTGTTTCCTTACAAGGATGTGTCACTTCACAAAGATGTGTCTCCTCACAGAGATATGCCACCTCACAATGACGTGATCTCCTCACAGTGATGTGCCTCATCACAAAGACGTTTCACCTCACAAAGACGAGGTCTTCCCACAAAGATGTGTCTCCTCCCAAAAATGAGGTCTCCTCACAGAGATGTGTCAACTCACAAAGATGTGTCACATCACAAAGATGTGGCCTCCTCACAGAGATGTGTCTCCTCACAGAAATGTGTCACCTCACAAAGACTTCGCCTCCTCACAGAGATGTGTCACCTCACAGACGTGGTGTCCTACAGAGATGTGTCACCTCACAAAGATGTGGTATCTTCAGAGATGTGTCAATTCACAGAGTGTGGTTTCCTCACAAAGATGTGTTACCTCACAGATATGTGTCACCTCAGAATGACGTGATCTCCTACAGAGTTGTGTTACCTTCAGAGATGTGGTATCCTCAGAGATGTGTCTCCTAACAGAGATGTGTCACCTTCGAAAGATGTGTCACCTAACAAAGAGGTGTCACCTCACAAAGACGTGTCCTCACAGAGATGTGTCTCCTCAGAAATATGTGGTCTCCTCAAAAAGATGTGTCTCCTCACAGAGATGGGTCACCTCACAGAGATGTGTCTGCTCACAGAGATTTGGTCTCCTTCTCACCTTACACCAATGTGGTCAACTCACAAAGACATGGTCTCCTCACAGAGATGTGTCTTCTCACAAAGATGTGGTCTCCTCACAAAGATGTGTCTCCTCCCAGAGCTGTGTCACCTCACAAAGATGTGTCACCTCACAAAGACGTGGCCTCCTCACAGAGATGTGTCTTCTCATAAAGATGTGGTCTCTTCACAAAGATGTGTCTCCTCCCAGAGCTGTGTCTCCTCACAAAGATGTGTCTTCTCACAGAGATGTGCCACCTCACAATGATGTGTTTTCCTTTCAGAGATGTGCCTCATCAGAAAGACATTTCACCTCACAAAGACGAGATCTCCCCACAAAGATAAGTCTCCTCCCAAAGATGAGGTCTCCTCACAGAGATGTGTCAAGTAATAAAGATGTGTCACCCCACATAGATGTGGCCTCCTCATAGAGATGTGTCTCCTCACGGAAATGTGTCACCTCACAAAGACGTGGTCTGCTCAAAGAGATGTGTCACCTCACAAAGACGTGGCCTCCTCACAAAGATGTGTCTTCTCACAAAGATGTGTCACTTCACAAAGATGTGTCCCTCACAGAGAGATGCCACCTCACAAAGACGTGGCCTCCTGACAGAGATGTGCCTGATCACAAAGACATTTCGCCTCACAAAGACGAGGTCTCCCAACAAAGATGTATCTCCTCCCAAAGATGAGGTCTCATCACAGAGATGTGTTTTCTCACAAAGATGTGGTCTCATCACAGAGATGTGTCTTCTCAGAAAGATGTGGTCTCCTCACAAAGATGTATCTCCTCCCAGAGCTGTGTCACTTCACAAAGATGTGTCACCTCACAAAGACGTGATCTCACAGAGATGTGCCTCATCAGAAAGACATTTCACCTCACAAAGATGAGGTCTCCCCACAAAGATAAGTCTCCTCCCAAAGATGAGTCCTCCTACAGAGATGTGTCAACTCACAAAGATGTGTCACCCCAAATAGATGTGGCCTCCTCATAGAGATGTGCCTCCTCACAGAAATGTGTCACCTCACAGACATGGTCTGCTCAAAGAGGTGTGTCACCTCACAAAGACGTAGTCTCCTACAGAGATGTGACACCTCACAGAAATGTGGTATCCTCAGAGATGTGTCTCCTAATAGAGATGTGTCACCTCTGAAAGATGTGTCACCTAACAAAGAGGTGTCACTTCACAAAGAGGTGGCCTCCTCACAGAGATGTGTCTCCTCACAAAAATGTGTCACCTCACAAGGACGTGGTCTCCTCACAAAGATGTGTCTTCTCACTGAGATGTTTTACTTCCCAAAGATGTGTCACCTCACAGAGATGTGGTGTCTTCACAGAGATGTCTCTCCTCACAAAGTTGTGTCACCTCACAAAGCCGTGGCCTCCTCACAGAGATGTATCTCCTCACAGAGATGTGTCACCTCACAGAGATATGTCAACTCACAAAGACGTGGCCTATGCACAGAGATGTGTCTGCTCACAGAGATTTGGTCTCCTTCTCACCTTACACAGATGTGGTCAACTCACAAAGACATGGTCTCCTCACAGAGATATGTCTTCTCTCAAAGATGTGGTCTCCTGACAAAGATGTGTCTCCTCCCAGAGCTGTGTCACATCAGAAAGATGTGTAACCTCACAAAGACATGGCCTCCTCATAGTGATGTGTCTTCTCTCAAAGTTGTGGTTTCCTCACAAATATGTGTCTCCTGGCAGGGATGTGTCTCTTCACAGAGTTGTGTCACCTCATAAAGATGTGTCACATCACAAAGATGTGGCCTCCTCACAGACATGTGTCTCCTCACAAAGATGTCTCCTCACAAAGATGTGTCTCCTAAAGAGATGTGTCACCTCACAGAGATGTGTCTCCTCACAGAGATGGGGAATCCTTCTCACCTTACACAGATGTGGTTAACTCACAAAGACGTGTTCTCCTCACGTAGATGTGTCTTTCCCTGAGTTGTGACTCCTCACAGAGATGTGTTTCCTCACAGAGATGTGGTCTCCTCACAAAGAAGTGTCATTTCACAAAGACGTGGCCTCCTCACAGAGATGTGCCTGATCACAAAGACATTGCACCTCACAAAGACGAGGTCTCCCCACAAAGATGTGACTCCTCCCAAAGGTGAGGTCTCCTCACAAAGATGTGTCTCCTCACAGAAATGTGATCTCTTTCTCACCTTACACAGATGTGGTCAACTCACAAAGATGTGGTCTCCTCACAGAGATGTGTCTTCTCACAAAACTGTGGTCTCCTCACAAAAATGTGTTTTTCACAGAGATGTGTCACCTCACAAAGATGTCTCACCTCACAAAGACATGTCCTTCTCACAGAGATGTGTCCCTTCACAAAGGTGTGTCACCTCACAAAGACATGGCCTCCTCACAGAAATGTATCTTCTCACAAGATGTGGTCTACTCAAAGATGTGTCTCCTCATAGAGATATGTCACCTCACAAAGATATGTCAACTCACAAAGACATGGCCTCTTCACAGAGATGTGTCTTCTCACAAAGATGTGGTCTCCTCACAAAGATGTGTCTCCTGGCAGAGATGTGTCATCTCACAAAGACATGTCCTTCTTACAGAGATGTGTCCCTTCACAAAGGTGTGTCACCTCACAAAGACATGGCCTCCTCACAGAAATGTGTCTCCACACAATGATGTGGTCTTCTCACAGAGATGTGTCTTTTCACAAATACATGGCTTCCTCACAGAGATGTGTTTCCTCACACAGGTGTGTAACCTCACAAAGATCTGGCCTCCTCACAGAGATGTGGTCTCCATCTCACCTTACTCAGATGTGGTCAACTCACAAAGATGTGGTCTTCTCACTGAGATGTTTCTCCTCACAAAGACATGGCTTCCTCAGAGAGTTATGTTTCCTCAGAAAGGTGTGTCACCTCACAAAGATCTGGCCTCCTCACCAAGATGTGGTCTCCTCACCTTACACAGATGTGGTCAACTCCAAAAGACGTAGTCTCATCACAGATATGTGTCTTCTCACAATACTGTGGTCTCCTCACATAGATGTGTCTCTTCAAAGAGATGTGTCACCTCACAAAGATGTTGTCTACTCACAAAGATGTGTTACCTCATAGAAATGTGTCACGTCACAAAGACGTGACTTCCTCACAGAGAGGTGTCTTCTCACAAAGATGTGTCACGTCACAAAGACATGGTCTCCTCACAGAGATGTGTCTCTTCTCAAAGAGGTTTCACCTCACAAAGACATGGCCTCCTCACAGAAATGTGTATTCACACAAAGATGTGTCTCCTCACAGAGATGTGTCTCCTCGAAAGATCTATCTCCTCAAAGAAATGTGGTCTGCTTCTCACCTTACTCAGATGTGATTAACTCACAAAGACATAGTCTCCTCACAGAGATGTGTCTTCTCACAAAGATGTGGTCTCTTCACAGAGATGTGTCTCCTCACAGAGATGTGCCACCTCACAAAGACATGATCTCCTCCCAGAGATGTACCACCTCACAAAATGTTGTCCCTTCAGTGAGATGTGTCTCCTCACAGAGATGTGCCACATCACAAAGATGTGATTCCCTCCAGAGATGTGTCACATCACAAAGACATGATCTCCTCACAAAGATGTGCCTTCAACAAAGATGTGTAACCTCATAATGATGTTGCCTGCTCACAAAGATGTGTTTCCTTACAGATGTGTGTAACCTCACAAAGATCTGGCCTCCTCACAGAGATGTGGTGTCCTTCTCACCTTACACAGATATGGCCAAGTCACAAAGACGTGGTCTCCTCACAGAGATGTGTCTTCTCACAAAGACATGGCCTCCTAACAAAGATGTGTCTCCTCCCAGAGATGTGACACCTCACAAAGATGTGTCACCTCACAGAGACTTATTTTCTCACAAAACTGTGGTCTCCTCACAAAGATGTGTCTTCTCCCAGAGATGTGACACCTCACAAAGATGTTTCACCGCACAAAGACTTGTCCTCCTCACAGAGATTTGTCTATTCACAAAGATGTGTCACCTCACAAAGACATGGCCTCCTAACAGAAATGTGTCTCCTCACAAAGATGTGGTCTCCTCAAAGAGATGTATCTCCTCACAGAGATGTGTCTCCTCACAAAGATTTGTCTCCTCACAAAGATGTGGTCTCCTTCTCACCTTACACAGATGTGGTCAACTCACAAAGCTGTAGTCTTCTCACAGAGATGTGTCTGTTCACAAAGACATGGCTTCCTCAAAGAGATGTGTTTCCTCACACAGGTGTGTAACCTTACAAAGATCTGGCCTCCTCACAGAGATGTGGTTTTCTTCTCATCTTACATAGATATGGCCAACTCACAAAGATGTGGTCACCTCACAGAGATGTGTCTTCTCACAAAGACGTGGCCTCCTAACAAAGATGTGTCTCCTCCCTGAGATGTGCCACCTCACAAAGTTGTGTCACCTAACAGAGATTTGTCTTCTCACAAAACTGTGGTCTCCAAAAAGATGTGTCTCCTCACAAAGATGTATCACCTCATAAAGATGTGTCACCGCACAAAGTTATGTCCTCATTTACATCGATTTGTCTATTCACAAAGATGTGTCACCTCACAAAGACATGGCCTCCTAACAGAAATGTGTCTCCTTACAAAGATGTGGTCTCCTCAAAAAGATGTATCTCCTCCCAGAGATGTGTCTCCTCACAAAGATTTGTCTCCTCACAGAGATGTGGTGTGCTTCTCACCTAACACAGATGTGGTCAACTCACAAAGATGAGCTCTCCTCACAGAGATGTGTCTTCTCAGAAAGATGTGGTCTCCTCACAAAGATGTCTCTCCTCCCAGAAATCTGTCACCTCACAAAAATTTGTCTCCTCACAGAGACGTGTCACCTCATAAAGATGTCTTTCCTCACAGAGAAGTGGTCTCCTTCTCACCTTACACAGATATGGCCAATTCACAAACACGTGGTCTCCTCACAGTGATTTGTCTTCTCACAAAGACCTGGCCTCCTAACAAAGATGTGTCTCCTCTCAGAGATGTGCCACCTCACAAAGATGTGATATCCTCAGAGATGTTTCACCTCACAGAGATGTGATCTCCTCACAAAGATGTGTTACCTCACAGAGATGTGTCACCTCACAAAGACGTGACTTGCTCCCAGAGAGGTGTCTCCTGACAAAGATGTGCCACTTCACAAAGACATGGGCTACTCACAGAAATTTGTCTCCCCACAAAAATGTGGTCTCCTCAAAAAGATGTGTCGCCTCACAGAGATGTGTCACCTCACCAAGATGTGTCACCTTACAAAGACATGTCCTTCTCACAGAGATGTGTCCATTCACAAAGGTGTGTCCCCTCCCAAAGACATGGCCTCCTAACAGAAATGTGTCTTCACACAAAGATGTGGTCTCCTCACAAAGATTTGTCTTCTCACAGAGATGTGGTGTCCTTTTCACCTTACACAGATATGACCAACTCACAAAGACGTGGCCTCCAAACAAAGATGTGTCTCCTCCCAGAGATGTGCCACCTCAAAAAGCTGTGTCACCTCACAGAGGTGTGTCTCCTCACAGAGATGTGTCACTTCACAAAGATGAGCCATCTCACAAAGACGCGAGAGATGTACCACCTCACAAAGTGTGGTCTCTTCATAGTCTCCTCACAGAGATGTGCCACCTCACAAAGACGTGATCTCCTCCCAGAGATGTGTCTCATCACAAAGATATTTCACCTCACAAAGATGTGGTCTCCCAACAAAGATGTGTCTCCTCCAAAAGATGTGGTCTCCTCATAGAGATGTGTCACCTCACAAAGACATGGTTTCCTCACAAAAATGAGTCTTCAACAAAGATGTGTCAGCTCACAAACATGTGGCCTCCTCACAGAGGTGTTTCTCCTAACAGAAATGTGTCATCTCACAAAGACTTGGTCTCCTCACAGAGATGTGTCACCTCAGAAAGACATGGTCTCCTTTAGAAATGTGTCGCCTCAGAAAGATGTGATATCCTTAGAGATGTTTTAACTCACAGAGATGTGGTCTCCTCACAAAGATGTGATACCTCACAGAGATGTGTCACCTCACAAAGACATGGTCTCCTCACAGAGATGTGTCTCTTCACAAAGATGTGTTCTCCTCACAAAGATGTGCTTCCTCACAGAGATAAGTCCCCTCACATAGATCTATCTTCTCAAAGAAATGTGGTCTCCTTCTCACCTCACTCAGATCTAGTTAACTCACAAAGATGTTGTCTTCTCACAGAGATGTGTCTTCTCACAAAGATGTGGTCTCCTCACAAAGATGTGTCACCTCAAAGAGATGTGATCTCCTCACAAAAATGTGACACCTCAAAGAGATGTGTCATCTCACAAAGATGTGGCCTCCTCTCAGTGATGTGTCTCCTTACAGAGATGTGTCACCTCAGAGATGTGGTTGCCTTCTCATTTTACACAGATGTGGTCAACTCACAAATATATGGCTTCCTCTCAGAGAGTTGTCTCCTCACAATGATGTGTCACCTCACAAAGACATTACGTCCTCACAGAGATGTTTCTCCTCACAAAGATGTGGTCTCCTCACAAAGATGTGGTCTCTTCACAAAGATGTGTCTCTTCACAGATATGTGTACCTCACAGAGATGTGTCTTCTCACAAAACTATGGTCTCCTCACAAAGATGTGTCTCCTCACAGAGATGTGTCACCTCACAAAGTTTTGTCTCCTCACAGAGAGGTGGTCTTCTTCTCACCTTACAAAGATGTGGTCAACTCACAAAAATGTGGTCTTCTCAGAGATATGTATCTTCTCACAAAGTCATGGCTTCCTCACAGAAATGTGATTGCTCACAAAGATGTGTCACCTCACAAAGATCTAACCTCCTCACATGATGTGGTCTCCTCACCTTACACAGATGTGGTCAACTCCAAAAGACGTGGTCTCATCACAGAGATGTGTCTTCTCACAATACTGTGGTCTCCTCAAAGAAATGTGTCACCTCACAAAGATGTGGTATCCTCACAGAGCTGTGTTACCTCACAGAAATGTGTCACCTCACTAAGACCCGACTTCCTCTTAGAGAGTTGTCTCCTTACAAATATGTGTCACCTCACAAAGACATGGTCTCCTCACAGAGATGTGTCTCTTCTCAAGGAGGTGTAACCTCACAAAGACATTGCCTCCTCACAGAAATATGTCTCTACACAAAGATGTGTCTCCTCACAAAGATGTGTCTCCTCACAGAGATGTGCCACCTCACAAAGACATGATCTCCTCACAGAGATGTGTCTCATCACAAAGACGTTTCACCTCACAAACACGTGGTCCCCTCACAAAGATGTGTCTCCTACCAAAGATGTGGCCGCCTCACAGAGATATGTCTCCTCACAGAAATGTGTCACCTCACAAGGGTGGTCTCCTCACAGAGATGTGTCAAAGCAGAAAGACGTGGTCTCCTCTGGAGATGTGTCACCTCACAAAGATGTGATATCCTCAGAGATGTGTCACTTCACAGAGATGTCTCTTCACAAATATGTGTTCCCTAACAAAGATGTGTTCTACTCACAAAGATCTATCTTCTCAAATAGATGTGGTCTCCTTCTCACCTTACTCGGATGTGGTCAACTCACAAAGACATTGTCTCCTCACAGAGATGTGTCTTCTCACAAAGATGTGGTCTCTTCACAAAGATGTGTCACCTCACAGAGGTATGTAACCTACAACGATGTGTCACCTCACAGAGATGTGATCTCCTCACAAAGATGTGATACCTCACAGAGATGTGTCACCTCACTAAGACCTGGCCTCCTCACAGTGATGTGTCTCCTCACAAAGATTTGTCACCTCAGAGATGTGGTCACCTTCTCATCTTACACAGATGTGGTCAACTCACAAAGACATGGCTTCCTCACAGAGAAGTGTCTCCTCACAAAGATGTGTCACATCACAAAGACATTGTGTCCTCACAGAGATGTTTCTCCTCACAAAGATGTGGTCTCCTCACAAAGATGTGTCTCTTCCAGAGATGTGACACCTCACAGAGATGTGTCTCCTCACAGAGATGTGGTCTCTTTCTCATCTTACACAGATGTGGTCAACTCACAAAACTGTGGTCTCCTCACAAAGATGTGTCTCCTCACAGAGATGTGTCACCTCACAAAGATGTGTCAACTCACAAAGACATGTCCTCTTCACAGAAATGTGTCTCCTCAAAAAGATGTGGTCAACTCACAAAGATGTGTCTCCTCACAGACATGTGTCTCCTCACAAAGATTTGTATCCTCACACAGAAGTGGTCTTCTCAAGTGACACAGATGTGGTCAACTCACAAAGATGTGGTCTTCTCACAGAAGACATGGCTTCCTCACAGAAATGTGTCTCCTCACAAAGATGTGGTCTCCTCACAAAGATGTGGTCTCCTCACAAAGATGTGTCTCTTCACAGAAATGTAATACCTCACAGAGATGTGGTCTCTTTCTAACCTTACACAGATGTGGTCAACTCGCAAAGATGTGGACTCCTCACAGAGATGTGTCTTCTCACAAAACTGTGGTCTCCTCACAAAGATGTGTCTCCTCACAGACATGTGTCTCCTCACAAAGATTTGTCTCCTCACAGAGAGGTGGTATTCTTCTCACCTTAAAAAGATGTGGTTAACTCACAAAGATGTGTCGCCTCACAAAGATCTAGCCTCCTCACAGAGATGTGGTCTCCTTCTCACCTTACACAGATGTGGTCAACTCCAAAAGACGTGGTCTCATCACAGAGATGTGTCTTCTCACAATACTGTGGTCTCCTCACATAGATGTGTCTCTTCACAGAAATGTGTCACCTCACAGAGATGTGTCACCTCACACAGACGTGGTATCCTCACAAAGATGTGTCACCTCACAAAGATGTTGTCTACTCACAAATATGTGTCACCTCACAAAGACATGGTCTCCTCACAGAGATGTTTCTCTTCTCAAAGAGGTGTCACCTCACAAAGAGATGGCCTCCTCACAGAAATATGTCTCCACACAAAGAAATGTGTCTCCTCACAAAATGTGTCTCCTCACAGAGATGTGTCTCCTCACAGAGATGTGTCTCATCACAAAGACGTTTCAGCTCACAAACACGTGGTCTCCCCACAAAGATGTGTCTCCTACCAAAGATATGGCTGCCTCACAGAGATGTGTCTCCTCACAGAAATGTGTCACCTCACAAGGGTGGTCTCCTCACAGAGATGTGTCAAATCAGAAAGACGTGGTCTCCTCTGGAGATGTGTCATCTCACAAAGATGTGATATCCTCAGAGATGTGTCACTTCACAGAGATGTTGTCTCTTCACAAATATGTGTTCCCTCACATAGATGTGTTACCTCACAAAGATATGGTCTCCTCACAGAGAGGTGTCTCCTCACAAAGATGTGTCAGCTCACAAAGGTATGGTCTGCTCATAGAGATGTGTCTCTTCACAAACATGTGTTCTCCTCACAAAGATCTATCTTCTCAAAGAAATGTGGTCTCCTTCTCACCTTACTCAGATGTGGTCAACTCACAAAGACATTGTCTCCTCACAGAGATGTGTCTCCTCACAAAGATGTGGTGTCCTCACAAAGATGTGTCTCCTGACAAAGATGTGATACCACACAAAGATTTGTCACCTCACAAAGACGTGGCCTCCTCACAGAGATGCGTCATCTCAGAGATGTGATCACCTTCTCATCTTACACAGATGTGGTCAACTCACAAAGACATGGCTTCCTCACAGAGAAGTGTCTCCTCACAAAGATGTGTCACATCACAAAGACATTGTGTCCTCACAGAGATGTTTCTCCTCACAAAGATGTGGTCTCCTCACAAAGATGTGTCACCTCACAAAGATGTGTCAACTCACAAAGATGTGTCTCCTCACAGACATGTGTCTCCTCACAAAGATTTGTATCCTCACACAGAAGTGGTCTTCTTCTCAAGTTACACAGATGTAGTCAACTCACAAAGATGTGGTCTTCTCACAGATATGTATCTTCTCACAAAGACATGGCTTCCTCACAGAGATGTGATTCCTCACAAAGATGTTTCACCTCACAAAGATCTAGCCTCCTAACATGATGTGGTCTCCTTCTCACCTTACACAGATGTGGTCAACTCCAAAAGACATGATCTCCTCATAGAGATGTGTCTCATCACAGAGCCATTTCACCTCACAATGATGTGGTCTCCGCACTAAGATTTGTCTCCTCCCAGAGATGTGTGTCTTCACAGAGATGTGTCACCTCACAGAGATGTGGTCTCTTTCTCACCTTACACAGATGTGGACAACTCACAAAGATGTGGTCTCCTCACAGAGATGTGTCTTCTCACAAAGACATGTCCTCCTCACAGAGTGAGGTCTCTTCACAAAGGTGTGTCACCTCACAAAGACATGTCCTCCTCACAGAGTGGGGTCTCTTCACAATTGTGTGTCACCTCACAAAGACATGGCCTCCTCACAGAAATGCGACTCCTCACAAAGATGTGGTCAACTCACAAAATGTGTCTCCTCACAGACATGTGTCGCCTCACAAAGATGTGTCACCTCACAAAGACATGTCCTCCTCACAGAGTGGGGTATCTTCACAAAGGTGTGTCACCTCAGAAAGACATGGCCTCCTCACAGAAATGTGTCTCCTCACAAAGATGTGGTCTCCTTAAAAGGATGTGTCTCGTCACAAAAACTTGTCTCCTCAGAGAGATGTGGTCTCCTTCTCACCTTACACAGATGTGGTCAACTCACAAAGATGTGGTCTCATCACAGAGATGTGTTTTTTCACAAAGATGTGGTCTCCTCACAAAAATATGTCTCCTCCCAGATATGTGTCACCTCACAAAGATGTGTCTCCTCCTAGTGATGTGTCACCTCACAAAGATGTGTCTTCTCACAGTAATGTGTCACCTCAAAAAGACGTGGTCAACTCATAGAGATGTATTACCTCACAAAGATGTTGTCTCCTCACAAAGATGTTTCTCCTCACAGAGATGTGTCTCCTCACAAAGATGTGTTCTCCTTACCAAGATGTGTCACCTCACAAAGATGTGTCTCCTCACAGAGATGTATCACCTCAAAAAGACATGTTCTCCTCATAGAGATGTATCACCTTGCAAAGATTTTGTCTCCTCACAAAGATATGTTACCTCACAGAGATGTGTCACCTCACAAAGACATGTCTTCCTCACAAAGAGGTGTCTCCTCCCAAAGATGTGTCACCTCACAAAGACATGGCTTCCGCACAGAAATGTCTCTTCTCACAAAGATGTGTTCTCCTTATAAAGATTTGTCTCCTCACAGAGATTTGGTCTCCTCACCTTACACAGATGTGGTAAACTTACAAAGTTGTGGTCTCCTCACAGAAATGTGTCTTCTCACAAAGTTGTGTCACCTCACAAAGATGTGTCTCCTCCCAGAGATATGTCTCCTCACAAATCTCTATCTTCTCAAAGAAATGTGGTCTCCTTCTCACCTTACTCGGATGTGTTCCACTCACAAAGACCTTGTCTCCCCTCAGAGATGTGTCTCCTCACAAATCTCTATCTCCTCAAAGAAATGTGGTCTCCTTCTCACCTTACTTGGATGTGTTCCACTCACAAAGACCTTGTCTCCCCTCAGAGATGTGTCTTCTCACAAAGATGTGTCTCCTCACAGAGGTGTGTCACCTCACAAAGATGTGTCACCTTACAGAGATGTGATCTGCTCACAAAGATTTGTCACCTCACAAAGACATGGCCTCCTCATGGAGATGTGTCACCTCACAGAGTTGTGGTCTCCTTCTCATCTTACACAGATGTGGTCAACTCACAAAGATGTGGCTTCCTCACCGAGAGATGTCTCCTCACAAAGACATGGTTTCCTCACAAAGATGTGGTCTCCTCACAAAGATGTGTGTCTTCACAGAGATGTGTCACCTCACAAAGACATGGTCTTCTCTCAAAAATGTGTCTTCTCACAAAGATGTGTCACCTCATAAAGATATGTCACCTCACAAATTGTGTCTTGTCACAAAGATGTGTCAGCTCACAAAGATGTGTCACCTCACAGAGATTTGGCCTCCTCACAGAGATGTGTCTTCTTACAGAAATGAGTCATCTCACAAAGTCATGGTCTCCTCACAGAAATGTGTCACCTCACAGAGATGCGGTCTTCTCACAAAGATGTGTAAACTCACAGAGATGTGTCATCTCACAATTATGTGGCCTTCTCACAGAGATATGTCTTCTCTCGAAGATGTGTCACTTCACAAAGTCATTGCTTCCTCCCAGAGATGTGTCTCCTCACCAATATGTAGTCTCCTCACAAAGATGTGTCACCTCACAGGGATGTGTCTCTTCACAAAGATGTGATCTTCTCCAAAGATGTGTCTCCTCACAGAGATGTGTCACCTCACAGAGATGGCTGTCTTGACAAAGATGTGGTCTCCTTCTCACCTTACACAGATGTGGTCAACTCACAAAGATGTGATCTCTTCTTAAGATGTGTCTTCTCTCAGAGATGTGTCACCTCACAGAGATGTGTCTCCTCACAAAGATGTGTCAACTCACAGAGATGTATCTCCTCAGAGAGATGTTGTCTTCTTCTCACCTTACACATATGTGGTCAACTCACAAAGATGTGATCACAAAGTTGTGTTTATAAAGATGTGCTCACCTTACAAATGTGTGGTCACCCTACAAAGTTGTGGTCATCTTTCAAAGCTGTCATCTTATAAAAGTTAAGGAAAGAGCACTTTTGCTATGGCCTGGCCCCTACCAAGAGGAGAGGTGACAATGCTCGCTTTCCAGACCTACCCCCACCCCTCCTCCGCTCTGAGTGAATACTTCCATCTTTTCAGGTGGTTAATCTTTATAATCAAATGTCCTTTATAGAATTTTAACTAACACAATACTCCAGCTTAGCAAATTGTCACATCCTTAGGAAACACAAAGAGAAAATGTTTGGGAGCGTCAATGACATTGGTCTCTGTCCTGTCTCTGTGTCCTTCCTGCATAGCTCAGTCGCCCTCGGAGGTCTGTTGGGCAGGAAACAAAGGGTCTGTTATGCACTCTGTAATTGGAGCTCATTGCCTTGGTGAGCTCATGGGGAGAGGCATTACTTTTTTGACTTCATATATGCAAAAAGCAGGGCTCATAGAGGGTTAGAGACTTGCTGGGGCCACACAGTGAGGTGAGGCCATCTAGGCCCACCTTGAGCCCTGCTCTGACACTACCCCACACGGTCCTTTGAGATGTGACCCTGAGCACTTACTGAGTAGGTGACCTTGACTGGAAAGATGCCAGGTCAGCAAGGTTCTAGGAGGCACTCAGTGCCCAGTGGGGACTGCCCACCATGTTGGGCATTTTCTGCTCTAAGTGCTGTGTGGCAAGGTCAGCTATCCTGGGGCTTGGTGTGCCTCCTGGGCCCAAGGAGGCAGAGGCTAGGACCAGGAGGAAGACTTTAGGTTCCCTAAGGCACTGGGGGTCTCTTCCCAGAGAGGGGGGGCAGAGTGCTATGGCAGCCTGGCTCCTTTAAGTCCCTCCCCCATGGGCTGTGCAGGCAGAGATGGGGGCTCAGAACTATAGGCCCCACCTGGGCCGGGGCAGCCATACTGGAAGGCTCCTGCAGCAAGGAGGCCGTCAACCTAACCAGACTCCAAGAGCCAAACACCTGCAGCTTAAATTTGTCTTCCTCTGCTTTCTCCCATCCCCGGCATTTTTATCTAGTTTTCAGTCCCAGGTATGCTTTGTAGGGATCAAGAGCCAACTCTTTGGGGTGAGGCTCCATCCCTATACCCCTGACCTGCCTCAGCCCCTGACGCAGGGAGGGAGATTGGCAATAAAGAAGGGTCACCCTTTGTGCACATAGTGGCTCTTGGTCTTTCTGATCACCGCCGTGGCAGCCCTTCTCTGACTTCTGTGCCCATTTTACAGATGGAGAAACCATGGATCGAGAGATTACAGTGGCTTGCCCAAAATTGCCCTGTTAGGAAGGGAAGAGCAAAGCACTGACCCCAGTCTCTGACCTTGAGGCCAGTGCTGCCTGCACACCCAGCACTGAGTGGGAAGGCCCAGAGGGGTGGGCTGTGTGGAGTACGGGGCAGCATCCTGCTCAGTTCCTGGATGGCCATCTTGCTGATGCAGTTGTGAGGAGAGTGAGGCCCAGCTGGGAACCAAGGCCTTCACAGGTAGGGTGGGTGAGCCTTTTGGGGGAAGTAGGTCTAGGCCTTGGGGTGAGGTGGGAGAACCCTAAAGTGGACCCAAGGGGAGAATTGCTATAGGTGAGGAGAGGGGATGCTCCCCAGGCTTGAGGGAACATGGTTCTCAGATAGATTTTCGATCACTCATCTATCTATCTATCTATCTATCTATCTATCTCTATCTATCTATCTATCTATCTATCTATCTATCTATCTACTATCTATCTATCTATCATATGACATGCTAAATGACCATTACGACAGAATGACTGGAATGACCAGTCACTATGATGCGCACTGACCACCAGGGGGCAAATGCCAAATGTAGGAGCTGTCCCTGGCCCGCAGGCCCAGTTCTTCCCCACAGCCAGCAGGCCCCAATCATGTGATCAGGGCTGGGCCCCAGGCTGGGCTGGGGAACTGGAGGTGGGTGGCGGCAGACGTGGGTGGCAAGGGAAGGATGAGGGGGGAGCTGGGAAGATGGGGAATGGCCCTGATCACTGGCCAGGCCTAGGGACCTGAACCCGTGTACGAATTTCATGCACCGAGCCTCTAGTATTTTATAAGAAACAACTTTCTTTTTTTTCTTCTTATTTTATTTTTCCCCCATCATCATTTATCCCCCTATCCTCTTTCATCTCCACCCCCACTGTCTCCTGCAATCACCTCACTGTCGTTCATGCCCATGAGTCCTTTCTCTTTTTTTCTTTTTGGCTCAAATCCTCCTCCCAGCCCCCAACCATCACACCAGAGCTGTCTGCCCACTCCCTATCTATGAATCGGTCTCTATTTTGCTTGTTAGTTCAGTTTGCAAGGAACAACTTCCTAACCTTGGAGTCCCATGCTCTGGGCTGACTCCAGGGTCAGAGAAATGCAGGCAGAGACTCAGCACAGTTCCTGACCTGCCACGTGACCCATGTCTGCTACCCCCTAGGGATGATAATAATGCCAATCTCATAGTGTTGTAGTGGGAATTATTTAATATGCTAATTTAAACAGACGGGCACATCGTAAGCTCTGCAAATAATAGTCATAGTAATAATAATGTCAGCTGCCGGCATTATAATCATCTCAGTGACATGGGGCTCAGTGAACTGCTTGCGCCCCCTCTCCTTTCCGAGCTGAGACTGTGCGGGTGCCCGGGTGCTAGAGGGCTCTGCAGTGCAGTGAGACCGCACCTCTGCATGCAGGCCCCTTCGTCTGACAGAGCCTGTCTGTGATGTGATCTTGGACAGGATTTATGACCTCTTGGGGCATTATTATTATTATTATTAATTATTATTATTATTATTATTATTATTATTATTTTTGTATGCTCTGCTCTCTTACCATGGCAGCAGGATGACATCTTAATCCAAAAATGAGTTGTATGGGTGATGGAGCACTGAGCTTCTTCTGCAGAGTGAGGGGTCAGGACCATGTTGGGAGACAGGTGGCTCTGCGGAGGCTCCCCTGGGCTTGGCTACGGCCCTCTGCTGGCCTCATCCCAGGGCAGCGGCTGAGGACTGTGCTCCACACCTCCTCTAACGGGCCTGGTCCCTGAAGCCCCTGCACACAGAGCAAATGCCTGCACTGTGGTGGACGTGGGCCCTGAGGGCTATTGGAGCCATCCATCTTCATTACACTGAGAACCACTTACGCACTTTACATAACGAAGCTGCATCACTTTCCTAGCCAGCAGGGCCTCCCACTCTCTCTCCACATTCCTTGTTCTCCTGCCCTGGGTGGGATGACGCTGGGTGCTGGTCTCACCCCTTTCCTGTGGGCTATGGGCTCAGGGCCCTCCTGGTGCCTTGCTCTGCCTTGATTCCTCACACTAGCATCTTATTTAGCTCTTAGCATGACCCTGCGAGGTCTGTTCACTTATCGCCATTTACAGATGAGAAAACAGACTCAGAGAGGCCAAGCAAGGCCCTTCTGCTTTTCCCTGGGGTGACTGCAGATGCTCCCTCTTCCCCCACCCCACAGTTCCAGGGTCAGTTCTGGTTTCCAGGCTGCAGTAATGAGAAGAGAGCATGTCTTCATTTAAGACAGCCCTTTTCATGAAAACAGTGTGCATGTGTGTATGCACACATGTCACACCCAGGCACACACACCACACACATTACACACACCACCATTACCAAACACACACACACACACACACACACACCGTGCACATGTGCACAAACACCAAACCCCTGTGCACACACCACACATGCACAAGCACATGCATACATACACCACATACACATATATGGACATTCACACACTGTCTCCCACTCCAAGCCTCCCCGTCTAATACACACCAGGTTTCTTCGGAGTGTCATTACGCAGGGTGAGGCTGGCTCCCCATGTCTGTGCACACGGGAAGGTAACAGACTGTGATTTTGTTTGGGAAGGAACTGTGTTTGGCGTCATCTGAGCAGTCTGACTTGTCTATGAGACAGAGACTGAAGGAGGTCCCTGGACAGCTCATGTGTGGGCCTGAGGTCTGGAGCCGAGTGTATGGCCTCTGGGACTGGGCCTGAGGGGCTCCTCCTGCAGATTTCTAGATGACTGGGAACTTATAGAAGCCGAGGGCCAACCACTGGGAGTCATAAAGCCACAGACTTAGTGTCTGCCACCCATGGCCATAGCCCAGGGCTCTCTGCCCAAAGGGAGCTGAGCCATGCCTCTGAGCAGGGAGGACCAGGAAGGGAAAGCCAGGGTGTGGATGGAGAGGAGGTTCAGAGAAGGAGGCATGGTAAGGCCCTGAGCCTGTCTGCAGAAATCAGCTGGGCATTGGGGTTCTTAGGTAAGGGGTGGAGTGGTGGAGGTGAGAAAGAGAGGCTGGCAGGGGGCATATATTGAAGCGCAGACACTATTTGCTGCTGGCGACAGGAGGCTCCCCAAAAGGAGAGCTTGGGGGAGAGACATGGGCAAGGCCCAGGCCCTCTATGACAGGGCCAGCAGGACCTCAACCCTGTGGTCTAGGTGAGGGCAGATGAGCGGAATTGAAGCCCAGCCGGGCAGGGGAGCTATGGGGATGAATCCAGGTCACTACCACTGGGTGAGGGGTTGGGAGGGCATAGGAGGGTCTCTGGGTGATGAACCTGGCAGGCCCAAGCAGTGGGCCTGGACCGGGGAGGGCAGGTGACTTGTGGCAGGACCTGTCCTGTGGAACCTCGCTATGCCCAGCCACAGCTGGGCGCAGGCCCTTGGCTGGTGCTCACTCACTAGAGCTGGGCCAGGGGCAGGGCAGGCTGGGCTCTCAGTGAGACCAGGCCATGCTACTCTGGGATGTAGACATCACTCAGCTTCTCTGGCTGTGGCCTTGCTCCCCAGTTAAATGCATGGGAAGCACTTTCCAGCATAGACACACCGAGCTGGGGGAGCAGTTTAGGGGCCCCGTAGAGACCCCTCTCATGGAGCCATCCTTGGCAGAGCACCAGGAACAGTGGGCTGAAGAATGGGCTTCCACTCGGAGCCTGGCAGTGCCTTCCTGTGCACTCAGCCCAGGGGGAGCCGCCCCAAACCCCGCTGAAAGGTTTCTGAGTAGAAAAGTCATGTGAGGCCCAGGCCCAGGCCCAGTCTGATGGTGAGGGAAATGAGGAAGGAGCCAAGCTTAGAAGGGGCCCTGAACCCACCACCCCACCCTCAGTATCAGGGGTGGAGATGCTTGAGAGTCCACCCAGGAGGGGCCTGGAGCTGACAGTCGCCCCTGAAAGGCACCGTGCCCTCCCCAGGAGCAGGCAGCAGTCTTGGCCCAGAAATCAGCCTCGGTTCCAGAGTGTGCTTTAGAGGCTGAGCCATTGTTTGCTGAGGGCCCTTAGGCCCCTGGCACTTGGCCAGGCAAACTCGAGATTTATGTTCCCAGTTTCCACGTGAGGGTCTGGGAACCACAGACATCCATGCCATCCATGAGAGGAGGCAGGATGGACTGCCCGGTGTCTTGCCAGCACATACTGCTTCCTCAGCCCTTTCCCACCTCCTCACTCTAGCCTCTCCCCAAATTGAAGGCTGGGTGCCAGGGCCAGCCTGACAGTTGAACTGGGCTGAGGTAGGGAGGTGGGAATTGAGAAAAGAAAGAAAGACAGGAAAGCGGGGTCTGGAGGACTACAGGTAGCCATTGACCGACTGTAGCAAGTTTATTAACTGCGCAATGCTTTTTATACACAAAACACTGAATAGGAGGTCTGTCAAGAGGAATGTACTCTTTGTTCCTCTTAATCTCTAAGGGAGAGACAGAGCAGAAGGACAAATTCTTGGTATAGCAAATCTCAGTAAATAGTTACAGACTTCTTGGCAAGCCATGCAAGGTTGCTCTCATTCTACTGATAGTAGCCATCCAAACAAGTCAGGGAGAACTGTGTGGGGAGGGGGCCAGCCTGGCTAGCCCCCTCGAATGCAAGGACCTTGTCAGCTTACACCCTGTCTCCAACAGCTGGGGGTATATGGTCAGAGGGCTTCTGAGAGCAAGCACATGCTAGAGTTCTCTAGAGAAACAGAACTGACAGGATATGCATTTACTACCAGGAATTGGCTCACATGATGGTGAGGCTGACATGTCCAGAATCAGGAGACTGATGCCCTAGCCGAGCCAGAGGACCTAAGCTGCTGCAGAAGCATGAAGAGCTGAGCCAAGCTGCATGATAGCAGGAAGATCTGCAGCAGGAGAATCCTCTTTCCCTTGCGGAGCTCAGTCTGTTTTCTGCTCAGGCCTTTAACCAATCTGGTAGGGCCCAATGAGGGCGGGCCATCTCCTACTGTTTACAGATTTAAATGTTAATCTCCTCCAGAAGCACCCTCACAGAAACACCCAGAACAGGGTCTGACCAAATGACGGGCACCAGTGGCTCAGCCACAGTGACACATACCATACAATGGACCGTTACAGAAGAATGTGTGTGAGAGGAGGCAATGTGGCCACTGCAGGCGCCTGGGCTTGAGCCTCTGTCTCTGAGCCTCGGTTTCCTAATCAGGAAAGGGCATTTGGTGAGCATAAGAGAAGTTAATGGTTCCATAACACCTATGACCCTTGACATGCTCAGCCCAGGGTATTTCCTTGTCAGACTCACATGGGTCAGTCTTGACCATCACTCCCGGAAGGCCCCACACAGGTAGTGAAACACTTACCTTCTCCTGGGTCATGACCACTGCAACCCCCCCACAGCGGTGTCTGCAGGACTGAAGATGTGCACTGAGCTGGTCAGGGAGGAGGTTACCTCTGTCCTGCTGTTTTCGTAAAACCAAGTCAAGTGAGAGGACACCAGGCCTCTTCTTAATTATGTGTCAAGATTTAAAGTGATTTAAAAAGCAAATCCATGAAGTTGTCAGAGGGGAACCGATGTCAAATTAGCAAAAGAAATTGTGAGCAGATTTCATTTGTGTCTTTTATATTCACTCACCTGCACCACCAAGAGGAATGACATGGGAGTCAGAGTCCCAGAGTCCAGCAACTGTGCGGACACTACCACCCTGGATGGAGGCTCCAGGTCCACACAGCCATTTTCAGGCTGCAGTGTCCCCATCAGGTGGGGCACAAGCATATAAAAACCACAGTCCTTCCCCAAGTGTCTGCTTTGGAAGTCCAGGCATGTGCACAGGAGGTAATTTTAGACAAGGCCATGTGCACAGAGAATTCCCACCATAGGCAGCCAGAAGCCAGCTTTCTGTGTGGCTCTGAAGCCCAGCTACCAGGGCCATCCTGTGCTCTATTTACTTACCTCCAATATAGTCCCCGTCACACCTGTTGACCTTGTTTTCTCTCTAGAGCTTGTCAGGCACTGGGATCACTTTCCTCTCTATCTTTAAAGGCTGAGGTCAGAAGGTTCCTGATTATGTGGGGAGTGGGATACTGAGAAATGTGGGCAAAATCCCTTCCATGCTGTGGTACTTAATTTACCTATGATAGATCAGGTGCCAGGGCAGGGGTCTGAGGGTCCCAGTGATGTAGAGTTGTACCAGGGGAAGATCTTCAGTCAGTGGCGGAAGCTGGAGACTCGGGGGAATACACTCAAGGAGGCGATGTGTTTGTAGTCTGGGTTCCAGGCTAGGGAGGGCTTCCTGAACCTGCGGGATGCCAGAGGTGGAAGCCTGCTCAGGCTTGGGGCTCCCAGGTCTGCCTTCCCTCCAGCTCCAGCTTTCTAGGCTCTCAACCTTTTGTGTCCAGGGGGGCCTCCCTGGGAACTGAGAGCCTCTGTGGGCTCCCATCTTTGGAGGGTTTGAGGTGACGCAGGTGACCCTGGATGAGGAGCTCTGTTCCTCAGATTTAGGCCCCTGCACATCCCTCTATCATCCTAAGTGTCCCTGTTCATTAGACAGAGCCCTCTGCAGGGCCCGTGTGTCCACACAGCACGCCTGCCTCACACTTTCCCAGAAGACTTGTGGCCCCAGGTCATTCTGGCATTTGAGTGGTTGATGGGTTCCCAGCACAGGTGAGCACCCAAGGGTGCTCACCTGTGCTGGGAACCTGGAGTCCAAGAGGCCAGGATCTGGTACCTGGAGTCCAAGAGGCCAGGATCAGACAGAGGAGAAAGTAATTCAGTCTTTCAGGGCTCAAGTGGGGGCTTTCTGTGTTTAGGTACTGAGCTGACTACAACCAATCAAGCAATTAATCATGCAGTATGTGCGGTCCTTTCCACACTGTCATAGGCCAAGTGACACAGCCATCTAGGGTCACTCATTCCGGTGATGTGAAGGGGACAAGGCTGAATTGGGTGAATTTTGTGAACAGCTGCACAAGGAGGGCACCATCCACTCCAGCAATGGCCAGATGTGGAGTCTTGGGCACATGGGAAAGAATAAAGGCTTTGTGGTCAGGTGTACCTGGCTTATAGCCAACCTCTACCAATGCCTGAATGTGACCTTGGGTATATCACTTAACCTCTCAGGGCCTCAGTTTTCTGATCTGTAAATGTGCACCTGAAACCTGTATCATGTTTTTAGCCAGTATCATCCCAGTAAAGTCAATAAAAGGAAAAACAAATGGAAAAATAACCCCTGGACTGAGGCTGAAGTTATATTGTGTCTAAAACAACTGTTTGCAAAGCAGGCATTATGATTAATGGGCCGATGGCCAGAGGGCTGAAAATTAAAATTATTCTTTAGAATTAGTGTCCCTATGTTAGCTTGTCTGTGCGGGCAGGAACGCCTTCCTTCTATTAACGTCATCGTCCCCCTCCCCCTTCTCATACGAACCTCTGGCCTTTATGTGCTACCCAGTGCTAACACTGGGCTTCTGCTTGAATCACTGCTTCCAGAAAGCTAGATTTCCCCCCTCAGATAAATACTGTTGCCTCTCCCTTGCCTTTTACTTTTAGGATATCAATGCTCCGTGAAGGTGAAGGAGGTTCAGAGGGAGCAGAGTGGCTCAGAGGGCCTGCTCCCCACTTTCCTTTAGACTCAGGTGGGCTGGCCCCCGGGGGTGCTCCCTGGTGACGGGGTGACGGAGTACAGCGGTCGCCTGTCTTTGTGGCACAAAGGGCATGCCGGGTCGGCCTCGTCTCTGGTTCCGCTGTGCTCCCTCACAGCCTGCTCTCCGCCGATGGATCTGGGTGAACCGTGGCGTGTGCAGCTGCGTGCAGGGGGAGAAATGGAGTTGGTTTGTGGCGGGTGAGCGGCAGGCCCTCCATCACTCTGTGGGGAAATTGCTCTTTTAAGAGGAAGTTGTGAATTGTTTCTGGCCTGGGCGTAAGTCAGCTGCGCCTGGAGCAGTGACGGAGCTCGCAGTCCTGGCTGGGTCCCTGATCCCTCATTTGTTGCTGCTGAAAGTGTGACACGTTGCAGGTTTGCTACAGACAGGCCGTTTGAGGAGCGGGAAAAGCCGTCACAGTTCCTCATCTCAGCTCCAAACAAAGATGTTCCCGGGGCTGGCCTGCCAGCCGAGCCTCCTCTGGATGGGCTCAGTGTCACCCTGGGCCCAGGTCTCCTTTGTGGCGCCAGTGGCTGTCCAGCTCATTAGCAGTTCTTTCCACATCCCCGGGTTCTTGGGCACAGCGGCTACTGGGCGGCTCTGCTCTCCAGGCCGCTCCAGCAATGCCTGCAGACGGTTTGGTTGTCACATGCGAGGTGCTGCTGGCATCCGATGTGCACAGACCCGCCCCCTGCGGTGCGCAGGAGCCTCTGCAACAGGAATCATGGGCCGAGGGCCAGAGGTGTGGAGGGACAGACACCCTGCCTTCATTCACTGAGGCTTCACTGAGCATTTACAGAGCCCAGCGATGGGTCAGGAGCCCCGGGCCTGCAGACAGCTGGGTCCAGCTGGAGAGTTTGAGGAACCCTTCACCCTCAGCGCCCCTATAGCTACTCAGACCCGGTAGCTCTCAATCCAGCACTGGCACCTTGGTCCAATGAGAAGGCACTTGCCTTCCAGAACTCTTCCCTGGCTGCTCTCTACCCTAATCAAGGCGGATTGTCCATCAAGCCCATATCTGGAGGCAGATGCTGGTGAATCAGGCAGTTGGTGACCAGGCACAGGTGGTGTCAGGCACAGGCGGTGACCAGGCACAGGTGGTGACCAGGCAGAGGTGGCGTCAGGCACAGGTGGTGACCAGGCAGAGGTGGTGTCAGGCACAGGCGGTGACCAGGCACAGGTGGTGACCAGGCACAGTGGTGACCAGGCACAGGTGGTGTCAGGCACAGATGGTGACCAGGCACAGGTGGTGACCAGGCACAGGTGGTGTCAGGCACAGGTGGTGTCAGGCACAGGTGGTGACCAGGCACAGGTGGTATCAGGCACAGGTGGTGACCAGGCACAGTGGTGACCAGGCACAGTGGTGACTAGGCACAGGTGGTGACCAGGAAGAGGTGGTGTCAGGCACAGGTGGTGGCCAGGAAGAGGTGGTGTCAGGCACAGCTGGTGACCAGGCACAGGTGGTGACCAGGCACAGGTGGTGACCAGGCACAGGTGGTGTCAGGCACAGGTGGTGACCAGGCACAGGTGGTGACCAGGCACAGGTGGTGTCAGGCACAGGTGGTGTCAGGCACAGGTGGTGACCAGGCACAGGTGGTGTCAGGCACAGGTGGTGACCAGGCAGAGGTGGTGTCAGGCACAGGTGGTGTCAGGCACAGGTGGTATCAGGCACAGTGGTGACCAGGCACAGTGGTGACTAGGCACAGGTGGTGACCAGGAAGAGGTGGTGTCAGGCACAGCTGGTGACCAGGCATAGGTGGTGTCAGGCAGAGGTGGTGTCAGGCACAGGTGGTGAGCAGGCACAGGTGGTGTCAGGCACAGGTGGTGACCAAGCACAGGTGGTGTCAGGCACAGGTGGTGTCAGGCACAGGTGGTGTCAGGCACAGGTGGTGACCAGGCACAGGTGGTGTCAGGCACAGGTGGTGACCAGGCACAGTGGTGACCAGGCACAGGTGGTGACCAGGCACAGGTGGTGTCAGGCACAGGTGGTGACCAGGCACAGGCGGTGACCAGGCACAGGTGGTGTCAGGCACAGGTGGTGACCAGGCACAGGTGGTGACCAGGCACAGGTGGTGTCAGGCACAGGTGGTGTCAGACACAGGTGGTGACCAGGCACAGGTGGTGTCAGGCACAGGTGGTGAGCAGGCACAGGTGGTGTCAGGCACAGGTGGTGTCAGACACAGGTGGTGACCAGGCACAGGTGGTGTCAGGCACAGGTGGTGACCAGGCACAGGCGGTGACCAGGCACAGGTGGTGTCAGGCACAGGTGGTGACCAGGCACAGGTGGTGACCAGGCACAGGTGGTGTCAGGCACAGGTGGTGTCAGGCACAGCTGGTGTCAGGCAGTGTGAGGCCTGGAGGCTGACCATGGAGTAGCCCCGTGGAGGGCCAGACTGTGGGGGAGGAGGGAAAGGGGGCAGTGTGGTGTGGAGGCTGAAAGGAATCTGTGTTTTGGCCTGGGCCTCCCCTTGCTGGCTCTGTGGTCCTGGGAATGTGACTTCACTCTCAGGGCCTTGGTTTTTCTTACCCATGACATGGGGACATGGAAAGCACCCAAGGCCTGGGCCCCACTGATCTGCATGGAGATGCTGCCCCATTTCCCAAAAAAGGCACCTCCTCCAAGCACCAGTGAGGACTGAGGCTCTGGCTCCGCCCTTGAACAGAAAATAGAGTATGTTGAAGCGTGGGTGACAGAAGGTGAGACCCTCACCTAGGACGGAGCCAGACTGCTGCTGGGGGGTTGCTTTACAGAACACAGGCCATGTGGGAAAGGTCCCAGCAGCCTTCACTCCCTCCTCTCTCCTTAAAGAGCAACAGGCCTTATTCTTGTTCTTCTTTCTTCAAAAATGTGGCCTCTGGGCTCTGCCATGTCTCTCTGGCACTATGACATGGCAGGTGGGGAGAAGTCCAGGGGGACTCTTTCAAACATTAGGCATTTTACCTTTTCAGTAACATTTTGTAGAAGTACTTGTCAATGTATCTGAGGCCCTCAGAGCCAATAGCCTGGGACTCTTTATTAAGGTCTTTTTTCTCTCTCAGATTTTCCTTACAGTTTTTATTGCTTCTGCATTGGTTCTATAAATAGTCTTTTCTCCTTCCCATCTTTACTGGAAGGTAGCAGACAGTCCTGGCTGAGAGACTCATGCCCTTGTAAGGTGGCTGCCACAGAATGTTGTTGCTAATCCACCAGTTTTTTTTGTTTTTTGTCCTGGGGAGGTCAAGACCAGGCCCCCACTTGGCTTGAAGGAACAATTTCAGATTTTTCTTTCTGTCACTTGGGGTGTTTGCCTCTGATATTTCCCTAATAAATTCCTCAACCTAAAAAAAAAAAAAAAAAAAAAAAAAAAAAAAAAAAGAAAATCACTGATCTAGCATAAGGTTTTTAAGGTTTATATATGTTGTAGCATGCATTGTTCCTTTATTATTGTCAAATAATATTCCAATGATATACCACTTTTTTTTTATTAATCCTCATCAGAGGATACTTTTCCATTGATTGAGAGAGAGAGAGAGAGAAAGAGAGAGAGAGAGACATTGATATGAGAAAGACACATCTATTGATTGCCTCCTCCATGTCCCCAACCAGGGTCTGGGATCAGGGTCTGGGATCAAACCTGTAGGTCAGGTACATGCCCTTGACTGGGAATCAAGCCCTCGAGCCACTGTAACACTGAGACACCAGTCAGTGCAGATATATCACATTTTAAAAATTAACCCAGCAGTCAATGTGCATTTGAGTTGTTTCCACTTTGGTTGTTATGGATGTTTATGTCAAAGTTTCTGTGTGGTGTGTAGATGTACCATAGTTTTCTAATCCACTCATTTGCTGATGGGCATTTAGGCTGTTTCCAAATCTTAGTTATGGTAAATTGTGCTGCTATGAGCATAGGGGTATATATATCCTTTCGGATTGGTGTTTCTGTTTTCTTGGGATATATTCCTAGAAGTGGTATTACTGCGTCAAAATGGCAGTTCCATTTTAAAAATTTTGAGGATACACCATATTGTTTTCTACAGTGGCTGCACCAGTCTGCATTCCCACCAGCAGTGAAGGAGGATTCCTTTTCCTCTGCATCCTCGCCAGCACTTTGTTGGTTTGTTGATTTATTGATGATAGCCATTCTGACAGGTGTGAGGTGGTACCGCATTGTTGTTTTGATTTGTATCTCTTGGATGATTAGTGACTTTGAGCATGTTTTCATATGTCTCTTGGCTTTTTAAATGTCTTCTTTCAAAAAGTGTTTATTTAGGTCCATTGCCCATTTTAATTGGATTGTTTGTCTTCCTTCTGTTAAGGTGTATGAGTTTCCTATAAATGTTGGAGATTAAACCCTTATCTAAAATAGCATTGGCAAATATGTTCTCCCATGCAGTGGGCTTTCTTGTTGTTTTGTTGATGGTTTCTTTTGCTGTGCAGAAGCTTTTAATTTTGATATAGTCCCATTTGTTTATTTTCTCTTTAGTCTCTCTTGCCATAGGAGCTGTATCTGTAAAGATATTGCTTTGACACATGTCTGCATTTTTGCTGCCAATGGAGTCTTGTAAGATTTTTATGGTTTCCCATTTTACATTCAAGTCCCTTGCCTATTTTGAGTTTGTTTTTGTGTATGGTATAATTTGGTGATCTAGTTTCATTTTTTTTTTTTTTGCATGTATCTGACTAAATTTTTGAGCACCATTTATTAAAGAGACTATTTTGATTCCATTGTATGCTCTTGCTTCCTTTGTCAAATATTAATTGAGTATTATGGCTTGGGTCAATTTTCTGGGTTCTCTATTCTGTTCCATTGGTCATGTTTGTTATTGTACTAGTACCAGGCAGTTTTGAGAACCGTAGCTTGGTAATATAGCTTGATATCTGGCATTGTGATCCCTCCAATTTTATTCTTATTTCTCAAAATAGCTGTGGTGATTTGGGGGTCCTTTTATTTAATTAAATTAATTAATTAATTAATTAATTAATTTTTATTCCAGATGAATTTTTGGAGAGTTTGTACTAGACCTTTGAAATATGCCATTGGTATTTTAATAGGTATTGCATTGAATCTATAAATTGCTTTAGGTAATATGGACATTTTAATTATGTTGATTCTACCAATCCACGAACATAGTATGTTCTTTTATCTGTTTATATCTTACTCTATCTCTTTTTTCAGTGTTGTGTAGTTTTCTGCGTATAGGTCTTTTACCTCCTTATTTATTCCTAGGTATCTTAATTTTTTTGGTGTGATGGTAAATGGGATTGCTTTTTTAGTCTCTCTGTAAGTTCACTATTGATGTATAGAAAGGCCATAGATTTCTTGGCATTGATTTTGTATTCTGCTACATTGCCGAATTTATTTATTAAGTCTATTAGTTTTTTTATGGAGTCTTTCGGGTTTTTTATGTCATGTCATCTGCAAATAAGAACAGCTTTACTTCTTTTCTAATTTGGATGCCTTTTATTTCTTCTTCTTGTCTAATTGCAATGGCTAATACTTTCAGTACTATGTCAAACAGGAGTGGTGAGAGAGGGCATCCCTGTCTTGTTCCTGTTCTTAGAGGAAATGGTTTTAGTTTTTGCTCATTGAGTATGATGTTTGCTGTGGGTTTATCATATATAGCTTTTATTATGTTGAGGTATGATCCTTCTATTCCCACCTTGTTGAGGGTTTTTATTAGGAAAGGATGTTGGGCTTTATCAAATGCTTTTTCTGCATCAATTGATATGACTATGTGATTTTTATCTCTCAGTTTGTTTATGTGATGTATCACGTTTGTTGACTTGCGGATATTGTACCATCCTTGCATTCCTGGGTTAAATCCTACTTGGTCATGGTGTATGATCTTTCTGATGTACTGTTGGAGCCAATTTGCTAGAATTTTGTTGAGGATTTTGGCATCTATATTCATGAGGGATATTGGCCTGTAGTTCTCTTTCATTGTGTTGTCTTTATCTGGTTTTGGTATTAGGGTAATGCTGGCTTCATAGAAGAAACTTGGAAGTGTTCCTTCCTCTTGAATTTTTTAGAATAGTCTAAAGAGTATAGGTTTTAGTTCTTCCTTGAATGTTTGGTAAAACTCTCCTGTGAAGTGGTCTGGCCCCGGGCTTTTGTTTGCTGGAAGCTTTTTGATGATTTCTTCAATTTCTTCATAGTTACTGGCCTATTGAAATTTTTAGATTCTTCCTGATTGAGTTTGGAAAGTTATATTTATTTTTCTAGGAATATGTCCATTTCCTCCAGGTTGTCCAGTTCGTTGGAATAGAGTTGTTCATAGTATTTTTTATTTTAACAATCTTTTGAATTTCGATGGGGTCTGTTGTTATTTCACCTCTTTCATTTCTGATTTTGTTTATTTGGGTCCCCTCTCTTTGCTTCTTGGTGAGCCTGGCTAGAGGTTCATTAATCTTGTTTATCCTTTCAAACAACCAGCTCTTGGTTTTATTGATCTTTTGTATTGTTTCTTTGGTCTCTATGTCATTTATTTCTGTTCTGATTTTTATTATTTTCTTCCTTCTGCTTACACTGGGCTTTTCTTGTTGCTCTTTTTCTAACTCTTTAAGTTGTAGGGTTAGGTAATTTATTACCATTGTTTCTTGTTTTTTTGCACTAGGCTTGTAGAGCTATGAACTTACCTCTCAAGACTTCTTTAGCAGTGTCTTATAGATTTTGGATTGTTGTGTTTTCCTTGTCATTTGTTGCCATGATGTTTTTTATTTCTTCCTTGATGTCTCTGGTAGCTCAGTCATTGTTTAATAGCATGCTGTTTAGCCTCCATGTGTTTGATTTCTTTGGATTGTTTTTATTGTAGTTGATTTACAGTTTTATGTCACTGTGATCTGAGAAGATGCTTGATATGATTTCTATCTTCTTGAATTTGAAGAGACTTTGCCTATGTCCCAACATGTGGTCTATCTTTGAAAATGACCCATGTGCACTTGAGAAGAATGTATATTCTGTGGCTTTGGGGTGGAATGTTCTGAAGATGTCAATTAATTCCATCTGGTCTAATGAGTCATTTAGGATTGGTGTTTCTTTGCTGATTTTTTGTTTAAAGGATTTGTCCTATGGTGATAGTGGGATATTAAAGTCTCCTATTATGGTTGTATTGCTGTTAATCTCTCCCTTGATATCCTCTAGGAGTTTTTTGAGTTTTTTAAAATCTATTTGGGTGCTCCTGTATATGTTTATCAGAATTATTTCTTCTTATTGGATTGCTCCCTTTAGTATTATGAAGTGGCCTTCCTTATCTCTTGTTATGTTCTTCACTTTGAGATCTAATTTGTTTTATATAAGTATTACTATCCCAGCTCTTTTTTTCATTTCCATTGGCCTGGAAAACCTTTTTCCATTCCTTCACCCTTAGTCTGTGTGCGCCTTTTTTTCTGAGGTGGGTTTCTTGTAGACAACAGATATATGAGTCTTATTTTCTTATCTAATTCGTTCCCTATGTCTTTTGATTGGGGCATTTAATCCATTTGCATTTAAAATTATTGTTGATAGGTACTTATTTGTCACCATTTTTATTCTATACCTCTGTGTTCTTTCTTTCTTTGCTTCCTATTTCTTCCTTCCTTCCTTCCTTCCTTCCTTCCTTCCTTCCTTCCTTCCTTCCTTCCTTCTTTCTTTCTTTCTTTCTTTCTTTCTTTCTTTCTTTCTTTCTTTCTTTCTTTCTGTTTCCTTTTCTTTTTTTTATAGCAGACCCTTTAGCATTTCTTGCATTGCTGGTTTGGTGGTGATAAATTCCCTTAGTCTTTTTTTTTTCTGTGAAGCTCCTGATTTCACTCTTAACTTTCATTGATAGCCTTGCAGGGTACAGTATTCTTGGATTCAGACCCTTCCTTTGCTTAACTTTGTATATTTCATTCAATTCCTTCCTGGCCTGATGAGTTTCTGTTGAGAAATCAGTTGCTAGTCTGATGGGGGTTCCTTTGTATGTAACTTTCTGTCTTTCTCTGGCTGTTTTTAAGATTCTTACTTTGTCGTTGGTGTTTGCCAATTTAATTATAATGTTTCTTGGCATCGGTCTTTTGGGATTCATTTTGCTTGGCACTTTGCGAGTTTCTTGGATTTGTTTGGACTTCTTCTTCCTTATATCAGGAAAGTTTTCTGTCATTATTTCTTCAAACAGGAATAATCAAATATTCCTTGATCTGTTTCCTTTCCTTCTGTAACCCCTATAATATGAATATTGTTTTGTTTTGTATTGTCTCAAAGTTCCCTTAGGCTCTCCTCCTGCTTTTTAATTTTTTTTTTTTTTCTCTAGAAGCTGCTCTACTTGGGTATTTTTTTCCATCTTGTCTTCTAGCTCACTGATGTGGTCTTCTGCTTCTTCTAGTCTACTCTTGATGCTTTCTATTGAGTTCTTTACAGTAGTGATGTCATTTTTCATTTCTTCTTGGTTCTTCTTTATTTCCTCTTGGTTCTTACTCATTTGTCAAATTTGTCTTCTGTTCTTTTTAGCCACCTTATGACTATTTCTCTGAATTCTTGCTCTGATAGGTTGCTTGCCTCTAATTCTTTTACTTCCTTTTCTGGTGATGCTTGCTTTTCTTTCATATGAGAGGTGTTTTTTTTTTATCTCCCCATGGTCTCTCTTTTCAGGATGTCTGGTTATGTAGTTCTCTCTCTCCTTATCCCCGGCAAAATCTGACCTTTCCGTAGTAGAGTGAAGTGCTCCCTTGTATCCACATGTTTGTGCTGATTGTGGACTCACAGCTGTTCAGTGGTTGTCCAGTTGTGGGTCTTCAGGCCTCTGATAAGATCCATTCTCCCTTGCAAGATATAGCAGTTTTCTGTCTGAACTCACAGCTCCAGGAGAGGTCCCAGCTGCAGTCTAAACTATATTAAATTCAACAGGACCTTGATCATGGACTTTCAACCTCCAGAGTATTTATGAGAAAATAAATGTTTAAGCCACAGAGTCTGTGGCATTTTGCTATAGTAGTTCTAGCAAATTGCCTTATAATTAGATTATTTAATTAATATACTGTAAGTTATGATTTTTTTTTGTGTTAATCCTCACCAAAGGATATTTTTTCCCATTGGTTTTTAGAGAGAGTGGAAGGAAGAAAGAGAGAAAGGGAGATAGATATCAATAGATAGGTAGATAGAGAGAGAGAGATGTGTGAGAGAGAAATTGATTTATTGCCTCTGGTTGGGTTTATGACAAGTTTGCATGACCAGACTCCTCTCTCTCTGCTCTGATATTGCCAGCAGACAGCTTTCATTATACAGTCTAAGATGACCAGTCCAGCCCTTTCCCCAGGGCCATACCTTGGCCAAGGGGACAAGAGAAAGAAGGAGGGGAGGGCTTAGTCTTCCTTTTAAGACGTAATCTGAAGCTGCATTGTTACATTGACCAGAACCTGGTTACATGGGAACCAGGTCCAGGTGAAAGTCAGGGGCTCTGCTATGAAAGAAGAGGGAAGTTGTGCTTATTGCTTCACTGCAGGCGGCGCCACACCCAACAGGCGCCAGGCACTGCACAACTGCTGGGGACACTCGACTGAGCAAAGCTAGAGAAGCCCTTTTGTGGGGAACCCCTGAAACCTTCCATTTTAGAAATCACCCCTTGTGTAGGCTTGGTCAGGTCTGAAGCAGACATTCACAGGCCACGGTGCTGGAAGAGCTGCAATCTCCGTCACCATCGCGTTCGCCAGAGCAAATGTGCGAAGACATGCCCAAGCCCACGGTGTTCCTCTGTGTTTGACTTAGAGAAATGGGAGAAAGAGGAAACTATTGTTGAGTATCTCCTCTGTACCAGGCTCCAGGCTACTTTCTTTTTTATCCCACTCCTACCACACTCCTCGCACACACAGAGCTACCATTGTTCTTATTGCAGCTGCGCCAATGAACAGCTGGAGGCTCAGAGAGGTTGAGCCATGTGTGCAGAGGTGGAGCAGGAATGCAATGCGGACAACCTGATGGCCTGGGCCGTGGAGCTCCTGCAGCCTCACTGCCCAAGAATGGTCTGGAGAGGATGGGGGTGAGGAGTTGGGGATGTGGGTAAGGAAGCTGGTGTGTGCACTGCTGGGTGGGGAGGGTTAGCAACTGGCTTCACATGAGCTCTCGCTGTCAGCTTTCCTAATGACTTGGAAATAGCATGCTAATTAAATTCAGAGAGAATATTACATTGGGAGAGCATATAAAAACCAGAGAGAATAAAGCAAAGAAGTCAGTGAATTCTCAGAGGTTATGAAAATAGGCTGAAAACAATAAAGGGAAATTCAAGCTTGAAAACAAATTAAATGAGAGATGTATAAGGTGCCAGGGGTGATAGAAGCCTGCCAGGCATAATTGTGGGCTGGCATTGTGGACGAAGGGCAGACATCACTCCAGCCCCCGGGGTGCTTTGTGGCATGGTGCTACTCAGGGATGGCCCCTGAGACCTTAAAACAGGACCATGAGCCTCGGGGGAGAAAGGCAGGGAGAGAAGGAGGGAGAAGTGTTTCTACTTAGTCCAGGAATTAAAAGATGCTGTGAAGAGGTGCTTGTCTTAGGAAATAAAAATGTATTCAGGTTCCAGAAAACCCCAACAATTGTTCTTTTCCTGGGGTGCAGTGGGAACTGCTGTGGCCGACGCACAGAGCTGGCTCCGACTCAAGGGGACTCTTCATTTTTCTGTGCTTCAGCTTCCTCATCGGTCCCACAGAGGCTGAAGGCAGGAGGAGGCGAGTGTGGCCGCCAGAGGAAGCTCTCCATGAAGCTGAAGGCGATGGAGGAAGAAGCTGAGACCTCTGTCAGAGCTGAAGCACGAAGGCAACATGCCTTAGTTTGGTTCCGCAGAAGCAGATCCTAGGTGAAGATTGGTTTCTTTAGGGGTAAACCCAAGTGACACTGTAGGAAGTGGGAGAGTATGACCCTGAAGGAAAGGAAGCCTTGGCTACAAAGCAAGCTAGCTCTGTGAGGTCACAAGCTCTCCTAGTCTGACTCTGTCTTTTCAGTGCTATCTAGAGAGGGGCCCCGAAGCTTCTATCTCATCCAGCCTCTGGCCAGGTAGGAGGTGCCAGGCCCTCTCTCTGGGGAGTGTCCCCTAGTCTGTGTTCCCTTGCTTTGCTGGGGAGGCGACAGTAGCTGTGATCTCATGACATCTGTTCTTGATTATGACACTGACACCTTATTTTCTTCTTCTTTTCCTCCAGGCACCTCCTTACAGACCGAGGTGAGGTATCTGTTAGCTGTGGGCTGGCCCCTCCACAAAAGTGACTCATGACTGCTGAGTGACCTAGCTTTTAATTCAACCAGGACAGGGGACAGGAGTGGCCCAAAGGCCAGGGACCTGAGGAGACAGACCAGTGGCTGGTGTGCAACCAATTGTTTTAATAAAGTAATGGAAGGAAAAAAAAATAATGGAAGAAGAGAAACTCTCCCTATTAAAACATCCTCATTTTGTGGGAGGGGTTGAGGAGAAGTAGGTCAAACATCAGTCCCTGAACAGCAGGAAGCCACCTTTCATGAAAATTACTTTCCTTGAAAACTGGGTCACACTTGCACAGCTGGGACCTGGGGGTCCCCAAGCTTATCTACTCTGGCCTTCCCCCTCCCCTCAAAAGCAGTCATGGTGTCCAAGGATGGACTAATTTTGGCTACCCTGTAAGGTGGTTATGTGCTGAGCAGGAGTCAATGGCAACGCTGAGTGTCCTTGAGCTGCAGTGATCTGACCTTACCCTCTTCAGGCCCCAGAGCAAGTCACAGAGACCCCAAGCCTTGGAGAGATGGTGGACATAGCATCCCTGTGTAAACTGAGCCCCAGAGCCAGTCTTCTGAAGCACTGACCAATTGCCCACTCCCCAGACACCGATTCATCATTTTTCTTGCCAAAACCTTCGGAAGCTGCAGTTCTGCCATGTGCTCCCCATGGCTTGGGTGTTCACATGCTCGACTGTCTGTCCCTCCCATGATTGCTTGTCACATGCTTATTTCTACTTCAAAACTGCCTTCAGACACCCTATTCCCTGACTATTTCACTAAGATCTGAGCTTGTTTAAATGCCAAACAGTTGGCTGAGGCCTCTCACATCCTTAGTTCAGATCTTAGGTGTTCAAGCATGTGAGGTGCTCATCTCTGGAGTGAATGCAGTCATTCCCAGGTGTTGGAATGAGAAGCTTGTGGAAAATATGCACTTTCCTTCAAGTGGGAGGGCTTCCCTTCACTGCAGTCAGCCTCTGCTGCCAGCTGAGTTCCTGGTTCGTAGCTCTGTGAAGGGAAGGGAGGGGGTGTAGCCTTAGTGGAGGGGGATTGAGGGATTTCAGGGCTGATTAAGGAAAAAGAAATGACCACAAGGTGGCAGTAGCACATGCAAGCTTGCTTTGGGATAAACTTAGATTTGCATTCCAGGAGGTCTCACAGCCTATCAGTCAGAGGCCCTGGGGGGATGGCCATCTCCCAGAGGAGGAAATGGCCAGGACTGTGGGAGGGCAGATGGGCAAGGGGCTATATGTCTAGGCGATGCCACTCCCCAGTGGGGTTAGGTCAGAGCACTCAAAAGGGCAGCAGTGGCTTGGACTCTTACAGCTCTGGGGTGTATCTTATCTGTGGCTCGCATTGAGTGCAGTTTTATAGAGTGTGCCAGGCAGGCAGGCTCTAAATGGCTAAACATCTGCTTACTTGGATCAGCCCACAGGGGTCAGCTAAGACTGCTGGGTCTCAGTGCATGATCCATATCCCAGTGCCAACCTCCCAACATCTAACAATCCATGAGCAGGCCAAAATGTGAAGCTTATGAGTAGGGGTGGCTCCTCAGCTATGTAGCTTCTCCTTTAAAACAATTGGATCTAGCCAAAACCGGTTTGACTCAGTGGATAGAGCCTCGGCCTGAGGACTGAAAGGTCCCAGGTTCGATTCTGGTCAAGGGCATGTACCTTGGTTGTGGGCACATCAGCTGATCAATGATTCTCTCATCGATGTTTCTAATTCTCTATCCCTCTCTGTGAAAAATCAATAAAATATATTTAAAAAAAAGAACAAGTAAGTTTACCTGCAACTTTAAAAAAAAATAAAACAATTGGATCTATAAATCAAAATTTGAGTTTGGCTCTGGAGGGCTTTTCAGCAAATGATCTTGTCCCTCTGTGAAGACATAAACAGCACAGGGGTCAAGGCATAGAAGCCATCTCAGCGGGGTCAGCATTATGTGTCCCTGTCCTGTGTATGCCTCAGACTTCTCTACTATGGCTCAGGCAACCCCAACATATTTTAACATCTGTTGGATTTCAGGACACTTCAACACACATTGTCTGAGTTCCTACTATGAGCCTGGCCTGAAGAAATGCTCATAACTATCTGGCGAGAGTGTTAACGAAAAAAACAACAACCCCATTGAAACCTGTAAAGAATTTTTTGTGAGTTTATTTGAGCCTAACTATCGACATATGCCGGGAAGCAGAACCTCAACAGATTGAGATAACACTCCGGAGAATGGCGGGTTACGTTTCTATATTTATACGTTGCAATTAAAGGAAAGGGATGTAGATGAGTTACATGAAATTCATTGGTGATAGATTAAGGAGGTGGGACAGAGCAAAGCGGGGGGGGGGGGGGGGGAGGGGGGAAGGGGGGGGAGGAGGGGAGCTCTCGGATAGGGTAAAAGGTGAAATGATGGACATGAGCTTCTTTCACAGAGATGAATACAGGATACTCTAACATAATTAACTGTTGACAATTAACTTGATAATAATAACAATGAGGGAATGTCTCATTTGTTGTGCCCTGAGGGGTCCGAGGTAAAAAGGAAGTTACAAGTTACCCAGACATCTCACAGATATGTTATCTCAGATGCAGGAAGGCAGACGGGCTCAGTAAAGTAGATCAAAGTTGATCTTTGTCAGGTGATATATCTGGGATATGACTACATAACCTGTTAGATATTTAATTTTCAAACCATCTTTTGTAGTTATCTTAGGTCTCTGGGTTTGCAAGACTGCCACACAGGCCTTCCCTGAGCTTGTCAGGTTAGCATGTGGCTCTTTTCTTTCACAAGAGTAATAATCCATAAGTAGGTAATTACAAGGCCCTGTGATGCAGGACATCCAAAAGAGGGAGGAAGGGAGCCCTGCTTGGGAACAGGGGCTGTGAGACCCAGGGCTGTGCAAGGGCAGGATCATTTCGGAATTTAGGATTTAGAGCTGATGTGCTCGGATACAGTGGGATCAGCCCAGAGGGGACAGCTAAGCTTCTGGATCTCAGCGCATGATCCACATTCCAGTGCATCCACTCCAACATCTCACAGTCCAGGGGAAGGGCTCAAGTGTGGAGCCTGCTTGTGAGTGGGGGTGACTTCCCAGCTATGCAGCCTCCTGCAGACAGCTTCTCCTCAGTGGGCCCCGTGTTCCCCTCTGTAGAGTTAAGATAAAAGCCCATGCCTCTTCCACATGACCTCTAGATGTGGGTGCATCCCAAGGCTCATTCCTTGCCTTTTCCCAACTATGGGCTCCTCCAAGGTGAAATCTGGCCTCACAGCTCTAATCATACCACCTAAGTGCTGATGGTGCCCAAGCTTGCATTTTCAGTTCTTTGAGCTCTAAATTTATAATATTCCACCTACACGCAGGCTTGCATTTCCTCACCTTAAACTTGGTACCAAGTGTCTTTTAGAATCCAGAATTTGATGTTTTTCCTTTATTTTCCCCTCTCACCATTTATCTCCCCGCCCCCTGCCCCAAATGACTACTCTGTTGTCTCTGTTGATGAGTTCTTTCTCTTTTTATTCCTTTTTGATTAATCCCTTCACTTCCCCAGCCCCTCTGCATTTTCTACCCCTACCAAGAACTGTCTATGAGTCTGTCTCTATTTTGCTTATTAGTTCAACTGGTTCATTAGATTCCACATATGAGTGAAGTTATATGGTACTTGTCTTTCTCTGACTGGCTTATTTCTCTAACAAAATGCTCTCCCATTTATCCATGCTATTACAAAGGGTAAAATTTTCTTTTTTTTTTTATGGCCAAATAATGTGTATATATATATATGCCTAGCCGACTGAACAGGCTGCATGGGGTAACCAGGCCGGCAGGGGGGTTAGTGAGTGAGGGGTGACCAAACACCTGAGCAGCAGGCTGTGTGGGCAACCCAGCTGGCAGGAGGATTAGTGAGGGGCAACCAAACAATCGAACAGCAGGCTGTGTGAGGTGACCAGGTCAGCAGGAGGGGCAGTTACGGGTGATCAGGCAAGCAGTCAGGTGAACAGTTATGAGCCAGTGGTCCCAGATTGTGAGAGGGATGTTGACTGCTGGTTTAGGTCCTGATCCCCAGGATCAAGCCTAAATGGCAGTTGGACATCCCCTGAGGGGTCCCAGTTTGGAAAAGGTGCAGGCTGGGCTGAGGAGACACTCCTCACACCATTGCAAGAATTTTGTGCACTGGACCTCTAGTTAGGTATAAATGTACCAGGATTGTTTTATCCACTCATCCACTGATGGCCACTCGGTTGCTGCCAAATCTTGGCTATTGTAAGTAATGCTGCAATGAACTTAGAGGTGCATATATTCTTTCAAATTAGTGTTTCAGGTTTCTTTGGATACAGCCCCAGAAGCAGAGTTGCTGGGCCATAAAGCAGTTCCATTTTTAATTTTTTAAGGTAATTCCATACTGCTTTCCACAGTGGCTGTACCAGTCTGCTTTACTACCAGCAGTGCACAAGGGTTCCCTTTTCTCCACACCCTTGCCAATACTTATTGTTTGTTGATTCATTGATGAAAGCCATTCTGACAGGTGTGAGGTGATATCACATAGTGGCTTTAATTAGCATTTATCTGATGATTAGTGATGTTGAACATCTTTTCATATGTCTATTTGCCATCTATTAATATATGTCCTCTTCATAGAAGTGTCTATTCAGATCTTTTGCCTATTTTTTAAATTGGATTGTGATTTGTATGATGAGTTGTATAAGTTCTTTATAAATTTTGATTATTAATCCCTTAGCAGATGTATCATTGGCAAATATGTTCTCCCATTCAGTGGATTGTCTTTTCATTTTGTTGATGGTTTCCTTAGCTGTGCAAAACTCTTTAGTTTGATGTAGTCCCACTTGTTTGTTTTTTCTTAGAATCCTTTGTATTTCTTTGATGTTGGTTGTTACTTCCCCTCTTTCATTTCAGATTTTATTTACTTTGGTTTTCTCTCTCTCTCTCTCTCTCTCTCTCTCTCTCTCTCTCTCTCTCTCTATATATATATATATATATATATATATATATATATATATATATATTCACACACACACAAATATATATAAATATATATTTTTAATTTAATTTTATTGTTTAAAGTATTACAAATAGTAGTAAACATATCTCTTCCCCCTCCCAACATTGATCTTCCCCCAGCCTCCCCTAACCCCTGGTACATGCCCTCACCTCACCCCCCAGTGTCTTGTGTCCATTGGTTGTGCTTATATGTATGCGTACAAGTCCTTCAGTTGATCTCTTTCCCCCTTTTCAACACTCCCCAGCCTTCCTACTATAATTTGACAGTCTGTTTGATGCTTCTCTGCCTCTGTATCTATCTTTTTATTCATCAGGTTATAATGTTCTTTATTTTCCATAAATGAATGAGATCATGTGGTATTTTTCTTTCATTGTCTGGCTGATTTCATTTAACATAATGCTCTCCAGTTTCATCCATGCTGCTGAAAATGGTAAGAATTCCTTCTTTTTTTATAGCAACATAGTATTCCATTGTGTAGATGTACCATCGTTTTCTAATCCACTCATCTGCTGATGAGCACTTAGGTTGTTTCCAAATTTTAGCTATTGTAAATTGTGCTGCTATGAACATAGGAGTTCATATATTCTTTTTGCTTGGTGTTTCTAGTTTCTAGTATATTACTAGATGTGGGATTATTGTTGGGTCAAATAGAAGTTTTATTTTTAGGTTTTTGAGAAAACTCCATACTGTTCTCCACTTTATTGGTGAAAACATTGGCAAATATGTTTTCCCATGTAGTGGGCTTTCTTGTTTTTGTTGTTGTTGTTGTTTTGTTTTTAATAAGATTTAAAAAAAAACACATTTTATTGATTTTTTTACAGAGAGGAAGAGAGGGGGATAGAGAGTTAGAAACATTGATGAGAGAGAATCATCGATCAGCTGCCTCTTGCACACCTCCTACTGGCGATGTGCCCTCAACCAAGGTACATGCCCTTGCGCGGAATCGAACCCAGGACCTTTCAGTCCCAGGCCGACACTTTATCCAAAACAGATTTCGGCTTTCTTGTTGTTTTGTTGATGGTTTCTTTTGCTGTGCAGAAGCTTTTAATTTTGATGTAGTCCTATTTATTTATTTTCTCTTTAGCTTCCATTGCCCTAGGAGTGGTATTGGTGAAGAAATTGTTTTGGCATATGTCAGAGATTTCACTGCCTGTGGATTCCTCTAGTATTTTTATGGTTTCCTGTCTTATGTTTAAGTCCTTTATCCATTTTAAGTTTATTTTTGTGTATGGTATAAGTTGGTGGTCTAGTTTCATTTTTTTGCATGTGTAACTGTCCAATTTTCCCAACACCATTTATTGAAGAGACTGTCTTGACTCCATTGTATATTCGTACCTCCTTTGTCAAGTATTAATTGAGCATAGTGGTTTGGGTTGATTTCTGGGTTCTGTAACCTATTCCATTGGTCTATATGTCTGTTTTTGTGCCAGTACTAGGCAGTTTTGAGAACAGTGGCTTTGTAATACAGCTTGAAATTTGGTATTAAGGTCCCACCTACTTTGTTCTTTCTCAGAATTGCTGTTTTCCACAGTGGCTGCACCAGTCTGCATTCCCACCAGCAGTGCACAAGGGTTCCTTTCTCTTGACATCCTCTATGGCACTTGTCATTTGTTGATTTGTTGATGATCGCCATTCTGATGATCTGTGGAATTCCACAACTGTGGAAGTACCTGGAAGCACTTTGCTTATGTTGGATAGAAGGACAAAGATTACATGGAGAAGTAGACAAAAAGGTATGACAAATGGGCAGTTAACGGGGAATTCAGGTTAGAGATTTGCAAAGGCTTGCAGGTATGCAAAGGGCTGAGGATCCTCAAAGGGCTGGTGGCTCTGGTTTCTGCAATAAGGTTGTTAATCTTTCCATGGTAACAGGCAGCTCCCAATGGGGAGGATGGGCCACATGTCCAGGTGAGCTCCCAGGTCCAGCCTGTAACTCCCAGCCAGGTTAGAATGTGCCTTCTTTAATCAGAACAAGACAAAACAATCACAGTTATCAGAGCAAGATTAATATTTCTTACAATTATAGCTCATCCCTAACATTCTATTCTGCCCCTATCATTTCCCCACTGCTATTTTTATCATCTCATATCCATGAGATTAGTTTTAGATGAAAAATCTCATCCTTGCTTCTGCCTTGAAAGCAGTTCGTGGGATGGAATATAGTGAATGCAGGATCTAAAAAGAGGAAGACATTGAATACAGCAGCAAGCTATCACACTGCCCAAAATGAACAAGAAAAATAAAAAAAGAATTCCTGCAACTCAGACATGTTGGGAAGCTGGAAGTTAGGTTGGATAAGTCAAATCCAAAATCCCGTCCTGTTGTTTTACCTTGGAGATCATTTCCCTAATTTATTGAACGTTGTTTTCTATTGAGATTTGTCAGGAAGATAAAAACAGCACATTCCTTTAAATTCCTCATGACATTGGTTATGCTGCAATAGCAAATAATCTATTGCTGCTCGATTCTCTAGAACTGCCTCCCTGACCTGGCTTAGCTCTTGATTTATCCCCTGCATAGCCCTGGAAGTGGCATTCAGGGCTTTTTCCTGCCATAAGCCAGCTGGATCACTTCCACACTAAGGGAGCCCACCATTATCAGCACCACCAAATGGTTACAGCAGCACATTCAGCAGGCTCCCCAGGCAGAGATCATCACTGTAGTACATGCCACAGCTGTGAGACGGTCTTTTTGGTTTGGACCTTGTGATGTTACTGAGGAATAAAGGCTGTCAGTTGTCCTAAGGAACTAGCCCCCTCCCCCTCCTCACCAGTGCTCCTGGCAGGGATATATGAAGAAACAGTTATCCCACATACCAGCTATTTCTATGAGGGAGGGCGAAGTTATCAGAACAATTCATATTCAGTTATTAGATATTTAAAGACAATAACTAGACAATAACCTGGTAAAAGTCAGACATTCACCACAGGAAGCCTCTGCAGCAACTCTCAGAGAAAACACCCCTGTATCCTTTTCCCAGACAGTGGGTCCCAATGTATAATATAAAGGTCGCCATCTATGACTCTCTTCCCAAAATGGATAGAATATTTCGATATATAAGCAATAGGTGCCCCATTTCCTACTAAGCAACATGTGAAGATCCATTCTGCATAGGTTCCTCCATTGCCAAAACAAAACAGTGACTGTCTCTTAACGACAAGAAAAAATTTAAAATAACACGGTTATGGATTTGATTATAATGCAAATAACATGGAATCTTGTCCCTTCTAAAAAAACACAATATTAGGTCTAGTAATAATTAATGTCGTTTTCTAATACTTTTTTTAAATCGAATTTATTTAAACAATACAACAAAATTTAATCAACAATATAGTTGCCGTTGTTTTCTACTACTTGTGCCCAACGCTCAGGAAGCATTTTAATCCCTCTGTTGTAAAATTCTTGTGATTTTGATGCAAAAAATTCGGTCAATGCATTTTTGAGGCATTCTTCATTATTAAATTTTTTTCCAAGAAGAAAGTTTTGCAAAGAACGAAACAAATGGTAATCGGAAGGGGCAATATCAGGAGAATATGCAGGTTGAGGGAGAACTTCCCATTCCAACTGGCGCAGTTTTTCAGCAGTGATTCTTGCAGTATGCGGTCATGCGTTATCATGGTGAAGAATTACGCCCTTCCGATTAATCAGCGCGGGTTCTTTTTCTCTTAAAGCTTGGGCTAATCTTTCCAATTGGGCACTATACACTGCACTTGTAATGGTTTGGTTAGATGGTAAAAGTTCATAATGAAGAATTCCTTTAAAATTCCACCAAACACACATCACTTTTTTCGCATGCAAGTCAGGTTTTGGCGTGGGCTGCGGAGCCTTATTTTTGTCTAACCATTGAGGCCGCCTTTTCAAATTAACATACAGCATCCATTTTCCATCTCCGGTAACAATTTGCTCTAAAAATGGCAAACGGTTTTGACGAGAGAGGAGCGAACTGCAAATTGTGACTCTTTGATTACGGTTGTTGTCGGTCAACTCATGAGGAACCCATTTTCCAAACTTTTGGACTTTGCCAAGTGCACGCAATTGATTGGAAATTGTTTTTTGTGAACAATTTAAAGTTGTTGCAAGCTCTTGTTGGGTAATTTGAGGATTTTGCACCAAAAGAGCTTGAAGAGCTTCTTGATCAAAATTGGACACACGGCCTCAACCACTCTTGTCATCTAACGAAAAATTTCCCTCGCGAAATTTCTCAAACCAACGCTGGCATTTTCTGGCGCTAACTGCATCTTGACCAAGAGCACTACAGATGTTTTTTGCAGCCTCACTTGCTTTTCTTCCTAATTGGAACTCGTAAAGCATGCAGTGCCGAATATGCTCTTCATCCGCCATCTTCTTAGCCCTAGTTTTGCAACAAAAACCAAACCAAACACAAACTTTTTCAAGCAAAACTTGTTAATTGCACTTCACACGTTCTGTAGATACCACGTGTTTGAAGGTTCTGTCAATACTAGTCAACACCAAGCAAGATTTTAAACGAATGTTTAAAAACGACATTAATTATTACTAGACCCGATATTCCAGAATAACAATTAAAGTAATAAATGAAAGCATACCAGAATCTATTTAATATGCATATGTAAATAGAATATATATTTTTTATTTGACAAAGATTCCCATGTTCCTTAAAGAGAAATTTTTCCTTTATAAAGAGAGAAAACAAATCCTTGAGGCATCCTAGGACCTATTGGAATGACCTAAAGCCACTTCTATATATATAAATAAAAAAGCTTCTTTAAATTTAAACTCTGGGAAGATTGCCAAAGTTATTTTACCAAAAGATTATATCATTGTTATTATTAAACAGTATCATACGATTTATTCATTCAAGGTGACAAAGGCCATTAAACACAGACAGGCTGGCAAAACTTCAGTTCCCACAATTAAGAGCAGTGTATGCTCCCTGGATTTGGACTCCCAGGCTCCAGAGCCGCCACCTGTTAGCAGGAGGACCTCTGCCAGCCTGTGCTCTGACACTCACGGCAGCTTCAGTGTCTGCGGTGCCTCGGGTGTGGTGGAGAGAGGGAGATGGACCAGGAGTACTAGCAGGAAGCCCACCAAGCCCCAGGAATTTGCATTCCATTTCATTTAACCATTTTATTTATTATTTATTATTTATTCATTCATTCATTCATTCATTCATTCATTCTCATTTTTTAATTAAGGTATTATATGTGTACATATCTTACCAATCCCCACCCCACACCCATTCCCATACATGCCCTCCCTCCCCAGAGTTTTTCCTCCGTTGGTTATGCTTATATGCATGCATATCTAAAGTCCTTCTGTTAATCTCTTATCTCCCCCATATCTCCCTACCTCCCTCTGTAATTTGACAGTCTGTTTCTTTTACTGTCTCTGTATCTATCTTTTGGTTCATCAGTTTATAATGTTTCTTATTATCCATAAATGAGTGAGATCATGTGGTGTTTTTCTTTCATTGACTGGCTTATTTCACTCAGCATAATCTTCTCCAATTTCATCCAGGTAGCTGCAAATTATAAGAATATCTTCTTTTTTATGGCAGCATAGTATTCCATTGAGTTTCTTCCTTTTTTTTTTTAATCCCCCCTCTCCCTCAAATATGTTAATGAGACACATGATGAAGCATGCAGTCACTCTGCACAGGTTCCAAGAAACCTCTGCTTCTACATACCTAATTGTCACTTTTCTCGCCTAAGCTTCCTTAAAATTCTCTCCAGCCTCTGTTTCCGTCGCAGCACATATCTTTCCCTTTGCGATGCTGGCTTCCTGTGCACAAGCTGAATGAATCTTCTTGCCTGTATCACTTTCTGGTGATCTTTTTTGGTTTCTATTCTGGAAGGCTGCAAGAACCCAGGGCATGGATAAGCCTCCTCACTGCTCTGCTCTCCAAGTACTTCCTCTCTGACTCCCTCATCCTTGGATATGTAGTTCTCTCTCTCCCTATCTCCGCAAAATCTGACCATGTGGTGGAATGCTCCTTTGAGTCCAAATTTTCATGCCACCTGGGACCAGTGTTCTGGGGCTCACAGTTGCTCTGCTGTCGCCGCGGCTGTGGGTATTCAGGCCTCTGACAAGATTCACTCTTCCTTTAAAGATGGCGAGAATTCCCAGTCCCAGCCCGTAGGTAGCTCTGGGAGGGGACCCAGCCCCACTGTGAGTGCGTCCCTGTCAGGGGCACTCTGATCAGCAGACCCCCCACTTTCTCCTGGAGTTCACCTGTCTCTTAGCTTGCTAACAAACACTCCCAGTGTGACCTTCAGCTGCTCTCTCTGCTTCTGGATAAAGCTCAGAACCCATCCATTTAGTCTTCCGCCATTTTCTCTCTCTCTTATATACTCATTTCATTTAACCTTGATGACAACCCTTCCCACATTTTACAGGCAAAATAGAGCAGAGAGAAGCAGAAAGAACTCGGTGTTTGGAGACCAACAGGCCTGATGGAACCCCAAGTTTGTAATTTTCTAGCAAGAAAAGTAACCTCTCCAAGCATCAGTTTCTCTGACTATTGGACAGGATCACAGCGAGCTCTCACAGATTATTGAAAGATGCAGTGGGATGGAATAAAGTGCCTGGTGTGCTGGGACCTGAAACAGGGTGAAGTGCTCATTCTGTCAGTCATTTAAAAACATTATTTTTTAAATCTTACTTGTTGAGAGTATTACAGATGTCTCCCTTTCCACTCCTAATGCTCCCCTTGTCCCCAACCTGGTTCCTGCCCTACCCACCCCAGGCCTTCACTACCCTACTGTTTGTCTCTATAGGTAAGATCTTTGGTTAAGTTCTTCCTGCTTCCTCTTTGCCCTTCCCTCTGAGATTTGTCAGTCTGTTCTATGTTCCTATGTCTCTGATTTTATTTTATTTACTAGTTTATTTATTTTGATTTTTAGATGCAATTTGTTGCAATTTTATTGTTTACATTTAAAAAATATATTTTATTGATTTTTCACAGAGAGGAAGAGAGAGGGATAGAGAGTTAGAAACATTGATGAGGAGAATCATCGATCAGCTGCCTCTTGCACACCCCTTACTGGGGATGTGCCCTTGCCCAGAATAGAACCTGGGACCTTTCAGTCCACCGGCCAATGCTCTATCCACTGAGCCAAACCAGTCCTGGCAATTGTTCATATTTTTGATCTTCCTCTTCTTAAAAGAACATTTCATGTAATACTGGTTTGATGGTGATAAAACGCCTTTAGCTTTTTCTTGTCTGGGAAGCTCTTTATCTGACCTTTAATTCTCAATGATAGCTTTGCTGGGTAGAGTAATCTTGGATGTAGGTCCTTGCTATTTCTCACTTTGAATATTTCTTGCCATTCCCTTTTGGCCTGTATAGTTTCTGTTGAGAAGTCAAGTGACAGTCATATGGGTGCCCCCTTGTAGGTTACTAACTTGCTTCTTTCCACTTGTTGCTTTTAAATCCTCTTTTTGTCTTTAGCCCTTGGCATTTTAATTATGATGTGTCTTGGTGTAGTCCTCTTTGGGTTACTTTAGTTTGGAACTCTCTGCAGTTCCTGGACGTGTTAGTCTATTTCTTTCACCAGATAGGAGGAGTTTTCTGTCATTTCTTCAAATAGGTTTTCAATATCTTTCTCTCTCTTTTCTCCTTCTGATATCCACCATGGTGTAATTGGTATGCTTGAAGTTGTCTCAGAGTCTCCTTTCAATATCTTTATATTTTTAAATTCTTTTTCTTTTTGTTCTTCTGATTGGGTGTTTTTGTTTCCTCATATTCCAAATCATTGATTTGATTCTTGGAATCCTTTCCTTTGCTGTTAAATACTTGTAAATTATTCTTTATTTCAGTCAATGTATGCTTAATTTCTGACTGGTCCTTTATTTATTTATTTTTTTATGCCCTTGACATTCTCACTAAGATCCTTAAAGGATCCTTAAGATCCTTGAGTAATCTTATAATCACTGTTTTGAACTCTGTATCCAGTAGTTTTCTTGCTTCTATTTTTTTTTTCCATTTGTGACATGTTTCTTTGTCTCTCATTTTGACTGCTTCCTTGGGTTTGTTTCTATGTATTAAGCAGAGCTGTTATGTTTCCTGGAATTAGTAGCATGGTCTTATATATTAGGTGTTCCATAGGGTCCAGGGCTCAGCCTTCCCAATTACCTCAACTGGGCACTCTAGGTGCACTGAGTTCCTGAGTGGGCTGTGTGCACAGTCTTGTTGTAGTTGAGCCTTGATTGCTGTTGACCTCACTGAAAGGGGTTGACCTCCAGGCCAAATGGCTGTAAGGAACAACTGCAACAACAGTGGAAGAGCTGTTGTGCAGGAGACACTCCTATGGAGCTAGAATTGCTTCAGTGAGGGTTTGTGCTCACTGAGTCTGCCCCTTGAGTATGTTACTTGTGGATATGTAGAATTGTAATCTGAAGTTGGTCTGAAGTTGTCCACCGGGTGCACTGGCTCTAGGGCCTCCCAAGAGGTGCAAAGTCAGCAACTGCCTAGGGCTACCTAACAGGATCTAAAGAGAGATATGCAGATGGCTATTATTTGTATTGGGTTAGGAAGTACTCAGGCAAGGTCCAGCTGTTGCAGGCTGGTGCTAAGTGCAGGGTCTTGGGTCTTTTATTGATAAGTTTGGGGCATATTGATGTCAGCTTCAGCTTTTTGAGAGATTTTAGCAAAGTCTGCAGTCTGAGCCAGGACAATCCATTCATATGGAAAAGCTGCTGCAACTGCTTAGGTAGGGCTGCAAATTAGATGGGATGGGGTATCAGTGAATCATTAGGGCTGAAGGAACAGTGTAGGCCATGATGATGGAAAATAAGATATAGTTGTCAGTCAATTCTTTGATGGGGGAGGTCCCAGCATAGGAATAATGACCTATGTGAGCATCCTTGTTTGGGGAAAAAGCCACCCCTGAGTTCTTGCTCCAGTGTCAGAGATTCCAGTTCTTCCCCACATGCCCCTGGATTCTCCCAAAGCTGCTACCTGGTGCTGGAGCTCAGAGGTAGTGAGACCATGTAAATTTGTGTGCAGACCCTTTAAGAGGAATACTTGGGACTCCAGTAGCCTTTGTGTCACTCAGCCACAATCCCCATTGGTTTTACCAGCCAGAAGTTCTGGGGATTTTTTTTCTCAGCTTTGGAACCCTGGACTGAAGTCTGGTATGTAGGTGGGACCCCCTGCTTCTCACAGGGGCCTCTATAGAGATGACCTCTCTCCTGATTAAACAAAAAGGCACATGTGGTTGTCAGACCGGCTCGTTCTGCTATTTGCCTCTTCTACCAGTCTCAATGTGCTTTCTTCTTTACTTCTCTAGTTGTAGAACTTCCATTCAGCCAGCTTTCAGGTAGTTCTGAATGATGGTTGTTCTGTATTTTAGTTGTAATTTTGATGTGGTTGTGTTAGGTGGTGTATTGGTGTTTACTTATGCTGCCATCTTGTTTCCCACTTTTCATTCTCTCAGTCTTTCTCATGCATCCTCTTATTGTAAGTTCTGGAGGGTCCATTACAGGAAAAGCAATAAAAAGGTGAAACAAAGCTAAGAACAACCCTTGCCTGATGCTGCGTCTCTTCAGAGATTTTTCTCATAAAATCCTGATATGTTCCCATTTTACAGATGAGAAAACTGGAGTCCACACTTAGGTCTCAGAATAGGTTCTCTGACTTTGATTCTGTTTTCACAGAACTGGCACTTAACAGGTACCTGAGTTGCTGGTTGAAAAACTAGAAGAATCCAGGGCAGTGATTCTTGAAGTGTGGACAACAGCTTTGTCACGCCCTGAGAACCTGTTAAAAATGCCCCCCCCCCCCAGACTTACTATGGGTGGGACTCAGCAATCTGAAGTTTTAAAAGCCCTTCAAGTGACTCTGGTATATACCCAGAGTTTCTCAGGTCACAGCCCAACCCAGATGTGCTTTTTTTTTTTTTATTAAGAGTACTTTCACACAGGCATGCTGCAGTCTCCAGAGCTACCATGTGGACTAGCTAAACCAAAGATGGTTTCTTTCTTTAAAAAAAAAAATTATTTATTGATTTGAGAGAGAGAGAGAGAAACATCAATTTGTTGTTCCACCTATTTATGCATTCATTGGTTGCTTCTTGTATGTGCCCTGATTGGGGATTGAGCCAGCAACCTTGTCATATAGGGACAATGTTTTAACCAACTGAGCTACCCTGCCAGGGCAAAGACAGTTTCTTTCTTGTCCTCTCCCATTACTTCCAAAGTGTCCCATCTGTTTTCCTTCCTTACCAAAGTGCTGGTTTCTGGTCAGAGCTCCTCTGCTCCTCTCTCATATGTGTTGTCATTCAGAACTTGTGTTGTCATTCCCACCTTGGGAATTTAGAGCTGTGAAGAGATCACCCAGAGACACTCCTGCAGACTCAGCCCAGTCAGCACCTGGAGGACAGCTGGCAAGACTGAAGCCCACAGAGGGCTAGGGTGTTGTCAGCAGTTGCACAGTGACAAGTAGTGATTTATACCTGCTCTTCTAGCTTTCTCTCCAGAGTGCTTTCTAAGGCTGAAGAACTTAACCCAGATGCTGTAATACTAGTAAGCATACTCACAATGAAATCAAGGTAGAGACTGCAAATATCAGGTATGTTTGTTTCTGGAACATTCTCTGCACTTAAAAATTTATTTTAATAAATGATTTATTTAAGAATCTGTGCCTATTACAGTCCTCTAGAGCCTGTGGCTCTGATTTCAAAACTCTGTGCAAGCTCTGTGAGGTGATGGTGAGGGCTGGACTTAATTAATAGTGTGTAAGACTCTTGCTGGGGAGCTCGAGCTGTGGAGGATACACACTTTGGTATCTCTGGACACTCTGCAGACTCAGGGCCTGGTACCCAACTCAGAGAGTCCGCCTTGAACTTGGACTCAAACCTCGTTCTGTTATCTCTTGGGGACACACAGTGGTGCTGTGTCCAGTCCCTTGGTCCCCAAACTACTGCTTCTCATTGGCCTTTTTATTCAATGTTGGACTGGATGGACTCATTTCTGGATCCGAGGCTCACCCACTGGCTGGCTCTCTACCGTGGAGTCAGGGGGAGGGGGAGTGGGAGGTTGTAGGAGGCTGTAAGTGGTGCAGGGACCTGGAGGTAGCCTTATCCCAGTCCTCGGCTTTTCCTCTGCTCAGCCACCCTTGTCACCAGATCTTTTCTATCTCCTACCTTCGGTGTTTTTGACATTAGCTTAAGGGTGGAGGGTTTGGCTTTTGCAAACCTGCCAGGCATATGATTACCTGAGTCTCAGTCTTTGGGGATCATTGTGAGCATATCTTTTGTGTTCTTAAGTATACTATGCTAGTTGTTTTATTTTTTTTTAATTTAAAAAATATATTTTATTGATTTTTTTTTTTTACAGAAAGGAAGGGAGAGGGATAGAGAGTTAGAAACATCATGAGAGAGAAACATCGAGCAGCTGCCTCCTGTACACCTCCCACTGGGGATGTGCCTGCAACCAAGGTACATGCTCTTGACCAGAATCGAACTTGGGACCCTTCAGTCCACAGGCTGACACTCTATCCACTGAGCAAAACTGGTTAGGGCTATGCTAGTTGTTTTAGAGTCAGCCTGCTAAGCCTATGATTGGGGTCATCTGGAGATTTTTTTTTTCTGTTGAGTTATTTTTATTAATTATGGCTTAAGTTTTTAATGTTTTTTTTTTTTAATGTGTTTAGTAATTTTGAATGCATTCTCCCCCAGTCAAAGAGTGTATAGTGATGTCGATTAGCCCACGGTATTACTCTAAAGGGATGTAGGAATAGGAAATTAGGAGTAAAAATAATATGCTTAGGCAAGGCTTTTTATGCATTGATATTTAACCTAAGACCTAAAGTATGAGAAAGAATATAATGCAAACAATAGAAAATAAAATCTTTGTGAAGTAAGAGTATAAGAGATTGATGCCCACAATAACCATTTTTTGGTAGCTGCCCTCTGAATTGTGATTAGCTTATATCTAGCTACTTTACTGAGTGGAAAAACTTATTTAATTATTTATGGTACATTCTGCAACTAATTTGTTCCTTGAAATTCATTAAAAAGTAGTGCTGCTCAAATTCACACATTTGGTAAGTTTACTTGAAATGTTACCAAAGCTTGAATAGATGATTTTTACCTTTATTTCAAAGAAGTTTGAGGTCAATATCATTAGAACTTTACTCTTCAGCAGTGATTTACAAACTGTGGTTCATAAACAGTGAGCAGTAAAATCAATTTAGTGGACTATGACCAACATATAAAAAGGTGATATACAATAGAATAGGATATAAAGAAAGCAATAAAAAATGCTACATGCATTGCATGCTCTAAGGATAAATATTATTTTTTGATACTTTTATTTGTTTTTTTTTTTCTCTCGTGTGTGTGTGTGTGTTGTGTGTGTGTGTGCGCGCGCGTATGCTTTGGACTATGACTTAAAAGATATTTTTTTAGGTCGACTGGTAAAAGTCTGAAAATCACTACACCATGTTGTATTGTAGAACTAGGAGGCTTTCCAGGTCATGGAATGATCAGGAGGAAACTAAGATGAGAGGGGACTAAAGTCTACTCATATTGTAATCCAGGGGAAAAAAGATGGAATGATTGTAGGAAGGATGAGCATGAGCAAGCTATTTATGCATTTCTTCATTCATCCATCTATTGATCTATTTGGTAAGCATTTATTGAACTCTATCATTGATCAATTACAGCGTTGCCTTTAAGGGAAAAAAATAATAAAATGACTCCTTCTGTTAGGAAATCAGAGGTCAGATGCAGATAGCCACGTAGACAGATATTAGCATTACGATGTGATGAATTCTATGGTAGTCACATTGAAGTTGCATTCTCCCCCAGTACAAATCAATCCTGGATGGGAGTCTTGGAAAACTTCTAGGAACAGGTGATACCAATAACAAGTCTTAAAAAACGTCTTAGTCACTTTGGGCTGCTACAAGAAGATATGAGAGACCAAAGATCTGAAACAACAGAAATGTATGTCTGGAGTCTGGGAAGTCTGAGGTCAGGATGCCAGCATATTTGATGTCTGGTGAGGGTCCCTTTCTTCCTTTCTTTCTTTCTTTCTTTCTTTCTTTCTTTCTTTCTTTCTTTCTTTCTTTCTTTCTTTCTTTCTTTCTTTCTTTCTTTCTTTCTTTCTTTCTTTTAGACAGCCATCTTCTTGATGTGTTCTCTCATGTCAGAGATGGTGAGATCTATTCTTATAAGGACATGCATCCCATCATAGGGGCTCTACCCTCAAGACTTCATCTAAACCTAATACCATCCTCTGGGAATTAGTGTTTCAACACATGGATTTTTAGTAAGCTATGTTGCATGAACATTCAGCCCATAAAAAGGTATAAAATATGGGGAAAGTATGTTTTGCAAAGATAGAGCGGCACATGCATCACACAGAAGGATGAGGAGAGAGGAGTTTGATGGCTGTGCACCAATGTGAATGGAGAATGCAGGGACATTTGAGACTAAGAAGTGGGCTGAGAAACAGACCTTTATAATTAGATCATGGCCTAAAATTTACTGTGGATACAATAGAAAGAATTGGTGGGGCATTTGGAAGCAGGGAGAGTAGTGAACAGGATGCTGGGGGGACTCTGGTCCTGGACTAGAGGGAAAATAAAGCATTTGAGTAAGTATGAGCAAGTATAATTTAACCAGATGACTGACAGGTGAAGTTAAGGCATGTGAGAACAAGATGTCTCAGGTGAGTCCTGGGTTTCTGTGGTTGGTAGTACCAAGAATGGAGGTCCAGCAGGAATAAGAATGAGGTTGAACTGGATGCAGTAGCCCATATAGTTTAGGGAGCCTAGGAGGGCAGATGGATTCATGGGCTGGATTTCAGAGATAAGAATTTTATAACTTATTGTACAGTACATCACACAGTTAGAGTTTGGGATGTCAATATGGCCAGCCCTGCCTTGAATCTGGGATTCAGTCATCTAGAGAAAATGAGGAATCTCATAACTCATCACAAGATAAGAGTATGATTTTTCAGGTCCTTACTTTGTAATGGCTTTAGTGTGCTACATTTCCAAGGAAATATATGTTCTTGTCACCCAACTTCAAGAGAAGTAAATGAGCTTGCATCACATGAGTAGGTTTAAATGCCAGCCTGAAATTTAGTAAGCTACTTTGCATGTTTTTGTCCTCATCCTTTTCTTCTTCATTAAAAGTGTGCCATTTTTCTTTTGAACTTGGTATCCAGTAGTTTGCTTGCTTTTATTTCTTTCATTTGTAACATGTTGCTTTGCCTCTTTATTTTGGTTGTTTTTGCATGTTCATTTCTATGTATTAGGTAGAGCTGATATGTCTCCTGGAATTGGTAGAGTGACCTTGTGTATTAGGTGTCCTGTAGGGCCCAGTGGCTGAGTCTCCCCAGTCACTTGAGCTGGGCACTTTAGGTGTGCTGATCCCCTGTGTGGGTTGTGTGCATAGTCTTGCTGTAGTTGAACCTTGATTGCTATTGATCTCACTGGGAGGAGTTGACCTCCAGGCCAAATGGCTGTAAGGACCAACTGCAACTACAGTGGAAGAGTTGTTGTGCAGGAGAAAGTCCTATGGAACAGGATTTGTTTTAGTGATCTTTTGTCCCTCTTGTAGTCCGGGAGCCTGTGGGGAGGGGGCCTAAGCCCTTAGCACTGCTATGGAGGCAGGAGAGGCTCCTGCCATTGCTGCTGCACTCACCATCTGTGAGACTGGCTTCTAGCTGAGTGGTGCTCCCCCTGTGAGAGCATACTGACCACCAGGGGGCAGCTCCTGCATTGAGTGTCTGCCCCTTGGTGGTCAGTGCACATCATAGAGCCTGGTCAACTGCCCTCTGGTGGTCAGTGCACATCATAGTGAATGGTTGAGTGGCCTTAGCATATCATTAGCATATTACGCTTCGATTGGTTGAATGGATGACCAGATGACTGGACACTTAGCATATTAGGCTTTTATTATATACTAGAGACCTGATGCATAAAATTCGTGCAAAGGGCTTGGCTCCTGCCTCTACAGTGACTGCCTCAGCCCCTGCAGTGGTCTGGGACCTCTGCCTCAATTCCTGCCTGGCATGGTTGCCGCCTCTGCTTCAGCCCCCATCACCGTGGCTTTGTCAGGAAGGTTGTCTGTAAAGACATCTGGTCTAATTAGCACATTGTGCTTTTATTATTGCATAGGATATGTATTACATATAGACACAGACAATAGGGTGGCGAAGGCCTAGTGTGGGGCTGCAACTGGGTGGCGGGGGGTAATGGGGGTGGGGGTGGGAAACAGGGACATTTGTAATACTCTCAACAGTAAAGATTTAAAAAAAATAGTATGCCATTTTTACGCTGTCTTTGGATGTAGAGTAAAATAAAGCTGGTTGTGTACAAATAAAAGAGACCCAGTCAAGGATACAAGAAGTTCATGCTATGAAGTCAGGCAGCTTTTTAGTGAGCCTTGCTAAACAGCATACTGCTGGAGACCAAGGCAGATCCTTGTCTTTCTTGTTTCCACCGTGTTCCCAGGTCTGAATGCTGTGCCTGACATGCAGCAGGCTCTCAAAGAAATGAGGAATGAACAAGTAAGTGAATGAATGCAAGACAGAGCCAGAATAACGGAACTAGACACCCTCATTCAGCGATTGGGTGCAAGTCCTGACCTCGGGGTCCTTATCTTTAAAGCGAGGGGAGTAGTAATAGCTACCTACAGCGCTGCTGTGTGTGAGGGTGAAATGAGATAAGATAGAATGGAGTGCTTGGCATATGGTAACACTCCAGGATTTCAAACTGTTGCTCTTTCGTTAAGTTTCCTGTTATCGCCTATTCCTCACAGTCACCATGTTCCAGCCATAGTCACCACAGTCACTATTCCAACATGTTGGTTGGTTGAAAGAAGGAGCTTTCCACACTTAGCTTCTTCTTTTATAAAATGGAGAACCAGTCATGGCTTGCCTCCCTCTCTGGTTGTTACAATAATGAGAAGATGATACATGAAGGGCTGTTGATGTTGGATCTCATTGTCTTCTTCTTGAGAGAACTGTGACTTGAGAGGGCAAGTGACTCAGGGCAAGTGGCAGAGCCACATAGGTTATGACTGCAAGAATGTTCTGGAAGGTTGGAATTGTTAAGCAGAATACAGTAGTGACTGTGACACAGCATGCACACCACTTCGTGGAGCTGAGAGGGCCCAGGCTTTGGAGTCACGCTGACCTCAATTCCGGTCCCAGGCTTGTGCGTGTTTCCAGGCCTGGCATGAAGTGGGGCCGAGTCACAGGTGTCTGTGCAGATGTAAGAGCAAAGGGTTGTGTGGAAAGCCCTTAGAGCAGCCCTGCAGGGGTTGATTCATGATGGGAGCTGTTGTGTAACATGACTGTGAACAAGGGCTCATACTAGGATAGCAATGGAGGTCTGCTGGCAGCAATTTTAAGTCTCCCCTCGGTTTTAGGAGGAATTTTTTAGTAGCTGAGAGCTCACCAGACGGGCTGTGGCTGAAGGGCAGGGATGTGGGGGTGCAGCCATAGTTATTGTGCCCCCAGCAGAGGGGGGTCCACATAAAGTTTTTGAGCTGAGAGGCTAACCACAGCCACCAGGCAGGCAGAGGCCTCAAAGACAGTTGTCTCGGGTGTCCCCACAGCCCACCCTCCATAGCTGGCGCATCCCTACGCCGCTCCCCGGGCAGTCCCACAGTGCCCTCAGACAGCCAGTTGTCAGCCAGACTGGGAAGTGCGGCGTGGCCCAGACCTGAGAGTGCACTTAGCCATTCCCCCGGAGTTCAAACCCCAGCTCGGCCACTTCATAGCTGTGTGATACTGGGTGAGTTACTTTATGTCTCTGTGCTCCATTCCCTCATGTGCAATGTGGGCTCAACAATACAATCTCCTTTATGGGTAAGGCATGTGAAACACAGGCGACATGGGAAGCAGTAAGTGGAGCTCAGTGTCATTATTGCTATGGCGGGAGGTTTCTAGAACAGCGTTCCTGGCCCTGGGATCGTTAAGGAGTCTTTCAGGCCACCATCCTGCATAAGGGCCTGACGCCTCTGTACCTGCATCAGTGTGTGCATCAGCAGGTCACGGAGCACTCGGTGGCCAGGGCGACTGGCTAAGTGATACGCCGGGGCTGGCCTGCAGGTCTGTAGCCGCTGTCCTCCCTCCAGGCTAGCCTGAGTCTTACCAACACGCTCCCGTTCCCAATGCTGCTGCTGCCCCACCCTGGCACACACAGGCAAGCTCAGGGCAGGGCAGGGCGATGCCCAGCTCAGGCAGCTCTGTGGCTGTGCTGGGCCCCCGGCAGCTCTGGTGGCAAGAGGTCTCTGTAGCTCTGCGCCCTGGGAGTCTTTGGATTGTTCCTGCCCATCTGTCACCGTTGGACTGCCTGCTCCCCAGCCCCTAGGCTCTTTCCTTCTGGCATCGCATGGTACTTGTTGCCTACTGTTTGGACACTCAGTTGGCTCATGACATCTCTGAGCAGCACAGAGCCAGCAGTATTGCTGCCACCAGCTACTGTCCCTGTGGACAGAGCCCAGAGCAGTGCCCCATCTTGTCCTCACCCTGAGGCTTCTGCCAAGCTCCACTCTCAGAGAATGGCCACAGGGGCCACACGCACTCAGGCCGCCCCCCTCACCAAGCTTCCAAGGTTAACAGCAGCAGCTGGATTGCCAACTTCTCACTGTGGAACTGAACTCACGTGGGAGGGGTCTTTGTGAACAGCCACTGGGTAGGGAGGGTCTGAATCCAGTGCAGACCGAACATCAGGGTTCAGTAAGTCTTTGCTGGATGCGGGGATGTGGGGTGCGGCTTGCTAGCAGTGCATCTGGCCATGGGGTGTGATCTGCTCCACCTGCCCACCACCCACCCACCACATCCCCCCTACACATGCCAAGACAGACCTGGCAGGCCAGCTGGAGAACATGTGCCGTGTGCCTGGCACCAGGCCTCTCCTGGAGGTAGACCAGGCATCTCCCTCTCACACTCCCATTCACAGGTGCCTACAGGTGCCTCTGCCAGGCCTGACTGACAGCTCCCTTTACCACCGTAACCTCCCCTCCAGGGCTGGCAGCCTGGGGACAAGGCAGCTGTTTGGGGTTCTCCTTCCCCCACAGAACAAGGTCCTGCATGCACAATGGGGGCCCTGTGCCACCCACTGTGGCGACAACCTGGTCGGTTAGGAGCTCACCACCCTCACTCTTCTTGGCGAACCAGAGCCCCCGACCAAAGAAGAAGTTCTATGAGGGGGCTCAGAGTCAGCACCCATCTGCCAACAGGGTGCCCACTGCAGTGTGGGAGCCACTGGGCTGCAGGTGGGAACCCAGAGGCAGCAGAATCGGGAGGCAGTTAATAGTGTGACAAGGAGTGAGAGAACTATTAATAAGGTACTTAGCTGATTTGATTCTAGTTCCATTAAACATTTTCTTTACCTTATTTCACACTCCATTTCCAAAGGACCCCTTTCCCCCTTTATGGTTCTGGCAAACCTAGGCCCTAGTGAAGTCTGGCAGCATACATGTAAGGAGTATCTGGCTGAATAGAAGCTCCCATCTCCAGGAAAATCCTCTGAGTGGCTCAAGCGGATCTGGCCTCCTGCCTGTCCCATGGGTTCTGCACCAGGCTGTGGGGAGCCCAGGGCCGCCGGCCACCACTGCCCCCCTCCATCTTGCAGACGAAGAAGCTGAGTGAGGCTCATTGGGCTTCGGTGGCTTGCCTGAGCTCTCACAGCAAATTCCTGGGGAAGCCAGTGAAGGAATAAGGAACTGGTTCCAGCCGCTCCAAGCTCATCTGTCCTTTCCTGGCCAACCTCCTCCTGGCACGCCACCATTAGTCTGTGGCTGCTACTAGAGGCACCTACTGTCCCTTGGGCCTCACCATCTAGTCCATCCGCAGGCACCTCCCAGCTCTGTGTGTGGGGCTGCATTCCTGTCTCACTTGGAATCAGTGTTGAATCAAGGCTGGGTCTCCCCAGGTCCACGGCAGAGCCATGTGGCTAGAACCTGGCTCTGAGTCTCCATCTGAGACACTGTGTGACACAAGACAGGTGTGGAGCCCCATCAACCCAACTTGGTTTCCAACTGGCAGGGCTGAGCCAGGCCGGGGTGGTGGGTTCAGGCCTGGGAGAGCAGACAGGGAAGGGGGCTGGGAGCAAGAAGAGGGTCGCGTTGGTGGGAGTGGGTGGAGGAGAAGGTCAGCTCAAGGCCCTCTGCGTGCTGCTCCAGGGCTACCTGGGACCTCTCCTGGCCCGGGAGGTACATTCTGAGCCTGACCTCCGCTAGGGCTGGGACTAACTGAACACTCCTGTTGCTGGAGCGTCAGTTCCCGCCTGGGGTTTTAGCACCATTCTCCTCTCTTTGTCTTGATTACCCATTCTCCTCCTACTTTGCAATTTTATCTTAGGCTCCTTTATCCCCCCTTTTAAAAAGCGGTACCGCTGTTTGAGGCAAGCCTTGGTCTTTTTGATGATAATAATAATAATATTCATGCTGTTTTTTTGTATTATTGTTGGTAGTGGCAGTGAAAAGGGTAGCCATGTCTGGTGTTGATGTTGGTGCTTTTAGGGTCAGTTGTGTGGGTGTTGGCTTAGTGCTGCTGGTGATGGTGGTGGTAATAGTGGTGACATTTTTATTAGTAGAGATCATGACAGTGGTGGTGGCATTGGTGGTAATGGTGGTGATGGTGATATTGTCAGTGGTGATATTATTGTCGGTGGTTGTGATGGGGATAGTTATGATGGTGGTGGTGGTGATAGTAATGGTGGTGATGGTGGTGGTGGTGGTGAGGGTGATGGTAACGCTGGTGGTGGTATTATTGTTGGTGATTATGAGTGTTGCTGCTAATGGTAGTGATATTGCTTCTGTTGTTATTGGCAGCGATGACTCTGACAGTGGCAGTCACGCAGTGATAGGTGTTGGCTTCTGAAACAGGAGAAGATAGTCGAAAGAGCAGGAGCTCTGAGTCACAGAGGCCTGTGTTCTGATACTGGTTCCAGTGAATTGCTTAGTGCCCCTGAACCTGCTCTCCTGTGTAAAATGGAGAGAATAATAGTTCACATGATGTCACAAGGAGGATGCTGGGTGTGTCCCACCTACACTCCCCCCAGTCTCAGGGCTCTTTTCCTTCGTCCTGAGCATGGGAGTCTGGGCAGTGACATTGCCTCCAGGTGAGAGGTGACACCACCACTGACAGGAGGCCCTTGGTCCTGAAGCCAGGTGTTTGGCAGTCATAGTCTAGGGCCCTCAGATACTCTCACTCCCACAAGAGACCTTTGCAGGATGTGAATACATGTCTGTTGGAGGCCAGGGTCCAATTACTTTACCTCCCATGTTTCCCTACCTGGGAGGAGAACACGGTGTACAGCTTGTCCTACCATGATGTTAGCTGGGCTCTCTCCATCTTGAGACCAAGTAGGATTGCCTCAACCCTCGCCCATGACCTGGGGTGACTCCCAGGCCTTCTGTAATTAAGCTGGGTTTTGCTCTCTCCTGGTACCCCTGACTCAGGCCCTGGTTTTTATATGCTGCCTCTGCATGGCACTGCCGTGGCCAGATAAGAAAGGCTGCCCCTTCCTGAGTCCCCAGAAGGATGCACTGCCACCATGGCATTTTGGAGCAAAGCAGACTTCATGGAAGGTTGGCACGGAGGTTGCAGAAGAGCACTTTTGTCTTGGCCCTCAGTGAGTTACCTAAACCTCCTTTCTGCCCATCGCGCTTCTCAGCACTCTTTGATTGTCCAGTGCATCTCTCAGCATGAGGGCTTCTCCCAGGGGCACGTTTCCTGGCAGAAGATGGCCTCACGCTCCCCCTCCTGCTCTTCCCATCCCGTCTGGCTCACAGGCCCTCCCTCATCACACAGAGCACCAGCTCCCTGGCTTCCTACATTCTCAACTCATCATGGCCCATCCATAAAGCACTCCCTACAGAAGGAAGCCAGGGTTATAACTAGCAGAAGATATTTCCCCCTATTGATTGTACCTAGAGTGGGAGCTGACCTGGGACCTCTTAGAGGAAAGAATTCTTCCCCTGGCTTGTTTCCAGCCCTTTTTCCCGGTGCTGCTACCACCTCTCAGGCCTCCCTGAGCCAGCTAGCTCCTAGGACCACCTCCCTCATGCCTCTTTCCCCCCAGAATTGTGTCCGTAGGGAGAGTCAGAAGGGGTAGAGGCCATTAGTTACATGGGCCTGGTAAGGTGGGTTGGCCCCAGCACCCTCTCCACCAGGACCCCGCTGGGGTGTTCAGTTTCACTGCTGTGCCCATTTTCAGTTGGTTTATTAAGACACACATGAGAAGGGCGAGCACTGCTTCTCCCATGAGCCTGTGTGCCTGAGCAGGGCTGCTCTGGCAAGCACAGAATTGCACCCGCCCCTCATTTCCTTCCTGCTGAATCAGCCCTGCAGGGTGACTGTTTCCGGAGCCAAGAGGCAAAGGGTTGCCAGTTCTCATTTACTTTGCCTCCATAGAGATCCCAGGCATTTTTCCTTGCATCGCCGGAGGCGGTGTGCCTCTTTGCAAAAGATGTGATGATGATACTGATTATGATGCTGCTGCCGTTTAACTGTCACCTGCTCATCCTAGCAGTCAATTTCAATCCTCACAACAGCTTTGCAGGAGAGGCCTCCTAATCAGTACCTCACAGGTGGGAAAACTGAGGCGCAGAGAGGTGCAAGGGATTGTTTTAGTCTCAGAGTTAAACAGTGGGAGAGCCAGGCGTACAAAGAGCTGTACGAGTCAGGAGCTCTACTGGCTTTCACTCCCACAGACACCCAGCCTGACCTTGCATGGGGCACCAGGATCGAGATTGCTTAAAGCAATCAGAGTTTTAGTGATTTCCCCACCCCCTTTCCCAGGATTTCCTGAATTTAAAACAAAATTAAAACACCACAAGGAACATTTTGCTTCTTTCTAAATTATACAACCCAACTTGGAAGTGTTGGGAGATTTGTCTGCGTGGTTAAGAAGAGGCCTAACTTTTATTGAGAACCCACATTGTGTCTGGCCCTTTAACATGCATCAGGACATGCCATCCTTAGGTTGGGCCTCCCTTTTTGTCCCTGTCTTACCAATTAGCAAAGCAGGGTTCAGAGGTAGGAGATAGTTGAGCAGGCTTTCACACCGTGCCATGGACGTCATCCCCTGTGCTGCCCTGCACGCTGCTCTGTAGCAGGAGCCTGTCTCCAAAGTGGGGAAGGAGTCCACACCTCTGGGCAGTGAGGGGCGTGGCTTTGTCAGTGCCTGTGCTGAACAATGACAGCTACCATTGCTGTCTGGAAGGAGGGCACCTGCTCAGAGAATCACGCATTTGCTCAAGGCCACTCAGCACGCTCGGTCTCCAAGCTCAGTGTCCTTTCCTCTCTGTTTTTATTTCTTTGAGGTTTTCCTTGTCTCTCAGTCTTTTGGAAAAAAGGCAAATGACAGACCCACTGAATTCTCATGGTGTATGTGTGTGTGTGTGTGTGTGTGTGTGTGTGTGTTAGGACTGTGGCTCAGCAGCCAGGTGGGCACCTTGTTCTTGACCTACTTCCTGACCCTGACTCCTTCTTCCTGGGCCCAGCCACCTGGTCATAGGGTGGAGCCAGGCAGGAAACATGGGAGACTCTGTGCACACAACCCACTGTCCATGGACCATTCTAAGTCACTTGCTTGGAGAACATTATTTGTTCCAATGATCTGTTGTTGCCATAGAAACTGCCCTAACTTAGTGGCTTAAAGTTGCATTAGTTTTATTATGCTCATGATCCGAAGATAAGAAATCTGCACAGGGCTTGGCCGGGAGATTCTTCTGCTCGAGGTGGCAACGGCTGGTGGTATTCAATTGGCAGCTGGAGGTTCTAGAAGAAGGCTTCACTTCACACCTGGTGCCCTAGCGGGGTGCACGGTGAGGGACAGGCTGGGCTTAGCTGGGCTCTCCACTCCTCTCCATCCTCCTCTCTGTGGAGTTTTGGGGCCTGTCCAGGTGGCCCTCCTATCTAGGCAGTAGGATTTCTTACCTGGCAGCCCAGGGCTTCAAAAGTGACTATTCTCTGACACTAGATGTTGAAGTTGCCAATCTCAAACCTGTGCCTGGACACTGATATCACATCACTCCTGACACATTCTATTGAAAGTAGACAACCTATCCAATTCCAGGGGGCAAACAGACACTGCCTCTCCCCACAGAAGGAGTGTCAAAGAATTTGTGGCCATCTTTGGATCTCCATCCTCTCTGGGTCTTGCTTCTCCTATGTACCTTTGGCTCATGACAGAAGCTACTCTTGTCCTTGCACCTCTGTGAGAGAGTGCTCTTTATTAAGAGTGAGGAATAAGATAATCAAAACTGCTTTCTCATGTGAAGCCTCAGAAATCTGCTTTTAGTTAGTGGGGAGTGGGGAGAATCCTATATAATAAAAGTCTAATATGCTAAATATCCAATAGTCTGGTAGATCATTCAACCAATCAAAGCATAATACGCTAATGATATGTTAAGGAAGCTCAACTGCTTGTTATGATGTGCAATGACCACCAGGGGGCAGATGCTTCAACCAGTAGGTTAGCTTACTGCTGGGGCCTGGCCGATTGGGACTGAGCAAGATGGGCTGGACATGCCCTGGAGCCCTCTTGCAGTCCCTCCCTGGTTGGCCAACCTCCCGTGTTCCTCCCCACCCTGATTGTATACCAGTAGGGTCCCTCGGCCTGGCCTGTGCCCTCTTGTAAGCCAGGTTGAGGAATGCCCAGCGCCCCAACTTCACAAATTTTGTGCACCGGACCTCTAGCATATAAATAAAATTCTTATGGTTATTAAGAAGTTGTAATTGATATTTTGGAATCACCTACAAAAATATAAGGATGATTTGATTTCAATAAAATCAATATGACAGTTACTTCTTAATAATCTCTTTTGAGTCAATCACTCCTGTAAGTACTTGAGTCTTTTGAGATTTCTATTATTTCTATTATATCTTTTTTGACACTTTCATAAGCAAAGCCCAAGTTATCATTTCATTGAATCCAAATCACCTCATTCCACCCATGCTATTCCATACAGCCCAGATTAACACACTCCCTTCCACCCATTTCACACCATCCATCTTGAACTTCTAATCTCACCGATCTCATTCCACATCACGACATTCTTTGATTTGTTAAAACTATCCAACCTCTCATACTGTTCATTGGATCCAGTGCATCATTGCAGTACCCCTTTTGAGGACCTGCAAGATGGTGAATGCCACAGAAATGCAAGAGAAGCCCACCATGCCCTGTCAATGGAGAGCCACCCTGGGGTGACCAGCTCAGGTGGCCACTGGGCTTTATAGAGACTGGAGCCAACTGTGGGGGCTCCGGCTGTATGGGCCAGTGCTCTCAGGGGGGATGAGAGCCCCCAGAGTGTTGGCAGCTGCACAGGACAATCATTAGCATATTTTGTTGTTCTTTCACTCTCTATTTCTGCATTTTAAAATTGAATTTAATCTGTTATTATGGAAAATTTGAAACTTGCAGAGAATAGAGAGAATACTTATCCTCATGTACTCATTACATGTAATAAATCTTTTAAAAAATATATTTTATTGATTTTTTACAGAGATGAAGGGAGAGAGATAGAGAACTAGAAATGTTGATGAGAGAGAAATATCAACCAGCTGCTTCCTGCACACCCCCTACTGGGGATGTGCCCACAACCAAGGTACATGCCCTTGACGGGAATCGAACCCGGGACCTTTCAACCCGCAGACCGATGCTCTACCACTGAGCCAAACCGGTTTTGGCACATGTGATAAATCTTATTTTATCCATCCTCTCTTGGAATATTTTAATACAAATTCTATATGTCATGTTATTTCAAGAATAACTGCTTCCATATGTGTTTCTAGCCTATATTTTAAGCATAGACTCAAGACGAAAGGGAACCTATCAAAATAAATAATTATTCTTAATATCAGAGTGTGTTTAAATTTCCCTGATTGACTCAAACATGCTTTTTTGTCTTTGACGAATTTGAATAAGAATCCAAACAGGGTCCATCTGTTACATGTGTTGGGTTTATCTCTTATGTGTCTTCTGGTCTCCCTGCTCTTTCTTTATTCCCTCCTTTTTCTTTAAGAAATCCAGTGATATGTCTTGCAGGATGTCCATGCTCAAGATTGGGCTTATTGCTGCATCCTGAGATGCTATCCCCTCTCCCTTGTTTCTTATAAACTCTCTGTCAGGTCTAGAGGTTTGAGTGGGCTCAGGCTTGCTCTCTTTGCAGGTGTAAGGGGTGCTGGGGACCCTATTGTGCCACATCAGGTGGCATGGGTGTCCTGTGAGCCTGCCTTTCCTGGTGGGCAGGTTGTGTTTTCAACCCGAACCATCTTTTAATCCACCTAGCATTAGCTAGATCCCTGATTTCATAAGGAGTTGCAAAATGGTGCTTTTTATATCCTCTAACTCATTTTGCACTTAATAGATATAGTTCTTTAATAAAGAGAGATTTTCCTTAGTTACTCTAAACTGCAGTTTATGCAGGAAGAACAAAGAAATGCTTGATTTTTGCTCTTTATAAATTTTTAGAAAAATGTGTTGATTCCCTAGCAACCAACTACAGGCATCAATGAGGTGTTGTATGTTCGTTTGTTTTTGTTTTATAAATGTCACTATAAACTCAGATTTAATCACACCAGAATGTACTGATTCTCAGGGAAGGTTACAATGAGGCAGGGGGTGCAGACTGGACATTATAGCATCAATTTCTCCCAGGGATCTGAGTTATAATGCAGCTTAAAACAAAGGATGTTACTCTGAGCTGGGGCATGTTCGAGAGTAACAGGCGACAACTAATGATGCTGCAATTTAAGTTAGGTTTGGGCTTCTTAGTGTTTATGCCTCATTATTTACTTAGGTTGAGAGCTGTATGACCACATCTCACTCTTTAGCTGTGGTACCCCTTAAAGCCATAGCCCCAGGTTTATGTGCAATAAGCTACCTAGACAGATCAATATATTGGCCCCAACATTCTTATCTAGGACTTCCTCCCACCTCTGCTGGAGATCCTGTTCAAATGTGTGCGGAGACTTAGAGAAAGTCAGGGTGCCCTCATGCTCCTGAGGAGGGACAAGCTAGGGCGCTGCTGTCAACCCCGTCCTTCCCACAGCGTCCATGGAAGCTGTCCATCAGATTCACTCAGTTCAAATTCAAGCTTCACCACTTGTTAGAGAGGTGACATTGGCCAAGTCACAAGATTCCTGACAGTCTTTGGGACACATCCGTGGAGAGGGATAGAGATGCTGATTTAATAAGATGGTCTTGTAAGGTGACTTACCACAGTGCCTTCATTGGATGCATACATACACAGCCCTAGCCATGAAAAGGCAAATTTGGTACCATTTTGGCTCAGGGACAAATACCATAATTTTACTGATAAAACAGAAGGTTAGTTTGTATGTTTTCTTTTCAAAGATCAGTCCAAAATTGGCTTTCTGACATCCCCTGAGGGGTCCCAGATTGTGAGAGGGCACAGGCCAGGCTGAGGGACCCCACTGGTGTGCACAAATCCGTGCACCAGGCTTCTAGCAGTTTTATATTTTAATATATGTATCCATTCATTTTTTCTTTTTTTATTGTAATATACATAAGATAAAATTTACAACTTTAACCATTATAAAGTGTACAATTCAGGGACAGTTAGTACATTCAAAAGACTGTGATGCCATCACTACTGTTTAGCTCCAGAATATTTCCAGCTCCCTGCCCTGGCTGCCAGCCTGGGCAGCTACTGCCCTGTTTTCTGACTGTGATTTGCTTATTCTGGACTTGTCATGTGCATAGAACCATACAGTCTGTATGTAGCCTTTCATGTCTAAGTTTTAAAATAAAATTTTAATTATACAATACTCTAAGATTTACAGAAAAGTTATAAGATAGGACAGGGTTCCCATAAATCCCACATTCAGTCATGGGTATTTTAAACTCCTGGACTTTACATATAAATGTATTTTAGTTATTTACAGAATTTTTCCTTTTTTGATGCTTTAATTGCCCTGTCTTTGGCTACTGTGAGCCCCTAAAGTTATCTTCCATCTCCTTTTTGATGTGCATATTTATGAGCTTAAAGAAGAAAGACCTTTTCAGAATAACACCTAGAAGCCAGCTATGAATCAGCAAATGTGCTTACTGGTCTGGGTGGAAAAGCAGAGTGGAGGGGAGGCAGGGTAGTTGTAAGACAAAAATAAGATGCTAATGCAATTTCCAGGGAAAAGGACATTTTGTACAATATGCTCCAGAGCTGGTCTCTGCCAGCTTGACTCCTGCTGGGTTTGAGATTCTGTCCTTATTAACACATTCAGGCAGCCTTCTCCTGTGGGAAGCTGGGCCTGCTGGGCTCACTCTGCCCATGATCATTGACTAGGCTCCCTGCAGCCTCCCCAGGCTCCTCTGATTGGAAAGGGCTGCAGGCACCACATTCGTAACCTTCCTAGGGAGAGTGTTGCAGGCAGAGGTGAGGCATGGGATCGCCACAGCCACTCTGCTTCAAAGGACCTTGGGGGTAGAGTTGACCCAGATAATCACAGAAAAGAGTAGCTATATTCCTGATCAACCTGCTCAAATGACCTCTTCAGATAAATGGGCATAAATTCCTTTAAGTAGACCAGTTTGAGTTTTCTGTTATTTATAACCAAAAACCTCCTAGTTAACATAAGTGCCTTGACCAAGATCACACACACAACACACTGTTGAAAGAACTGGGTCACCAGCCTGACCCTCTCTGGATCCCATTAACAACCATCTGGCTTGACCCCTCATTGGCTGGCCATGACCTTCCCCAGGTTTGCTGACAGCTCAGCCTTCCACACTTCCTGGGTGAGAAGTTCCTATGAACTCACTTTTGATGAAAAAATAATGCTTTAAAAACCAGGTTCCTAGGTGGCTTTCCTCATACATTTCAAGAGAGAATTTATGGAACTAAAATTTGGTGAACTGGTCTACCTTCCTAGAAAATGTGAGGTCTCAAAGTCTAGACTGAAGGGCTGAGTGGGGTTCTGCCTCCTGATCTTGCTTCCATTCATCAAGTGCATAATGAGCACCTCCCGTGGGCAGGCCTGGGCTAGCTGTGGCTGCATTGGTAGCTGCCTCCTGGGCTCCCAGTCCAATAGAAGATGTTCTGGATTTGGTGAGCATGGAGAAGGCCTGGTGGTACAGGAGTGTGAGACAGAAATAGCTCATTCAGGCTGGAGAGGGTGAGGGACTCTGCCAGGGCCGGTTCGCACTGGGACTGTGCAGGGAAGCCAAGTTCCACCTGCTGTTGTGGGACAGCCCTCACACTCGGCTGCTCTGTGCCCTGGTGCTCTTGTGGACCGAATGTGGCTATGCCATGGCAGGACATTGGTCCACATGACTGGACCTTGGGAAAGTTTATTAAATGCTCATCCCTCAGTTTTTCATATAATAAATGTATATGCTCACTTCATACTGCTCTTGTGATTACTAAGATAATGCAAGTGAATGCATATTCTAGTAACTAGCATATAGTAGGTGTCCATAGATTTAGTTATCATGTACTAAGTCATTTTTATAGCGCTTTGCCACCCCCTTCAAATTTATTTTAGAAAAAGAACACCTGCTTAAAAACAACAACTACACACATTCTGGACTAACATTGAGAAAGAAAATCGTTATTTCCTGTAGCACCCCTCCCCTAAGTCAAAGTTTAATCTCGAGATTCATTTGCACATACGTGTCTTTTGTGATAACGTTACATGTACTGTAGTTGGTATGGAGCCAGTTGAGGAACGGCTAAGGAGAAAGAAGCTGAGACCTGACTCTGCCTATTAGCTGCTGTGTGGCCTGGACACGTCACCACCTCAAGCCTCAGTTTCCTCTTATGCAAAGTGGAGTGGCTTTTGTTTACTGCTGAGAATTTAGGCATAGTTTTTGCTCTAATTGGGTGAGATCAGTTTGTTTCTAAAACGCAACCTCACTGGATCAGGTGTTTGCTTTTTTGTTTTTTCTCTGTGTTATCTGTTTTCTTAGATGTGAATACATCTTTTCCCCATTAGAGCACATTGGGATTAGTTCGAAGCAAAGAAACAACTGAGAAAAGGGCCAATGACAGATGGCACTGGGCCACGGAAGAGCCTCAGTCACACTTGGTGTCTGGGGTGATGGCGAGATTATCGGTGGTGATCACTTCCCCTGCCAGGTGACAGCTCTGAGGAATGGCTGCTCTTCCAGGGTTTCGTCGACTGTCACATGGAGCAGAACACAGGCCTGAGGAAGGCAGTCACCTCTGCTTCCACATACCTTCGGGGTGTGGCTTCACTGAGGAAACCGAGGTAGCTCAGCTGGGGCACCCACAGGTCAGTGCTGTTGTCAGATGCAGTGAGAAATGGGTAGGGATGCACCTGAGAGGCCAGGGTGTGGCCTGGAGAGTAACTCACTCACGCTCCAGAGACAGGGGTGATTTTTCATTGGATGTAGACATTGGGATGCAATCAATTGGATGCCATGTCATAAACACACACACACACACACACACACACACACACACACACACACACCCCTTTTCTTCTCATCCGACAGGCCAAGGTGAGTGCAGGAAGAGAAGAACCTGCTTAGTTTGGAGAACGTTGCAGCTGTGGGTGTGGGCAAGCTCATGCTCCTAGGTCCACGGGCGGGAGCCACAGCTCATTTCCAGTGGCTTTTGAGTCAAGTGGGAGATAATGGATGAGTTGGGCTCTCCATGCCAAGGCCAAAATGTGTGCTTCTTCCCTAAGTCAGGAAATCCCTCAACTGCTCAGAACAGACAGAAAGGTTTACTACTGTTGTCCCAGAGTGTGGCAAACATCCACATGTGGGTTTCAGTTGGTGGTGGGAGGGACTGCCTCTTCCTCTGAGAGTTTTTACTTAAAGAAAAGGATTTGTCTTCACCTGTCTTCTTTGAGTGTGGGTTACAGGGGATAGATGGGGGAGAGGAGAAAATAGAAAAAGGCACACAGCAATGTGGATGAAAAGGGGCCACACACTAACCTGACTAGCTCAGGAAAGGCCTGAGTGGCAGCCTGGCAAACTCAGGCACCCAAAGTAACCACAAAGGATGGTCTGAAATTAAAACTTTAATTTAAAAAGCAATTATAGTGGGTAGTCATGTCTTAGGCCAGTATCTTTTCTGACAAAGGTCAATTTTGATCTTGACTGAACTTATTGTCTTTTGCATCTAAGATAACATACCTTGGAATGTCAGGGTAACTTGTAACTTCCCTTTTTCTGGACCCCACAAGGCCTAACCACAGTGGTCCCAGGGTGGAGATCACAAATTCCTTCATTGCTATTGTTACCATGTTAATTGTTGACTGTTAACTATCCTGCATCCACTTATGTAAAAGAAGCACTTGTCTATAATTTTACTTTTTATCCAATCCCAGAGGTTTCTCCCGTTGCTTTCTTCTACCTCCCTAATCTATCACCAGTGGATTTCATGTAACCCACTTAAGTCTCCTTCTTTGATGGTAATGTAAAAAAATAGGTGAAAAACCAGCATTCTTTGGAGCGACCAAGCCTGCAGGGGAGGGCAGTTGGGAATGACTAGGCTGACAGGGGAGAGCAGTTGGGGAAAACCAGACCAGCAGGAGAGAGCAGTTAGGGGCAACCAGGCTTGCAGGGGAGGAGAGTAAGGGGTGACTGGGCTGGCAAAGGAGGGCAATTAGGGGATATTGGGCTGGCAGGGGAGCAGTTAGGCATCCATCAGGCTGGCACGGGAGTGGTTAAGGGGTAAGCAGGCTGGCAGGCAGAAGCAGTTAGGGGCAATCAGGCAGCAGGCCAGCCATCAGTTGGGAGCCAGCAGTCCTGGATTATGACAGGGATGTCCCAGATTGAAGAGAGTGCAGGTTGGGCTGAGGAACATTATCTCCCCCCCCATGCATGAATTTTATGCACTGGGTTTCTAGTTTCATATAAAAGAGTATTTAAAGGAATAAAAGGTGTAGGAATATAAATTTTACCAACAAAGTTTGAAAATACTTTCTTGCCCAAATTCTTGACAAAGTTAGAATTATTGCTCTTCCAAATTTCAAAACTTACTATAAAGACCCTACAGTATTAAAAATTATGTAAGACTAGTATAAAGTTATATATGGACAAGTGGATTGAGAGTTCAGAAACAAACCCATTACATCTATAGGGAACTCAGTTTAGACAAGAGTGGTAAGTTCATTCAATAGGAAAAAATCATTTCTTTAAAAAATAAATTTGCGATATCTATATTTCAAATGCAAAATTTTAAAAATGAAGTTGGACTCCTCTCTTACACTTTTATACAACTATAAAATAAAAATAGATCAGTGTCCTAAATTTAAGAACTAAATTTTCATTAGGAATGACACCTAAATTATGAAAAATAGAAATATATAGATAAAAAACTTTTGCACATCAAAGGATATTATCAAGAAAGTGAAACAAACAAAAAAAACACACTATAGAGTGGGAAAAGTATTTTCAAATCTACTACCTGGTAAGGGTTTACTATCTATACTTCATAAAGAACTTCAACTACTCAGCAACAAGGCAAACAACCCTGGTTGTTTGGAAAAGCAACTGTCAAAAATGGGTGAAAGACTTGGATAAATATTCTCCAAAGAAGATATACAAATGGTCAGTAAATACATGAAAAGGTGCTGCACACAATTAGTCCCTAGGGGAATGCGAATGAAAACCACAATAAAGTACCACTTTACACAATAAAGTACTCACGTGGATGATTGTGATTTTTTAAAAGGGAAAGTAATAAGTGTGGGTGAAGTTGTGGAGAAATTGGAACCCCTGTTCATTGCTGATGGGAATGCAAGAGGTCACCTTTGGGAAAATATTGTGGCAGTTTCCCAAGAAGCTAAACATACAAGTACTAGAGGCCTGAAGCACAAAATGCATGCAAGAGTAGGACTTCCTTCTCCCTGCTGTGGCATCAACTTTCCTCTGGCAGCCGGGACCCGAGCTTTCCTCACAGCCCCAGCTTCATCCAGAAGGTTGTCCAGAAGGATGTCTGGTCTAATTAGCATATTACACTTTTATTGTTATAGATTGGTACTCTATGACTCAACAATTCTACTCCCAGGTATATACTCCCAGAGAATTGAAAACAGGGACTCAGAGATATTTGCATGTCAGTATTCATTGCAGCATAATTCACATTACACAAAATATGGAAACAACCTAAGTGTTCATCAACAAATGAGTGGATAAGCTAAATGTGATATATACATACAGTGCAATATTTTTCAGCCATAAAAAAGAATGTTTTTTTATTTTTTAACTCTTTATTGTTGAAAGTTTTACGTATGTCTCCTTTCCCCACCATGGACCTCTCCCCACCTGCTCTCCCCCTCGCGCCCCCCCCCCAGCACATGCCCCCCTATTGTCTGTGTCCATTGGTCATGCTCATATGCATGGATACAAATCCCTTGGTTGATCTCTCCCTCCTTCCCTAAAAAGAATGTTTTAATGCATGCTATAATATGGATGAATCTTGAAAACATTGTGCTAAGTGAAATAAGCCAAACACAAAAGGGCAAATATTGTATGATTCCACTCACATAAAGTATCTTGAATAAAGAAATTAATGGAGCCAGAATGAGAGGTTACCAGGAGCTGGGGACAAAGGTGGGAAGAATGTGGAGCTGTTCCTTAATGGTTACAGAGTTTCTGTTTGGGATGGCTGTATGACATTGTTATTGTGAATGCAATTAATAGCAGTGAATTGCACACTTAAAATGACAAATTTTATGATATGTGTGTGTGTGAGTGTGTGTGTGTGTGTGTGTGTGTGTGTGTGTATATATATATATATATATATATATATATATATATATACATATTTTACCACAATTAAAAAAATAATTTTCCACAAACAGGAATAGTTGTTTCCCCAGCATATGTGCATCACTCCTTCTTTCCAGTACATGCCCAGTTTGATTTAGGAATGTAACCCTCCTGGACCTACCCATGTAACCAGCATCCAGGACTAGACCAATGGTCCCTTGCCCATGATCAGTTTAGAAAGTTGGGTTCAAGCCAATCATTGCAGAAGATTCCTTGAGGACTATTTCCAGTTTCTCAGGAGTGGTCACTGTACCTAAATGGCCCAATAAGCCTGAAGGAAGAATAGTGGGAAGGGTTACTTTCTCTCGCCTTTCCTTCTATAAACACTGGAGGGGTATATTTTCTAGCTGAATGTTTCCTAATGGAGCCAATGTGTGTGTGTGTGGGGGGGTGGTCTTTGGAGGGTGAGGAGTCTTTCCTGTTCATTCCTCCACATAGCACTGTGAATGCTCTGAAAACAATCCCGGTCCTTCATGTTTGGGTTTTCATCATGCAGCTTTCACTGTTCTATGGGCCCAAGCCGGGGGAAATAGAACCGAGGCTTGCTTGGATCAGGGAGTCCTGAGATGGAACCTGTCATTTCTCTGCTCCCTCTTCTCGGAAGCCTCGGGGGTTTATTCAACATTGCTGCAAAGTAAGTCACAGGCACTTTCTGACTTTGGGATTGGCTGCTCATTTGTTATGACATTGCAGAATAAAGCACAGAGGGAGAAAGCAGAGGGACACCGGCTCTGCTGTCCTAACAGCCTCAGATCCAGAGTCCACACTATGTGCTGGGGCTGAGCTCCCTGCTGTGTGATTGACACCCTGGCTACTTCCCCAGGGCCTGCCTTCCATCACAGCCAGGCGCAGGGGTCTGTGTGGGCACACTTACCTGGATTTTTGTTCCTTTGTTCTATCTTCACAGTGGACGGAGTGACAGGGGGCTCACATCTTCACTGTCTATCCCACTGCCTCCTCATCCATTGATGTTTCCAGTAAACAACGGAGCCGCCACTCTCAGCTCCCTCTCTGACATCAGTCAGCTTCCCCGAGGAAAAGATGTGTTATTGAGTAAGTGATGTGGGGACAACTGGGTAGCCACATGGGAAAATAAAAAGCTAAAACCACAATCTCACGTTAACTCAAAATAAATTCCAGGTGGGAAAAATTTTCCAACAGAAAACATAAAAAAAATTACAAGAAACTATGCTAATGCACTTAAATGCCCTAAAAATTGATACATTTAAAAAATTTTTATAAAATTGAGAGGGAGAATGAGAAACTCCAACTTCAGTATGACTTCACTTGTTTAAAGCACAGACAATCCATAGTAGAATAGTTACACTCCCTCTTCCAATGAAAATCTAAATTCAGAAAACTTGTAGATCTACCCAGTGGTCAGCAAACTCATTAGTCAACAGAGCGGCAAACTGCAGCTAGTGAGCTGCATGTGGCTTGCTAGCCATAGTTTGCCAACCACTGTACTAAACTATGAATGGAGAGATGTTCTTTATATTATTTCAGTTATAACCAAGAAGCATAAGAGAATATCACATTGCCCAGCTCATGGTTTAACTGCAATTCCAAAATTGTATTAGAACAGAACAAGAAAATTATACTCATTTCCCTATTTAGAATAGACAGAAATATCTATCAAATTCAGCATATATTAACACGGTCATTCAACATGCTAAAGCAAGGTATACTCAAGAGTGTAAAGATGGTTCAACATTAAAAAAAAATCTCTTAATGTACTTATATCATTATATGCAAGATAATTTAATAAAGTTCAATCCATCATTATTTTCTAATTAAAATGTATTAATGAATAGTATAGTAACAGAAATGCATACAAATAATAAGTGTATAAATCAATTAATTTTCATGGATTAAATCATCCATGATACCAGTACCCACAGCCCTAAATGCCATCTCCGTACTCCTTGCTAGTCAGTGACTCACTCCTGACTTCACATCAGCAAAGGTAGCATTAGTGATGGTGCTAGGACAGCTGAGCAGCTGTATGAAAACATATCATTGTATTCATACATCAGTTTGGCCTGGCTGTGCTTTAAACAAGTGAAGTCATACTGGGGAGCCCCCTCTGTGTCTGGCTTCTTTCTCAGCCTGGGTGCGTCAGACTCATCTGTGTTGTTCAATGCAGTCATGGTTTGTTCATTCTTACCGCTGTGCATACTTTCTTGTGTGATCATAGGTGCTCTGTTAAACTGAATGGGTAATTTGATGAACATACTAATTGCTTTCAGCTTGGGGATGGTAATAATGATACTGGGGCTATGGCTATTTTAAAAAAATATATATATATTATTGATTTTTTTACTGAGAGGAAGGAAGAGGGATAGAGAGTTAGAAACATCAGTGTGAGAGATACATCAATCAGCTGCCCACCTGCTACTGGGGTTGTACCTGCAACCAAGGTACATGCCCTTGACCGGCATCAACCTTGGACCCTTGAATCCGTAGGCCGATGCTCTATCCACTGAGCCAAACCGGTTAGGGCTATGGCTATTTTTATACCTACTTTTTGATAATCATACTGTGTGTTTCTGCTGCCCACACCTAGGAGTAGAATTGTGATTACAGGGAATGAGTGTATTCATCTATAAGATACCGCTGAACAGTTTTCTAAAGCGATGACCAGGTTAGAAGTGGCGGTCAGAAGCAGACCCAAGGTGACTAGCTATGTGCATGTGACTTTTAAGGGTGTGCTTTTGGGAGAAATAGGTAAAGCAGTGGGGAAGCAGGGTAGAAATGAGAGAACCCCACCAAAGGTGTGACTAAGGCCAAGTCCTGTGAGCAGAGCCTCACTGACCCCAGGAGAGACCCGAGCAAGGTTGCTGGGCTTCCGTGCTTTCCCGAATCAGTCACTGACCTAAGGCTGCCCCAGGGGACACTTCCTACTCTCTGGCAATGGTGGCAAAGCGGTCCCATAGCGCAGGGCCCATCCTCTGAAGAAGAGTGGCAGGTATGGGAAACTGGAGGCAAAGCCAGTGGAGCTGGGGGAGGGGTGCACGATAGGGAGCTCAGGGGTCTAGGAGGAGCGCTGACGGTGTCTGCTGCAGTGGCTGTGCCCACTGCACTCCCAGGAGCGGTAGACCACATCCTTGTCAACACTTGATGTATCTGTCTTTTTCAGTTTAGCTGTTCTGGTGAGCTGACAACCATTGAACAATGAAAAATATTTTTAGCAAAGCAGTACTAGAAAGGCACTTCTCTGTTTGATAGAGTTTATAAACCATAAACCTATAGCAAGCATCATGCTAACTGCAGAAATTTTAGATACATTCCCTTTAAAATCAAGAAAAATTTATGGATGACCTCTCTTACTGCCAGGTGTTACATAGTATTGAAGATACTGTCAGATACAAAGAGGAGCAAAAGTTATAAGAACTGGAAGAAAGGGATAAAATATATCTACAGATGATTCTATACCCAGGAAACAACAGAATCAGTAGAAAGTAATTAAATCTAACACAGTCATTGGAGTTGCTAGATAAAAAGTCAATTTACAAAAATAAACAGCACTTAACTTCAACATGAGTAACTATTAAAAAATACAACATAAAATAAGGCAGTCACACTAGTTAATAAAGACTGGTAATTATGTACAATTTGACAGAGATTACATAAAATATCAAGAGAAATGTAAAATTTAAAGGGTAAATAAAACTGATTGAATAAGTTAATTTCATAAAGGTGTTAATATTCTCTCCATTAATCTGTCAATTCAATATAATCTTAACAAAAATTCTAGCTTGATATTCTGAGTACTTTAACAAAATTATTCTTAAGTTTGTAGAGGAGAATAAATATTCATACACAAGATGATTTTAGAAAAGGAGAGCAAGTAGGGGAATTTGCCCTACTATTTATGAAAAGATATTGCAATAGTAAAAGCAGCATATTACTGGTGTAAAACAGGCACATAGACCAATGGGACAGCGTAGAGATGGCTCAGGGACAAAGCCATGCATGCATAATAACTGATGGAAGACACTCATAAATCAACAAGTAGAGAGCATTGAAGAAACTGGCTACCAACCTCTCCTGATGCAATATGGGAGTCCAGTTTCATTTAAAACCTAGTAAAACTCTAAAACAAATGGAAGAAATAATAGGAAATGTGACAAACCAGGTTTTTCTTAAAAGTCCCCCCCCTAAAATAAAATACAAATGACTTTTAAACACACAAAAAGACTTTCAACTTCACGTAAGAGAAGAATAAATTAGATTCCAACATGACAGCCAGAAGGACTGGAGTGAGGGAGAGAGTGTGAGTGAGGGAGGGAGAGAGAGGGTGAGTGTGTAGATATGCACAGATGTGTGTGTGTTTGTGTGTGAGGGACAGTCTGATCATGCAGGAGTCTCAGGGGTGGTGGTTTGGGCTCCCCTGGCCAAAGATCCTTTGCTCCCACCACAGGCACTCTCCAGCTTGGCTCCAGCTCAGACACCGTGCCATCTTAAAGAGTTGGCAGCTTCTCCTTGGGAGGAGGTGGTGGGGAGCAGCAGCAGCTAAGCATCCAGCCTTGCCACCACCAGGCTAGCCATGTCTCGGGCTTGAACCCAGAGCCACCTGCCCCAGACCCTGTGTGCCTGTGCACTCCAGGACACAGCCCAGACACCTTGTGCACCCACAGACACCACCAGGACCTTGCACCTAAGTGAATACCAGCAGGATCCCTTGTGCTTGCAGCCGACACCTGTGGGACCAGCTTTGTGGTGGAAGGGAGTAAACAGGGACTATCGAAGTGTGAGACTCAGGCAGACCCAGCCTCTGGGCTAAGGAGTCCCCCTGGACTACCAGGGACTTCAACCTCTTGGACCTCAATCAGGTTGTTCAAGGCCAGAAAGGGACAGAGACTCACATTCACCTGTACCAGAAGGCCCAGGATAGACACATCAAAGGACCAGATTCAACATCAGAGCAAAACCCAGCGAGCTCTACAAATAGCAGACACAAAGGTTTTTGAGTGTGTGAATATGTGTGGTTTTGTTTTTTGCTGTGTGCATATGTGAGTGGTTTGTTGTTGTTGTTTGTTGTTTCCTCCACCGCCTTTTTTTTTTCCCTTGCTTTTTCTTGCATATCTCTAATTTCTCTCTTTCCTTTGATTCTATTCTACTTTTGTCCACTTTTATTGTTATTCTAGAGGCCCGGTGACCAAATTTTTTTTTTTGTGTGTGTGTGGATTTTCCTCAGCCCAGCCTGCACCCTCTCCAATCTGGGACTGATGACTCCTATAGTGCTCACCTGCCTGCCTAATAACCCCTAACTCCCCCCTGCCCCCTACCAGCCTGATCACCTCTAACCACCTCTGCCTGCCAGCCTGATTGCTCCTAACTGCCCGTCCCCCTCCCCCCCTGCCAGCCTCATCACCTCTAACTGCCTGTCTGCCAGCCTGATTGCCCCTAACTGCCAGCCCTCCTCCCTCCCACCCAACCCCGCTGGCCTGATCACCCCTTACTGTCCCCCTGCTGGCCTGGTCACCTCCAACTGCTTCCCCCCTGCTGGCCTGGTTGCCCCATGCAGCCTGCTGTTCAGTCGCTTGGTCATTCCTCACTAACCCCCCTGCCAGCCTTGTTGTCCTACACAGTCTGTTGTTCAGTCATTACTGTGAGGGTGTCCTGACCAATTTGCATATTATGCTTTTATTAGTATAGATTAATTTTTCTTACTTTATTTTGCTTTTCTCTTTTCCCCCCTCATTTTTCCTACCTATATCTTAATATCACCATTATTACTATGTTTTAAATTCATTATTAATACTTCATTCATTTTGTTTCCATTTCTTTCTTTTCTAAAATTAATCTTTATTGTTGAGGTTATTACAGATGTTCCTCTTTTTTCCTTGCATAGCTCCCCTCCACCTAGTTCCCACACCACCCCAGGCCCTCAACACCCTATTGTCTATTTCCATAGGTAATGCATACATGCATATAAGATCTTTGTCTAATCTCTTCCTGCACACCCCCTACATGCCTTTTCCTCTGAGAATGGTCCGTCTGTTCCATTTCTATGCCCTGATTCGATTCCATTCACCAGTTTATTCTGTTCATCAGATTTTTTTTTATCAATTTGATTTTTAGATTCACTTGTTGATAGATATTATTTGTTGTCACTTTGTTGTTCATATTTTTTATGTTTATCTTTTTCTTTTTCCTCCTTTTCTTAAATAATACCCTTCAGCATTTCATATAATACTGGTTTGGTGGTGATGAACTCTTTAGCTTTTTCTTGTCTGCGAAGCTCTTTATCTGACTTTCAATTCTAAATGATAGCTTTGTGGGGTAGAGTATTCTTGGTTATAGGTTCTTGCTATTCATCACTTTGATTATTTCTTGCCACTCCCTTCTGGCCTGCATAGTTTCTGTTGAGAAATCAACTGCCAGTCATATGGGCACTCCCTTGTAGGTAACTAACTGTTTTTCTCTTGCTGTTTTTAAGACTCTCTGTCTTTTTAGTCCTTGGCATTTTAATTATGATGTGTCTTGGTGTGGATCTCTTTGGATTCCTCTTGTTTGAGGTTCTCTGCACTTCCTGAACTTGTAAATCTATTTCTCTCACCAGGTAGGGGAAGCATTTTGTCATTATTTCTTCAAATAGGTTTTCAGTATCTTGCTCTCTCTCTTCTTCTCCTGGAATTCCCATAATTTGGATGTTGGTACACTTGAAGTTGTCCCAGGGACTCCTTACATTATCGTCATATTTTTGGATTCTTTTTTCTTTTTGCTCTTTTGATTGGGTGTTTTTGCTTTCTTGTATATTAAATCATTGATTTGATTCTCAGGATCCTCGAATCTACTGTTGAATCTCTGTATATCACTCTTTATTTCATTCAGGTGGGTCTGGCAGCTCTGTGCACCTGCCTCCAGAGTTCCTCAGTCTCCTTAGTCCCGCATCTGCACAGGAATGGCTTGAAGTGCAGACAAGCCTAGGATCTCAGCTGCCAAGCCACCCAGGGCTGCCTGAGGCTCAGGTAACCAGGGCCACTGAGGCTTGCACTGTTGGCAATGGCAGCAGCAGAGGTGTTGGGGGCATCGCCTTCCCCTAATTGCCAGGTTGCCTCTATCCCTGAGGACTCCCGGACTGTGAGAGGGGCCAGGCTGGGCTGAGGGACCCTCCCTCCAGAGCATGAATTTTCATGCACTGAGCCTCTAGTGGTAGAAATAAATACCCAATTAGAGCAGCAAATAGAAAAAAGAATTAAAAAGCAGAAAGATAGTTCTGGGACAACATGAGACAGAACTTCTGCATTATACCAGAAGGGGAAGAATGCTGAAACTGGTTTGGCTCAGTGGATAGAGCATCAGCCTGCGGACCGAAGGGTCCCAGGTTTGATTCCAGTCAAGGGCATGTACCTTGGTTGAGGGCACATCGCCAGTAGGAGGTGTGCAAGAGGCAGCTGATCAATGACTCACTCTCATCGATGTTTCTAACTCTCTATTCCTCTCCCTTCCTCTCTGTAAAAAATCAATAAAATATATATAAAAATATTAAAAAAATAAAAAAAGAAGGGAAGAAGGTGAGAAAGGAACAAAGAACCTGTTTAAAGAAATATTAACAGAAAATTCCCCCAACCTGAAGGAAGATATCAGGTAAGTTCAGGAGGCACAGACAGTCCCAATCAAGATGAACCTAAAGAGACCCACACCTAGCCACATCATAATTAAAAAGGCAAACATTAAAGACAATGAAAGAATCTTAAAGGCGGTAAGAGAGAGAGAATATTACCTACAAAGGAGTTCCCATTAGAATGTCAGCTGACTTCTCAATAGCAACACTTCAGACAAGAAATAAATGGCATAGAATACTCAAAATAATAAAAAGAAAGGACCCAAATTCAAGACTACTGTAGCCAGCAAGCCTATCATTTAAAATTAAAGGGTAAATAAAAAGCTTTCCAGAAAACAAAGGCTAAAGAAGTACATTATCACCAAACCAGCAATGCAAGAAATGTTACAGGGACTCCTTTAAGAAGAAAAGGAGAGATTAGGGATCATAGACATAAAGAAAATCAAAATGCCAATAAATAAATACCTATCAGTAATAACTTTAAATGTAAATGGATTAAATGCTCCAGTTGAAAGACATAGGGTGACTGAATGAATAAGAAAATATGACACATATACACTGAGTGGCCAGATTATTATGATCTTTGAACTCATAATAATCTGGCCATTCAGTGCACATCCTATATAGTAATAGTTTGATGAGGATAGGTGTTAATTTTTCTTTGAATATTTGGTAAAATTCTCCTGTAAACCAATCCAATGCAGGATTCTTGTTTTCTGGATGTTTTATTTTGTTGTTAATTCTCACCTGAAGATATTTTTCTATTGACTTTTAGAGAGAGTGAAAGGGAGGGGGAGAGACACACACAGAGAGAAACATCAATATGAGAGAGACACATCAATTGGTTGCCTCCCACATGTGCCCTGACCAGGTCCAGGGATCGAGCCTGCAACCCATGTATAGGATTAGAGGCCCAGTGCATGAATTCATGGTGAGACCCAGACCCAGCCGGCCCCACTCCTGTCAAACCCCTCTGGTTGAGAGTGCACAGCCTTAGGTACTCTGGCTCTGCGCCGGGTTGCGGGGGCGGGGTGCAGTCTCAGGTCCCCCATCAAGCCCCACCGGGCAGAGAGCACAACCTGAGGTCCCCCCGCCTGCACTAGGGTAGGGGGTGTGGCCTGAGGTTCCCTGTCAAGCCCCGAGGGGTGGGGGTGAGGCGGCACAGCCTGAAGTCCTTTGCCCCGGCCAGGTGCCATGCAGTCTCACGTTCCTGATGTTCTGTTGTGACTGGCTAGTTTGCATATTCCTGTATTATATAGATAGATACACAGAGCCCATGGACATGGGAAATAGGATGGCGAAGACCTATGGGGAGTGGGGTGGGAAGGGACTGGGAGGAGGGAAGTAAAGGGGGGGGGTATGGGAGACATCTGTAATACTATCAACAATAAAAATTAAAAAAATAATAATGAGGAAAAAAGAAGGTTAAATTAAAGCTCTAATGAATACTATTGTTTTCACTTCTCAGATTGATGACGATACCAAAGGGGTTAACTTTCAGACAATGGAATCCACCTAGCTGGGTTAAGCAGAAATGGTTTTTATACAAGGAATTAGATGCTTACGAAATAGTTCAGAGATCTGTACGAGGGGAATCAAAGTCGGTTTCCGACGTGGGAACACCCCTGTGGCTGCAGAGGTTGCCGAATGAGGAAGCGCCTATGACTGCAGCCGCTGCTGGCACAGCTGCTGGCTCCAGGACCCAGCCTAACGGGTGCCTCATGCTTTGCTCTCCTCACAGGCTCCAGGCTCAGACCACGGTCTATGGTAGCACGTGCTCTGGACGCCAGCTGCTAGCGTGCCTGGGAGGAGGTGTTGTTGCCCGGCCGAGAGGGGCAGGAAGGCGGTGGAGGGCTGGCAGTGGGTCCACCAGTGGCTTCTCACACATCACTGCAGGAGACTGCTTTTGCTCATGTGCATGAGACCGTGGCCCCGGGGGTGGGTGTGTCCGCTGGTGACTGTCACAGACGCAGAGCTCTGCTTTTCTTTGACGTGAGGGCTGCTTGTGGAACTCTTCCCAAGTGTGTTTCCTTGGCCGCAGACCTGTGCCTGCTCCTGAGCCCGGAGCGAGGTGGAGTGACATGGCCCCATTGCACCAACACGTGCTCCCACACCTTCTATTCCGGAGGTGGAAGGGTGGGCTAGGAGTCCTGGGCACTACTATTTGTTGTGTTTCCCAGGGGGCAGGGAATTACCAGTCTGGGCCTTGGTGAGGTGGGAGGCAGGGCTGGTGTTTCCCCTGCGAGCCAAAGCCACAGCCCTGGTGCATGGGCTCTGGGGACCCGTGTGACATGACAGAGGCAGATGGCTCTGGTTGTGTGGAGGGGAGCCCAGGGTGTGGAGGGGCCAAGGTCACTCCTCTCAGCTTCTGCCGGGCCTGAGGGCACTCAGGAGCACAGCTGGACAGCCTTGGCACTGCCGCTGTCCCGGTAGCTTTCCGACCCAGGGTCTATTTCTCGCCCGCGGCTAAAGCTCCAAGGGCCCTTGTTTCAGGCACCGGCCAGAAACACACCCGGTGTCCTGTCCCAGCCCCGTAGCACGGAGGCCCTGGCGCTAGATTTTCAGGTAGGAAGCCCATATTTTCATTTCACTTTTCCAAACGGAACTGGACCGGGTTGTGGAGACGCTGCCCTCAGTCAGTCTGGAGCGCCCTGTCCTGGCTGAGCCTCCTGCGGAGCCACAGCCTGCCCTGGACGGCTCTGGCCTCTCTGCCTCCAGGACACTCTGCTCTCTGGTCCGGCACGCAGACCCAGACGCCCGTGTGGGCCTTGTGGTCACTGCTGGCCCCCCTGCCCGAGGCGGCATTTCTTGGCGTCCGGCTCTCCGGAATACAGCCGCCGATGGAGCGTGGGCCTGTGCTCGGAGGAAGCCCCTGAGCTCCTGGGGAGAAGCTGACTCAGTGCTCCTCCTCAGCCCCAGAGAGACGAACAGGCTGAAGAGGCTGGAGGGACAGAGGCCTCACCCACAGCCATCGTGGGAAGGTGTTAAGGAAGGGAAGACAGAGAGAATTTTAAGACAAGTCGAAATGAACAAAGACTGAGAGGTGCTTGGATCATCCCTGGCTGTTACTTATGCAAAGAGTCCATTCCTCTGGCGTCCCAGGGTCTCAGGGGCCCCCAGGCGCCAGTGCTGTCTGCCTGGGTCGAGGGAGGCAGTGTCTCACTGGACAAATCCCGGCTTCCCGCCCAGGATGGCATCAGCAGAGTGTCTAGTTGAAGCTGCAGACCCACACAAGCCTCTGTCCTGCACATGTATCTCTCCACAGTGTTTGTGTGACTGTTCCAGATGGCCATTCTGACCCATGAATTTCACATTTAGTTCAGAAGCTTGTTCTGAGGAACGGTCCCTTCCAGTCCTCCGAGTCCCACGAAGCAGCTTCTGTCAGTAACAGGCAACCGGAGTGGCAGCCTCATTTTCTTCTCAACGTTATGACGCTTGCAGATCACCTTTGATCTGCTGGGTTCAGGGTCCGTTCTCGAAACATGGTCTGAATGCCCAGATTTAAAAATGGACTTTGGAGAAAAATGCACAATAAATAACTCAACCTGAGACTCAGGCATCAAAAACATTTACCTGAGCCATGCAATATTTAAACGCCATCTGGTTAAGCTGCTGGCGTGCACGGATGACATACGTATTCACATCCATAAAGAAGTGAAACATACACCAGCCACTTTGCAATGATTGTTTACCTGAGCCGAGAAGAGGGAAGGTAGTTGGGGAAACCTCTCCGAGCTTCTGGACGTGTCCCTGAAGGTGTAGGAAGGTGACAGCTCAGGCCGTCTTCACAGGGCCCCCTGCTGGGCGAAGGGAGAACAGCGAGGATATTCCGCACAACGTGGCTGTTTCAGAAGCAATCAAGCGACTCGGCTCATTACTGCTGGAGCTGAGATGGGCTCAGAGTTACTTTAATTATTGGCTTCTTTAATATTTCAGTGTCTGTACTAAAAGTAGCATGGTGAGTTTAACTCACAGTTAGGCAACCAGAGCTTGTTAGCTTGGGGACTTAGGTCGTCTTGGGGACCTCAGTTTACAAGTTTTGCCCCCCTCCGGGCCGCCTCAGGGCTGCCACAGTTTCCTTGAAGGCAATGGTTCTTGCGGTTGAAGGTGGGGTAAGCTATGGAGAAAGGCTGCATAAGAGTAAGAGTACTCAGTGTGTCCCCTCCCACAGTCCAGCCTCTGAGGCTACAGGTACCCCTCCCAGCAAGGCCCTCGCCCTGATGGATGTCCACAGAGCCACCTGGAGTGACACATTTTCAGTGATTCCTAGGGCATTCTCAGGTGTTTGGGAGCATGTCTATGACCATGAGACCAACGCCATTCACTCAGAAGTGAGCATGCACCAAGCCTGTGGGGCCCTCTGCCCTTCAGGGTCCTCTTCAGAGCCTGGAGACCTATGCTGGAGGCCATGGGATGTAGCTTGGGGACAGTCACTCCAAAACACAAAGGGTCAGAACTGCACCTTCCCCGGGGCTATAGCAACAGTTGTAGGTGCACTGGGCCAGATGTCCCGGGCATTGATGACAGCCAGGGCTCAGGGTCCACTTCCCCTAGACCAGGGCCTTTCATGCCCCACAGTCCTCTGTCCCTGGGATCTGTTTTGTGTCCAGCAGCTTGCTCAGAATCCTCCCACACCCTTGTCGTGTACAGATAGATGGCAAAGTGAGGGTGAGAGGGGCCCGCTCAGCTGGAGGAGGGGAATTCAGAGCCATGGCTCAGCCCTGTGCTACTGATTTGGGGTTTCCTGAGAAGGAGGGCTCACGGGAGCTGACATCCACTGGGCAAGTCCTACAGCATGAAATAGCTGGGGTCCCAGGCAGGGAGATGAGTCCAGGGAGGGAAGAGGCTGTGGCTCCAGGGCCCGGGTGGTGCTGACACAACTCTCCATCCGCCATCTCTCTGTGGGATCTGGCCGCCAGAATGCTCCTAGGACAATCACCATCAGCCTCACAGAGTCTCCTGGGACTTTTTAAACACTTCCTACTGGACTGGGAGGCCCTTGGCTTTGGGCCATCAGCTCGGATTTCTTCCCTGACCTGTGTTTATGCAGGCTGGTACCCTGTTTCCCCGAAAATAAGACAGTGTCTTATATTAATTTTTGCTCCCAAAGATGTGCTAGGTCTTATTTTCAGGGGATGTCTTATTTTTCCATGAAGAAGAATAAGGTACACATTTATTGTTAAATGAAAATAAAGGAAATTTATTACCTGTATACAGTACGGTAGTATGGTAGTTGTCAACACAAACCAGACAAACTGTGAATCCTACAGTATCAAGAATTTACTCATTTATTCAATGACAATCATGTCATCATCTTCTGGAACATCATCATAACAATCCAATTCCTGAATTTCCTGGTGAATTTCTTGTGACTCTATTTCTTTCAGAATCAGTTGACCAAATCTCTCATGTTTAGCAATAGCACTGTCTTTAAATGAGTACTTCTTATACTGCTCACAGTGCATTTGCAATGCAACTGTCAGTGGTAGCCTGCTCGCAGTGCATTTGCAATGCAACTGTGAGTGATTTTCTCCCATGAATTCTTCACCCAAGTCACAACTTCTTGCAGTTTAGGTTTCACAAAGTTTCCACGCTGATTTCTCTCCATTCTATTTTTAATGTAGTCATTAATTTCCATGCTCAAATTGTCTTTAAATGGCTTGTTTATTGCAATATCAAGAGTCTGGAGATAGGCCGTCATTCCTGAGGGAATCATTATCTGATCTATTTTTCTTTCGTGAAGAAATGTCTTCATATCTTTAGCACGGTGAGTGCTGGCTGCATTCCAGACTAGCAGACCTCTTTGGCTCCCTCACATAACAAGCGGCAGCATTAAATTGACCCACTTCCTTATAACTGTTTGTGTGGCTCAGGCTTTTTCACTTTCAAGAATAAAAATGCCAAAAACACATTCAATCTTTTCCTTCTTGCCCTTAGAAATGATTAAAGGTGGAATTTTAGTGCCATCCAGACGAATTGCCAAAACACAGAAAACACGTGCACTTTTGTAAGCAGTGGAGGGAATGTACACTAAGGAGGCACCCCACTGTTCAATTGTTGTTTGAGATGATTGGCCCATAAACACTGCAGTTTCATCCATAACAATCATGTTGGAAAGATTGTATTTAGAGAAGTCAGCATCATCAATAAAGGACTTGAATGCAAGTGCTCGCTTAATAACTTGAGTATCTTCCAACCTAAACAATGTTGTAGATCTTCTTAAAGACAGTTCACTTCACTGAAGGAAATTATCCAGCCAGTGTAGTGATGCTTTGAAGTCTTCGGTGGCGATGTCAAACTGTGGTGCCATTGCAAGGGCAAATTCTTGAATCTGAGCACTATTCACAACCAAAGCCTTTGCTCTCCTGTCAACAACCCATTCACAGACCAGGTCTTCCAGCTCAGAAAATAATGGTTGCCTACCTGATCCACACTTGCGCTTTTTAGCATTTCCCTTGTCCACTTGTTCAATGTGGTTACCATACTCTGCTCGCCATTTTTGGACCAATGGGATACTTAACATCTCTTTGCAGAAAGCAGTAAGATTTTGGCCCCAAGAGTCTTCCACTATTCCTTTCTTGTACTCCACAGAGTAGCTTTTTCTTTTTGTGCTCATTTCTAGGGGTAAAAAAAAAAAGGAATTGGGGTATCAAGGTGGGGGGAGGGGATCACTTAAAATGACACAGGGTGGATCAGAGGGGGGAATCAAAATGGCACAGGATAATCAGAGGGGGGATTACCATTTTAGTAACTCCTTTTGATCCTCCTGTGTCATTTTGATTGCCCCCTCTGATCCTCCTGTGTCATTTTAAGTGATCCCCCTCCCCCCACCCCTGTGCCACTGAACACCTTCACCAGACATCCCCCCTACCCCTTTATCAGACATTTACCCCTGGGGCCTGCCTGGGGACTGTCACTGGGCTTGTTGGGGCCTGAATCTGGGCTGGAGCAGGGTCTGCCACTGACTGAGAGCCTTCAGTCATCATGAGTGGGGCCAAGAGCATCAGGTAATGTGTATGGGAGTCACCGGGTGTGTGGGTCAGTGTGACTTACCTGGTGTGAGTCACCGTGTGGGAGTCACCCAGTATGCACCCCTGCCCTGAGTCCTCCCACAGGACAGCAGCTTTCACACACAACTCGGAAAGGCGGTCCCTAGGGAACATCATCCCTCAGCCCCTTTCTCCACTGCCAGCCACAGGCCATGACTGGGAAGCCATCCTGTCCCTGGTGGGAGAGGTACAGGGGCCTTTGGAAGACTGGTCTCGCCGAGAAAAAAAGGTTTGAGCCCAACAGCCGTGTTGGACCAAAGACAGTGGTGAGCTGCCCACGATGACCCCCGGGCTGTCTCCTCTGGAAGATGAAACTGGCCCCGCCCACCACATCTCCCTTGCACCTGGCATCCCTGTCTCTGTGTTTGTTCACCCTCATCCCTCCGCTGATGAGAGTTCTCTTGGGAGCCCTGCCATGGCACACCAACCCCCTCAGGCACCTTGTGTTTCCAGGGCCTTGGAGAAGGATTAGTCCAATCATTAATCCACTGAGCCCTTCATTAATCTATTCAAGGACTATGTAGAGGCCACATGCTTCAGATATCTGAGAGGCCACCAGGAGCCCCTCAGGGAGGAGTGTCAGGCTCAGGCACAGGCTTCTTGTGGGCCTCCACACCAGGTGACCCTGCAGAGTCCTCAGTGCACTGAGTCCAGGTGTAGCTGCTCTTGGCCTGAGATCCTTGAACTCAAACAAAAGCTGTCCTCCCTCCGCACTGTGCACACAGTAAAGGAGCAGGATGCGTGGGGAGGAAATGGGAGGATGGATTCACACAGCCACATGGTCCCCGGGATTCTGAGAGGGTAGACTAAGGGGAGCCCAGGAAGGGGACTGCTCCTTAATTAGGTCTAATTCTGTCCCAGAGGGGGGTCTTCACAGATGCGCTTCCAGGGGCCCTTGGCTATGCCCTTTGGGGACCACCCGCATTTGTTATTCTCACTGCCACATCTAAAGAGGGCCTTAGAGGGTGTGACCTTTCTCAGCATTGTGGGTCTCATTCTAACTCCTTCCTGTAGAAGCTTGGAAGACCAAGGATCATCTTTTAAAAATATATATTTTATTGATTTTTTACAGAGAGGAAGGGAAAGGGATAGATAGCTAGAAATGTCGATGAGAGAGAAACATCGACTAGCTGTCTCTTGCACATTCCCTACCGGGGATGTGCCCGCAACCAATGTACATGCCCTTGACCGGAATCAAACCTGGGACCTTTCAGTCCGCAGACCGACACTCTACCACTGAGCCAATCCGGCTTCGGCCAAGGATCATTTTAAGTCTGAGTTGCAAACCGTTTGGTTTAGAATTTGGGTTTCTTTGGCAGTAGATATCTCTCAAAAACCTAAAAACATCGTTTCTTACCAATTTAATTCTAATCAACTCCATGTGCCATTGTCACATCATACACACCAGACACCAGAGACAGAGAAACAGTGAAATTCCTCTCTCTCTCTCTCTCTCTCTCTCTCTCTCTCTCTCTCTCTCTCTCTCTCTCTCTCTCTCTCTTCTTAATTTCAGGTTTCTAGATAGTCTCTTTTCCATGGCTTGTTTTAAAAAATTTACTGGGTTATCATCTTAATCTATTCAAATGTTTTAAACAATGGGTGTTATGAGAAAATCCTTATTTTTGTTCTTGCTACAAGTCTGAGTTTTAGCTGTCTTTTTGCTCAAGCATAAAAGCCTCAATGTTGATTTTTTACTATTTAATATTGAGAAGTAGTTGCTTCGTCCAACTGTATAAATTCCCAGATTTCTTAACTCTCTTCTCTTTCATTTTCAGCCAACAGAAATCAACTTACACCATTAACATTCTGCTTTACAGGTTCTTCCCTTTAAACTTGGAGTGTTTAATTACTTGGGCAATTATCACAGCAGATGCTGTTACCAAATATTTCACCAGCACATGGTCTGGACCACCATTTTCCATCTCTAAAGCAGACTGTATCCTTCCCTGCAGTGGTGAGCCAGATGAATGAGTGAAGAGGACAAATCAAAAGCCTGGTTTCATCCAAAATAATTTTTTATTTTCAACTAGAGGACTGGTGCACAAAATTTGTGCATGGGGGAGAGGTGTCCCTCAGCCCAGCCTGCATCCTCTTCGATCTGGGACATCCCTCTCACAACCAAGGAATGCTGGCTCCCAACCATTCACCTGCCTGTCTGCCTGCCTGATTGCCCCTAATTCCTTCTACCTGCCAGCCTGATAACCCCCTAACCACTCTCCTGCCAGCCTGATAGATGCCTAACTAACTGCCTCTTTCTTGCTGTTTTTAAGATTATTTCTTTGTGTTTAATCTTTTAATTATTATGTGTCCTGGCATGGGCCTCTTTGAGTGCCTCTTGTTTGGCACTCTCTGAGCTTCCTGAGCTTGTAAATCTATTTCCTTCACCAGGTGAGGGAAGGAGGGGATCTGCACACAGACATCCTGGATGGCCGGCAGTGGAAGATGGAGCTTCTGAGTGTGGGTGCATCTGTGTGAACATGGATGAAGTGAGTCTGTGGGTATGCATGTGCATGTATGTGTGCACATATGTGTGAAAGTGGGGTCTTGGGGTGGGAGCAGGAGGAACTGGCAAGGGTGCAGTCTCCAGCACTGGGCAGGGTCCGGGCTGGTGGACAGGGCCACATCTGTCTTGTTTTTGGACAGGTCCTCTGTGCCCAGCTGTCAGCCATGTCTGTTGGATGAATAAGTGGGAGGCCTGGTGTTTTCCAGACTCAAAGTGAGGCTCTGGTGGGGGCGAGTCAGGCCCTACTCTGAGGGCCACTCTGCCTCAGCCCTGGCCCCGCTCATACACAAGCCCTCCCAGGAGCAGAGGCCCCATCTGGGGGCGAGGCCCTGACTTTCCTCAAGGGCCCAGTTCCTGCCAGGCCCCAGCTGGTCCCTGGAGAGAGAGGGCAGTGGCCGTCCAGAAGTCCGGAGGAGAGGCAGTGAGGGCTCAGGCAACTGTCTGTCCACGGCCAACCTTTTAATCTGAAATGGAAAGGAACCTACTCAAGTGGTCCTCACAGCAAGGAATGTACTGGATCCTAAACGTGGCAGACCAGGGCAAGGTGGCTTAGTTGTGGCCAGGTCGGAGTCTCAGAGATGTCACAGACGGCTCTCAGAGGAGTCACCCTTGGCTTCGCCTTGCTCTGTGTACACTGTCCTCAGGCAGGTGGCACAGATGGCCCCACAGCCCACTCCCATGGGTTCTTAGCATCTGGGCCTTCTGGCCCTATCCTCCACAGAGACCCTCTCGGAATATTCTTACTGGCCACATGTCAGCCCTGCCCGGGGCAGTCACTCTGATTGGCCAGCCTGGGTTGTGTCTGCAGCAGCACTGGGGAAGGCAGTGGGGAGGGAGTGGTGCTCAGAGGCCAGAGAGGAAGTGCTGCCAGGAAAACAAATGGCAGGTGGGTCACACTGTGAAGCCCCATCACCACAGCCCTGTCCCAGAGAGAAGGGGACAAGTGACGGGGGGGGGGGGGGGGGACGACGGACGACACGTTCCCATAAGTTCAAGACCTGAGAAACATGCAAAGGACACGGAAAAGCTTGGCCAGTAGAGGTGTCCTTACCGAGCAGCACTGGAAGGGAGGGACCGAGAGCTGGAGATAGGCAAGGAAGAAACTGAGCTGAGAGACAGCAGATGCAGTTTTCTAAAAACACGCAGAAGTGAGCTCCGAGTAAAACCAGCCCTGCCAGCCTGAGACTTCCCAGAATGCAGCAGGCCTGAGCCTCAGTTAAACCTTGCGCTCTGACCTGCAGGTGTCAGGCCTCACGTGAGGGCCCCACTTGCACTTCGCAGACCACGTCCCCCACCATGTCACTCTCCACAGTGACACCGGAGCTGGGCTCCCATCTTCCTAAAATAACGCATTTCCACGGGGCCCGGGCTGTCCTCTGGGATTAATTAGCGATTGCAGGAGTCACGCGAGGTTTAGGTGGCCAGTACATGCTGACAGATGGCAGCCGAAAGGAAATGGGAAATGACTGCAGAGACGGTAATTATGATTTTCTGGATGTGAGGAGTTTATGAAATACCTCCAGGGCTGGAACTCCCACGGAGTTTGTGGGGCCTCTGAGCCCCGGGGCTGGGCAGCAGCCAGTTACTCTGCCGAACTCGGGTTGGAAATGGCATTTCTTCCTACATGAAAGGCAAAAAAATAGAAAGTTGATTTATATGCAAGACTTCTGCTCCGTAATTATGGTCTAGAATTAATTGAATACCCTGTAGCTCTTTGTGCTGCATATGGTAATGATGACCCAAAATGGGCTCTCATCTATATTTCTTTATTAACTTATCTAAAAGTGACATATTGTGAGTAACAGCCTCCTGTACTGCTGGACTAGGCAACTTTATAATTTGCAAGTCAAGCTGTTTATTCTATTCAATTTGTTTAGGTAATTTATTTTTCTAGGAAGGAGGAAAAAGAGACCTAAATTATAGTAACTAATAGTTCCTATTGCTGGCAAGTGCCGGGAACTCGGAGTGAATGAATATGAAGCGAGGTGATCACATCTGTGTGGGAGCTCGATGAGTGGCCATCCCAGCCTGATTCATGGCTCCATTGAATTAATATGATTATGGGATATCTCCACTCGGCCTGGCAATTAGCCCTGCGGAGCTGTTCCCGAGGGCTGGCCCCCCGACAGGAGGGCTCTGCAGACACCCACACGGCACCCTGCAGAGGCGGACGCTGACTGAGGTGGCCGCGCTCAAGGAGGCCCCAGAGGACAGTTTGGGGTTCTCATCTTTTCCTCCCACTGCTCCTACCCTTCTCTTCCCCCGCAGACAGATGAGTGTTCAGGCAGAGGGAGGCCAATATAGGATCGTATTTTCTGCCATATTATGATTACTTGTGGTTTTTGTTACACATTCTAATCATCAGTTTTCAGCTATGAAAAAAACTTAACTTTTGTGTCCATATCAGGAGGCATCTCAGCAATTGGCATCCTAATCAGATCATACTTGCCTGACCACAGCCGTCCTCCCCCGTGGGACCCCGCCTTGCTAAGAGCACGAAAGAGAAGGCTTTCTTTGCTGGCTTCTGACACCCCTTACTCCCCCAGGCCCAAAGTCTTCCATCAAAGAGGAGGAGGACAAGTCTCTGGCCAGCAAACTGTCCCCCTGTTACTGTTACCAGACTATGGGGGTCCATTTGCCCGTGTGTATCAAAGCCCAATCAAATGAAAACAGGAGTCTGAGCCAAAAAAGGGTTTATTAGTTGAGAGAAGGGTACAGGTGAGGTAGTGCTCAAAGACCTGGCTGGCCGATGGCTCCTAGAGGATGGATTATGGGGGGAAAGATCATCAATTGTAAAACCATGGCTAAAGGAGTCGGGCTGTGAGCTCTACTGATTGGCTGGGATCAGGGCAGGGGGTAGTGATCATTGTGTCAGATCTTGGTGTCAGCCATGGCTTTGTTCTGTCCCATCTCACAAGGCTGTGGTCCATAGGGTCATCCCACTCTCAGTCAAGACATCACCTTTAGCTTGACCAAAACTCTGTTTCTGTGGTCGACAGACCTAGAGCTTTGCTTGACGCTGACCAGAATCTGATGTCCTAAGGGCTTAACGATAAGGAAGTGGATGGACAGAAAGGAGAAGGGGTCATGTTCCATAAATTGAATTTCTGTCAATTACATTACCATGGTGACCATTTAATATCTTCTGTAGTCACACACCTCTAGTTCTTCCTGCTACATCCCTTACTCAGCTGCTGAAGTAATGGGAAGATGTATCAGACGGAATTTCCTGCTCTTCCCTGGCAAGTTAACAAATTGACCTATATCCTGCTTTGCCCTTACCCTTCCCATCTCCCCCCTCCCTTCCCCCTTGTCCCTCAGCAGGGACCACCTGTTATCGCTCAGGCCAATCCCTCCAGCTTGTTCTAAATTCCAGCCACTTGCCCCCTGGGGGCTTTACTTCATTGACTCCATGCCTTCTCCTGTGCTCTCTGACCTCTTAGTGTTGGTCCCTTCTCAACTGCATTTAAATCCACTAAATATTAAGAAAGTGCCACTCTGAATCAAAGCTCCTCAGCTTACGCCCTGTTTCTGTCTCCATTTCACAACTGTGGGGGTTCTCTTCTCCCGTCATTTCCTCCAGACACTGCAGGTGACACCTGACATCTCCCACTAAAACGTCCCGGCCATGGGCCCAGTGGCCTCCCACTTGTGGACCAGGCCACTCTCATCCCTCCACCTCTGCTGCCTTAGCCTTTGCCCCTCTTAGAGGGGAGTATGGCATAGAGGTTACGAGCTGGGGTCACAACCTCTCTGTGCCTATGAAAGGGGGTGGTAACAGTGTAGATGAAAGTGCTTACTGTGCTTCCTAGCATTTGTAAGCACTCATTAGGTGCTGTTCATTATGATCACTGACTGCTCCCTCCTAAACTTCATATTTAACCAAATATCTACTGGACATAACTGGATCCTGACCTTAACCCATCAGTACTGAGCTCATCATCTCCCCGATGTGTCCTTCTGCAGCATTTCTCTCTGTCAATGAGTCCACCGGACACCAGGCTCCCAAAGCCAGAGCCTGTGTCTGGCAGGTGACCCCACCTTCCCCTTTAACCCTGGGGCTGATCAATAAACAACCTACCTTCTCGCACTTTCTTAGTATTTGTCAGCTCTCTCTACTGTTCTCATCCTCACTGCCAGCAGCAGCAAGCACACTGCCATTGCGTCCTGATCTGCTACTTGATTTCCTATCCACTTTCTGGAGCATGTACAACCAGACACGTGTGTGTGTGTGTGTGTGTGTGTGTGTGTGTGCGCGCTGCCTGTGCTCCACCATGCCACTGCTGCCCTGAGAGGACATACCATTCTTTGGAGGCCGGGCCAGCTCCCTGGGACAGCCCCCCACTGCTCCTCCTCTGCTCAGCCATTTTTTTTGTCTCTCAGCCATTGAAATATTTGCAGTCCTTGAATATATCTGTTATTAGGGATGTGACTCAAACCCCAAGTGAAAGTACAGTACTCTGTGGAGAACAACCACACACAGTAGGTTTGGAGATGGCACCTGCATTGGCACCTTAAGGCAGCGTCCTGGAGCCCCCACACACCACCCCGCTCACCGTGGGCTCACGGACAGCCTCTCTCTAAGCCGCAAGGGAAGTGAGGGGGTGACCTTGTGCAGCTAAGAGTCTGTCTTTAGGCAGGTTGAGGGGGAGTGTGAACAGCCCCTGCCCAGCCTGCTCGCACAGTGGAGGGGGGCCCTCTAGGGGTAGCCGAGGAGTCCTGTCCAAATGGCTATTTGGGGGCCTGTACCCTGTGATCAAGCAGCCGGACTGGCACCCCTCACTGCCATTCCTGTACTGATGTCCCTTGGCCCACTTCCCGTGTCACTGAGCCGGCTCCTGCCTTCAGCTGGTCTCTGGGCTCCCTGGTAGGCAGCTTCCTGGTGGCTCTGCTCTGCTCCCCACCCCAGAACCCCATGCCCACAGCGAAGGCCTCTTTAGGTATTTGTGTTGGATGGGAGTCAGGTCTGGTCCTCTGTCCCCTGAGGGGCACATATTTAATAAGGTGACCATATCGTCCCGCTTTTGTCCGGACAGTCTCGGTTTTTAACAATTTTTCCCTCGTCCTGCGGCTTTTAAATTGGGACTTTTTTTTTTTTTTTTTTTTTAAAGCAGTGGGACGTGGGAAAAATTGTTAAAAACCGGGACTGTCCCGACAAAAGTGGGACGATATGGTCACCTTAAGTCATACTAAGCTCTCTAGGGGTTCTCGTGGAGCCCTTTTCACTTGGCTTAAGATGAAGGTAGAAAAAAAAAATGTGATAGCATTTCAAAAAGTTTTTCTTTAGAGAAATCTCCCATCTCTCTCACCCTAACCCCTAGGCTTCCCTTATGTGCCTGCCTAGAGATGAGCGCTGGGCGGTGTACTTTTAGTTATCTCCTCCTGGAGAATGATGCTCAGAATGATGGAGGTATAAGCCTGCCGGACGGCCTGTCGCATCCAGAAAGCCCCCCCCCTCCCATGCTTCCCTTCGCCAGCAGCCCGCGGCCTCACAGGAGAGAGGGGCTGCCTGGACTCGGGGAGGCGCCCCTGTTAGTGGAGGGACCTGGCTGTGGGCTCATCCAGGGTCAGGCCCTGCTGCCTGTGCCCAGGAATTCCGTGTGCCCAGGGGAGATGGATGCCAGCCCCACATGTGAGGAAAAGTCTCTCAGAGCCACGTTACAAAAATAAAAAGAGCAGGTGAAGTCCTTGTAACAACATGTTTTGTTAAACCCAACATATCATTTTATTTTAACTTGTAATAAATATAAAATATACTGGGATAATGTATATAGATAAACAGATAAGTAACTTGCGTTTCTAAGTATCAATAGCTATTTAGCTATATATTTTTATTTTAGAATATATATTTTTATTGATTTCAGAGAGGAAGGGAGAGGGATAGATATAGAGACATCAATGAAAGAGAATCACCCATCAGTTGCCTCCTGCAAGCTTTCAACTGGGGATTAAGCCTGCAACCCTGTGCCCTGACCAGGAATTGAACTGTGACCTAGTTCATAGGTTGATGCTCAACCACTGAGTAACACCAGCCAGGCACTATCTATATTTTTTTGGGTAACTCTTCGGTGGCTGATAAATTTTAGCTCCTCGCTCTATTACCTCATTATTATTATTATTATTATCATTTTATAGACCTGCTCATTGGGACACAGAGAGGTTCACCAACAGCACTTCGGTGGGAGCTGGAATTTGAAAATTGGCAGTCTGGCTTCCCATATACACCTCCAATAAAAATACAAGTTTTGCTTTCGTAAAAGCAAGCCTCTTTCTGAATAAAGTGCTTGGGACTTTGAAGGAGTAAGATTTGTGCAGCTCCTGGCTTTTGATATCTAAAGAGTTCAAAGCGGTAACAGCCTAAGGGTGGAGAAGGTGGGAAGGCGGGAGAACGCAGAATGGCGTAAGAGGTCCTTTCTCAGTCAGAGGGGAAAGGTGGTGGGCTGAAAACGCAGGAGAGCAGGGCGGATGGGATCCAGATAAGCTTGGGCTCCCCAGAGCAGGGGTGTGCACCTGGCCATGGCGTCGGAAGCAGGTGTGGGTGAGCGTTTGCAGGAAGTGGCGGGTCTGGGCAGGGGCCTCAGGCACCCCACTCACTGTGCTCACCCCCAGGGAAGGGCAGGCTGCAAACCCCACCCAAAGGGCAGTGGCATCTGCTGACGGAAGGTGGGGCCAGGCGAGGAGGGTCCACAGAACATGACCTGGGATCACCTCAGGGACAGCCAGGAAGGGCAGCAGCAGACAGCCAAAGGCTGCTGCTGGCTCCTGAGAGGCACGGAGACAGCCCAGCGACCCACCCACTGTGCTGAGCCCGGCCTGTGGCCGGGAGACCCAGGGTCCCTGCGAGCTGAGGCTAACCCTGTGTGCAGCCATTCCACTCAGCGGAGACAGGCTTTGGCTCTGCAGAAGCAAGCAGGTGGGCTCAGGGCGGCTCAATGCACATCCTGTGAACCTGGGGACATGCTGATCTAGAAGCTTCAGGCACTACAGGGTGTTAGAGCAGCCGCCCTCTTTGGTGGGCCTGCTCCTGTGTTGCCCTGCCTCCGGCTACGATGGAGAGGTCCCTGTGCCCGGGCTGTCTGGCTGCCCCACCTCCATTCCTGCCAAAGACTCCAAAGAAGGAGGAAGGGAGAAAAGACGAGAGAAAGCCAGGAGGATGAATGCATCTTTCTTCCCTTAAAGAGGCAGTCACTTGGGCCAGGCGAGGGCAGGAGCGGAGGAAAATGTTTCTGATGCGCAGTCATCTGAAGCTCCTGGGTCAGGCAGCGGGCTCTGCATGCAGCAGGCTTCCTCTCGGAGGCCGAGGACATTCCAGCCGCGTGGAGCCCTGGGGAGTGTGCACAGGCCAGGGCTCCGAAGCGCGTGCTTACATGTGTGTGCACCGGGTGTGCCTGCGAGTCCCGCCAGCAGCCACAGCCCTGGCTCTGGCCCTGCCATCCCCACACCCAAACAGAAAGCCCGTGCCCTGCACCCCCAGTCTCCGACCCCTTCACCACCTTCGGAGCTGGCCTGGGGTCCCCACTTGTGAGAGGAAGAGGCGCAGGCAGAGGAAAAGCATTCTTCAGGGCCGCGTCTATGTGGTGGGCAGCCAGGCCTCAGCCCAGAGCTTCCTGTGTGGTTGGTGTGTTTCCTGCCTCCGTCTGTCTGTGTGACCCCAACGGAGCCCTCCCGTCTGTCTGTGTGACCCACTCGGTCCTCCCTCCCGTCTGTCTGTCTGTGTGACCCCCATGGAGCCCTCCTGTCTGTCTGTCTGTGTGACCCCACCGGGCCCTCCCGTCTGTCTGTCTGTGGGACCCCACCGGGCCGGGCCCTCCCAGGTGGAGCGAGGTCCCTGTTGAGGTGCGGCTGCACATGTTGATTCCTCGCCGACCAGGGCCATGGCTCCCTGTGTGCTGGGCTGAGTCCTGCCCACGATGTGGCTGCCCTAGAGGACTGCGTTTTAAATCATCCACTGGCGGAGGGCGGCTGGGCTGGGGAGCGGTCCCCAAGGCCACAGGGGAGGGATGGGGGGCGCCCTGCCCTCCTAGGCTGCTGGCGGGAGAGCATGCAGGGCCAATTTCATGGCTGATAAACTCTGTTCACAAGACTTCACAGATAAATGAGAGGCACTCTTCTCCTTTTTGCTGCGACATTTATTTCCTCCTTGTTGGGAGAGCTGGGTCCCAGTGCCTCATCTTGCCTCTGTAGCTGGGGGTGTGGGCTCTTGGTGATGGGAGTGTAGGCACCGGGTGTGGTGGGCATCCCAGGGCCTGGCCACGGGCTGGCAGAGCGGCTGAGCTCCGAGGGGAGCAGCGGGCTGGGTGGGGCTGGGTGAGGTTGTGGTGCTCTGCAGGGCTCCCTGCTACTTGGGAAGGGCACCCACACTGGGTCTGAAACAGGGGGACTGGTTTGATGCAGAAACAATCTCATGGGCATTTCTCCTCATGGGCATGTCCTGCTCTCACTGTTACCCAGCCCAGTTCCCCAGCCCATCCCCGTCCCCGAGGCCTTCCCAGTGCCCAGCTCACAGCCCCTCCTGCGCCCAGAGGGAGTCCAGGCCGGGTCCCAGCGCTCTCCGCATTGGAGACCCATTTGCCCCCAGCAGACACCGGGCACTCATTCTTCCTCTGGCGGACCCCCGGCGGAAGTAAGGACTCGGAGGAGCCGTGGCCTGTCTGGACCTCACTGTAACGGCCTCACTCTGCCAGCATGCCAGGCTTGTCTTCTCTCCCTCATCGCTCTGAAAGGTTCTTGAGAGCAGGTACCATGTACTTTCTCCTGTGCCCTCCCCCAAGTATGAAACACGGGCATACACAGACACTGAAGACAACATGCGTGCACACAGACACAGACACAGACACACACATCCCACACACATGTACACACAGACACATACACAGACACAGAAGACAATGTGCGCGCGCGCGGGCACACACACACACACACACACACAAAGATACACACACACATATACTACAGAAGCACAAAGAACCACCACCAGATATACACACACAAGACACACACAATACATATGAGGACACAACATGGTGCTGCATGTGCGGGTTGGAGCCACAGGCCAGGCTCTGGGTACACGCTGTTTGCTGGGCACACGCAAACGTGCTCACTCCCATCCACTCGGGGCACAGGTGTGAGAGGGAGAACGTGTAGGGGGATTTGGGCAGAAAGCAGGACTGTGACACTCGCCCTCCCGACACCTCTGGTCTGGAAGCCCAGGCGGCGATCAGGGGCTGGAAGAGCTCCCAGTTGGGTCCTTTCTGCGAAGTGTGGTCAGCGGCCTTGCTTGGGGCTCATTGCGAGGGTCAGAGACAGCAGATGCCACAGTGTTTGGTTCATAGAAAACAGACTGTCAATTTCCCTTGAACGAGCCTTAGCTGCTCAGAAAGGGGTCAGCCGGCCAAGAAAGGTGCTTTGTTGGCCCCTGGCTGGAAAAGGTTGGCAGGAAAGCAACTCAGAGTCTCACAAATGGGCATTTTAAACATTAAAATTGTACCATTCGTTAACATTCTTCTATTTTATAGGTAAGATACAATCTATTTACAAATTTTGTAAAATACAGAAAAATACTACTAAGAAGAGTATTTAAAAAGCACCCAGCCACTTCCCCCACGGACTCCCTGCTCGCGCCTCTCCCAGTCCGGCCACGTGCCCTGCAGCAGCAGGCGGGCAGCAGGGAAGTGCCTGCGGTCTCAGGCGGGTTCTGAGGGCACAGAGGTTGGTTTTGTAGCGGTAGTGCAGTGGGAGCAGGTGTCAGGGAGCCTGAGGGTTGCTTTTACGTGTCGCCTTGTTGTCGGGAGAGCCAGGATTAAGCATCATTCTTGGTGCCTGTGAGCGTGTTTCTGAATGAGACTAGGCTAACCTTTGAGTCACAGGCTGAGTAGAGTTGACCACCCACCCTGGAGTGGGGAGGTCAGAAGGCTTGAGCCAGAGGCTGAGAGAGGGACCCACACCTCTGCGTGTCCTCAAGCTTCGGTCTTGGGCTCAGAGGAGACTCACTGTCTGCTCTCCTGGTCTCAGGCCTCCCGGCTGCAGACCTTGGGGCTTCTCAGCCTCCATAATCATGTGAGTGAATTCTTATGGGAAATCCTCCATCCATCAGTTATCTATCAATCTACCATCTATCTGTCTATTTAATTTATCATCCATCTGTCTTCCAACTATCATCTCTCTCTATCTATTTATCTATAATCTCTACTAATATCTATCATCTCTATCTGTCATCTATCATTATATCCAACTATATATATCATCTATCATATCTATCTATCTATCTATCTATCTATCATATCTATCTATCATCTATATCTATCATGTTTATTACCTATCATCTGTCTATCTATCAGCTCTATCTATCATCTATCTATCCACCCACCACTGTGCTGGGTGCTAGGGAGAGTGCATCCATAAGTCAGTCACTTTTAACACAGTGTTTACCATCTGGGCCTTGTCTTGGTGTCTGACTGTGTTTGACTAGACTAACAGTGCCGTCAGGTGTGAGAGGTATAACTATGAGGAGGGCTTTCTTATTCTCCTGCTCCACCTTCTGGGGTCCACCCTGGGCTCCCGGGTTCAGGAGGAAAGGGAGTGGGTAGGGAGAAAGTACAAGCAACTACCTCCCAACAGGGGCCTGAGGGCCAGAGCCTCCTCCCAATGGCTTGGGCACCACCAGCCATGCTGCTGCATGGGACACACCACCTGCCTCGAGTGCCTTTTTGGGACCCTCGGTGCTCACTGGACTCTTCCTTCCAGGTAAGCTTGTCTTCACTGGTAGCTCTGGCATGTGCTTTCCACTCTGTGTGCCTGACTCTGCACACACTTCCTGTGCGGAGGCTGACCTGGTACATGGCAAGGCTTAGAACCAGCCTTTGCGGACATTCCCTGAGGGAGCCCGGCCTGCCCCCCCACTCTTCAGAGGGTTCCTTGTCCCCGCTCTGCAGGGCCAGCCCGCACTGCTCCACCGGCGGTGGAGGAGCCGCACAGAGTGCTCCCAGGTTTGTCTAATCCATTTCCCGCTCCTCCGGCAGCTCCAGACAATCCTGGGATTGGTGGGGTCCAGTTCTGAGGCCTGACCTGGGGGGCCCAGGCCTCCAGCCTGCCAGCCAGCCTGTGTGCTCACCTCAGACCATGTCCTGGGGCCGCCCCAGGCACCACCGCCCTTGGTGAAAGGAGCCGAGCGGGCACAGCGGGCCCTTTCCCGCTTGTTGGCAAATTCAGGAAGAGCGAGCTAACGGGACAATTAGGGCAGGCGGCAGCACTGCTGCTCAGCAGGGATGAAGCAGACAGCACCAGCGGGAAAAGAAAAGGCGCTCCAGGCCTCCTCGCCCGCTTGGTCAGCAGGGATGCTCCGGAGCTCCCAGAGAGGGACTCTTCCGGAATCAGACACGCTCCTGTCTGTGGGAGCCCCTCTAATTGGCTGCATGGACACCTGCAGGCTCCGGAATCAATAGGCTGTGGGCTGGAGGCAGCAGGCAGTGCTGCTACCGCTGGAGGCTGAGGAAGCCGCCCTGTGAGCCGCTGGCTGATTAGCATCGAAGTCCAAGCCTAGGGCTCCCAGAACAGCTGTGCTCAGGAGAGCCAGCCTGGAGGCGCAGGCCGCAGGAGGGATGGCTGGTGTTAGTGGCCTGCTGCCTTCCCTCGCTCCCGTCCCCAGCGCCCAGGACAGAGGTGGGCAAAGCTGGCAGCTCAGGAGCCCCAGGCTGGCCTGGCAGGCTTGGAACTAGGCCCGGGCTTCCTCCACTCCGCCCTCCTTCTCCTGTCAGCTCCAGGCCGAGTGGGTGGGGCTAGAATGGCCCTGCACCTGGGTGCCTCTGTGTGAGTCAGGTCCCCAGCGAGCAGCCTTCTTCCTTCCTTAGTCCCGAGCACCTACTGTGCATGGGGCCCCTGCAGACGCCGGGACATGCCTGCTCGCAGGCTTGTCTGGTGGTCACTGCGAAAGGCCTGGCAGGAGAGGCAGATACCAGAAGCGAGATCCAGGAAGCACTGAAGCAGCTGGACCCCCAAGGATGAGGGGTGCAGCCCGGGAGAGCTCCAGGCCCAGTTCCCGCAGAGGAACAGGCAGGCACAGGAGCGTTGAGAAGGAGGAGGACTGGGGTGATGGAGACAGAGAGGGTGAGGGTGAGCGTGCGCAGGACTGCATGCGCTGCACAAGCCTTGTGGACAGGAGGATCAACCTGATATTTTATTCTAAATGACATGTTTGGAAACAGTCACCAAAGGCCATTAATTGACTGTTTCACTGCTCATTTACCCACTTTGTGCATGCATTCATTTTACTGTCCGTCCATTCAATTGTTCCTCGCTCACCATCACTCACCTATTATTTATGCTCCTGAGGTTGATCGATCCCTTTCCCTTCTCTGTTGCCTTTTATTAACCAGTTCTCACAAAAGATTGGGCTTCGCCCCAGGACGGCGCAGCGGCGAGGACTGGACGCCAGGGGGCGCGCGCGGCTAGCGCATCCGTGGCTCCGGCTCTGGGGCCGGGAAGGAGAGAAACCCCAGCGGGTCCAGATTCCAGTTCTTCCCCTCATGCTGCACGGATGGGGAAACTGAGGCCTGGAGAATGGGCTTGCTTCCTCAGGGTCACCTAGCGAGAGGAGGAAGGAAGTGAGGCTTTGGGGTGAAGGGACATCACATCAGGAAGAGAACCCCACACCGGAGCAGGTGTGGCCGGGAGTCCTGGGAGCCCAGGGCGCCAGCGAGCCAGACCCGAGTCCAGTGGCTGCTCCAGCGGAGCCTCTGGGGAGGGTCAGGAGCCAGGGTCTCACTCGGCCAGGCCCCTCCCCCTCCTCGCAGACCCTGGGTCTGGTGGCGCGGGGTCGCCCTGGGTGCGGTGATGGCCTCGCCTGGCACTCCCACCCGAGTGGCACAGAGTGGAGAGCCAGGGCGCTTCCTCCGTAGGGGCCTCGTGGGCAGCACTGGGAGGGGAGGCTGGAGAGGGGCCTGCGTCCTGAAGGGTCACCGCCCCAGGCCACTGCTCCCCTGGGCTGGGCCACGTTACAACCACTGCTCCCTGGGCCAGGGCCTGCGACCCTGAGCAGTGAGGACTGTTTGAGTGTCTCTGGGCTGCCTGCTGGGTGGACAGCCGTGGCATGTGGGGTGGGGCTGGCAAAGGCTTTGGAGGGGCTGGGGGATCCCCTTTCCTTCTAGCACGCAGGACAGACGCTGTTCTTGCCAGTCCTGCCGGCTCTGCCCTGATCCAGTGAAACAGGGGTGACTAGACTTGGGGTGAGGCGCTGCACACTACTGCACTTGTCTCCGGGAGACTCAAATGGGGTTGGGATGCCAATGGGCTCTGGGTTGCTATTGAGTTCAGGGGGGGGCTGGACCCAGCCACCATCTCTTCTCCCACCCTGCCTTCTCTGGGCTTCACCTTCTCTGTGAGACCTACGCCGGCCTCTGCCCGTCGGTCTCTTCTCCACCTGCTCTCTGCCCTGCTCTTGCCTCCGTGGTTCCCTGTGATCTGTCCTCATTGGGCCTGGCCCTCACACCTGCTGCGTGAGGGTGGGTGAACTCCAGGTCAGGGAAACTGCGTGCTTCCCCTCCTGCCCGGGGTGGGGGTCACTGACACCCTTCCCCTGCGACTGTACCCAGTGGTCCTGGGTGGGAGCTCTTGGTTCTGCCTGGACCCCAGGCTCTGAGTACAGAATCCTGTGCCCCATTTTGCTGTTAACCAGTTTGTCTCGTTTCCGGGGACCAGCTCAAGGATCTTACCATTTTTATTGCCCTGCAGAGCCAGACCCCACATTACTGGTCCACCTTTGCCTCCCTCCCAGGCACCTCTGTCTCTTCCCACAGGATCAGCTCCTCCGGTGCCTCAGGTATTAACGTCCTGCCTGCCCGCCCCAGGGAGAGCCCCCGTGTTCGCTAAGGGTTGTTTGGTTCCAGCTCGAAACCATTGTTCATCAGAAGGAAATCTGGACTCTGACTACTGGCCACGGTGCCCTCCTGTCTGAACTGCACCCCCGAGGCCTGCCCATCGCACTGCCCTCCTGTTGCCCAGTCACTGCTGCTTCTGATCTATCCTCCATGTGTGTGGTGCGCCTTTCACGCTGATGCCTGCCTGGTCCATGCCGGCCTGGGGCCTCTCCTCTCTGGGGACGTGTCTGGAGGCCAGGTCAGCCATGCCTTCATCTCCCACCCAGAACCTGCCATTCCTGAGAACCTTCCTCCTCACAGCCCTCCCTTAGCTCTGCCCACTCGCTGTCGCTGCCACTTTGAGACTCAGTTCCTCTCCAGGTCCCCCGGGCAGCAGCCTTTCTGCCTTCTCTCCTTTCTGGCCCAGCTTCAAGCCCGCGGAACTGTCCTTCAGTGCTCCCTTCCCCTCCGGAAGCACCCTCACCTTTGCAAGGTAAAGCCTGCTCCTGGGTGAGCCCTCCCTTCCCTCTGCCTCCTCCTCCCTACCCCTGCACAGCACGCACTGCTGGAAAGGGGCACAGGTGGCACAGGTCATTCATGTCCATGGCCTCAGGAGCCCATGCCAGGCCCGCGAGGGTGGCTGGCAGTGCTGGTCCCCACCCAGCCACCACGGCTGGCACTCCGGCAGTACCTCCATCAGGGGACACATTCTCAATCTGCATTCTCCTCCCTGATGCAGGACAGGCAGAACAGAAGACGGCAGCAGAAGGTGACAGATTTGTGACAGATTTGCTGGGAAATCATCCATTCAGCCGGCTCTGTTTGCCAGGAAGACTCAATGATCCCACAGTGATCAGAGGAAGAAAGCCAGAGGTGGAGGCATTCATGAGGAAACAGACTGGGCAAGCAGGTAGAGGCACCCAGAGGCCCAGGGACTGAGAGTCCCAGCCGCCGCTCCAGGAGGGCCCTGGGAGAGAAGAGCGAGGCAGGAGTGCGGGTGACATTGTGTAAGGAAAGGACAGTCAGAGGCAGGCCCACACACTCCCAGCTGGAGCAGAGAGGTGCCCAGAGCATGAGGGTGTCGGCAGTTCACCCCAGTAACCGCAGATAAACCACGTTCCCCGCTTCCCAGCCAGTGGAGGGGGATCTGCAGATGCCATTGCATAGCGTTTCCGAGGAAGCATTGCTTCTCCCTCCCTCCTTGCTGCTGCCCTCTGCAACGTGGATATGATGTCTGAGCTGCACAGTGGCCATTTGGCTACTGGAGGAGCCATGTGCCAAGGGGAACAGGGCAGAAAGATCGCTTTGGGCATCCTCTGGGACCCTCTGCGAGAGCGCTGGTGCTCTGTGCCGTCAGAGCCCCTGGCATGGGCGATTTCCGTAGCCACGGAGGGCGTGGCTCAGGGCAGTGAGAAGACCTCAGGCCCCTGTAGCACAAGGTCATTAAGAGGCCATGGGACTTGTGAGAGCAGAGGGGTGTGCGGGGCAGACTGCAGTGGTCCGAGGGGGAACAGGAGGGGAGGACGTGGTGGGGAGCCGTAAGGGTTGACCACGTTTCATGGAGCAGGAGGGAGGTGAGGTGTGATGGGGAAGGTGTGTGCCTCCTTGTTGCCCACACAGCACAGCACACAGGGGCCGACGTGTTGGTGCGGGCAGGGGCTCTCTGGTGCAGGCGTGGGAAGGTGCTCAGCAGTGGGCCAGGGCTAGGGCCCTGGGAGAGCTGCCCCTGCTAGACAGCCCCTGTTCCATCTTGTACCTTCTCCCAGGCCTGGGGTGGGGCCACCCAAGCACCTCCCACTTTGTCACTTAACTAGGCTGCATCTCGGTCTCATAGAATGAGGCCGGGTGTGCCTTCCCTCCACAGACAGGCACCTGAGGTAGTTCCAGGTGAAGCTGATGAGACAGTCCTCTCCCTGTCTGAGCCTCCTACTCCCTGACCGGATCTCAGGAGGACGTGTCTCATGCAGGTGACAGGTCTTCCGGCGATGGTGGCCCCCAGAGCTCAGGGCTCTGGGACAGGCTTCCTGCCTCCGGGCCTGCTCTTCTGCTTGGTCTCCCAGGGATCATGGGCACATTTCTTTGCTCTCTGGCCCAGTTCTCCATCAGTAAGATAGGGCTGCCTTTTTAAACATGTGAGTGGCATTAAGTGAAGTAAAACGAGCCCTGCCACTCCCTTAGCAGCCTGCCCTGGGAGCCTCCGGGCCCTGAGGTGAGGCAGTAGGCCCTCCAGGCAGGTGCTCAGCCCCGAGTCCCTCCCACACCTCCAGACACGCTTCCCTGAGAGACACCTGCTGTGACAGGCCAGAGACCCCAGCTCCGGAATGGCTGTTGAGGAATTTTTCAAGAAAATGTGTTTAATTTTCTGAATTTATCTGTGCTCTCAACATAGAATAAGGCCTTATCCAGAAATAATCATGCTTCTCAACCCTACCTCCCACCCCCTTTGGAGGTCTAAGGTGCAGAGGGCGGGGCTGAGCCTGTCTTTCCTGGCTGAGAAGGCCTGGAAGGAGTGAAGGGGCTGGAATGAGACATCCAGAGGGTCAAGGTGACCACTTGCCACATCTTGGGTGCTGAGCTGGGGGTGGGTGTCAAAAGAGACCCCAGTCAGGTGTTCTGTGCCCTTCCCAGAATGAGAGGTCTGGGTGAGAGAAGGGAAGGCCCAAAAGGCCCGTGTCAGCTATGGCCGAGGGGACTGTGCCGCTGCGCCCTTTGACCTTAGGGTTCTTCCAGGAGGGGAAGGTCAATGCAGGCAGGGCCTTCACCAAGCACAGCTCTCTGTGGGGACAGCCAGTCACTGGGGGCCATGTGGGGCATCAAGCCTTTGCACTTCCCTCTGATGCTGGGGCCTCCAGGAGCCACAGCTGGGGAGGGATCTGCTTCCAGGCAGGAGCCCCGCAGCCACAGGCCTGCCTCCTGGTTAGAAGAGGAAGGCACTACAGTGAGATCCGATGGGGAGGGAGATGGGGAGTGACCACTGCTGAGCAGGGAAATGTCTTCATTTGATTTTGCACAGAACAGTCAGAAACCACACAGAGACAATGCCAGGAAAGGTGGGCAACCACTCAAAACAAGCACCCCAGGCCAGCGGTGTGATTACAGGGCCCACGGGCCCTTCATATTACACATCCTACACCATGGCCTTCGACTCAATGCGATGTTAGTTGTCAGGGTCCAGCTGACTCCAAGCTTCCAAGGCCTGCTCCTCACACAGCTGCCTCAGGTCATCCCTGCGGCATGCCGGCCTAGTGCGTCCTCCCCTCAAGTCCTCCCTGAGACATGCTCATCCCCCAGGCCTCCCTGCAGCATGCTGGCCTGGTGCCTCCTCCCCTCAGACCCTCCCTGAGACATGCTGACCCGGTGCTCTGGGAGAGATTACTGCGGTAGCAGAGGCTGTTGGGCTATGTGAGTTTGGTCTGCCAGACCCTGAAGGTCCTGCAAGATCTAGCTGTCCCTCACTCAGACACACACACACACACACACACACACACACACACACACACACACACACGCCATGTCCACACTCTCCCCTTTCACTCCCTCACTCACTCACACTCTCTTCCTCACCACTATTCTCCCAGCTGCCATCTCAGAATCTCTTTGTCTCCTGTTATGGCCTTTGTTTTGAAGTCTATTTTGTCTGCTATGAGTATTGCTACCCAGTCCTCCCCCTCGCCTTTTCATTTGCATGGAATATATTTTTTCATCCCTTGTGCTCTCAATATGTGTTTATCTTTTGTTCTGAGTTGGGTCTCTTGTAGACAGCATATATATGGGTCATATTTTATCACCAATTCAGTCATTATATGTCTTTTGACTGGAGCATTTAATCCATACATGTAAGGTTATCATTGATAGCTATTTATTTATTGCCATTTTTATTTTCTTTATGCCTATGATTCTCTCTCTCTCCTGTTCTTCTTCTCAAAGCAGTCCTTTTTAACATTTCTTGCATTGCTGGTTTGGTAGTAATGTACTCCTTTAACTTTTTTTTTTTTTTTTTTAATATGGAAAGCTTTTTATTTCTCCTTCAATTTTAAATGACAGACTTGCTGGCTACAGTAGTCTTGGAGTTAGACCTGGCTTTTCATTATTTTGAGTACTTCATGCCACTCCCTCTGGCCTGAAGTATAGGTATTTCTATTGAGAAGTCATCTGACATTCTAATTGGAACTCCTTTGAAGTAATTTTCTGTCTTTTTCTTGCTGCCTTTAAGATTCTTTCTTTTTCTTTAATGTTTACATTTTTAATTACGATGTGTCTAGGTGTGGGTTCATCTTGATTGGGACTCTGTGCCTCCTGAACTTGTGTGACATTTTCCTTCAGCTGGCTAGGAAAGTCTTCTGTCATTGTTTCTTTAGACAGGTTCTTTGTTTTTTGCTCACCCTCTTCCCTTCCTATAATGCAGATGTTATTTCGTTTGATGTTGTCCCAGAGTTTCCTTAAGCTATCTTCCTGCATTTTAATTCTTTTTTTCCTATTTGATGCTCTAAAATGGCCTCTATTTTCATTTTAATCATGTTGGGTATTTACTTCTACCTTGTCTTCTAATTCACTCATTCGATCCTCTGCTTCATCCAATCTACTTTTAATACCTTCCAGTATGTTCTTGATTTCAGATATATAAATTTTCATTTCTGCCTGGTTCTTGTTCATGACCTCTATTTTCCTTTTCATGCTGCTGTAATTTATACTAAGCTCCTTAAGTAACTTTATAACCATTGCTTTGAACTCTATGTTTGATAGGTTGCTTGCCCTCATTTCACTTAGTTCTTTTTCTGAAGATTCCTTCTTTTCTCTCATTTGGGCATTGTTTCTTTGTCTCCCCATTGTAGCTGTCTCTTTATATTTGCACTTATGTATTAGAACTGCTATGCCTCCCAATCTTTATGGGGTGGCTTTATGTAGAAAGTGTCATGAGGGGTCCAGCAGTGCACTCTCTAATTCACCTGAGCTGGATGCTCTAGGAATGCCCCTTGTATGCATTATTTGGGTTCTCCTGTTATAATTGGAACTTGATTGTTGATGTCCCATTTGTGGGAGGGATCTCCCCTCCAATTTTCTGCCAATGTTCAATCCAAATGTTACTCTGCTGGCTATTATAAATGTGTTTTGAGTTTGCTATTTGTGAAACTTGTTGGATTTTGCTTTGATGTTGTTGAATCTGGTCCCTTGGTATGTCTACTCTGGGCTTCTTGGGAGCTTCTCTAGTGCAGGTGAATGTGAGTCACTGCCCCTTTCTGGCTTTGTGAAGCCTGATTGAGGTCTGAGATGTTAAAGCCCATAGTAGTTCAGTGTTTAAGGACTCCTTATCACAGAGGCTATGTCTCCTTAAGTCTCATCCCTTGATTGTACCTGTTCTGAGCTTTACTCCATCCCCACACTGAGCTAGTACTGTAGGTGTCAGCTGCAGGTGCTTGGGGTCCAGCTGTATTTTGCCTTACTGCATGGTCAGGGGTGGTGTCTGCAGCAGGGACCCAAATGCTGTTCATGACTAATTTGGTCAGGCAAAGACTCAAAGCCTCCAGAGACCTACCTTTGCCTGCAGGGTGGATTCAGTCTTTAACAGCATCAGGCAATTGTCCATAGGTTGGGTGAGATGTTTTCCAACAGGATGGGGCAATTTCTTCTGCCTGGAGGCTAATTGTTATTCTCAGTCTCTTAATTAGCCTCAGAAACTCCACAGGGTGGGGAAAGGGGTTTTCTAATAGGGTGGGTCAACTGTCTTTCCCCCAAACAAAAACCACCTGGATAGCGAAGGTCTGCCAGCCTCTATGCAGTCTCCACATTCTGTCCTTGGTTATCAAGGTTCTCTCCAGCTAGTCTTCAGTTGATTATTTAGGATTTTTTTTTTTTTTGTATTTTAGTTGTAATTACAATTTGGTCCTAAGAATGTGTCTATGTAGCGTCCACTTACTCCATCACCATTTTTAACCTCCCATGTTCACATTTTTTTTTTAATCCCTCTCTAAATTGTCTAAATTAAAAAAAATTAAGGAGATGCTTATGATTTTGGTAATCTTTGAGTTTTTTTCATTTGGGTAAGTTTGCCTATTGCCAATGTGATTTTAAAAGCTATCTGGGCTATTCTACTTAAAATATGTTTTGGAAGGTTACTCTAATTTGTTCTCTAAGAACTTGTAGATGTTATGTTTTTTTTTTTTTAATTTACATAATTTTTAAAATTTTTAAATAAAAGTTGACACACATTTCAGTAGTACAACCCAGAGATTAGACATTATATAACTTAGTAAGTGATCACCTCACTAAATCTAGTATTCATGTGACACCATACTAGCTATTACAGTATTATTGAGTATATTCCTATGCTGTACTTTACTACCAATTTATACTTCTTAATCCCTTCACCCTTAACCCCCCTCTCATCTGGCAACTGTCAAAATGTTCTCCGTATCTTTGAGTCCATTTCTGTTCTTCCTGTTTGTTTGTTTATTTATTTATTTATTTTAGTTTTCACACATACGTGAAATTATATGGCATTTGTCTTCTCTGTTTGACTTATTTCACTCAGCACAATACCCTCTAGGTCCATCCATATTTTTGCAGATAACAAAATCTCATTCTTCTTTTATGGCTGAATCATATTTCATTGTATATATGCACCATTTTATCCATTCATCTATTAATAGACACTTAGGTTACTTCCAGATCTTTGCTATTGTAAATAATGTTGCAATAAACATATGGCTGTTTTTTATTTACTGTCTGGATATTTTTGGATAAATACACAGAAGTGGAGTTGCTAGACTATAGGACTCTCTTTCACGGCCCGCGTAGAAGAGTTCCAATTCAGGGTTCAGGTTCTGGAGAAGGGCCGCACACAAATGAAAAGAGACTTGAAGAAATTCAATTTGGCGATTTGTGGGGCCAGGCGGTAGTCCAACTCTAGTGGGAGAACTACTACTGTTCTGGCCCTGCCATCCCCTTTTATTGAGGCTTAGCCCTTAGGCAGGCAATAACAGCTGTTTCAACTAACATAATCTCAACTAAAGGTTGAGCAATTAAGGTTGTTGACCAGCCTTCCTGGCTTCCTGTCAACATCTCTTTCTCAGTAAAACTGATTTGGTTTCCAGCACTAGACATTTCTTTGACCCTTGTTATATACCCTTCATTTTAAAGTCTATTTTGTTGATATAAATATTGCTCCCTCAGCTATTGTTTGTTTCCATTGTCATGAAATATCTTTTCCCATCCATTTACTTTGTGTGTTTCTTTATCTGAAGTGAGTCTCTTGTAGACAGCATATGTTAGTGTCTTGTTTTGTTATCTATATGTCTTGATTGGAACATTTAATCCATTTTCATTTAAAGAAATTATTTATAGTTATGAATTTATTGTCATTTTATTATTCATATATTTATTTTTTTCTTCTTTTTAAAGAAGACCCTTTTACATTTCTTGTAACACAGAAATATGATGAATTCCTTTAGACTTTTTTCTTGTCTGGGAAGTTTTTTTTATCTGTTATTTAATTATAAATGACTAGAGTCCTGATGTATGAAGAATTGTGAAAGAGTGAGCCTTCCTTCCCCTGGCTGCCAGCACCACCTGGAGCAGCTGGGGTGGTGTGGAATGTCTTTGTCATTGCCATGGCTGCTCAGCAGCTGTGTATGCAAATTAACCCGCTATATTTTGTGTTAATTTGCATACTAACTCCTGATTGGCTGGTGGGTATCACAAAGGTATGGTCAATTAGCATGTTACTCTTTTATTAGTGTAGATTGCCTTATTGAGTAAAGTAGTCTTGGTTGCATATCCTTGCTTTTCATCACGTTGAATATTTTTGCCAATCCCTCTGGCCTGCAAGGTTTCTGTTGATAAATCAGCTGACAGTCTATGGGAGCTTCCTTGTAACTAATTGCTTTTAAGATTCTCTCTTTGTCTTTCACCTTTGGCATTTTAATTATGATGTGTCTTGGTGTGGGCCTCTTTGGGTTCATCTTATTTGGGACTCTTTATGCTATCTATTTCCTTCACCAGGTTAAGGAAGCTTCCCATTATTATTATTATTATTATTATTATTATTATTTTACATAGGTTTTCAATTCCTTGCACGCTCTCTTCTCCTTATGGCACCCCCATGATGCAAATGTTGCTATACTTGAAATTGTCCCAGAGGCTCTTTATAGTATCTTCATTTTTTTGGAAAAAAAAATTTTTTTCTCTCATGATTGGGAGTTTTCTGCTTCCTTATCTTCAAAATCTCTGATATGATCCTCTGCTTCATCTTTTTAACTATTGATTCATTGTAATGTATTCTTCATTTCAGCTTTATTTTATAGTTTATTTTTTGTTTTCTAACTCCATTTTTATGTTTTATATCTCTTTGTTGATGTTCTTACTAAGTTCATTGAATATCCTTATAACCAGTGTTTTGAACTCTTCATTTAGTAGCTTGCTTGTCTCTATTTGGTTTAGTTCTTTTTCTGGAGTTTTGTTCTGTTTTTTTGTTTTTGTTTTTTTTTTCATTTGGGACGTGATTTTTTGTCTCCTCATTTTGGCCACCTCCCTGTGTTTGTTTCTAAGTATTAGGTAGAGCTGCTTTATCTCCAGGGTTGGTAGAGTGGCCTTATATAGTAGGAGTCCTGCACAGCCCATTGGCACAGCCTCTCTGATCACCTAAACTGGGCACTCCAGGTGTGGCCTCCCTTTTGTGGGGTATGCTCATCCTCTTGTAGTTGAGTCTTGATTGCTGTTGGTACCTAAGTGGGAGAGATCTACCCTTCTCATTGGTTATTTGGACTGGCTATGACCACCAGGGAGAATGAGCTGTTCAGGGGCCTATCTCACAGAGCAGGACTTATTTCAGTGGGACTCTGGGACCTGCTGAGTCTGGCTTTTGAGTGTGTCCCCTGAGGGGGAGGTTGGGTGGTGCCCTAGTGTGGTCTAAAGCTGTCCACTAGGTCCACTGTCTCTGAGGCCTTTCTGGAGTTGCAGGTTAAGATCAACTGCTGCCTGTGCCCTGCCTGGGACTACCCAGCATAAGCTATAAAGTGATCTGCAGATTGCTGCTAGTTGTGCTGGGCTTGGAGCTGCCCAGAAGAGGCCAAGCTACAAACCAAGGCCATCTGCCTATGGTGCCAGGCCTAAGGCCACTTATCAAGAGGTATGGAGCATGCTAAGGCCAGATGCTGCTTGTTTGAGAGATTTTACAAAAGTCTGAAGCATGAGCCAAGACATACAGTTTGTCTGGAAAAGATTCAGATTGGGCCAGCAGGTTGGGTGGGGTGTGGTCTCAGGGAATCATCAGGAAGGTATGAAATTGTTTGTCAAAGTGATGGAGACTCAGATATGATGCCTGCCTGCCAACTCTGTGGGGGGACGGTTTGGAAAAGGAACATCGGACTCTGCCAGCATTTCTGTCTGGGAGGAAGCATTCTTCCCCCGTCCCCCCACCTCCCCACTCTTGTCTTGGGGCCAGACTGCTCAGTTCTTCCTGTATGTTTCTGTTGCTCCTGTGCTGGAGCTCAGGGAATGAGGCTGAGTAAGTCTGTATGTGTGCCCTGTGAGAAGATTGGCCTGGCTGGGAGAGGCCAGGCCCGGAGCAGCGGCTGCCAGGCTGGGAGCGGCCAGGCCCGGAGCAGCAGCAGCCAAGTCCAGAGCAACTAGGTCGGGAGTGGCAGTGACCAGACCCGGAGCAGCTGGTTGTGAAACGGACCAGAGCAACAGAGGCCAGGCCCGAAGCAGCCAGGCCCAGAACAGCTCGCTCCTCGCCTGCCCCTGCCCCATGACTGCCTCTCAGACATGGCTGGAAACTTTTGTGGGAACTTGAGGGTCTGCTGAATCAAGTGATGAAGGCTTAGATCTGGATGTGTTGAGTTAGTATAGGGCTGGGGTGTTGATCTGTGAGTGCCTTGGGTAGGGCCTGGATGAGGCTGGTTGACCTATTTGGAAATGTCTTTTGTGTGAAGTGTATCCTTGGGCATGTGGAGGTATTATTGATATGAGAAAATGCTAAGTAACTGATTTACTATCTGAAAAGGGATTTACTATCGGGGAAAGGGAGGGAGGAAGAGACTGGACATAAACTGTGCACCTATGGATGAGGACAATGGGGGATGGAGAGGGGGCGGAGGGTGGGGTGGGAACCTGGTGGAGGGGGGAAGAAATGAGGAACTTTTGTAATAATATGAACAATAAAGATTGATTAAAAAAAAAAAAAAGATTGGCCTGGGACTCCAGAAGTCCCTGTGCTACTCATTCATTCTACCCACTGGTTTCAATAACCAGAAATTATGGGGACTTCTCTTTTTGGCACTGGAACCCAGGGCTGGGGGCCTGGTGTGGGGCTAAGGCCCCTTGCTTCTCAGAGGGAACTCAGCAGCAGAGAATATCCCTCTGGATTTTTATCTGACACCTGCAGGTGTGGGACCAGCCCATTCTGTGTCTCTGCCCCTCCTACTAGTCTCAATGTGGCTTCTTCTGTAAATCCTTACATATAGGATTTCAGAACCACCTGAAGTCTGTTCACCTAGACTTCAGGTGGTTCCGAATGATGATTGTTCTGTAGTTTAGTTGAAATTTTGATGTGGTTGTGGGAGGATTGGAGTTCCACATTTACTTATGCCATCATCTTGACCCCCCCTGCTCTACTGTGTTTTGACATTGCTGTGGAGAAATTTGAAGCCAGATATAAATATCTATAATAATAAAATAATAATAATAGGCTAATTAGACCTGACGTTCTTCCTGACAACCTTCCAGAAGACCTTTCTGATGAAACCAGGGCTGCGAGGGAAGCCTGGGTCCCGAGTGTCAGAGGGAAGCTGGTGCCAGCAGCCAGGGGAAGGAAGGCTTACTCTTGCATGAATTTCGTGTATTGAGCCTCTAGTATAGATATAGATATAATTTTTTCTTTACCTTTCTAAGTTATTGATTATCAGGATTTCTGAAAAATTTCTTCTTCATCCTTTAATTGTAATAATCAACCAGAAAATAAAATGTTTTAACACTATCAGTTTTATATAAAGATTTCTTTATATAAATATCTTTCCTCAGTTTCAGAGATGTTTTCAGCTATTATCTGTTCCACATTTTAATTGCTGTGTGCATTTTCCCTCACTATTTCTTCTTCTGTCTTTTTCTTTTTCACCTGTGTTCACTATCCAGTCACTTAACCTAGTTTCCTCACAATAAAGTCAGAATGACATGCCTATCTCACAGGGCAGTGCCCAGGGTTAACAGAGTTAATATATATATGTAAAGCTCTTAAAATGCTACCCAACTGCCCTTGCCAGTTTGGCTCAGTGCATAGAGCATCAGCCTATAGATGGAAGGGTCCCAGTTCAATTCCAAACAAGTGCACATGCCTGGATTTTGGGTTCAATCCCCAGTAGCAGGACCCAGCCAATCAATGATTCTCTCATTATTGATGTTCCTATCTCTTTCTCCCTCTCTCTTCCTCTCTGAAGTCAATAAAAATATATTAAAAACAACAACAGTACTCAACCCAGAGCAGCCATAAACATATGGGTAGTAGTGATTATTATTTTTATTGTTATTATTAGTTATAGTGAATTGGTTAATTTCAAGAATTCTAGATCCAGACTGCCACACATTAGCTGTGTAGGCTGGGTAAGATAACCTCTCAGCCTCATTTTCCTCCTTTGTGAGATGGAGACAGTGATTCCGACCTCCTAAGATTATATGAGGATTAATAGCTGGTATTAGTAAAGTGCTCAGAACAGTGCTGGCACATAGTAAGTGCTGTACGTGTTGTTAAAGAAATACCTTCTCAAGTGTTTCCTGCAGATAAGCAATTGTTCTCAGTGGTTTTTACTCTGTTTCTTGCTGTTTCCAAAGTGTTATTAGATCTGAAATATTGTTTTGTTATTCACTTGCTTCCATATGCCTCTAATCTCTTTTCCATTTCCTTGGTTTTATCATTCAGTCTGAATTCTCACTGTAGGCCCTTTTAGGCTGCTTTTTAATTTAGAGCAGTGATGGGGTATTTACTGAGCTAAGATTTCTTTCGGTTGGGCTCATACCTGTTCTCATGTGTGTGCACCTTTCCCTGTGAAGGGTGTGTGTATGTGTGTTGTGTGTGCGTGTGTGTGTGTGTGTGTGTGTGTGTGTGATGTATGCTTGTGTGATCGGGTCATTTCACCTTGGCTTCTGCCGAGCAGTGTGTCCAGGCCCCTACCTGCTTTGGTCAGCACTGTGCTGCCCTTTCTTCAATATGCCCCTCGGAGCTTCCTGGTATTAGGAGTTTTATTGGTTTTCGTAGCCCAGGGCATGATGGGAGTGCGGTCTCTCTGAGGACACCTGCCAGTGCTCTGTTCAGACTGCCGGTGTTTGCTCTGGAGCGTGTGCACATCCCTGTGAGATGGCTCCCAATCTTCCTCCCCTCCCGGCAGGCATCTGCTTCCCACAGGGAGTGTCTATCCCACTCCACCCACTTCTCCTCAGCATCAGCAACCTCCCCCACTTCTCCTCAGCCCAGCCCCGTCCCTTCACTCCGGTGGGAGAGTGTGGGGGAGAAGCCTCAGGGCCCCGCAGCCTCACTGGTGTGTGCTCAGAGTGGGGCAAGGGGGCTCCCTCTTCTGCCGCTGGCCTCAGTTTCCCGTTTGGGGCTGCAGTGCAGTAGGGCATGCCCCACTCCTCCTTTGGTTGCTGTTGGCACAACGTGGACTTGAATTGATGCTTCCATTAGGTGTTGTGACATGGGGAGGGCCCGGGCAGGGCAGTTCTGTGATGCAGTCTCTCTCTCAGCCAGATCAACTGGAAACTCAACTGCTTTTTGATTAATCTTTCCCCTTTTTGTCACAGCCTCCCAGCATCTTTAAAAGACCATTACATTATCAAACCTATGGAGCAAGCCAGAAAAGTGCCTCTGAACTTGAATAAGGGCTTTAAAATGTGGCTAATACATGCTCTTCTGTTCTCCCCCCACCCCCACCCCTGCTGAGAGGAGCAGAGCGGTGGCTCGGCACTGGGTTGATTCCAGAGCACTCCCGTGATTGCAGAGAAACATAAATCCTCCAACTGTCTCGCAGGCTTGAGGACAGCAGGGTCAGGCTGGCTAATTTTAACTGTATTCAGTTAGCATGTCTTGAAGCCCATAAATCTAAATGCCAATAAATTAATATATCATGCCGAGGGCCGCCAGCCACAGCATTAATCCACTTTGTGGGGAGTGCACGCAGAAGTCGGCAAACCCCTGGAACTCCAGCATTCCAGCTTCCTGTATTAATCTGGCATTAAAGGGGCCTCACAGCCAAGGCTACTTTGCTGAGAATAAATCCGGCCCCTGTGCCCTTGACTTCTGCACAGCTGTCCTCTCCTCAGAGCCTCGGAGATGGGTGCTAAATCTTTCAAGTCCAGAGCCCGGTCTGGGTTCAGGGAGGGGCGGTTGTGGGGGCAGGACTGGCACAGTGGGGCTGAACTGATATGCCCGTAGCCATGGTCATTGGTGGCAGGAAGCATTTTAAAAATTGATCTTTTACGTTCAGACTGGGCAAGGCTTGGGTTTGATCAGGGCTGGGCCAGGGTAAGCAAGGGAGGTTCCCAACCACTTCCATTTGGTAATGGGATTCTGCTATGCACTCCCAGCCTAACGGGTTGGCGGTCAGACAACACCTGGTTCATGATGTGTGGCTAAGGCTGCGTGGTAGCTGGTAGCCCATGGTTAAGCATTCCATTTCCACGAAGACCCAGAGGCAAGCCAAAGAGTATCTCAAACGTAGGGTAGTGATCTGTAGATGACAGCAGGCTTTGCTTCAAAATCTTAAGGGTCTGTGCTGGTAATTCTGCTATAGGACCCTGCCTAAGGCTGCATTCAGCATCCTTGCCTGTCACCGACACTCCAGGCACCATGGGTCCCGCTGGGTGATGAGGCCCAAGTGGCAGAGTGGACTTGGGCAGAGCCTTCTTTGTTCAGAGACACACTGAAAACAGGCAGTTTGGGGTCACTCAGTACATGAACTGGGTTAACTCACCCTCATGAAGGGTACGTTGTCTCCAAAATTCAAGGTGGTCCATGAGGTGGATGCCCCCTTCCTGGCAGTAGGAGTAGCAGAGCAGCATGTGCCCCTCACGTTAGCAGGGCTGGCTTACCATGCCCTAGGCCACTGGGTCCCTCCAGTCTTACTGAAGTGGAAGGACTCTGAATTTGTGTGGGACTTCTCACGCCCTAACACATACATGTTTTACCAATGTGTCTAGAGTCATTGCTACTTCATGATCACTGGGTCCATGTCACTAATGTGTATCCCATGGAACAGGAAGGTGATCAAGATCCTGTAGACTGCACTAGAGTGTAGGATTGGGGAGCTGACATGCCCCAGAGATAGGACTGTGACGTGTCTTGTGGGACTTGCCGGCTGAAAGCACACTGCCTCCGGTGGCCTTTGTTAGCGGGCATGGGGTAAAGGCCGGGGCCAGAACAGTGGCTGCACACCCAGCACCACAGGGCGTGCTAATTTGCTCCATAAATGGAACCTCATCTGGCTCAGAGACTACAGTTATCACTTGGTTAGCTTGTGACAATCTGCTGCTGTTCTCCGAGCCCCATCTGTCCTCTCCACAGGCTGCCTAGACCAGGGTACGGTGAGGGTCAATGTGCCTGCACACTTCAAGTCAGCGATGGCACCAACCTCTACAATACCCCAAGGATGTGGCATTTTCCTAGGTAAAGTCACTTCTAATGCCTGCCCTGCACAGGTCAGAGCAGCAATGTGGGGATGCTGTCACTTCCTGAATGTGCCTATTCCAAGTATGCATTGTAGAACTGGGGAGATGAGGGGACCCACTGTGGGATGGACCTGAGCTAAAACTTCATGAGTCACCTACTCTGTCTGGTGAGCCACAGTGACATCTTGGGCCTCCGGGAATTAGTGCCAGGCCAGGGCCAGTATCCAGGAATCCCCCCAAAGTCTGATTATTTCACTCCCCAGTTCACAGTTCCCCTGGAAATGGCCACAGGTGTCTTTGAGGGGGGCACGGAGGAAAAGCAATCGCATACATTTGGGGGAGTAAAGTGAAGCCCTTCCTCAAGGGGACCCGGCCTCTCCTTCATTCGAGCGGTTCTGGCCCTGTCACTTGGCTGGTCTGAGAATTGGTCGGTTGTGCTGCTGGTGAAAAGGGGCTCTTGTGGTGTGTGAGAAAGGAATTTCCAAGGACACATGCGTGGGGGGAGTTTAAGCACAGCAGCCAGACTTATCGAAGTGGAGAGAGATAATACACTCTCTGAGCTGCAGAGTGGGCAGGTTCTAGCAGCAACTGTTCTGAGATCCCTGGTAACCCTTCAGGTATTTTCTAGGTCTCCTGGAAGGAGCAGGTGTTCTTTCAAAGTATCAACCGACTGGCTGGGAGCTGGGACAGTGGTAACACCCAGAAGCACCAACCTTTTGTGTTTCTCCAAGTTCCTGCCTAGTGCTGACCCCATAGCTCAGCCTGGAGAGCGGCCCCTCCCACCTTCCACAGGAACACAAATAGCTTGTGAGCCTCTGCGCCAGCCTCCCCCAGCCCCGTGCCCCTGCCGGCCTCCTGTGGTGTGGAATGCCTTCTAAATCAAAACAATTGATGGGGAATCGTGCTGACGGACAGCAAAGGCATCACAAACAAGTCATATGGGGTGCGCCAGCTCCAGAATGCTGGCTGGATGGGCAGATAGAGAAGGTTAGGGCATTTAGGAAATGTGCTCTTACATCGCAACATGAAGCCCTGTGGCGCCCTGGGATGTCCACACCGCTCACCCGGACGGCCGGTCCGAGAGGCGGCACCACACTTTCCAGACACTTCCAGCGCCAGAGGTCAAAGTCACACTTCGGGGACTAGTGCTCACCATGTCACCATGTCACAGCGAGTTATTAGTAATGGGAGGGAGCGAGGGGAACCAGGCATCACGCCTCATACACCCAGGAGCTGAGCAGGACAGGAAGCCTGACCACTCGGAAGGGGCAGCATTCCCAGGCTCCCAGAGACAGCTGTCCTCCGCCTGAGGAACTTGGTCTCCGGCAGTCCCTGAGGGGACAGGAAGGATGGGCTGTCCAGTCTCCCAGGGACACGAGCATCAGCAGCAGCATAGGGAGGAGCAATAAAAAGGTGTGGAAATCCCCTCGCCAGACGCATGCACAGTACAAGCCAGATGAGGAGACAACACTTGGAGTCTTGTGCAGCAGGAGCCAAAGCAGTGACATAAAGGGGTGGCGTCTAGCCTGGGAGAATCTGGAAAAACAACTGGATTGCATAAGGGGACAGATCCCCAGAAGGTTCAAGAAAGGGAATGGATGGGAGGTGGGCCCAGCACAAGCCCGGGAAAAGCCAGCCAGTCGGGATAAAGACAGTATCTCCATCCGCAGGTGTTTCTGAGGATTAAGTGGTAATCCACGCAAACGCCTGGCACGATCAGCGTCTCAGTGAATATTGTAATTTGCTGCCTTGCACAGCAGAGCGGGTATTACAGCCCTGATTGCAGGAGGTGTGGGTCAGAAACGAACGCTTTTCCTGCCTCGTAACAATTTTTGGCTGGACTAACAATCATTAACACGAGACGGCTTAACAGGAGGAAATGTTCGAAGTTACTGTGTATGTGCACACGGGGTTCCAAGAGGAAAGGAGACCCCAGCACACACTGGCGGGAGGCTCAGTGCCATCTGGACTAAAGAGGGGGCAGGGCTGGGACTCCAAAGGGAGAGCAGGCCATGCCAGGAGGTGAGACAGAGCCACCACGTGGCCAACAGCCCGCTGGCCGCCAGGCACATGGGACAGGGAGGGGACCTGGCGCTACTGGGTTCCCCGTCTGCCTGCTGGTTCCCATGTGCGGAGGGGGGTATGCGGGTGCTGCTCCCTGCCTGACCCGAATCCCTTTAGGCAGGTGGTGGTGGTAGGAGGAAGGGGTCAAAGGTTTTTGGGTTTTTTTTTGGAGTCTTTTGCCCCTTAATCAATATCCCACATTTGGGGTGGCAAAGCTCTGACCTCCTCACTCCTCTCAGTGAGGCCGGGAGCAGGTGCTGCTCTCCTGGGGTCGTCACCCTCATCACCGTGGGGATGGGCCACGCGGGAGGTCTGCCCACCCGGGCCAGCGCGCCTGGCCCGCCCCCATGCCATGCCGGCCGCCTGCCTCCCACTCCCCTGCACTTCCCCCGGGTCCTGCTTCTGAGAGCCGCTGGTCCCGGGCAGGGCCCGGAAGAACGCGCCCCAACGGTAGGAAAATTGCCCATTTACTCGAAGCCTTTGGAGATACAGTAGAACAGTGTTTTTCAACCTTTTTTGGGCAAAGGCACACTTGTTTCATGAAAAAAATCACGAGGCACACCACCATTAGAAAATGTTAAAAAATTTAACTCTGTGCCTATATTGACTATATATAAAGTAATTCTCTTGAATAGGAATCAAATAAACACAAAGAAAGTATTTTATAATTACTTTATTATGAAATATTAAGTAAACAAAATAGTGAAAAATTATAAAATTCTTGTCTTGTCTGCACCAGGCAACATCTCGCGGCACACTAGTGTGCTGCGGAACAGCGGTTGAAAAACGCTGCAGTAGAACCTCGTTTATTGAACTTAATTTGTTCCAGAGGGCTGTTCGAAAACCGAATCATTTATTCCCATTTGAAACAATGTAAATTAAATTAACCTGTTCCAGACCCCCAAATGATTCCCTGTTTTAACCTTTCTTGTATAAGGGACATGTCTATTGTACTGTTAATCTATAAATAAACACTTTAAAAACAAAGAGGACATTAAATGTAAATGAAAATTTAACAAAAAAGAAAAGAAATGTGCAGTAAAAAGTGAAAAATTTACAATAATTATAAGCAGCAACTAAAGCAACGAAAACAGGAAAATATTCACAGCACAGTATCCTGAGATTGTAACAGCCGTGAACTGACTCAGGTTCACGATTCTCCTTTGTTTGTCACCGGGAGACGTGTGACTGATCACACAGGTGTCAGCATGGAATGGTGTCAGGTTGTGAAGCGAAGTGTTGGAGGTGTGAGACGTTTGAGAAATGAGGCTGCTCTGTATTTCTTAAAGGTGAGGTGATTGACACTCAGGGTCCAGCCATCAAGCAGGGGAGCAAGCCCTTGCTGAATGTCCGGCTGCCCGCTCCTCCAGCCTTGCCTAGGAGGAAACCGAGGCTTGGGTACATTAAGTGGTCTGCCCACAGCCATCCACTAGTAAGGCGACCCCAGAGTCTATGCTCTTTCTGTGGGGTGGAGGCAGTTATCCAGTGATTAACAAAGAGGGGGAGCAAACAGAGGCAGGCGTTATTAAGCATAATCAGCTGGGGAGCATGAGCTGCTTGCTCCCCCGGCAGCTGCAGCTCTCCATGGGACACACTCCAGGGCCCCATCGGCCCATGCTCTGCAGACCCCAGCGAAGGGAAAGAACAATAAAGGGCCAGGCAGGTGCATGCGCGGTAGGAGCGAAGATGGTGACACAGAGGCCTGCTGGCCTAGCCTTGGAGAAAGGATTCAATTGGGTAAGAGACACAACCTCAGTAGGTCTAGGATAGTGGTCGGCAAACTCATTAGTCAATAGAGCCAAATATCAACAGTACAATGATTGAAATTTCTTTTGAGAGACAAAATTTTTAAACTTAAACTTCTAATGCCCCTTCTTCAAAATAGACTCGCCCAGGCCATGGTGTTTTGTGGAAGAGCCACACTCAAGGGCTAAAGAGCCACATGTGGCTTGAGAGCCACAGTTTGCCTACCACGGGTCTAGGAAGTAGACTGGTGGGGTGCGCCCATGGGAGTCTGAAAAAGTGCCTGACGGGGCCGAAGCCTGAGGCAATGTAATCAGCTTCACAGTGGACTCACTTCCCTCTCCCTGAGTGACAGGCCTGGCCCTAGTCGCCATCTATGTTCATTGGGTGGTCTCTCTGCAGCAGCCAGGTGGCCCAGCAGCCGCTGGGGCCTGAGGCAGCGCCAGCCCAGAGATGACTACGCTGCCAGAGGGGACAGGGGCACAGATTGACCCTGGTGCCACGTGTCTGGACACCGGCCCTGTTTCACTGCTGTGAGTGGTGGGACCCTCCCTTCTCTCCCCCCCGCCCTCTGTGCTGTGAGTGGTAATGCCCTCCCAGGGTTACAGGCTGGCATTTACCTCTCAGAGGAAACATCTCAGGGGCCCACAGTTCCTGACCAGCTTGTGTCCTTGGTAAATTTCATATTCAAAGCACCCTAAAATTCAACTATTTCATCTCATTTGGTTGATGGGACTGAAGCTGAGAAGGTAAGTAAGTCCTCCTGGCACAGAGCTAGCCAGTGCAGAGGCAGCTGCTCAGCTCCGCCTGCCTCCAGGACCATTCTTCTCTGTAACGTGGACGTGTTAACCGTGAGCACGGGATGCCCGCAGTTCTCTTTAAAAGAGGGCACACGCTCCTTTGCACTCACCTAAGTTGTGGCATGTGCCAGCTCACCCTTGTCTCCTAGCCCTCCACTTTGGTTTCTGCTCATTGGAGCTTATGTATGTTAAAAGGGGAGCATTTAAGTCCGCCTTCGCCATTGGCTTTCTAATGCAGCCAGCACGTCTGGGCTGCAAGCCAGGCTTCATGAGTGCTGTTAATATCCCTCAAAACAGAGCCTTTATAAGTTTTATTTTTCAATTACAGTTCACATTCAATGTAATTTTGTGTTAGTTTCAGGTGCACAGCACGGTGGTCAGACAATCACATACTTAACAAAGTGTTCCCCCAATATTTCCACTGCCACCTGGCGCCATACAGTTAATACAGTTTCCGACTCTATTCCCTGGGCTGCACTCCACATCCCCACGACTTTTTGTAACGACCACTTGTATTTCTTAATCCTTACCTTTTTACCCAGCCCTCCAACCCCATCGGTCTGCTCTCTGTGTCTATGAGTCTGCTTCTGTTTTGTCTGTTCATTTATTTTGTCCTTTGGATTCCACATGGAAGTAAAATCATACATGGTTTGTCTTTATTGGACTTACTTGACCTAGCATAATACCCTCTAGGTCCATCTATGCTACTGCAAATTGTAAGATGTTATTCTTATTTATGGCCAAATGACACTCACTGTGTCTGTGTATCACATCTTTATCCGATCACCTATTAATGGGCCTGTAGTTTGTTCTATTTTTGGAACTGGGCTGGTTAAAATCCTATTGGCCCATAAATCTTCCATGCTGCTATGATGATAAAAAAATCTCAGGCAAAACATGGAAACAGCTGAGCAGTGTCCCCTCCAAAGGAACATAAACAGGATACACTCACCAGCAGTTCCTTCCCCTGAAGGAAAAGTTCTCCAACACTCACAGAGCGGCCGGCGGGAGCCTGACCTACTGCCCTCCCTTCTGGAGAGGATGCGGCTCTTCCAGCAAGCAGGAAGGGCGGGGTCGTGGGAAATCCAGTCTAAAGGGCGAGGAAGCGGCAGGGAGGGGTGTCTCTGCACCCCAGGGTCAGAAATGTCTCTACCACTGTAACCTTTAGAAGCCCCTGCTCCATCTCCACATGCATTTCCTCTGTGTCTTCTTTAACTTGGCCGTTGCATGCTTTTATGATGGAGATGGACCTGTGGCCGGTGGCTCCCATGGGACAAAGTCCCATTTCTTAGTCTGGGGCCTAAGACCCTCGAGGATGCCCCAGTCCCTGCGGGGTGACCCAGGCCTCCCTTGCCTTAAGTCCACCGCACCCCAGCTGGGACACCTTTCCTTCCTTGGCATTCCCCACTGATCTGTGCCCCTTCTCTCACTGCTCCTGCACCCCTTTATGGCCGTGAACTTGGCATGTGTGCCTTTGCCACCAAGCACAGACCCCTTTAGGCAGGGCCTGCTCTAGGCAGTGAGGCTGCCCCACTGTGGGGTAGGTACCTGATCCCTGGATAACCAGACACACATTTGTCTCTGCATCTGAAAATTAGCCATTAAACATTTTTATTTGGGGTCGAGCAATTTTAAAGCACAAAGCACTCAAGAAGGGTCAGCATGTCAGCTAGCCAATCCTCTTCCTCTTTGGTGAGAGTGAGTGGGTGCTTGAAGTGTGGATGAGGTGTGACCCAACTGGAAGCATTTTACCGGCTAACCATCCTGAGGGCCAACTGCCCAGGACCCCACCTGGGCCCACTCAGGGCTGCTCTGCCCCAGCCGGCCCTCACCGGGAACTGGGGTGTTGGCGGGGGAATCCAGATCACCGAGGTCGAGCCTGGGGTGCTGAGCCAGCATTGTCGTTCGGCACCCCTGAGTCCTGGGGCACCTGCTCTGCTCCCACGAAGGGCTCCCACGACTCACCTGCACCTGGGGAGGAAGAGGCTCTTCCTACTGGTCTCTTGGTCCCGAGAAGCTGTGTGACCTCCAAAAACCACCGTCTTTCTGAGCCTCTGTTTCTGCGGGTCTGAAGGGAGGACGAGGCCGGCCACTGTGAGGGCTACTGAGAGGGTAAAGGGCATCCAGGTGCAGGAAGCTGGGTTTCACATGGGTGTGCCAGTTCCCTTTCCTTCTTCCAGCCTCCGTCCCTCCTCCCTCCTCTCACTCCCCTCCTCCTTTCTTCTTCTCTCACTCCCCTCATTCTTCCCCAGAGTTCTTGGAGCTTGGAGGTGTGGTTTGTGCTTAGTTATGCATAGGTTCCCCCTCTGCCCCCCAACATCCATTGCAGGCATGCTGCTCTAAGACTTCAGTGCACCGTCAGGAGATTTCAGACGAGGAAAGTGTGCTTCCTGGCCTGAGGGGAGGGGCACCATTTATTTGCACACTAGTGTGTACTGCGTGCCTGTGTGTGTGTGGTATGTGTGGTGTGTGTGCATGCATGCTCCTGTAGGAATGAGCACACGTCACTAAGTTGCTTTCCTGGCTGGCGTGCTGGCCTCACCTCTGCAGCAGCAGGGCCAGCGCCCTCCTGTGGCACTGGGACTGGTCAGCCCAGCCCTGTGGTGTCCACGGCACACTGCGTCTGCCACGGTGCGGCCCGGGACCCAGTTGGCTGGAGCTGGCTGTTATTCCTTAGGTTTTCTGGGACTAAGGGCAGGCCAGGGGATGAGGACCAGGGCAGGTGAGGGAGGAGGTGAGGGCACAGAGCCCGCCTCCTGGCCGGTGCTCAGCGGCAGCCAATGCAGAGGCTGCTGACCAGCAGAGGGAGGGAGAGTAGCCGGCGCTTCTCTTCCCTCACACGCACCTGCCAGGGCTCCGGGCTCCCCTCCCCCAGAGCCTCTGTGAAGCAGCCGCGCCTGCACGTGGGTTCCAGTGCACTAGGCGGTGACTGTGCTTACACCCTGAAGACGAGGCCACAGGCCCAATGTTCTTCAAACCAAAGACGCCACAGAGGAAGCAATGTTAGAAGTCGTCCAGTGCTTCCCAAACATGTTCTGGGAACTGTTGGTGCATGAAAGTGCAGTAGGAATTCTGGGAAGAAATAGGGTCTCTGGCCAAACCCATTTGGGGAAACTGTGTTCCCTTCCCTGCCCTCACACCTGGGTCACGGCACACACCGGGCACTGAACGTGTGGGCACTGAACGTGTGGGCACTGAATGTGTGGTCACTAAATGTGTGGGTACTGAATGTGTGGACACTAAACATGTGGGCACTGAACATGTGGGCACTGAACATGTGAACTGAAATATAGTGGCAACCATACTTTGGTAAAGACTGCTATTTGAATTTTAAACCTGCTAAGGCAATTTTCCTGTGCCTGGTACCATAACCTTTGGAGATTAACCACTGAGTTCTGCTTCTGCAAGATAGGGCCACATTCCAATGTCCAGCAGGATGTGACTGGGAACGCCCCTGCGGGCTGACCCCAGTTTTTAGAATATAGTCTTTAGGATTTAGAATTTAGAACAAAGGAAAATTCCTGTGGTTTGAACTGTTGCAGAGTTCCCGAGCGGTCGGACGGTGCAGGGGGAGAGTTTGGAGAGACTTGTTTTGTTCATTGCATGATGGGCTTGGGGAGGATGAGTTCAAATTCTAAGCAAGGTTACAGGCAGAACTTACTTTTTTTTATTTTTTATTAAAGAGCCAGCCCTATGTGCACTTAGTGGTTATCTCGATGCTGGCCTTGAAAACAATACAGTTCTATCCAATTGAAAAAGTGCACCTGGCATGGTATTGAGATTATGGGCATATTTGGTCTCTGGCCTACAAGGTCAGATGGCTGGGTTTATCTTCATCATTCTTCAAACGGGCTAAAGCAACATTTTATCTAGGAAGAACAGCAGAATATTCCAGACAACAGTTTGTTACAAAATAGGGGTTTTCCTTCTCAGAACCTTTAAAAAGAACTACCTGCCCCTGAAGCCCCGCAGTTGTGTGCAGTCCACCTGTGTGTGGTGCTCTTGCGGCTGTCCTGGCCAGATATTTCAATAAATCTTTGCCTGCTTTTTAAAATAAATCATCAGCCTCCGGTGGTCTTATTTTGAACCCAGGATTCAACCCCACAACATGAACACTGAGCATGTGGGCACTGAATGTGTGGGCACTGAACGTGTGGGCACTGAACATGTGGGCACTGAACGTGTGGGCATTAAACATGTGGGCACCGAACGTGTGGGCATTAAACATGTGGGCACTGAATGTGGGCACTAAACATGTGGGCACTGAACGTGTGGGCACTAAACGTGGGCACTGAACATCTGGGCACTGAACATGTGGGCACTGAAAGTGTGGACACTGAACATGTGGGCACTAAACATGTGGGCACTGAACGTGTGGCCATTAAATGTGTGGGCACTGAACGTGTGGGCACTGAACGTGTGGGCACTAAACATGTGGGCACTGAATGTGTGGTCGTTAAATGTGTGGGCACTGAACGTGTGGGCACTAAACGTGTGGGCACTGAATGTGTGGGCACTAAACGTGTGGGCACTGAATGTGTGGGCACCAAATGTGTGGGCACTGAATGTGTGGGCATTAAACATGCCGGCAGCTTCACTCGGCTCAATATGCCATTTCCCAAACCTGTGTGCCCGGGCATACCTTCTGTGTGGCCGTCTGGCACCCGATGCCATGGTGTTCTATGGGGCACAGTTTGGGACAGAGAACTAGCCAACCCTCCTGTCACAGCTGAGGCGGTGGAGGGCCAGGTTGCACCGGGGGCCAGGGTCCTCTCTTCTCTGCCTCTCCCCGACAGCCCTAGCTTCAGCTCCGTTTGTGGTGGCCGCTCCCCATTAGCTGCTGGGGAGAGTGCCTGGGACCTCAGCTGCCCTGGTGCCGCCCTCGGCCCCGGAGCTCCCGGTAGCCAGGGGGCAGTCTAAGGCGGAACTGTTGGGTTCAGGGTGACTGCCGAGCTGCTGGGGTCTCAGAGGGATTCCTGTGGGAGAGGGTGGTTAGGATTCACTTCCTTTCCCGTGCCCATTGTAAGCTATGATTGCTGTTCAGGAGCATTTAGAGGCGGTGCAAGGTGGCACTTTACTTAACTTGTCTGTACATATCACACCCGGCACCACGGGGGCCAGGACCCCGCACCCAGCACGTGGCATGTCTGTCACAGTCCTCAGCCCCTGGAGGGACAAGAACGGTGAGGCCAGAGGTCAAGCAAGCCGACCACGTTCCAGGGCCAGGAAAGGGGAGCGGGGCGCAAACCCAGGAGCTTGTGCTGGGAGGACGGTTCGCTCAGTGCTACACCGTGTTTCCTAGGCCCGCTGGGGCCCCTCAGGAAAGGATCAGGTGACTGGCCCCTCCCGCCTGTGGCCCAGGACCTGGGTCTGTGTGTGCTGGGGCTGCAGAGCAGCTGGGAGAGAGTGCCCAGCCCTGTGTACCCACTGGCACTCAGGCTCTGACAGAGGCACAGTCACGCAGTGAAAAGCCACCACGGGTGGCATCTCGCTTCCCCAGACAGTGATGCTCATGCTGTGTGACTCTGGAAGCTCAGGTACGTCTCAAATTTATTTCCTATCACTGAGAGGTGGATCAATGGGAGACAAAGGTGCTTCAGCTCAGTCACCTGCTGCTCCCCCAAATGCCAAGGACTGACATCGGATGCCATTGTCCCCGTTAGCACGGCCTGACTCTTCTCTCTTCCCCAGCCCCCACCCCACTCACACCCAGCAGGGATGTGCCCTGATGACAATGGCACTGCCCAGAGGACCCGAATGTCCCCTATAGACACAGGCTGGCATCTGGAGGTCCCCCCGGGAGGGGCCTCCCTGCTGGCTCTTCCCCTCCTCCCAGCGCCCCAGCCCAGGGTTCTCAGGGGCTGCTCGGTGGTCTGCTTGGAGGCACAGATGGCGGCGTGAGGTCCGGAGCAGGAGGAGGGTGGGGGAGGGGAGTGTGGTGCCTCAGATGAAGTACTCCTTTCTGCTGCTGTCCCCAGCGTCCTGCAGCGACGGGTCGCCCTGCAGGGCCGCGTCCGCGCTCTCAGCAAACTCAGTGCCCTTGTCCTCGTGCGTGCGGTACGTGCCCTTGTGCCGGTACGCGTAGTGCAGGATGAGCAGGAGCAGGCCCACCAGGAAGACGGCCACGGCGGTGATCACTCCTGCAGGGCGGACACAGCTGTTAGAGCAGCGCTGAGGTCCTGACACAGGGTCCGGGCAGGACCGAGCTGGCCGTTCCCGCCACTCTCCTCCCTGCCCTGTGCGCTCACCCCTCCCCTGTGCCCATCTGAGTTGCCCCTCTCTCCTCCCTCACCCGCCCCTTCTGAGCACTTTGCAGACCTGGGGGCATGGTTTGTAATTCGTGTAAAGCAACTCAGCGGGTTTGCCTGGAGCGGAGCGGTTCAGGGGATCAGAACTTTCCATTTTAAACCAGGGCTTCTGGGTCTGAGGCTTAGAGGCACTGAAACCGTGGAGCTGGCTGCCTGCCGTGCACCATGGGCGAGGGGTATGGCCAAGGGGATGGACCGTGTGGGCTGGGTCTCCGGGACACTTGGGGGAAGTGGGGTTTCAGTGCTCCAGGCCCCGCCCACATCCCCTGAGCCCCTGGGAGGTGGGATCTGGGAAGAGTCTGCAGGGAGCAGGGGCTGTCTAAGCAAAAGCCAGAAGGGGCGGGATCTTGGGGGACATGCAGGGTGTGGACCTCATTTGGAACCAGGAGGGGAGAGATGAGGTTTGAGGGCTGGTCAGCAGAGCCAGGTCACAGGGGGGCGCGAGGTGACTGGTGAGCAGGGCTATGGGGCTATGGGGCCCTGGGGCTATGAGTCAGGCTTTTGTTCCGAGGCCACAGAGCAAGCCTCTGCTTGGCCTCAGAGGCAGGTTCACCCGTGCATCTTGGATGTTAGAGGCTACGGGAGGTTTCCACCTGAGGAACAGCATCCTAACCGTTCTGCCGCTGCGGACAGCACTGCTGTGTGTGGTGCTGACAGTGCCGTCAGCGGAGCGGGAGGGCCGGGGCCAGAGGCTACTGGAACTGAGAGCAGTTCGAGGGCGGCCTTCCCGTCTGCCTACCTAGTCAACCACCTGAGCTGTTCCGAGCGGGAGATGGAGTGTCAGGAGGAAACAGCAGGCTGCCTCCCAAACCCAGGCCCTCCTGAGCGGTTTGGGGTCACAACCGTGCCCAGTGGGTCACCTTTTTAAGGATGGAGGGTCGGGGTGTGGACCCAGGACAGGAACCGGGGGAGATGAGGGCACAGAGAAGAGTTCGGGGAGCCCTGTCCACCAGCACCCCCCCTAGACTAGCTGTGTCCAGCCCCTGATCTCCGTGACTCCAGGGCCCTGTGAGCACCCTGCCACCATGCCCTCCTCTCCTCCTCGCCACTGGACACCAGTTGGACACTTTCTGATGGGCCAGGCTCTCCCAGCCCCCCCCGCAGAGCCCCAGGGAGAGGGAGAGCACTGGCCCAAACCCTCAGCCGGAGGGCCGGGGCCACTCACCTGCCATGATGGCTATGTCCATTTTAGTCCACGCCAAACTGGGCCCGGGCCCTGTGAACAGAACAGAGGAGCCCAAATTGAGAGAGGAAGGTCCCCCCACCAGCGGCGTCTCAGCCCAGCCGCACCCTCTGCCCACAGCTCTGTGAATGGCCGAGCGGACTGGAGACAGCATGTTGCACGGGCCTCTGGCCAGGGAGGCCCGGAGCCTGCTTGGCCACTGATGGGGCTGATCAGCACAGCAGGAGCCATTGAGCCAGACCCAGGGAGGGTACCTGTGTGTGAGGTTGTGTCTCTCACTGCAAGGGTGCCTGAGCCTGCCCATGCTCAGTGCTCATCTCAGGGCACGGAGGTTGGCCCCTGCTGAATTCGGCACTTCACCACCTCAGCTATTCTCACAATGAGGTCAAACCAGACCATCTGTGGAGTGTCCGCCCGTGGACAGCTCGCCTGCACCGGGGCCCTTGAGCTGCTTTCTGTTTGTATATAACGTGCTCCTCACTGCAGTCCCACGCACATGTGGTCCTATGAACCCATCTCCCAGGAAGGACACCGAGGCTCAGAAAGTGACCTGCCCATGCTTGCACAGTTCGTCCAGTGGCAGCCGGGACTGTGGCTCCAGCGGGCAGCCTGGGCGCAGGATCCTGGGGGAGGGGTCGCTGTTTCTCAGGTGCTGACAGAGAGCAGTGGTCAGGCCTGGCCCCAAGGACACAGGCTGACCCTTCCCTTGTGTTTCTACCCTCACCGCCCCCTGCAAATGGCTTTCCTTGGGCCTCAGGGCCGGTGGAGAAAGCACCCACTCCCCTTTCCCAGCCCCGGGTCCTGAGCCAGGGCGGAGGTTCTGCAGCGAGGGCCTGGGGGTGAGAGTGAGGAGGCCTCAGTGAAGAGGTGTGGGTGTCCTGGGGCGAAGACACCTACTAGCCTGGAAACCATGAAGGGAAACGCAGGGCTGTGGTGAGCCCCCGGAGAGTGCCCGCCATGACGGTGTCCAGGAAGGCTGTGGACGGCCACCTGTCCGAGGGGGTCTGGGAGGAAGGGCCCGCAGCTGGCGACGCCTGGGGGTCTGTGTGGCTCGGGAGGAGCACGGCTCTGAGGGGCCGGGCCGGGAAAGTCCTCCTGGGCTCTCACGGAGTTTCTCCTTCCTGCTCTTGATTTTGGCCTTGAAGTTCTTATGAAAGTGAAGTAGAAATCACTTGACATTTGAAGTTTATTAACTGGCTTTTCTTCTTGGTAGATAAAAGGTCAAGTTCATTTTCTTTTCTTGCATGGTTTGTTGTTAGCACGCTCGGAAAAGAGGTAGCATTCAAGCTGCAACTGGGGAAATCGGCCTCAGGCTATAATGGTCCCAAAGAGAGAGGCAAAAGGCTATCGTCCAGCCCGCCACCTCTCCCGGAACAAGCAGGGCTCACGTGCCCGCCCCAGGCTCTGGGACAGGGAGAGGATGTTCTGTCCTCAGGCAGCTATGACAGTGGAAGGGACCCAGCGTGTTTCTGTGGACGGCTGAACTGCCAGCACGCCCTCCCTGTGTGATAAGATGCCCAAGGATCTGACAGAGCTACCTGGGTTGCGGGGTCTCACCACCAGCCTGGGCTCAGCAGGCCCGGGCTCTGGGCAGTGAGGAGGCTCCCCATCGTGTGTGTCCGGTGTCCGGCGGCTTCTCAGCACCTTCTCCGCCCAGCAATGTGTGCCCATGGTCAGGAACAACCCTGCCTTCGGGAGCTCACTGTGAGGCAGACAGAGCACCGGATATCTGTGGGGAAGCTCAGAGGGGGGTTCTCCGATGTTCTCAGGAGAGGAAGGCTTCTCGGAGGAGGAGGTCCCAGGCTGCCTGCTGAGGGCTGGGGTCAGCAATGCCAGCAGGAGAGCCGGGAAGCCTGTTCAGAGGACGTGGAGGAGCCCTTAGGGGAGTGGTGGGCAGGGCTCTGGGCCTCACTGACGTGTGCCTGGTCACCTCTGTGGGGCTGGGCTCCAGGCCGGGCTGGCTGGGCGCTGGGGAGCTTACCCATGTGCACCTCCCGCACGGCCACCCACCCTCTGTTCTGTGAAAGCGTGTGCTGCTACCTGGTTTGCTGACTGAATTCACAGGGAGGGCCAGGGGAATTGGACCGCCTTGGGCAGTGTGTGCCTTCCAGTCTCAAGGTCAAATGCTTGTCCTCATCATCACTCTGTGTCACTTTGTAACCCACCTTCCGGTCTCCAGGACCGCCCCAGTGCTGTGCTACGCAATGCAATGCTGCTCTGACACCATGCAGAGCCCTCCCTGGCCGCCCCGTCTTCCCTGCCGCCATGCCTGCAGCTACTGTGCGAGCAGTACCGGTGTCTGGCAGGCTACCACCCACCCCACGCCGAGGCCGCGAGGCCAGGTGGCAGGAGACGTGCCTCTCCGCTCTGGGGCAGAGAGCATCCGGCGTGGGCAGTGGGGGAGGTGGGCACTCGGCACTGAGGAGTGGACTGTGGGCAGTGCCAGCGAGGGAACCTCTTCCCCGCCCGCACCTGGGCCCTGCTCAGGGGGTTTGCACATCAGGGCGTTTGTTCTGGGCATGGGGCTGGGGGAGGGGAACTGGAAAGAAAGGTGAGGATGTGTGGTCACAGCCCGAGTGTCAGGGTCCAGGTTTCTGCACCTACATCTCCCTGCTTTTGTCCTGAACATTTTTTGTTTTTTAAACTGAGCCTTATTTAAACACAGGGAGCAGACTGCCTCAGTTTAGCCACAGGGTCTAATAGGAAGTAAAGGAAGGAATGCTTGGTCTCCATTCTTGTCCAGAGTATGAAACAGTGGGGCCGGGCAACATTTGAAGCTTGTGCTGAACTACGGCTAAGGAAGAACAGATGAACGGATTTGCCTTAAATGCCCTGAGCGGCCTCCTCAGGTGGCACGAGCTCCACCTTCCCCAGCTCGAGGTGAATTACGTCTCTGGTGTCGGGAACTTCTCGGGCAAGTTACCTCCACTCTGGAGCCCCCTCTCCTCCTGTGCAAACAGAGAAAGAAGCCTCCAGCCTCGCAGGGTCCCCAAGGGCTAGCCCTGAAGGCACTGTGCTCCAACTTGGTGGCATCAAAATGGCCTGGAAACATGTGTGTGCGCGCACTAGTGTGTGTGAGTGTGTGCACGTGAGTGTGCGTGGGGTGTGTTTCCAGCCACAGTCAGCTGTTTGGATAAAGGTGCATAGGAGGAGAGAGATGCATTTGCTTATCCAAGCCTGGGACATAAGGAGAGAAGGAGAAATGGTTGAGTTCAACTACTCTCTCTCTCTCTCTCTCTCTCTCTCTCTCTCTCTCTCACACACACACACACACCCACACACACACACACTGGGGACATCGCAGAAAACAAAGAGCTGCACGCTGGTCCTCCTGCAGGTGACAACGGAAGGAGAGACCCCTGAGCTGTGCGGCTCTGGACAGCGCTCAGACACAGGGACTGTGGTGGGCGCTGTGCGAGCTGTCTGTGTGCTCTTCTCTTCCACATCCAGTTCACAGAACAGGCCACCTGCTTATTGCAGGGCTAAAGTCACCGACATCGAGGCCACCGGAGCCTGACATGTGAGTTGTCTGTCCCTTCCCACTGCCTCCGTGTTTCGGGGCAGGGCAGCCACTCTGGCCGCAGGGCTGTTGGTCCTTCTGCTAAAGACCTAGTCCAAGTTCCAGAAGCTCGGGACTCTCGCAGCTGTCATCTCAGGCCTCCTCTAAGCTGCTCTGGCGTTTCTCACGTGTGGGCAGCTGGAGGAAGCTCCGGGCAGGCAGTGGCGCTTCGCCCTGCCCCAGGGCTCTGGGCCTTTGCAACTCCCCATCAGCCATCGAGTTGTAGTGACATCACCTCCTCCAAGAGGCCTTCCCTGACTTGTGCAAAGGTTCTTCCCATATTCTTTCAGGAGCAGCAAGTTTTTCACAAATAATGTAGGCTTTACAGATCACATATGGTCTCTGCTGTATATTGTTCTTCGTTTAACTGATGGTTTATCTTATACAACCCTTTAGAAATGTAAACAACATTCTTCGCTAATTGACTGTACCAAAGCCAGCTAGCTAAGATTTAGTCTGCAGGCTGCAGTTTGCTGAGCAAGTTGTTCAAATCACCATTAAAATGCTTTGCACATTGATTTTTTAGCTCCTACAGGACAGGGACTGAACTTTATGCCTCAACACCTGACACGATGCTAGGGGCATGAGCTAGTGATGCGGGATAAAAGACCTCGGACATGTCCCAATTAACTCTTTCAGCATTATTCTTTTCTAGACACCTCCATCTCTCAAGTTAAATAAATCACCGCCCCACGACTTTCCAAGTCATCCATTATATGGTCACGTCTCAGAGGTACACAGCTCCCAGTGAAGTCAATGGCTCTCACTCATCAAGCCTCATATGCAGCAGGTCTACTTAGAATCCCAAGGACACAGAAGTAAAGCTGACATCATGTGTGTGTTGTGTGTATGTGTGCATGCATACAAATGTGTATGCATGCATACAAGCCTGTGCATGTGTGCTCATACATGTGATTCAAGTGCACACCACTCGACCTCTGTGTAGCCAGGGTCTCACTGCCATGCCTTCTGTGGTCCCTGCTCTCCAGCGGGATCACGTGGGTAAAGCCTGACCACTGCTCTGGAGGCGGGAATTCACTTGAACAATCATATAATTGCATTTTCAGCACCATTAGGTACCTAATTACATGACTAACTGTCCTCGATCAGGCTCACGTGTAAATAATGATGATTTAATTAGCCACGCTCTGTTATTGGATTTCCAGAAGGCTCATCAGTTGGCAAACAGGAGGCAGAAAATGTTTTCGCCTTCCTTCAAGTTTGACAGGCAGGCTCCGCAGAGCCCCGTGTCCTGCTGCGAGGCCAGCGTGGTGGTGAGGGAGCGGAGGGTTCGGAGCCTCCGGGAGCCCAGAACGTTTGCATCCTGAAGACACAGCAGCAGGGCATGCCCAGGGGAGGCCGTGACCCGAGACAATGGCACCTCCTGTTTAGGAAGGACGGGAAGGCCTGGCCGGGAGGAGAGCCACCGGGCAAGGAGCCAGAGCGGGGCCACAGGGATGCTGCCGTCTCCCCCCGGGGGCAGGGCGCTGAGCTTCACTATTCCTGCCGTGCAGGGACCCCAGGGGCCCAGGCACGGGAGGCTGTGAGGATGACATGGGAGGACGCTAGAGGTAGGGCAGCAGGTCACACACACCACGTGAGAGCTGACACTGTGAGGTACTACTATGCCTTGGCTTTGTGGTAGGAGTCGTGTTTGGAAAGGGTGCTAGCAAAGAGATTTAAATATTGGGGTAGGCCGAAACCGGTTTGGCTTAGTGGTAGAGCGTAGGTCTGCAGACTGAAAGGTCCCAGGTTCGATTCCGGTCAAGGGCATGTACATTGGTTGCGGGCACATTCCTGGTAGGGGGTGTGCAAGAGGCAGCTGGTCGATGTTTCTCTCTCATTGATGTTTCTATCTTTCTATCTCTCTCCCTTCCTCTCTGTAAAAAAATCAATAAAATATATTTAAAAAAATAAATATTGGGGTATATTGCTGGGGGGTGGTGAGAAGAAGGGCAGATGCACATCAACCAGCTGCTCTTGATGGAAATCATCTTAGCCCGCTCCAGGGCGCCCTGCTGTGCAGCTCAGGGAGCCGCGGCTGTGTCACAGACAGTGCGAGTCCTGGCGTTCCCTAACCCCCTCCACACACCCCACACCACACACCACACACATACACACCAAATACCACAAACCATAAACCACACACATACATACCACACACCCCACACCATACACCACACACACACATATCACACACTAAACACATACACACCATACCCACCCATACATCCCACACATCCCACACATCCACACCACATACCACATACCACACACATACACTACACACACCAACATCACCACACACCACACACATATATGGCACACCCCACCGTCACACCACCTTTGCTCACACAGGGCCGCTGGGGGGGAGGTGCCTGAGCCAGCTCCTGGGACTTGGGCGCAGGAAGTGCTTGCTCGTTGCTGGGCAGTCAGACTTCCTGAGTGCCCCTTGTGTGTTAGGCTCCCCGTTCTCTGAGTGTCAGCACAGGGAAGGAGCGCCAGGAAGTCACGGATTCACCTCATCTTGCATCAGACAACAGACCAGGAAGTGGTCTGACCCTGGTGCCAGGCCCTGAGCTGCCTCTGGGCTTGGGGAGGAAAAGCCATTTCTCTTCACTGTTCTGCCCCAGGACCCCTGACCCCACCCTCCCTGTTTTCCTGGACGGCAGCTTCTCTGTGATACCCATGTCCCACATCACCCAGCACACTACTGCTCCATCTCCCCACCCCGACCCCAGCCCCCAGCCCCCAGCTCAGGTCTAGTGAGGGGTACTTCCCCCACATTAATATTTCAAAAGCAAAGATGCCATGAACACATTCATAACTCTTCTTCTGCCAGTTTGAAATCCCTTGATGCAAATCAATTGCCATCTAAATTAAATGTTTCTTTCATCGAACATGACAAACGCCCCGGAGACTAATCAGAAAAAGCCAGCAAGCTCAGATATGGAATTCTGTAGGGCGTGGTTGAAGCTGGACAGTGGTGGGTGTAAGTGACCAGCAGGATGGTGAACTGGTTCACGCCTGAGGTTTGGGGAGACCTATACCCAGGAGGCTTTGCCCACCTTCCTCATCGTGATCTCAGCACTTCAGAGCAGGTCTGAAACCTAACACACCATTTCAGGGGCAGGAGGGTAAGAGCAAACACGGCTTTCTATTCTGTCAGACTGGCATCTAATTTCTTAAGCAGGTCAAGTAACAGAGTGAAAACAGAGTGGACAAATAGACATTTGTCAGCTGGAGGGTTGGTTCCATTTGAATATCAGGATTAAGGTCTGCCAGATAAACCTGATAGTAGTAGATTTCAAATAATCTTATTATTTTTAGTATGGATGCTTTTATATTAAAACAAATGCAGGTTTTCTTTTAATTTTACACCTTTCAGAGAACTAGTTTGAATTGTGTTTTGGGAAATAGAAAAACTACAGTTTCAGTTAAAGGAAGAAAAACAAAGAATAACTAATCCTAGTAGCTATATTGAGTTTATTTCCCTCTCTTTTTTTTCCCTTGTCTTATTACTTCTCCTACCATCACTACCTCATTCAATATCATTAATAAACTTTACTATTTATCTGCTTGGTGAGTAATGGCAATGGAGAGTCTTAGAGATCAGGTTAGGGAAGCTGGGTCTTCTCCCGTGGGAAGTGAGCAAGTGAGAGATTACAGGGGGGAAAAAAAGAATTTTCTAGAAGTTCTGCAGTAATTCAGGGATGAAAAGAAGGAAGGCTTCTCTCTTCCAAGATTAAAAAAAAAATCATTTGAGAGCTGCCAAGAATGAGAGACCAACAGAACTGCGGATAGTGGACGTGGCGAGGGAAGTATGGCGTGAGGCTGGGGCTCCAGGAAGGCACACCTGCTAAGGCTGGGAGTCTTGAGGTTTAGGGAATTCGAGGTTCTGACAAGTGTATAATTACAAGTTGATGAAAGAGTCATCTCAGTGTGATAGGAGAGATAGAAGGGTTAGGAATAATGATTTATTATTTTGTATTTAAATATATTCAGTTATTAAATCACACACATTAAAGTATTTTTCAAACCATTTAAAAATTGTTTCAGATTTTAAAATTTATGTAAAAATCGGTTTTCAACCACCGTGGGAGACCTGGGTGAGAGGGTGGAAGGGATGAGTGAGCAGGGAGCCACACAGGCTTCCCGGGAAGGCTTTGTGAGAATAGCGATGCTCCACCCACACACTAGTTTTTGCCACTGGAGCCTGCGTGGGACTTGGGGGTGGGCTGGCTACGGCAGCCAGAGCCACGTGCTCCTGCTCCGGCTAGCCATTCACATCACATGGGACCCTTTGAGAACACCCATGCCCAGGGCCCTCTTCCTAGTGCTACCAGATAAAATGCAGGGACCCAGTTCTATTTGAGGTGGAGAAAAACAACATTTTTAAAATTTATTTATTTTTTAGTATAAATATGTCCTAAAAATTACATGCCAACTCCACAGACTGTTCAGTCCTTTTGTCAACTATCCAGATAGACTCCGAGTTTCCGTTAGGGACACACCCAGAGCCAAAGCCACAGGCACAGCCAGTCTGATTCCCACATTGTCATCTCACATGTTCCCATTCCACCTGCCCTAGAGCCCCTGTGGGTCACACCCATGTAGATCACATGGACTCCCTCTATTTCATGTTCTTGGGTGCTGGCTCATGCTGTTCCCCTGGCCTGAAATGCCCACTCCTGGTCTGTCTGGTGGACGCACACACATCATCCCACATTGGCCCACTCCACCCACAGGGGGATTTGTTCTGACCTTCCAGGAGGAGTGACCTCCTGTCACTGCAGACACTCATCAAACCTGTGTGGACGAAAGGAGCCACATGCTGATCTCACAAGCTCAGGGGAGGCCTGTGTGGCAGTCTTGTAAACTCAGAGACCTAAAGTAACCACAAAAGGTGGTCTGAAAATTAAATCTTTAACTACAAATAGGTTATACTGGGCAGTCATGTCCTAGATATTTCACCTGACAAAGATCAACTTAGATCTTCTTTACTGAGCCCATCTGCCTTCTGGCCCTTAAGATAATATATCTGTGAGATGTCTGGGTAACTTGTAACTTCCTTTTTACCTCGACCCCTCAGGGCACAACAAATGGGCTCCAGACATTCCCTCATCGTTATTGTTATAAAGGTAATTGTCAACTGTTAATTAAGTTAGAGTATCATGTATCCATCTCTGTAAAAGAAGCTCATGTCCATCATTTAACCTTTTACCCTATCCTAGAGGTTTCCCCAATTTGCTCTGTCCCACCTCCCTAATCTAGCACTAATGAATTTCATGTAACTCACCTACATCTCTTTTTTTTTTTAATTGCAATGTAACCCTTCATTCACCGGAGCATTACTTCAATTCATTGAGGTTCTGCTTCCCGGCATATGACAGTTAGGCTCAAATAAACTCACAAAAATTCTTCACAGGTTTCAATGTTGTTGTTTTTTTATGTGAACACATGTCAGAACGGACTCTTGTCATCGCGGGAAAGGCAGTGGCATCTTCCTCCGGATGCCCCAGCATTTTGCGGTGTGGCCGGCACATAATAGGTAGTCATCAAAAGCTTACTGAGCGAAAGCTCCCTCAGTTCAGTAACATGCAGCAGAAAAGTCATCCAGACATCTGCCGCCATCGCTAGACCAATGCACTTGAGCACCCACTAGGTGCTGGGTGGTCAAAACCACCTCCGGAGCTTACCTCCCACACTGGTTGTGTTACATGCGCCACTCCTGTGGCTCTAGTGACTCAGAGACACTCTCACTGATTTCAGGGGAGGGATGTGGGGGGCCCCTCTGCCTTCCCCAGGCACCAGCTCACCTGAGCAGCCCCGGCTGGCCTCTTCCCCCCCAGTTGGCCCTTCCTCTGGCTTCCGCATTTGCCAGCCTTGGTGCCAGGGAGAGTCGCATTTCTCCATATTTCAGTTGCAATCCCAGGCCTGGAGACCAGTCTCTTTCTCAGGGCAGACTGCCTGCGTGGTGCTGCTTAGGGGTTTGAGTCAGAGATGCCGCCCTGGCATTCCGCTGGCCCCCCCCACCCCTGCCCCCGCCAAGGTCCTCTGAAGGCAGGACTCATTCCCGGCACCATCATGTGGTCACCTCTGGGTGGCAGCACCTTCCAGGAAAGGCTGCAGTCACTGGCCAGGGTGCCCTGCGGCCCTGCCTGCCCTGCAGATTGGATAGCTAAGGCCAGAGAGGCCCATTGTACAGACTGGATAGCTAAGGCCAGAGAGGCCCATTGTACAGATTGGATAACTAAGGTCAGAGAGGCCCATTGTACAGATTGGATAACTAAGGCCAGAGAGGCCCATTGTACAGATTGGATAACTAAGGTCAGAGAGGCCCATTGTACAGACTGGATAGCTAAGGCCAGAGAGGCCCATTGTACAGATTGGATAACTAAGGTCAGAGAGGCCCATTGTACAGATTGGATAACTAAGGTCAGAGAGGCCCATTGTACAGATTGGATAACGAAGCTCAAAGACAGCTCACTAACCCAGTCTGCCCTCCCCTAAGGGTAGGAAGTTCACAGTGACCTAAGCCTAGAGGAAAAGAAGTTCACTTTTGAAGGTAGGATTTCTGCCATTAAGTGGGGTGCGCGGTGTGCATGGAGAGTGGGGGATCAGTTCTTTGTTCTCCTTCTAACCAGAGCTCCCAGGAAGGAGGGAGGCAGCCAAGGGGCCAGCAAACCTGGCAGCAAACCTGGCTGCAAACCTGGTCACACGTCAGACAGAATGCCCGAAGCCCTTCCACTTCTGAGCTGCAGCGCCCTGCCCATAAAACGCAGTGGGTGCCTCGGGGCAGCTGAGCGGGTGCAGATCCCACAGGGAGTCGGATACACGGTGGGTGGGAGGCTCAGCGCCCGCCATGCTCCTAGCAGAAGGCCCCTGTAGAGACGGCTGTCCCAGCAGCCCTCCTTGCCAAGCCACTGTCCCCATGGCTCCGCAGTCCCATCGCTATGGCCGCCAGCAGCCTGCCTCGGTGTCCCGGGCAGGGAAGCGCCCTGGTCTCCGGGTCCCTGTTCTGAGGGCTGGGCTCCAGGTGTGGCCTCAGAAATCAGCTCTGAGCGGCCAGGCCTGGACCCCTTATCAGCACCCGCCCTGCCCGTGCGGACAGGGCCCCCCTGCAGCTGCCAGATAAGAGTTTCGCTCTGCCCTTGTCCCTCCGGGGCCTTATCAGCGGCCAGCCTGGGGAAAGCCATCTCCATCCAGAAAGAAGGGGAGGGAAGAAAAGTAACGCCCTTGCATCGGGACAGTCACTCGAGGAGGGCTGCCGGGCGGGCAGCCGCCTGTGAGGCCAAGGGCTGTCTGCAGCCAGTGGTCAGGGCAGGCACCCATGCACAACACGCCCCCCCCCTGCCCCCCGCACGTGGAGACCCCCACGTGGGCCTCCGGGCACAGCTGAGCTGAAAGTGAGGGCTGGCTCTCTAAGGGCGCTGACATTGGGGTGCCTGTGTGTGTGTGTGTGTGTGCGTGTGTGTGTCCATACCCGTGGCCAAGGCATCTCTCAGGCGCTCCTCAGGAGTCCTCCATCTCTTCCTCCCCCTGTAAGCTCTCTCCACAGGCTGGCCCAGGACCCAGCTCGCAGCCCCTCGCTAGAGTCCACTCAGGTGACTAGGGGCTTCTCTCTCGGGGTCACGGGCCGCCCAGAGGTCATGGACAGGGGCGGGGAGGACCCACATGCAGGAGGAGGTTGGAATCCCAGCAGCCTCAACAGCTGAAGGAGCTCCCTGCCAGCTCAGTGTCTGACTTCATCTCCTGGTTTCCTCTTTCCACCCTCCTCCCGGCCACAGCCTCCTCTGCCTCAGGGCCTGTGCGCTACTGTGCTCTCCGCCTCCCTGTCTCCTCTCAGAGACTCCCTGCTTTCTTCCGTTTTTCTGAAACATCACCTCCCCGAATGGAGACTTCGGTGGCCGTGCCTGAAAATGAGGCCCCTCGCCCCTGTGGCCTCCTCTGCCTCCCTCCCTCGCTTGATTAGCACCAGCTGACAACTGCATACCACACCCACTTCTCTTGTGTCCATCTGTCCCTCCCGCCAGGCTGTGAGCTCCCCTTAGGGACCTCAACCGGGACTGACACACAGTTGGTGCTCAGTAGATGTGCATGGGCTGTTACTCCTGGGCCACAAGCTTGCTGGTGCCAGGGGCAGAGGAAAAGCACAGGGCACAGATGCAGACACACCAGGGTTGGACTCAGGGGCAGCCTTTTATAACTGGTCAAATTGGACACACTTCTTCCCGGAGGCTCCATCTCCAAACCGAGAAGAGGGGGGAGGGTTACCGTATTTTCCAGTGTATAAGACGACTTTTGAAACGAAAAAAAGCCTGCTCAGATTGGCCAGAGTCAGAGAGGTGGTCTATTAAAAAAAGAACTGGTGTTGCCTCAGAAGTGGGGGGTAGTCTTATACAGCGAATGTAGGCCTAAACCTATGTTTTAACTGTAAAATTAGGGGGGTCGTCTTATACGCCGGAAAATACGTAGGTATGGTGGACAGCGCCATGTGGGGTGGGATATCCCTTGCCTGGACCCTGGGTGAGAGGCCCGGCTCTTGGAAGGCATGGTGAGGGGCTGGCTCTCTAGCTGAAGGCCAGGGAGAACCTGTCCCATGAGTAATCATCCCGGTCAGGTGCTGAGGAAGTGCAGACCTGCGGACAGGCCCTAACCCTAACCCTAACCCTAACCCTGAATGGAAAGCAGCCTCAAGGGCCCTGGACTCTGAAGGAAACCATGGATCTCATCAGCCTTGGACTGAAATGTCTTAAAGATGTGCTTGGACTTTCTCAGCACTGTTTGCTTTCTCAGTGAGGGACCAACACCTTTTCACACAAACAGTTGCTTTAAAATAACATGTTCTAGAAGGTCTTTCAGAAGCTCCACGAGTCTTAACAGGCCATGGCCTGGGGCGATCCCCACAGCCTGGTGTTGAATGGAAGGAGTTAAAACGCCCCTGGAGCCCATGTTCTCTTACTCCTCCTGTGACAGGAAACTGCTCCACGGTGAAACTCCCCGTTTCCTGCCCACGTGAAGGGGGTCAGAGATGGCTAAGGGGTTGACCACTTGGGCTCAAGTCACAGCCCTGCCATTCACAATCCAGTCCTGAGTCCTGAGGCAGAGGCGTGGCCTGCAGATCCAGCTCCCAGGCAGGACAGGCAGGGAAGGCTGGCTGCCAGGGACTGCCCGGCTCACATTTCCTGGCACGTGTGACAGGCCAGCCCAGCCCGTCCGTAGCGGGCACCGTGCATGCCCACAGTCTGTCCTATTTTTACATCCTTGCCACTTGCTCTACTTAAGTCATTCCCTGGTGTTAGGCCGTTCTCCACAGCAGCAGCCCTGGTCCTGCTCCTTCTGCACAGAATCTCAGCCCAACAAGAGAAAACTCCATTAGCGGAGGAGAAGCCCACCACCATTTAACACTAGCCGTCAGAATCAGCTGGCAGTAGGTCTCGGTTTGTATTTGGGGTTACATTATCTGAACTCATTCTTTAAAGACACGGATTATCTCTTTAGCTCTTTTCAGTGAATAATCGCAACACTCGGACATTTCGATCTGGAAGCTGAACTCATTCGATAGGAAATCCAGAACCCAGAGGTCTGGGTGCTTTTGATCCCTGCGATGGTGTGCGCCTCGGTGCCCAAGAGCCCAGCGAAGCTTCGAAGGCGGGCTCCTGTGGTCCGCTGTCCCCTCCTCCAGCCTGGGCAGAGGATGGGGCACACTGTAACTCTGCGTGTCCACTGGCGGGCCAGGGAGGTTCATGGTGGACAGTAAGCATCTGTGAGGAGATGGTTTCATGGTAAAATTTCCATCCAGTTTCCTTTCCAACTTCTCAGATGACCTTCCCGGAGCCTTGGGGTTCCCAGGGTTTGGAAAGAGCTATTCTCATGGGATCAGCTGGTAAACGTGGGCAGCGGGGTGCACACTGCCAGCTGGCTATGGCACACGCTTCCCCCCAAGGAGAGAGCACGTAGTGCCTCACAGGATGGAATGTCCCGTACTGAGGGTCTTGAGGTCCAACCCCCAGAGCACCATCTTGGCAGCAGAACAGAGTGAGGGGGCCTTGGGCAGCCATTCCAGAAGGTGCCATGAAACCCGCAGTGTCCAGAGATGACAGAAAGGGGAACCAGGACGGGGGCCTTGGAGTGCGGTCACCAGGCCACTCACTCCCACACAGCTGCGTCAGAGGGGTTTCTGTCACCTGTATGTTCACACTTCATCTGAGACTTTATTTTGTGGAAATGTCATTTCCGATTAAAATCCCTGCAGTGGAAACCTGTGGCTGTGACACCTTTTTGGTGGCGTGGGGACCCCCGGAGGCAAGCCATTCTCCTGGAGGTGCCTTCATTCCTGAGGGGATGAGCCAGGGGTGGCCGCTGGTCCGGAGGACACAGTGTTGGGGTTGGTGTCGACACCACTTCGCCTCCGATGTTGCAGGCTTTGCTCCCACCCCCTGAGGCTCAGCCCCTGTGAAGGCACAGCCTGTGCCCGGGTCTCCCTGCTGCCCTGCTCGGAGGTGGCACCCTCTGGTTCCACTCAGAGGCACCGGCCTGGGTGTGGGTTCCCCAGAAGTGGACGAGAGCTGCGGGCTCCTGGCTGTGTCACCTGCTACCCAAGGGGTCACTGGGAACTTGGGACTTATGAAAGGACCCCTGTGGAGTGATGGGCTGGGAGTGAAGAGAGGTGTGCATAGGTCAAATCTGGAAAGTGCCCCAGAATTTAACTCCTGGCACCAGATCGTGCGCGGGGTTCCCTGCCAGAGGGAAGGCCGGCCTGGTTAGGGATCACTGTCTTCGCGAACAGACTTGGGGTGGGTTTGAGGGGGGAATGCAAGGGAGAGGCAATGCTGAGCCCCACCCTAAAATAACCCAGACTACCTCGCTGAACCCCCCACCCCATCTGCCACCGGCTGTGGGGTCTGGCTCGGGTGAAATGGGACAGAGGGGCTTTGAGAACGCAGCGCCGACAGCCGGCACACTGCGGACACCCCGGATGAAGTGGAGAGACGGTGGAGCCTGGGAAATGACGGTGCAGAGAGGAGCTGGAACACACACCTAAGGCCAGTGATGCAATAGGCGGCAGTCCCTCCATGGCTTCCGTTACCTCTGAGGGTGGGGTGTGGGGAGAGTGGTCAGTAAGCCCCACAGACCTGCCTGCTGTGCTCCAGACCAAACTAGACTCCCAGAGAGCACTGCTCTGCCTTGAACCTGGGCTCACAGTCTGTCACTGAGAAATGCAAGGAAGTCGTAAGGGGCATATGGGTGTGCGTTCCTATGTGTGTGTGTGTGTGTATATGTGTGTGTGTGTGTGCATGTGTGCATGTGAGTGACTGTGTGGATGGATGTATGTGCACATACCCACATGTATGCACACACATGTACGTGTGTGACATGTCTCCACACGTGTATGTATCCATACCTGTATATATGTGTGAGTGCCTGTGCACATACATGTGTGTCCGGGTGTGTATGTGTGAGTGCCCATGGACATGCATGTGCCAATGCATGTGCGCACACACACGGGCGTATGTATGAGTGCCAGTGTGCCTGTGTGAGTGCCTGTGCACATGCATGTATGTGTCCAAAACTGTATGCATGTACATGTGTCCATGCAATGCGTGTCTGTGCATGTATGTGAGTGCCTTGCATGCATGTGTGTGTCCATGCCTATATGTGTATGAGTGCCTCTGTGTATGTCTGTATGTGTGAGTGCCTTGCACATGTGTGTGGTGTGTGTGAGTGCCTGAGTGTATGTGTATGTGCCTGTGTGTGTGAGTGCCTTGCATGTGTGTGTGTGAATGTCTGTGTGTATGTGTGTGTGTCTGTGAGTGTGAGTGCCTTGCACATGTGTGTGAATGTCTGTGTGTATGTGTGTGTCTGTATGTGTGAGTGCCTTGCACATGTGTGTGTGTGTGAATGTCTGTGTGTATGCGTGTGAGTGCCTTGCACATGTGTGTGAATGTCTGTGTATGTGTGTGTCTGTATGTGTGAGTGCCTTGCACATGTGTGTGTGTGAATGTCTGTGTGTCTGTGTGTCTGTATGTGTGAGTGCCTTGCCCATGTGTGTGTGAATGTCTATGTGTATGTGTGTGTCTGTATGTGTGGGTACCTGTGCACATGTGTGTGTGTGAATGTCTGTCTCTGTGTGTGTCTGTATGTGTGGGTACCTGTGCACATGTGTGTGAATGTCTGTGTGTGTCTGTATGTGTGAGTGTCTTGCACATGTGTGTGTGAATGTCTGTGTGTATGTGTGTGTGAGTGCCTTGCACATGTGTGTATGTGCGTGTGTGTGTGAATGTCTGTGTGTCTGTGTGTGTGTCTGTATGTGTGGGTACCTGTGCACACATGTGGGTGTGTGCAGGGCAGGGAGGTATGGGTAACGTGGGGTTAATGCCACAGTTCCTTCACTTGGGTGACAGGCAGTCCCAGCACCTCAGCATCACTCCGTCCTGAACCCCACTGACAGCCTGAGACTGAGCTGCTGTGGCACAGACTCACCCACGGTTACCAGAGGCCTCGTCCCGTCTTCCCGCCTCCGACGCCGGCTGTGTGATTCTCACCCGTCACGTTCCTTGTCTGAGCTTCACTTCACTTCCCTGTCAGAGGGGGTGGTAGCCCTGAGCGAAGGCAGGAAACCGACTTGAAAGTGCCAGCGAAGTGTAACGCCTACGGTCCCAGGCCCCGCATGGGAGATCTCAGCAACAGACAGCTGCCGCTCTGTGGAGGCGGTCCCAGACTGTGGGGCATTATTCCCCGCGGTGCCCTGTGTGCGCCTGCCCAGCGGACAGGAACTGCGTGGGGGCTGGCCTCAGCTGAGGACCTGCAGGCCCAGCGGCCCCCAGCCTCTGAGCATTTCAATAGCAGCTGCTGGGCCGACAGGTGGGGGTGGCGGAGGCAGAGGCAGAGGCAGCACAAGGGGCAGAGGCGAGGGAACAGAGAAAGGTTGTTTCTTTGAGGCCAGGAGAGTGACCTCAGGCTGCATGGAGTGGGCAGAGGGCCGGGTCATGGCCAGCCCCTGCGTCATGGTGGGCCTGTCCCGGTTGTGGAGGGCCAGCTCAGGGCTGGCAGTGCCAGTGTGCAGAGAGGCCCTGGGGAATGAGCTGTGAGTGGCAGTTTCAGTATTGCCACGGCATTAACATATCACATCCCTGTCCCATGTGCATCCCGTGGGTGTGGAGTAGCCCCACACCACTCACCAGGCTGCCTGGGCCTGGGCGAGGACCCACACACGGCCCTGCACCCCAATCCAGAGCGACCACGGCCGCTCCAGCAGCTCCACACTGTTCCCTGGGCGGGGCCTCTTCCCACTGAGGCCCCGTCTCTGTCTCTGCCTGGCCTCCCTCTGTGTGGTCTCCACACCCTCACCTGGGGGTCCCCGAAATCACCCTGATCCAGAGAAAGCATCCCCCTCATCCTTCCCCTTGTCTGGGTACATCTTTCTACAAGGAATATGAATTTAAAAGCCAAGAGAGTAAGAGAAAAAAAGAGAAAGATAGAAAAAGAAAGAAAGAAAGAAAGAAAGAAAGAAAGAAAGAAAGAAAGAAAGAGAGAGATGTCTGGCCAGTCCAGGGGTCACACACACTGGGCAGGCCTGCTGGAGAAGGAGTGTGAGCAGGAAGGACTGCTGGGGAAGGAGTGTGAGCAGGAAGGAGTGTGAGCAGGAAGGAGTGTGAGCAGGAAGGAGTGTGAGCAGGAAGGACTGCCGGGGAAGGAGTGTGAGCTGGGGAAGAATTGTGAGCAGGGAAAGGAGTGTGAGCAGGGAAAGGAGTGTGAGCAGGGGAAGGAGTGTGAGCAGGGGAAGGAGTGTGAGCAGGAAGGAGTGTGAGCAGGAAGGAGTGTGAGCAGGAAGTGCTGCCAGGGAAGGAGTGTGAGCAGGAAGGGCTGCTGGGGAAGGATTGTGAGCAGGGAAAGGAGTGTGAGCTGGGGAAGGAGTGTGAGCAGGGAAAGGAGTGTGAGCAGGGAAGGAGTGTGAGCCGGGGAAGGAGTGTGGGGGCTGGAGCAGGGGCAGCCTCGGAGGCAGCGGAGCCGGGGAGCAGGCAGGGTCCGGTGGAAGAGCCACAGTGTGGGGACCAGCAGGCCTCAGGCTCTGTGGCCTGGATGGGCCGCAGTGTGACCTTCACTGGCCTGGTGCTTGGCCTTCACCGGTCCCTTCTCTCCCCAGTTATTAAAAGTTGTTTCTTACAGTGGCACTGGTGTAAAAAACATAACGCTTAGTCCTAAAGGTTCACTTTTCCTTTCCGAATTTAAAGGAAGCACATGCTTTTGTGGGTCTCTAGCACCGTAGGCCCAGCCAGGCGCCTGGAGTGCAGGTAGAGCCGGCCGGGGCCTCCCCGGAGACCCGCCTCTGCGAGCAGCTCTGGTTGCCGGCCTGGTTCCTAGGAACCTTCACCCTCAGGCTCGGTCCTCACGTGCAGAACGGAGATAAGAATGCCTCCCATGCTGCTCAGGGTGAAGTGAGATAACTTAGTCGAAATGGAGCTTTGAGTCAGCGAGAGTGGAGAGGTGTCACCAGAGGAGGAGAGGGGTCAGGACACTTTATGGAATGTGTAGAAAAGGGGGAAAAGAGATTGTGAAATTGAAGGAAATAAAAAATGGACTCCTCTGGGTTTCCGGCCATAACTAAAATTAATTCACTAAAATGGGGACCTTCAGGGTGACAACTCAAACGGCAGGCGCCCCAGGGCCTGCCAGCAGCCCAGCCACCATGGAGCTCAGGAGGGTGGCTGGGAGGGGAGAGGAGGCTCTTCTGGGAGAGGCCGCTGTGAGCTCAATGGCAGTCCCAGGGGGAAGGAAAGTGGGACTGAGGGAGAGACAGGAAGGGGGAGCACCTATGGGCTGTGGCCAGTGGCTCCCTGTGCAGGGACAGGGCCTGGAGGGGAAGGCACCCTGTGTAGGGACAGGCCCTGGAGGGGAAGGCTCCGTGTGCAGGGACAGGGCCTGGAGGGGAAGGCTCCGTGTGCAGGGACAGGGCCTGGAGGGGAAGGCCCCGTGTGCAGGGACAGGGCCTGGAGGGGAAGGCCCCGTGTGCAGGGACAGGCCCTGGAGGGGAAGGCCCCGTGTGCAGGGACAGGGCCTGGAGGGGAAGGCCCCGTGTGCAGGGACAGGGCCTGGAGGGGAAGGCTCCATGTGCAGGGACAGGGCCTGGAGGGGAAGGCTGTGTGCAGGGACAGGGCCTGGAGGGGAAGGCCCCGTGTGTAGGGACAGGGCCTGGAGGGGAAGGCTCTGTGTGCAGTCCCTGGAGGGGAAGGCCCCCGTGTGCAGGGACAGGGCCTGGAGGGGAAGGCTCCGTGTGTAGGGACAGGCCCTGGAGGGGAAGGCCCCTGTGTGCAGGGACAGGGCCTGGAGGGGAAGGCCCCGTGTGCAGGGACAGGGCCTGGAGGGGAAGGCCCCGTGTGTAGGGACAGGCCCTGGAGGGGAAGGCTCTGTGTGTAGGGACAGGCCCTGGAGGGGAAGGCTCCCTGTGCAGGGACAGGGCCTGGAGGGGAAGGCTCCATGTGCAGGGACAGGGCCTGGAGGGGAAGGCCCCGTGCGCAGGGACAGGGCCTGGAGGGGAAGGCTCCATGTGCAGGGACAGGCCCTGGAGGGGAAGGCTGTGTGCAGGGACAGGGCCTGGAGGGGAAGGCCCCGTGTGTAGGGACAGGGCCTGGAGGGGAAGGCTCTGTGTGCAGTCCCTGGAGGGGAAGGCCCCCGTGTGCAGGGACAGGGCCTGGAGGGGAAGGCTCCGTGTGTAGGGACAGGCCCTGGAGGGGAAGGCCCCTGTGTGCAGGGACAGGGCCTGGAGGGGAAGGCCCCGTGTGCAGGGACAGGGCCTGGAGGGGAAGGCCCCGTGTGCAGGGACAGGGCCTGGAGGGGAAGGCCCCGTGTGTAGGGACAGGCCCTGGAGGGGAAGGCTCTGTGTGTAGGGACAGGCCCTGGAGGGGAAGGCTCCCTGTGCAGGGACAGGGCCTGGAGGGGAAGGCCCCGTGTGCAGGGACAGGGCCTGGAGGGGAAGGCCCCGTGTGCAGGGACAGGCCCTGGAGGGGAAGGCCCTGGGCTGATCCAGGGAGCTCTATCACACAGGCCACTGAGTGGCAGGGTCCTTCCCTGAGCGGGAGGGGATTCAGTGAATCCTGGACCCACATGGCTCTCTGTGGAGATGAGGCTTTGTCTGCACAGCTTGGAACTTCCTTCTCTTCCTTTCCTCCCTCCCTCCCTCCCTTCCTCCCTCCATCCCTCACTCTCTTCTGTCTTTAAAGTGTCTTCTCTTCCCCGTGGAGCAGGAGACAGTCACAAAAAGGAGACTGAGCTGCTGGGCCTCACGCGCTCCCTGGCTGCTCGCACTCACTGCAGCCCTTCTTTGATAGAAACATGAGGGGCAGGCGGGTTGGAGGCAGCTCAGGGCTCAGGGGGGAGCAGCTTCCCGCAGCCATTGCTGGCTGCCTCCCCTGCGGGACTGAGGCCTGGTCCCGCCTCAGGACCTGGGCAGACTGTGCCATGCTGTTGCTGGGTGCTATTCTCTGGGTTCAAATGGGCTGCCAGAGGGAAGGCCTGGGAACAAGGGAACGGGGCAGTGGGAGGGCACCGGCTCTCATTCTGGGTGCCCTCGAGGCATAGCGAGTCCAGTGAGGAAGGTGTACGGGGCACTGTGCTGGGGACTTGACCCAGGGTGACCCCTCCGGTCCTCAGACACACCCTGAGGCAGAAATGGTTATTACCCGTTTACCCAAAGAAGAAAAGCTAGAATTTCTGGGGCCGATGCAAAATGAAAATGTGAGTCCCCTTTCCAAACTTAAGCATTTTAAGACGGTGACAACAGAGCGTTAAACCTGGTGAGGGTGGGCCCCCTGAGGGGGGGAGTGCTGGGGCCCATCTGCATGTTGTAGAATCTGTTCTGGGTTGACTTTCTGTGCATCTCAGTGTATTATTCACGAACTCCCTAGGTGAGCTGAGGCCGGGACTAGGAACTCTCGTGTCCGGTTTCCAAAAGGCGCCTCGGCCTGTGGAATGGACACTCCTTTCACTTCCATGTCACCCTCTGAGCGCCAGCCTGTGCCAGGCCCCCTCGGCGGCAGGTGAGTCTTGGAGACCCTGGAGGGCAGAATCCTGTAGGCGGGCAGGCCCGGAGTCTGTCGGGGCTGAAAAGTGTCCCCAGGGCCCTGGGGGGGGGTGGTTCTGTGTTGGGAGGGCACGGGAGGTGGCCTAAGTGACACGCAGCTATGAGCTGGGCAGGCGCTGCCTGTGTATGTGGAGGGTAGGGTGGGGAGTGCGGGGGCGGGGCGGGGGAGGGCCCAGAGAATGGTGTGGGGCTGAAGCAGGCAGTTATGAGGATGCAGCCCTGGAGGCAGGTGGCCTGGACACGAGGAGGGCCGTGGAGGAGGCTCGGAGAAGCCTGAGCTGGCTGGCACGGCAGGTGGAGAGCAGCTGGCCTTGTGTGGCTCAGGCCTGACCACAGACAGGGAGCCTGGCGGGCAGTGGTGAGCCGAGGCTGGACCACAGGCCTGGAGGAAGAGCATGGCTGCCTGGCAGGCTCTGAGTGCCTGTGCCACAGTCTCCCTGGTGCAAAGCTAAGCCGTGATGCCAGGTGGGCTCCCAGGTGGAGGGCAGCAGGGACGGGGTCAGCAGGCCCACTGTGCCCTCATGCCCCCTCAGGTTGGCCTCGGAAACTCTGGTGTCCCCAGCCTGGCTGAGGCCTCTGTTCTGGGGAGCCTTACCCCCGAGCTCCGAGAGAAACAGGTAAGAAAAGGCCGGGGAGACCAGGCTGCGGGGTGACCGGGGCAAGGCCCGCCACAGGACTTGGCATGTGATGTGGTGCTGTTACTTTATCAAAACAAAACAGCGGCGTCCGCAGCCAGGCGGAGATTACCAGCACCTGCAGGCAGGGTTTGCAGTGATAACGTCAGCCAACAACAGCCACAGATACCACGCTCCCGGGCTCGGGGCCAAGCTTTATTCCCTGCCCATCACGTGATCCTGTGAAGGGCCGCTACTGCTCCCATGTACAGAGAGGACACCAAGGCTCTGAGGCATTGTGGACCTCCCCAAAGCCAGTGAGGGAGTGGGGTCAACCCAGGCGACTCCACAGCATGTGGGGGACCCGGGTCCCTGCTCTACCACCAGCTCGCCACGGGAGGGAGGACACCTCACTGACCTCTGGGGCATTTCCCACGGGGGCAGGAACCTGACAGGAACCTGAAAGGCCATGAAGAGGCACTTTCCCTGAAGAAGAAAGACACTGTCCTCCAGGGGCACAAAACCCCGCCCAGCCTCACCTGTCAGGGCAACTTTCATTGGCACAATCACGTGATCTTTTAGAGGGCAATTTTCCATATCTATCAACATTTTAAAGCTACACACACTTTGTCCCAGAAATTAAATTCTGGGGGGATTTATCCTGAACGTATGCGAACACATGCACGTACAACTCTACTTACAAACCGAATGGCAGAACTGTGCCTGGTTAGAAAAAAGTCAACCTAAGACTGTACACAACCCCAAGGTGCATTGAGGAGGAACTGGTGTAATCTTTCACATCGATTCTTAAGAAAAACCGAGACGCAGCAGGACACACAGAATACGTTTCATTTTGTAGAATGAAGAGTAACTGTATACACACGCAGCGGTCCTAGGGTTCTGATAAAGCAGTAAGGCGCCTGCCTGCCTGGAGGCGGGCAGAGGTGTCCTTTTCCCAGCATTCGCTCTCTATTCACTGTTTCGATTTGCTTTGCTTTGAGCTTGTGTTTGCTGGCCCATGGTGTCTGCTCAGTTTCTAGAAGGTGTTTTGCTGGGGCCTCACAACAGCATTTGCCACCCAAAGAGGCAAAGTGACTTGGTTTGCCAACCTTCCCCCTGGCCTGGTAAGGGGCCTCTTCCTGCTCATTGTAGATGGGCTGATGTGCTCCCACTGCAAACCCGGAGTGCTCACTCCCCCACACCTGTTTCCCGGGGCCCCTGCAGCCCCCAATAGCTGCCCAGGCATGGCGCCCTTGGAAAGGCCCAGTGGAATAGGGTCACCTGGCATTGGCTCTCTTCCACTGATGCCAGGAGGGTAGAGCAATGGCTGAGATGGAATTCCTTTGGCACTAGCTGCCATCCTTCCTGCTCTGTCTCTGAGGCAGCACATTCTCCACGGGCTGCAAACCTGGCCCTCTCCTTACTGAGCGCCGGCCTCTTTCATCCAAGGGCAAGGCCGTGGAGTTCTGCACAGACTCACTGCCATCACTGTGGCCTCTGAGCTGCTGGGAGCCTAGCTGGGTAGGGCAGGCCCGGCCTGAGGGGTGGGGAGTGGGCGGGGGGGGCGGGGTGGTGGGGGGTAGAGGGTCCTCTCCATTCTGACCTCCAGTTCAGAGGAACAGCGATGTAAACTGAGACATCCTGCCCCAGTTAGCAGCAAGCAATAGGCCCAGGGTTCTCCCTCAGCGGAGAGCCTGCCAGAAAACCAGTCCCGAGGGAAATCTGGAATGGTGTGCAAGTGGGGGCTGCATCCCCATCCGTTCCAGGAGGGCAGTGTTTGCAGCCATTGGTCAAGGTCTGAAACCTGAATTCCAGAACACTGCTGGGGGAGGGGCTGGGGAGCTCTGGGGCAGGCGGCCTGGCCTCTGTCCACAGGGCCTGTCCGCAGGCCTGCACTCCCTCAGCACCTGACCCGGACGATTACAGGCGTTCTGTCCCCAAATCCTAGCGCGGCGCCCCCCTCCCCCAGTATGAACTTTTCAATGCACACATACTCTAAGACACATAAACATGCTGACACACATGAACTAACAGATCCACAGTCTCCACACGAACAAAGATTCCGGACATGTATCTCACTTCTCATGCCTCAGTCTCTGTGCTGAGCCACGGACACACTGCATTCTCACAACCCCATGAGGAACGGCTTATGTTCCCATTTGGCAGACGATAAAACTGTGGCTACGAAGGTGCTTGCCTCGGGCCGGTCGTGGCTACTGAGTGGCACACAGGATGCGATACAGGCGGCCAGGCTCCCACTGTGACCCGCCCTGTGCGTGCCCAGGCCCTGCTGAGCCAACCACGTGCACAGAGGCCACAGCACAGACACAGACCTGGCCCCTCAGCCTTCACAGCCAACGGACAGGTGTCACCAATAGCCGTATTGTTACTATATTAATGACTGACATGGTTACATTATAGACGCAGGAGGTTATTCGCAGGAGGTTATTCCCTCACAATTTCTAAGGCCTGGGCTAGGATTGGGGTAAGAGGGCTACACATTCATTCTTTTTTTTTATAAATACATGCTTAGTTTTTGTTGCTCAGCCCGGGGAGGCGTGGGACAGCCCAGAAATGTTTCTGGGCAGCCCCTGTGACTGGCAGGGGGTATGATTTCCTGTCCCCAACAACACGCGGGTTTCCCAAAGAAGCAGCCGTGGGAAGTGACAACCACTTAAGTCATGGTGGAGGGAGCACTCCCTCCCCATCTCAGTCCCTCCCCAACCGGACAGGGCCTGAGAGCAAGTATGGGGGTGGGGGCTGACCCGGGTTTCTCCCAAGGAGCCCAGTCCGGCCTGGGCGGCCCAGCAACAGCCTGCCTTCCTCTCGGTGCCTAACCTCCGCGCTTCTTCGGAGGCACCGACTTACTGTTTTAGGGGAAAGTTCTGGCCAGACACTCCCCGACCTGCACGCACAGAACACACGGGCGGGCGCGATGGCAGGGCGAGCGGAGGCCTCTCCAGGCCCCCGGCGCACCGTGCGCGCCAAGGCCGGGGCTGCAGGCAGGACCCGCGCCGGTGTGTGTGTGTGTGTGTGTGTGTGTGTGTGTGTGTGTGTGTGTGTGTGTGTGTGTGTGTGTGTGCAGCGGGGGGGGGGGGGGTGCGGAGCGGAGGGCGCAGAGCCCGTGCAAGGGTTCGGGAGCCCCGAGTCCCCCTCCAGGGTGGGGGTGGAGGGGGAGGTGGGGGTGGGGGGCAGGTCCCTCCGGGCGCGGGACAGGGGGCTCCTCCCTGCGACCGGGCTTTGCGAGCCTTGGGACGGCGCGGGGCTCGGCCTGAGCCCGGCGGGCACCGGGTCCCCCAGTCCGGCAGGGACGGCCGTGCCCCGAGTCCTGGGCCGCTGCGCCCTGTGCGGGCCGGGCTGGAGCCGGGCTGGAGCCGGGCCGGAGTTGGGCCGGAGTTGGGCCGGAGCCGGGTACTCACCGGGGCGGCCGGGCGTGGTGGCGTTGAGGCTGCTCATGGGCGGGCCGGGGTCCGGGGCGGCGGCGGGGGCCGGGGCCGGCGGGGCGGGGCGCGGGGCCGGCGCGGACCCTCCGCGGCCAGAGGAAGCGGCCCTGGGTCGGCTGCTCTACGCGGGCCGAGGGGAGGGGCTGCGGCCCAGACAGGCAGACTTCATTCACTTTTTCTGCACACTCGGCTGGTGGGGTTTCCACCCTTTTTAAAAAAAATGCGCTCCCGCCCACTTGGGAACTCTTCCCCCGCGGACTCCAGGTGCCCCGCTCCGGCGGCGCGGGGCTGGGGCTGAGGGCTCCCCTCGAACGGGACACTCCCGATGGGACGGGCTGCCGGCCTGGGCGGACGGTGACCAAGTAGGGACAGACCTGCCTGCATTTTGGCTGCTCTGCCCCGGGGGCGGCCCCTCGCGCCTATGGTTCCGGGCCAGGGGCGTTCTTGCCTGTGGCCCCTAGGGGGCGCTGTCCCAATGCACCACTAACGTTTGGGAAGGATTCACAGCAGAAAGGATGGCCGGCAAAGGCCATGGGCTTTCATTGGATCGCGTTCGTCTGGGCTTCCGGGCAGAGTGGAAGTTTGTGGAAAATCCATTTTACTTAGACAACGAAACACTCCCCTTGGGTTTCGGCACACCGGTTGGTATAATTCCCTCCCCCACGCCCCCCCACCCCGTCCCGCAAAAAAAAAAAAAAAAAAAAAAAAAAAAGAAAGAAAGAAAGAAAGAAAGAAAGAAAGAAAGAAAGGAAGGAAGAAAAGAATGTGGTGTTAAATGTAGCGGCATTCTCCACGCCCAGAGAAAGGAAGGGGCCTCACACTGTCACCCTGGTATTAAGTCGCAGCCCCAGGAGACACCCTGCACTTCTCCCCTCTGACCTCTGAGCCTCCCTGAGGAGGGGATTTCCGTGCGGTTTACCCAGCAGTCAGTCCCCCACGCACCGCTGGGAACCCCCTTCCCTACGGCAACCCCGGGCGGTTCCACTGTCAGCACCAGGTGTGCGTCTGTCCGTGGGAGGGTCCTTGTGGGACACGCAGGCTACCCTGGAGGTGCCCAGGTGCCTGCCCAGCACCCCCCGGGCGGGCCAGCTCCAGCTTCCCTGTGCGGACTGTCTGACGGTGGGAGCGTGTTCATAAGTCTCTAGTTCTATAAGGAAGCACCGCAATGGCTGCTAAGTCTTCCATGCGGGCCATGCCCATGCGGACTTCCAGGGAACTGCGTGCAGAACGCCCTGGCAGGTGTGGGCACCATGGGTTTGTGCCTGGAGGTGTCTGCGTTCCTTGTCTGTGGCATGGAGACAAGAACCTTTCCTTCCAGAGTTTCACAGACAGTGCCTCTAAACGGCGGCGCAGGAAAGCCGCTTGAAGAAGTCAGCAGCAATGACTGTAATAGTTTCACATGCTGCTGGGTAATAATATCCCTTGGGTCAGAGTTCCTACATTAAACAACTTCAGTGACCAGAAATACCGCTGGGGAGCTGGAAGACCCACGGGGTGACCCAGGCAAAGACCCACGGGGTGACCCAGAACAATCCCCGGGGTCACAGCTCACCATGGGAGGACATCTCAGAGGCTCACTGACGGCCCATGGCCTTTGACAACCAGAAGAAGTATTTAATTTCTCAGACTAGGACAGGTTAAAAACACCAAAACATAACAAGAATTCCTTAGAGAGAGGATGCCCAAAACCAAAGCAACTAACTGACCACAGTCTAAAGCTGGACAAACTGTAGAGATGGGAGGTAAGAGCCAAGTGACATTCTCTGCCAGCCAGAGCCCTGGGCCCAGCCAGGAACCGGGTGTGATGGCGCGGGCAGGCCAGGAGCCGGGCGTCGGGCTCCAGGAGCCCCGTCTGGGTTTAGCTTCGCTGCCTTGGAGCTGGGTGCCCTTCAACATGAACCTCTCTGAGCCTCCATTTTCTCATCTACGGAACCGGAGCCTTCTGCGAGGTGAGGTTGTGGTGGGTAGCAGTACATCAGATAGCAGTTAATGAACGGGATCCTACAGTGTCTTCCCTGGCACAGGGGCTCGTGGTAGTATGCAGTGGGTCCCCTCTTCACCAGGGACGCCCTTGGGTTACAGTAAGGACCTCAGGCCATTCTGCAAAGAAGGTAAATACCACCGAGGGAGTAGTTTACCTAGTAGGGAAATGTTCGATATATTTTAGGAGATTTAACCATGGAAGTGTCTAATTTTACAGAAATGAAGGCTATTTTAAAGAGGTAAATAATTCTAAGAAAAACTAGATTATATTTATCTGAAATGCATCATTAGTGTGTTTCTGTGTTGGGTATTTATTAATGGAGTAGAAAGAACTCAGCTATATTTTGTAACAATAAAATGGTTCTTGTCTCATTTAATTCCCATAAAGACAGACCAAGAGGATACTGTCAAGGCCCATTGTTAAAAGTGAGTGGCCTGAGTGGCAGCAGTGACAGCCTGCCGAGGCTGCAGGGAGGGCTGAGGCCTCGCTGGCGCTTTGTGGGGCCACAGGAGGCGGGGATGAGCTGCGGAGCCCTCCGAGGGGTGAGAGGTGGTGGAGCCAGGGAACCGTGTGCTCCTCCCAAGCACTGCCGGCAGGTGCTGCCCCGGGGAGGGTCTCAGCTGCCTTCTCTCCTCCCAAAGGAACACGCCCAGGGCTGCCCCTCTTGGGAGGGATTCTGTCTTCCCACTGTGAGCTCTCCAGGTGGGGGTGGGATCGCTAAAACTTTTGCTCTTCATCAAAGTAGCAGGTGCTCTCTGTGCAGAAAATTAAGAGAAGAAAAACAAACCCAACAACTGCTCATAATCTCCAGCACCATAAGGGATGTTTATTTCAAGCTGGCGTATGTGTTTGGGAAATTTGCTTCATGCAACTGAGATTTTCCTAAATGTACGCTTTTGAGTGCTGAGCTTTTGCTACCAAACATTATGCCACAGCCATTCTCCCACATGGAAGGGTAGAAGCTCTTTAATTTGTTGTAATTACCTAATTGTTTCCTTTCCTTTGCCAGTTAAACTGTGCATTATAAAGCATGTGAACGTAAATACCTGTATTTCATGTTTTTTTGTTAGCCTGCGATCCAACAATGTAATTACTGGGTCAGAGGTTAGGAGTGTTTCAAACTTGGATGCATTCCTGGGTTGTGGCTGCAGCAGTTTGTATTCTCAGCAATCAGTGATGAGATGTACCAATGCTCACTTCAGAGCCTCTTGTCAGAATTAAGTATTAGATTTTAAGTAAAAAATAATTTATGTAGATGACAAACATTTGAAATTATTTGTTTGTACTTTCTTGATTACTAGCAAGGTTGAGTATACTGTCAGGCTCATTTATAAATTGCAAATTCTTTCAGGTGAATATTTTGTTCCTCCTGTTTCCTCAGTCAGAGATGGTTAATGTTTTTCTTATTAATTTATTTGAACGCTTTATACACAAAAGACAATACCACCTTTTCATGTGTATTGCGAATGTATTTTCCTTGGACATTTTCCTGTTCTTGTGTGTGAGTACAGAGGCCGAGTTAGACTTATCCATTGGCAAGTCAGCTCTTTTAAGAAAATCAAATTGTGGCCCTCGCCAGTTTGGCTCAGTGAATAGAGCATCATCCTGCGGACTGAAGGTCCTGGTTTCAATTCCAGTCAAGAGGTAAAGGGCACGTGTCCGGGTTGTGGGCTCCATCAACAGTGGGGAGCACGCAGGAGGAAGCGATCAATGATTCTCTCTTATCATAGATGTTTCTCTCTCTCTCCCTTCCTCTCTGAAATCAATAAAAATGTATTTTAAAAAAGAAAACCAAAAAGTGGCTATGCATATTTTAAGAGTCATGGAGAGAAGCAACAGCCTGTCACAGGCTGTGGGTGCGGAGAGTGCGAGGGGCATGGGGAGGCGGGTCCAGGGAAGCCAAGAGCAGAGACCTGGGCTCCAGGGGCTGGGGGCTCCGGCCCTGCAGCCTTGGCCTGGAGCCCTCCCTTCCCGCAGCACCAGGTCTCCCTGAGGAGAAGCTGTGAGTAAGGAGGCTGAGGCTGAGAGGCAGCAGGGCTAGTGCTGCGGCCAGGACTGAACTGCCGGCCCCTCTCCTCTGCTTGTTACCAAAGGCTGGTGCTCAGTGTGCGGGGCACAGAGGAGGGCCAGTTGATGAGGTTGTGAGAGCCAGAGCTTCCTGGGGGCCCTAACTTCCAGGGACACCTCATTCGGGGGTACATCTTTTAGCCTCTGGCTATCTCATAACCCACTGTCTCCCTGAGGAAAGAGGGGCAGTCTGGGGACCTGTAGGACCTCCCGGCAGGGTTCTGGGAAGGTCCGATGTGACATAGGCAAAGGGGCACACATGGTGGACAGCACTGAAGCCGGCCTGCTGTGGACTGGACTGGAACAGTGAGGAAGCCTCAGACTGGAGAAAAGGAAGAAGGAAGCAAGAAAGGACAAATGTCAGGGGAGGGCTGGCTTGAATCTCAGGCAGAGAAGAGGAGTGAGTCTGAAGAAGGACGCTGCTTACTGCTCAGCCCATGCTGCTTGCTGTTCTGAGCCTCAGGAGGCATGTGAGGTGGGCATCCCAGCAGGGGTTGGAGTGCACAGACAGCGAGCACCTAGCAGTGAGCACCTAGAAGGACCCAGGCCTCCCGCACTGCCCACCCTGTGTGCTTGCTGCGATGTTAGGGCATTCCATTGCCGGGAAGTGGGCTTTGTTTTGCTTGTCTGGTTTTCCTTTTTTCCCTTCTTCATTTTGTAAAAAAGGAAACTGAGGAACAGAGAGGTGAGGGAACGGCTCATGCTCCCCAGCTCCTCAGTGACAGCTCAAATATGAGCCCGGGTTGTCCAAACCCAAATCTCTGCCAGTTCTCCTCGCATCCCTCCAGCAGCCTGGAGGCCCTGGAGCCATCCCTGGTGCCACCCTCAGCCTGGGCTGCTCAGGCTGGTGGCCCTGAGCACAGGGGAGCAGGCAGGAAGCTGCGGAGAAAGCCTTGCCCCGTGTCCCCATCAACGCGCAGAGAAATGGAAATCTCATTAATTAGCGAGTGCATTGCCAACTTCCCGGAAGGTGTGTTTGGATCACAGCCCTTCTCCTTTGGGTACAAGTTGTTGGTGTGGAAACTGAACTAAAATTCGCATTTCAGCTGCTACCAACTGAACTCTGAGTCCCCTACAGGAAGGAGGCCACTTCCTCCCGAGAGCTTTGCTGTGGCTTTTGTCCTCTTTCCCTGAGGAGAGAGGAAGAGGGGTGTGTAGGTCTGTGACCTAGAAGGGGTAGCTGGAACGGTAATTCATCTGCCAGACTTTCTGTGAGTCCCACATGTTTTATCTTACTTAGTCCCAGGACAATCTGGGCAAGGAAAGAGCAGGGTGGGAATGTGGCCCACACGGATGCTTATTCCTGGCTCACCACTCGCCACTTTGCTGAGGGACTTTGCCTCCATTAGTCTCAGGTGCAAATGAGGTCAACGGAGATGTGCTCTGCAGGTGGCGCAGGTGCCAGGGAGGCCCACCCATTGGTTAAGGTGACAAAGACTAAGGCTTCCCAGCACTCACTCAGAAAACTGCAAAACTATGCTGTGAACCACACACACACACACTCACACACACACACACACACACACACTCACACACACACACACACACACACACACACACACACACACACACACAGTGTGCCATGGTCACAAGCAGATGTAACTGCCCTCCTACAGATGGGGCTGGCCATGCACAGGTCACAGGACCATAGTGTGTTCATGTAGTGTTCTCATGTGTCTGTTTCTTCCAATGTATAGCTCAAGACAATAAATAGACTTAGCCTATGTTGTACTTTCTGCCTTTCAACAGGCCGTTACAATGATATTTTAAATGGATAGGTAATAAAAGGAAAAACTCACAGAGTGAAGAGGCTTATATGCAGGATAGTTCAAGAATTCCTGGAGGCTGGATGAGGGAGAGCAGGTTAAAGGGAAGAAATAGAGAGATGGAGGCTCCAGCCTAGAGGAAGGCTGGCGAGGCCGGCTGCAGGGTAGCCTTGGTGTGTGTGTGGGGGTGGGTAAAGGTGGGGGGAGGAAGGATGGTGAAGGGTGAGAGTGGAAAGGCTAAACCCCTCAGAGCCACAGGGCCCTGGGCTCAGAGGTGGCAGGTGGGAGGTCGGGGGTTGAAGGTGGGGATGAAGGCCCATTTGGGGTGAGGACAACCCATCCCCACTTACCCACCTTTGGGTACAAAATGTCAAGCTGGCCACAGAAGTTGCCTCTAGGGACAAAAATGTGTGGATGTCTCTCAGGTAATGAAGAAACTGCAAGAGAATCAAGGCTGCTGACGCTGGGCGAGTCTCTTTCAGCAAAGCCCTCCTCTTGCTGGGATCTGGCTGTCAGGAAGCCCCTCCCACTCATCCTAAAGCAGAAACAGCGTCACCCTGAAACACAGGCCCCTCAGCCAGTTCCTCCAGGTGAAGGGCCACCTGGAGACATGGGTTTAGGCGGCAGAAGAGGACGCCCCTTAGCTTCTTTGGATAATCAGCAGGCGTGGAGAGATGAGTGTATACGACAACCTAGTCAGACAGGAGAAGGAGAGCGTGGGAGAAAAGGGCACACTAACCCAGTGAAAGAAACAATTAAGAAGGGAACTTAAAAGAAACAAAGGGACAAGGAAAAACTTTAATATGCTTAGAGACTTGAGAAAATATTAAAACCATAAAATCAGAGTAGTGTGCTATGAAAAAGAAAAGAATAAGAAAGAATTCCTGAAACAATACAGTGGCTGAAATGAAAATTCAATCCAAAGCTTGAAAATTAAGGCTAAAGAAATTACAAGAGAAGAGCAAAACAAGACAGGGGAAAAACGAAGGATGATATAGAAAGGCCAACTACTATGAACTTCTCAAAGAGGGAATAGAAAATCACATACAAATCTTATGAAGAAGAAAAGAGGAACAAAGAGAAGGAAACAGCAGAGCTGCCGAAGGCCACAGGACTGCGGACTGGAAGGGCTTAAAAACGGTGTTTACATGTTATGAAACTTCAGAACAACATGGTAAAGTGAAGATTTTTAAAGGCTTTGAGAGCCTGGTGGGTGGTGGGTGGGCGGCAGGGTGCCTTCCACCAGAAGAATGAAGTCAAACAGCCTATGAAACAGGCTGAGGGTGACTTTGAACCTCAAATTTTGTACTTGGCAAAAAAATAAAATAAAAAAAAATCAATGGTCTTAGGGGAAAAAAAAGATATCTTTGGATATGTAAAGACTAAAAATGTTTACTTCTTACAGAGGAGAAAGCTGTTGGAGAATAAAAATTTGTCAGAACAAGGCAGATGCCTAGCCAGAGGAGCCGTGGGTCCAGGGATGGTGGGTGCGGTGGTAGGGCAGACAGGGAGGTTCCAGGGCTTTCCCTCAGTTCTGGAGGATGGAAGCTGTCAGGAGGGATAATATGTTGCAGGAGGCAAGAGGGTTGAGGAACTAGATACTCCTGAACATGTGGTGAGAATGCACACTTTGCTACCCCTCCAGGAAAAAAGAAATGTTGACTAAAAGCCCAATAAAGCAAACAAAAAACTACACAAATAAGTCATGGTCTGAATAGGAAGCACGATTTTGAGCTACTGATGAAGTACTAGTATGAGAAACGATCATTCATTTCACCACAAGTCGGGGCGCACTTTCTTTTGGGAAATGGAGACCCCAAGAACAGGAAACACAACCCTCCCACACCACTGGGCTCTGCAATGGGAACAGTTCCTTAGCGACCACACAAACCCATGGCTAGCTGGTATTCCTGTTCTGAACAAGCCTGAGAAAACAAACAATGACAGCTAGGATTGCTGGCTGCAGCTTCTGATAACAATGACATTTTACAGATCCTGGTCCGCAAGTCCTAGCTGACAGAGGGGGAAGGGGGATCTTGAGAAAAGGGAAGAATGTGGGTATTCTCACTTCACACAGAGGGCATTGAGATATCGATGGCATCAAGGTTGTCTGCCCTAAGGATCGTGCTGAGTTACAAAGACAATCATGCGACTCACCATTTGGAGAAGGAGGGGAAAGGAATTGGTGCCCAATGCTAATGTGCTACCATTTCTTATAAAGCGAGGTTAGTCAGGACCCTGGAGGGACAATGATGAACAGCCTGGTTGGGAGGAGCATCATCCTGTACAGGTTGTAGGTTTGATTCTCCGTCAGGGCATATACCAAGATTGCGAGTTTGATCCTTGGTGGGTGTGTGTACAAGAGGTAACAGATCAATGTTTATCTCTCACATTAATGCCTCTCTTTCTCTCTCTCTCTAATAAAAACATATCCTCAGGTGAGGATTTAAAGAAAAGGATGACTGTAGAGAGTTTAGAGGGGCTGGTCTGGTATCTTAGGATGAACACCAGGCTCAGGGTTAGAGTGCAGGGGAGGAACAGGTTATGAGGGCTGGGCCTGGGCAGGGCCCAGTGTGGGGCCTCCTGACAGTGGCTGTGTTGGAGGGTCATGGCCTCACAGAGCCACAGAGGGAGGTGGCAAGGGGAGGCTGTGGAGCAGCTATCGGACTTCTCTGTCCTCCTGCCTGGTACTGGGGCCTTCTTTGGTCTAACGGTTAGACCTTTCTCTTCAGCCACCACCCAAGTTCAAGACATATCAAGGAAGGATAGAAAATACCTGGAGACTCTAACCCAACTGGACGCTCTTCTGATGAGCCCTTACCAGGTGAAATCAGGACACTTTGTTAGCAAGCCGAAAACTAAAATATCAAGAAGATAGCTGGCTAAGAAAATGGGCTTGACTTAAGAAGATGAAATTAGCAGCAATTCATTTATATCCCTGACTTTGTTTCAAAAAACTACACATTGGCAGTGCCAAAGAAACATACTGAGATCCGTCTCAGCCCAGCTCTGCCCACAGCGTGACTTAAGGCGGAGTGTCTCAGTGTCTGTGATCAGTTCATGGCTGGCTCTGAGCACTGCATCCAGGCAAGTCCAGCTGAAGCTCTGAGTACAAATGATACCCTGCCTTCTCCTGGTTTACCTTACAGAATACTATCCGTGGGCACCCCTTTCTCTTCAGCCACCACCCAAGTTCAAGCTTCCCAGTTCCCTCATCCCACTCAGCTCCTAAATCATTACTGGAAGACTATCACCCATTCTCCCCGACTTTCCAAAACCTTCCACAGGTGCTCCAAAACTCAGTCCTACCAGCAGGACTGTGTTCCGTGACCTTTTTGCTAAATGTTACTTTCATGTTCTTGCTCTTCCAAAAGCCTGGTTTTCCCTAGTGACATTCCTTCCTCTTTAGTCCTCTCTAGTGGAGATTGTTTGGTTTTACTTGTTTGTCTGTATGTCAATGTCTACATTGAGGTCAACATCTATGCACATCACACACTACTCAGGAGGAGGTGGCTCTCTGGGCAGTAATAGAGCATGCATTCGACTTAGAAGATGCCAAATTGTTCTCCAAAGTGCCAGATTCCATCGCCACCAGTGGGGTGTGGAGTTTTTTTTTATACACCTGCCAATCACTTGGTATTTTGGAGTCTTTCAAATTTACTTACTCTGTCTGCTGTGAAGAGCATTTCATTGTGCTGTTAATTGGCATGAATAAATAAATAAATAAATAAATAATAAATCCGATAAGATGACAGTTGTCTGCACACTCTAAAAAACTACAAAGTGCTCATGGGGAGTTAGATGAGCTGCTGGAAAGGCCTTGGTCTGAACTTGGTCTGAACTTGGTGACATTGGACTAGATACTTTCTCTCTTTGATTTGTAGCTTCTCAAATATAACGTGGGCATACCAACTCTCACCTTAGATTTGTGGTGAAAAATCAAAATAATAGTGACAGGGAGAAGGAGAAAAATGGTGGTTGATTAGGCAGAGCTGCTGTGCACATCCTCTTGGAGACAGGCTGGAAATACACCTAAACTGGAGAACATGCACCTGGAATTACTAGCTAGGTTCCTGCTGAGGAGGAGACATATCCAGAAGGACAGAAAACACCTGGAGAACACAGATGGGCAAGGTCTGGGGAGGAGCTTACCCAGCTTCCAGGGTACAGGTCTCAGGTGCAGAGTGAGGCAGGAGCACTGGGCTAAGGGAGGGTCTGCTCCCTCAGAGAAGGGCCCAGAACGCAGGCTGGGCTTCACAGCCCAGAGCACCAGAACAAAGAAGAGACCATGGCCCCCATAATATCCACCAAGAGAGGCAGGGCTGCTGGCCATGGAGGAGCCTGGAGTAGGCAGGCCAGAGCCAGGCAGGGAGAAAGCCAGTTTCCTTTCATCTGTTTGTGTCTTTGTTTGTTTGTTTTTAACCCAGAGGACAGGCTTCCTCATTGGCAGCTACTCACCAGGGCCTTGGTGCAGGGAGGGAGATGTGGACTGGGTGCCTGAGGAGAGACTGGGGTGGGGAGCATTGCAGGGAGACCTGGAAAAGCAGCAGCCAGGAGGATGCAGTCACAGCCCCCAAACCAAAATGGCCATTGTTCCTGAGAGGGGCTGGCTGCTCCCCATAGCCACAGGGCAGGAGAAGGAAAAACCCTCTCTCTAGGGAATACAGCCCACCCACCCTCAGGAGGCCTCATGCCTCACCCTGCACTGAAGCTTTTCAGAGAAAACAGACACAGAGGCCAAGCCTAAGGGTTGAAAGGTCTCAGGAGCATCAGTGCCTGGATCGGGGGCGGGGCTGTCAGCCCCACAGTCCTGGGCACCAGCTGGTGCTTCCCCCACAAGGGGAGCTGAGAGGAGCTCCATGTCTCCAGCTGCCCCGCTGGTCCCCACCCAGGACCTCTGCCCACGTGCAGAGGAGCAGCTCTGGGACAGGAAAACACACCCACCACATTCCCTGAAAGCCAAACAGCCCCTCCCCACTAAGGCCCTTTCAGAAACAGACTTTTGGTGATGAAGATTGACAGCTGGCTAACAGGCAAAGCTTGCAGAAGAGGGAAGGCAGGGCCTGACAGTGGTCAGCATGCAAGTTACTCTGAGGAAGCCCAGGAGAGTAGGTCCCAAAGAGAGAAGCCCTGGGGCAAGCACACTCAGAAAGGAACACACCTTCACTTTTCCCTTTCTCTTTTTCTCCCTTTTCCTTTCTTTTTCCCCATTACAACCTTTTTTCTCCTTCATTTCTTTTTCTCCTTTTGAATCTTCTTTATCTGTCTACTTTATTGATTTGTTACTATTCTAGTCTCTGTTGTTTTGTTCATATATCTGATTTTCCTCTTCCCTTTTCCTACTGAATTTTTTCTCTTTTTTCTGTTTTTCAATACTCATTCACCACTCACCCTCCCCCCACTTTACTTTCTCTCCTGCATTGCCATATTTTTCCTTTTCTTGTTGTAGGTCTATCTGCTTTCTCCTCTATTTTATTTTTCAAAATGTTTTTTTCCCTTTCTTTTCTTCCTCCTTTATTGTAAATAATTTCCTTTTCATATTTCCCAACTGCTTTATTATTTTCTTTATTTCTGATCTGTGTCTACATATTTCACCCCCCCCCCCCTTTTTTTGTTTGTGCTTTTGTTTGTCTGTTTGTATTGTTTTGTTCCCACCTCACATATTTTTCTTTCTTTTACTATCATTCTTGCTCTCTTTTCTCTTTCCTAATTCTCTCTTCTCTGGTGGTTACTTATGTGGTGCTATCAGGGTCTTTGTATGCTTTTGTGCTGTTTCTTTTGTTTCATGTGTTTTTTTTTAAAATATATTTTATTAATTTTGTACAGAGAGGAAGAGAGAGGGATAGAGAGTTAGAAACATCGATGAGAGAGAGTCATTGATCAGCTGCCTCTTGCACACCTCCTACTGGGGATATGCCCACAACCAAGGTACATGCCCTTGACTGGAATTGAACCCGGGACCTTTCAGTCCCCAAGCCGACGCTCTATCCATTGAGCCAAACCGGTTTCGGCTTGTTTCATGTTTTGTTGTGTGGCATTTTGTCCTGTTTGGTCAGCACCTGCACAACAGCTCTCATGATGTGGTCGGGTGTGAGCCACATAGTCAGACAGCCTGGGAGGAGGCTCCACCCACAGAGGGACAACAGTATTCAAGCTAATAACTTCAGCAGGAGAACTAAAAAACCTTAAGTAAGGGGCTTTCCCAGGGCACCCAGCCAAGGAGATCTAAGAGGCTGCAGCACTGGGTCCCATAAAACACCTACTATATAAGCCCACCCCACAAAGTCGGAGGCATAGCAGTTTGATCAAATACAAATACAAGGGACAGCAAAAATGGAAAGGCAAGTAAACAACCCTAAATGAAATAAAAGGAATTGTCAGAAAAGGAAATACATGATATGGAGGCAAGCAATTTGTCAAAGAATTCAGAGTAATGATAATAAGGGTACTCAAAAACCAGTGAGAACTACAAGCAACTTACTGAGAATTATAAGGGACTTAATGAGAGCTATACCAACATGAAAAGAGAGCTTGAAACAATAAATAAGAATCAATTGGAAATGAGGAATGACATAGCTGAAATAAAGAACACCCTGGAAGAATTCAACAGTACATGAGAAGAAGCTGAGGACTAAATTAGCGAATTAAAAGACAAGGTATAAAAAAACCCATTCAGAGCAACAAATGGAAAGAAAAAAAGCAGGAGAGTCTAAGGGAGCTTTGGGACAATGCGAAAGTTAATAACACTTGCATTATAAGGGAACCAGAAAGAGCTGAAACTGAGACAGAAATAGAGAATCTGTTTGTAGAAATAATGGCAAAAAATTCTCTAACCTGGTGACGGAAAAAGTCACTTAGTTCAGGAATCACAGAGATCCCCAATCAAGAAGAAGCCCCAAAGACCCACACCAACACACATAATATTTAAAATGGCAAACAATAAAGACATAGAAATGACCCTAAAGACTGCAAGAGAGAGAAAGTTACTTACAAGACAACTCCTATTAGACTGTCAGCTGACTTCTCAGTAGAAACACTTCAGGCCACAAGGGAATGGCATGAAGAATACAAAGTAATGAAAACCAAACCAAAGGACTGAACTGAAGACTACTCTATCTAGCATGGCTATCATTCAAAATTGAAAGTAAAATAAAGTGGTTTGCTGAACAAAAAACCTTAGTTAAAATACTTTGTTACCACCAAAGCTGACCTGTAAGAAAGCCTAAAGGGACTGTTGTAAGAGAAAGAAATTTGGGAAAGAGAAGGACACAGGGTAGGGGGTATGAGAGATCAACCAAAGGACTTGCATGCATTCATATAAGCACAACACATGGACATAGGCAGTAAGAGGATGAGGGCATGTGGTAGAGGGGTGGGAATAGCTGGGGAGAGGTCAATGGGGAAAAAAGGAGGCATATGTAATACTTTAAACAATAAAGAATTAAAAAAAGAGGAACACAGGCATAAAGAATAAGAAGGGTCAGGAAGAGAAAATGGCCATGAATAGACAGCAGTGCACCTCTTCTTAGGACCAGGCTAAAAAAAAAAAAAAACTAAATTGGAGAACATCCACCCTGAATTAGCAAATTAGACACAGCTGAGGAGACAATTTTCAATAAGGAGGGGCAGAGGACACCTAGAGAACTGCTGCTTACCAGCCATAACACACGTGGAACCAACACCATGCCCTGACAGTGAGTGGTAGGCTCCCAGACGTCTGCAGGAGTATGTGCCAACAGAGCAAGCTCCTACACCAGGCCTCCCACCACCCTGCTGAGACCCAGCATCCTAGAATCCAGCTCCAAGACCCCCGCCCTGAGTGCAAGCCCTGGGCTCCAACCTCCACCCTGGAACCCAGAGCAGTGCTGCCAACATGACTCAGAGCCACCCAGTGCCCACTCCATCCTGAACCCCAGGACCTGCTGCTGGGGCAACCCAGAGCAATCCAGAACACGTCCCACTCCCAGATAGCACAGACTATGCAACCCAAAGCAACTGGGGTCTGCTCTTCCCTGGTCCCCTGGAAAACCCTGCTGGGGTGACCTGGAGCAATTCATGCCCACTGGACTCCAGCCTGAAGGGGTGACCCAGTGCATGCCTCACTCAGGGCCACAAGGAAACTCTGATTGTGTGACCAAGAGCAACCTGTGCCTGCTTCCCACTGGCCCCCGGAAGAGTTCTGCCATGCCATCCAGAGCAACCCAATGTGCACCTCACTCTCAGCTACCCAGAGCAACCTGCCCCTGCTCCACACTGAGGAGGAGCAAATTGGAGCAACCCAGTGCACATCTCACTCTGGGCTATAAGTAAGTGAGGACTGTGTGACTCAGAGCCCACTCCACCCTTAGCCCAGGGTCTTGCTGCTGGAGCAACCTGGAGTGTCCCAGTGCACACTCCTCTCAGGCCATAGGGGAGCTCTGACTTGCAACCCAGAACAACCTGCACTCACCTCTTCCCAGCCCATGGGATGGTCACCCAGGAGTGACCTGGAACAAGTGGTGGCCCAGCCAGGGGTCACAGGACCATGCTGCAAGTGCACTTCCAGAAGGACCTAGGGTGTCACCCTCCACAAGTACTGGGGCCGCACAGCGAATTGCATGCCAGAGGGCTTTGGGTCCTCACAGGAAGTTGTACACCAGAGGAATTATGCACATGCTCCCAATACCCTGAGCATCTGAAGCAGACAACTGAGGGACCAGATTTATGGGATAAGGAGATATAACTCAGAGCAGAGATGATAAAGGCATGAGACTCAAGCCAGACCCATCCTCTGGGCTAACAATTTCTGGACCATTGCCCTGATAGAATCTTCCATCTCTCAAACCCCAAGCAGAGTGCTCAGGGCCAAAAAGAGACAGCAAACATGTGGAGACAAAGAAAAAAGCCCCCCCCCCCTACCCCCGCCGCGCCGCGCTGAAGAAAGAAAAGGAGGAATCACCAGAAAAGAAACTAAATAAAACAGAGGCATGTAGTATGTGAGAAAAATAATTCAGAGTAAGGGTACTACAGTTCATAAACCTGATGGATGAGAAAATAAAAAAACTTATGTAAGAATCAAGAGGAAATAAAAAGTGATAGTGCTACAATAAAAAACACAATTGAAGGTTTCAACAATAGACTAGAAGAAGCAGTGGACTGAATCAGTGAGTTAGAAGATAGGGCAGAAAAACACACCCAATCTGAATAGTAATTGGAGAAAAAAAAATTAGAAAGCAGGAGGAGAGCCTAAGGGAACTTTGGGACAGCATTAAAAGAAGTAACATACATATAATAGGGGTGTCAGAAGGACAAGAAGAGGAGCAAGGATTAGAAAATTTATTTGAAGTAATAATGACAGAAAACTTCCCTGATTTGGGGAAGAAAATGTCACATGAACACCGAGAGCCCCAAACAAGATTAACCCAAAAAGACCCACACCAAGACCATCATAATTACAATGGCAAACATTAATGACAAAGAGAGAATCTTAAAGGCTACAAGATAGAGACAGAGAGTTACCTACAAAGGATCTCCCATTTGATTACCAAATGATTTCTCAATAGAAACACATCAGGCCAGAAGAGAATGGAACAAAGTATACAAAGTGATGCAAAACAAATGACTAAATCCAAGAAAACATTATCCAGCTAGGCTATCATTCAAAATTGAAGGGAAAATCAAGAGCTTTGCAGACAAAGAAAAGGCTAAGGGAGTTTATCATTACCAAGAGAGCAATGCAAGAAATACTAAAGGGACTGTTGTAAAAAGAAGAAATAGAAAGGAAAGAAGGAACACAGGCATAAATAATAAAAATGGCCACAAACAAGTGCCTATCAATAATAACTTTAAGTGTTAATGGACTAAATGCTCCAATCAAAAGACATTGAGTGGCTGAATGGATAAGAAGAGATGACCCATAAATATGCTGTCTACAAGAGAGCCACCTCAGACTAAAAGTGAAGGGACAGAAAAATATTTTTCAGGCAAACAGAAATGGGGGGGAAAAAAGTTAGAGTAGCAATACTCACATCTGACAAAGTAGACCTCAAAGTGAAGGCCATAACAAGAGATAAGGAAGGCCACTTTCTAATACTAAAGGGATTGATACAACAAGAGGGTATCACTCTGGTAAACATATGTACCCAATGGAAGAGCAGCTAAATAAAAGAAAAACTGATGGAAGATATCAAGGGAGAGATTTACAGCAATAAAATCATAGTAAGGGATTTTAATACTCTACTAAATGACTAACTAGATCAGATGGACTTAATTGACATCTTCAAAACATTTCACCCCAACGCTATAGAATGTACATTCTTCTCAAGTGCACATGGGACATTTTCAAAGACAGACCATGTATTGTGGGACACAGGCACAGTCTCTTCAAATTCAAGAAGATTGAAATCATATCAAGCATCTTTTCAGATCCCAATGGCATAATATTAGAAATAAAGTACAATAAAAACAATAAAAAAAATTCAAATACTTTGAGGTCAAATAGATTTGTGCACCATTGGGGTCCCTCTACTTGACCTGCACCTTCTCACAATCTGGGACCCCTGGAGGGATGTTGGATAGCTGGTTTTGGCCTAATCCTTGCAGGGCCAATCCAGACAGGAGAGAGCCCAATTCTATGTGTTGAGCATCTGTCCCCTGGTGGTCAGTGCAGTCATAGCGGGCAGTCAACAGGTCATTTGGTTGTTCGGTTGTTTGGACTTTTATATACAGTAGGTCCTCTTGTTATGTTGGAGATCCGTTCTTATAGCACAACATAAAGAGATTTTTTGCCATAAGTTGGAATCCACCTACATAAACACTTATCATTCACATGGAGCACATACACAGCAGTAATGAAGTGAAACAGTAAAAAAACTTAAAAGAAAGATAACAATTCCTGACATTTACTTGTGGTAAATAAATAATTAAAAATATAAAGCACATATGGACATATGTCAAAATGACAGAACTTTTTTTGTGTTTTTTTTTTTTAAATAAATAAATGGGAGATGGTGACGTAACCATAAAACAACATACGTTGAGTCCAATGTAACCCAAGGACTATCTGTGTATAGACAGTATTACAGATATCTCTCCTTTCCTCCCCTCTTTACCTCCATCTTTCCAACCTCTACCCACCACCCCATGTTTTCACTTTCCTACTGCCCGTGTCCATGGGCTATGCCTACAAGTATATAAGATCTTTGGTTTATCTCTTCTCGTCACCCCAAACCCCCTTGGAGGTATGTTAGTCTGTTCCATGCATCCTCACTTCTGTCTTGTTTTGTTGGTTAATTTATTTTACTCATTAAATTACTCATTAAACTAATATACAAGTAAGTGAGATCATTTGATATTTGTCTTTCTCAGATTAGCTTATTTCACTTAGCATAATATTTTCCAGGTCCATCCATGCTGTCCCAAAGGGAAAGAGATCCCTCTTTTGTAAAGTTGAATAGTATTTCAAAGTGCAAGTTTCTCACAGTGTTTTTATCCATTCATGTATTGTTGGGCACTTGAACTGTTTCCAAATCTTAGCTATTGTAAGTAATGAACACAGAGGTGCATATTTTCTTTCTGATTTGTGTTAAAAACTTCTCAGGATGTATTCCTAAAAGTAGAAAAACTGGGTCAAATAGCAGTTCCATTTTCAATTTTTTGAGGAGACTCTATACTGAATCCCTAGTGTCTATACCAGTCTGCATTCCCACCAGCAGTGTTTCCTTTTCTCCACATCCTCACCAGCACTTGTTTGTTAATTTATTTTTTAAATAAATATTTTATTGATTTTTTATAGAGATGAAGAGAGAGGGATAGAGAGTTAGAAACATCGATGAGAGTATCATCGACCAGCTGCCTCCTGCACACCCCCTACTGGGGATGTGCCAACAACCAAGGTACATGCCCTTGACCGGAGTCGAACCTAGGAACTTTCAGTCCGCAGGCTGGCGCTCTATCCACTGAGCCAAACCGGTTTCTGCTATTTGTTAATTTATTGATGGCAGCCTTTCTGGAAGGTGTGAGGTGTTACCTCATTGTCTTTTAGTTTGTATCTCTCTGATGATTTGGGATGGTGAGCATTTTTTCATGTCTCTTGACCATCTCTATGTCCATTTTGGAGAAATGTTTATTCAGGTCTTCTGCCCATTATTTCATCGGGTTATTTGTTTGCCTTTTTTTGACTTGTATGAATACATACATATATAATCTTTGGTTATTATCCCTGTATCAGATGCATCATTGGCAAATATGTCCTCCCATTCAGTGGGTTCCTTTTTCATTTTCTTAATGGATTCTTTTGCTGTTCAGAAACTTTTTATTTAGATGTAGTCCCATTTATTTATTTTCTCCTTCGTTTCCTTTGCCCTAGGAGATGTATCCATAAACATATTGCTATGTGAGAAATCTGAGATTTTACTGCCTATATTCTCCTCTAAGATTTTTATGGTTTCATGACTTACATTTAAGTATTTTATTCATTTGAGTTTATTCTTGTGTGTAGTGTAAGTTGGTGATCTAGTTTCATGTGTTTGTATGTGTCTGACCAGTTTTCCCAACACTGTTTATTGAAGAGACTGTCTTTACTTCCTTGTATGTTCTTGCCTCTTTTAGTATGGGCATCTAAGTGACGTTATTTCTACCAATTCATTGACACACTATATTCTTCCACTTGTTTATATCCCCTTCTATCTCTTTTTTCAATGTTCTATAGTTTTCTGAGTGAAGGTCTTTTAGGTCCTTGGTTAAGCTTATTCCTAAGTATTTTAATTTTTGTGTGCAATGGTAAATGGCATTACATTTTAGTTTCTCTTCCTGAGAGTTCATTATTGGTATATAAGAATGCCAATTATTTCTGGGTGTTGATTTTGTATTCTGATACATTGCCATATTCATTTATTAAATATAACAGTTTTTTGGTTGAATCCTTAGCATTTTCTATGTACAATATAATGTCACTTGAGAATATTTATAGTTTTACAACTTCTTTTCCAATTTGAAAGCCTTTTATGTTTTCCTCTTTTTTGATCACTATGGCTAGGACTTCCAGTGCTATGTTGAATAAGAGTGGTGAAAGCAGACCATTTGTTTCTGTTCTTAGAGGAAATGATTTTATTTTTTGCCCATTGAGTATGATGTTGGCTATTAATATGTTGATATATGACCCCTCTATTCCCACTTGGCTGAGAGTTTTCATAAAAAAAGTATGTTTGATGTTGTCAAATGCCTTTTCTGAATCTATTCATATGAACATGTGATTTTTTTTTTTTTTTTTACTTTTAGTTTCTTTATATGGTGCATCATATTTATTGATTTGTGAATATTGTACCAACTTGCATCCCTGGAATAAATCCCACTTCTTCATGGCGTATGATTTTTTTATTTAATATTTATTTCAGACAGGAAGAATAGAAAGGAGAGAGAGAGAGACTTCAATTATTGATCGGCTGCCTCCTGCACGCCCCTTACTGGGGATCGAGCCCACAACCCAGGCATGTGCCCTTGACCTGAATTGACCTTTCAGTGCGCAGGCTGACACTCTAGCCAATGAGCCAAACCAGCTAGAACTGATCTTTTTCATGTATTGCTGAATCTGACTTGCTAATATTTTGTTGAGGATTTTAGCACCTATGTTCATTATATATATTGGCTTGTAAGTTTCTTTCTTTGTAGTCTTTATCTGTTTTTGGAATTAGGATAATGCTGGCCTCATAAAAAGAGCTTGAAGCATTTCATTTTCTTGGATTTTTTGAAATAGTTTGAGGAGGGTAGGTATTAGTTCTTTCGATGTTTGTTAAAACTGTCTTTTGAAGCCTTCTATGCTAGGGCTTTCGTTTGCTGAAAGTTTTTTTGATTACTGGTTATATTGAATCAGAAATTATCTGACTATTCAGATTTTCTGCTTCTCCATGATTCAATTTTGGAATGTTGTATTTTTCTAAAAATTTGTCCATTTCATGCACATTATCCAGCTTGTTGGAATATTGTTGTTCATAGTATTTATTTACAATTCTTTGAATTTCTGTGGTGTCCATTGTTGTTTCACTGCTTTCGTTTCTGACTATTTGTTTTTAATTCTTTGTCTTTGTTTCTTGATGAGCATCAGTTTAAAGGTGCATCAATCTTATCTTTTCAAAGAACTAGCTCTTGGTTTCATTGATCGTTTGTATTTTTTTTTTTTGTCTTCATGTCATTTATTTCTGCTCTGATATTTATTATTTTCTTCCTTCTACTGTGGGCTTTTCTTGTTGTTCTCTTTTTAATTTTTTAAGTCATAGTTTAGATATTTTATTAGCAGTTGCTCTTGTTTCTTGACATAGGCCTGCAGTGCCTATCAGGACTTCCTTCTCAGGACTGCTTTTGCTATGTTCCATAGACTTTGGGTTGTTATGTGTTCATTTTCATTTGTTTCCTGGAAGTTTTTTATTTCTTCCTTGATTTCATTGGTGGCCCATTCATTGTTTAATAACATGCTATTTAGCCTCTGTGTGTTTGAATGTTTTGGGGTGTTTTTATTGTATTTGGTATCTAGTTTCATGCCATTGTGAACTGAGATGTTTAATATGATTTCTATTTTCTTGAATTTGTAGAGGCTTGCCCTAGCATGTGGTCTATCTTTGAAAATGTCCCATGAGCACTTGAGAAGAATGTATATTCAGTATCTTTGTGGTGAAATGTTCCATAAATGTCTATTAAATCCATTTGATCTAGTGTGTCATTTAGGGTTGCTGTTTTCTTGTTAATTTTTTGTCTAGAAGATCTATCCAGTGATGTCAGTGGTGTTTTAAAGTCATCTACTATTAATATGACTGTATTGCTGTCAATCTCACCCTTTAAATGCTCCAGAAATTTATGTATTCATGTGCTCCTATATTCAGTGTGCATATGTTTACCAGAGTTATATCTTCTTGTACTATTGTGAGATGGCCTTCATTGTCTCTTGGTATGGCCTTCATTTTGTCAGGTATGAGTATTGCTACCCCAGCTTTTTTTTTTTTCTCTTCATTTCCATTTACATGGAAAAATGTTTTTCTATACCTTCTCTTTCATTCTGTTTGAATCTTTTGTTTTGATGTGGGTTTCTTATTTTCTTATCCATTCAGCTACCCTATATCTTTTGATTGGAGATTTAATCCATTTTCATTTAAGGTCATTATTAATAGGTACTTATTTATTGCCATTTTTATTCTTTATGCCTGTGTTACTTCCTCTTTTTTATTTCTCCCTCTTACGACAGTCTCTTTAGCATTTTTTTGGTATCAGTTGTTTGATGGTAATAAACTCCTTTAGTCTTTTTTTGTCACCTTTAATTTTAAATGGTATTCTTGTTGGGTAGAGTAGTCTTGGATTCAAGTAGTCCCTTGGAGTTTGTTACTTTGTATACTTCATGCCACTCCTTTCTGGCCTGAAGTGTTTCTATTGGGATTCGGTTGATGTCTAATTGGAGTTCTTTTTGTAGGTAACTTTCTGTCTCTTTCTGACAGCTTTTAAGATTCTTTCTTTGTTTTTAACATTTGCCATTTTAATTATGATATTTCTTGGTGGGGGTCCTTTTTGGTTCATCTTGATTTGGACTCTCTGTGCTTCCTGGACTTGTGTGGCTTTTTCTTCACCAAGTCAAGGAAGTTTTCTGTCATTATTTCTTCAAACAGGTTTTCTATTCTTTTCTCAGCTTCTTCTCCTTCTGGCACCCTTATTATGTCGATGTTGGTTCCTTTCATGTTGTCCCAAATCTCCCTTAAACTCTCCTCCTGCTTTTTAATTTTTTCCCCAGTTGCTGCTCTGATTGGGTGCTTTTTTTCTCCTTGAGTTCTAACACGCTGATTCAGTCCTCACCTTCTTCTAGTGTACTGCTGAATCCTTTCATATTGTTCTTTATTACAGTTGATTTTTATTCATGTTGGTATATTTCTCATTCAGCTTCTTAGAATTCTCATTAAGTTGCTTGTTATTCTCACTCAGATGTTTGAGCATCCTTATAACCATTATTTTGAATTCTTTATCTGATGGATTAATTGCCTCCATTTTGCTTAGTTTCTTTTCTTGTGATTCCTTCTTTTCTTTCATTTGGGGATTGTTTCTTTGTCTTCCCATTTTAGTCTGGTAGTCTGAGGAGTCAGTTGAGATGGGTAGATTCATGATGGTGGTTCTGTGTGTTCAGAGGTGACTGGTGCCACTGGGTCACAGCAGTGCACCTGATCTTCTGGCACTGGGTTAGGCACATCCGGTCTCTGGAAGATCATGCATCAGGTCACATTTCCTGGGCAGTGTCAGGCAATGGGGCCATTTGTCCAGGGTTGCTGGGTAATACACAGTGGGCCATGATGACAGGCCCATGCATTTGGGGGCATCAATTCGTAGTGGCAGAGCTGGGCGCACCACATTAAGGCATTGGGACCTGCTGTCCAGGGATACTCGGTCAGGGTGCTGCTTTGAGACGGCAGGTCCCTGTGTCCAGGAGTAGCCTGTGTTAGAGTGATGGGTCGGGTCAGCTGCTCCAGTGTTGAGGTAGGAGGTTCAGGCTGGGTATTGCTCTGCTGATGCAGGGAGCAGGCTTGGTTCCCCATTTGCTCTGTCCTCAGAGGGGTTGGGGCAGACTGAGTACTTGCTGCTGATGAAGCAGAAATACCTGTCTCTCTCCTGTGGAGGAGGCAGGGCCAGTCAGGTACTGACTGTGCTCACTGAAGTGTTAGGGCAAGCTGGGCACTCTGCTGCAGAGGAGGTGTCCGGTCAGGTGCCCTGTTAGCCAAAATGGGAGGAGGCAGCTTGTCACTTCCCTATGGAGGAGGCAGGGCCAAACAGGTGCCCCATTCACCAACATAGCAAAGGCAGACCCTGTGCATTGCCAGTCAAGATAGCGAGCAGGTCCTCCAAGGAGCACAGTTCAGGCCAACTGGGCCAGTATGACTTGTCTGTGTGTCTGGGGACTCTGGGCCTCAGCAGTGGGGCTGTGAGTGTCTACCAGTGGCCAAGGGTTGCTGGGGCAGGATTGCTCCCCACAGCCTCCTTCCACAGAGGACCCTGCAGCTCCCTCAAGGTAGTGCACTCTCCCCTGTAATGGAGAGAAGTGCCTGGCTGAGCAGCTCTCTGCAGTGACAGTTCCTCCATCTGGAGCACCCCTGTCCGCCCTAAACTCCTGCTTGTGGGGAAGCACAGGACTTGGTTGGAAGGTCTGTGAAGAGGATTCTCTGAAAGGTCGGGGGCCTCTGAGGGGACCTTGCTGAAGCCGGCAGCCCCTGCTTTGACTTTTCCAAACAAGTCCTGGTGTTTTGCTAGAATCTTTATGTTTAGTCTTTAAAGACCTGGCCTTGTAGAAGTATATACTTTCTCAAGGATGCTTACCCTGCTGATTGTATCTAAAGGTTAGTTTGAGTTCAGCTGTTGTTACAGTAAAAAGCCAGTGAGGCAGGTGAACAGGACTGCTTTTATGACTGAAGTAGAGAGTCCCTTAGCCCTTTCTTTTACAGAAACCTTTGTTGGAGTAATCTGTTCATCCATCACTCAGGGTCTGCTGGTCAGCCCTGGTACCTACTCCCACAAACAGATGCCTTCCCACTCTCGCACCCACACACACTCACCCTCACTCCAGTCCTGCCTGCTGCCATGTTCTGGATCCTATAATACTTTCAACAGTAAAGATACATTTAAAAAAATAGGAGTGCCTGGGGCATAGGAGGAACTCAATAAGTGACGACTCATTTTCTTATTATTGTTACCCATCAGGGGTTAACGTCTGAGGATTCACTCGGAATGACCCCCTATGATAACTTGTGTTATCATCCCACAAATGCTTATCCTTCCCTTCCCCAGCAGGGCCCTGCTCTGTGGACGGACTTGGCCATGGGATGTGTTTTGGCCGGTGGAATGTGAGTGGTCATGACCTTAGCCCCACCGCAGCAGAGGCTTGGAATGTGTTTGCATGGTTTGGCTCAGCTTCTTGGCCTCTAGCCCTCCGCTGTGGGGAGAGCATGCTCCGGGGAGCCACACTGCTAGACGCGTCATTGGCTCTCACTGTTCCACCTCGAAGCTTTGATTGAGTGTTTAAAATTGCTGGCAATGACAGTCTGAAACATATCATGATTTCATTGACTATGGCAACAATACTAAATGATAAACATGAAATAGATTTTATTTTCAGATAAGATGTAATAGGACAATAAACAGATATTCTGTATTCATCTCTGAGTCTGTTAGTGTTTGCTTTCTCAGAAACATGAAACAGGAAGTACAAAAGATCTGTCTGCTTTGAAAGGAGAAAAAGCAGTTAAGGAAAACATTACCATTTTAATTATAGCTTTCTTTGTATTGGTGAAGCTTAAAGAGTAGAAATAAATTCCACAAAACTGAAATCTAAAGGATGGAAAATAGCTAGATCAGAATATAGAAACGGTTGCAGGACAATACACTTTAGATATTCTCTAGTGCAACTCTCTTATCTATGTATATAAAACATTATTATGCAAATAGACCGAACAGCGGAACAACTGAACAACTGAACAACCAGTCACTATGATGTGCGCTGACCATGAGAGGGTGCGCAGGGAACATGGTGAGTGTTGGCAGCAGGTGGCAGAACGTGGAACACGGGACGGTGGAGCAGGTGAGGGGGCGAGGCTCTGGTGGTTACTAAAAATTCTTTGCTCCTGCACTGGGGTCCTGCCTTGTGCTCGCACCTGCTGCCAGTGCTGGTCTCACTTGCACCCACTGCCAGTGCCCGGCACCTGTCCTGATCACTCGGTGCTGTCAGTGAGTGCGAGTGGTGGTTGCTGGCCCTGATCGCCCTGAGGGCATCTCCACCTTCCCTTGCTCCTGAGGGATAATTGGGGCAACAACTGCCACTCGCACTGGCCCCACTCACAGCCACTGTTGGTGCCAGCCTCTTTCACTCTGTGCCATCAGCAGGTATAAGCAGGGCTGGCGGAAATGGGGCTGCTGGCAGGCAGGGGTCTGGGGGCCCTTGAGGGAGGGGCCGAGTGGGGTCATGTAGGAGAGGCCAAGATCCACCGCTGTGCCCACCTCAGCCTCACAGCCCAGAGTTTCTTTCAAGGTGCATGAATTCATGCACTGGGCCCCTAGTCTATATATAACAGGAAAGGTTTAGCCCTATATCTGAGATATTCACTTACCCTCCCATCCACCATGCACTTACCTTCATTTATCCATTCATGGATCCAATCTTTCATTTATTTCACAGCCACTCACTAGTTGTCCATTGTGAGCCAGACACTGTACTAGGCACGGAGGATGCAGAGACGAATTAGATATAGAATCGCCATCAAGAAGAGCAGAGATGTGCACAGGAGAGGAACACTGGACAGGAAGTCCCTGCAGAGTGCTGTAGGTGCTGCCTCGATATTTGGGCAGGGCTCCTTTTCTGAGCAACTGGAGAAGAGTGCACAGTGTTCCTACCCAATATCTCTGAGAGACAGACTAAGTCTAGTTCTTGTAGTTCTCCCTCAGCCTGTAGCAGTAGGCACAGTGGAGAGCACACAGAGATGGCAGGTGACTGAAAATAATGTTATGAAGGAAGCAAAATCTTTCCCACATGGTTATCAAATTGTAGGAGCCAGGCCTGTCTAGCCCGTGGCTTTTATCCACTTGTTTCATGTCACACCTCCTTAAACCACCTGGGCAACATTTTCTGATCTATGCCTGGTAGCCTCCATTTAGCCATTTTTAAAAAAGCTTATTTTACCTAGTGTTTGAGGCAGAAACAAGCACTATGCACCATTTAATCTTTAGTTGCCAACTTCAGCTATTATTCAGACTGGGCTATATTTATTGAGTCAATGTTATTTTGAGAATTATTTGAGTTCATATATATAAAGCACTAAGAACAGTATCAGCATATACTAAGTTGTCAACAAATGTTAATGTTATTATTAGCTAATATATCTTTGCTTTTGTGAAAATTTTTGAATGACAGTCCTAAAATGAAATCACTGAATCAAAAAGTAGATAAATTGGAAATACAAGAGATACATGCCAATTAAAATTTTTCATTCCTACTTCCATAGGTAATGAAAGTCTTTTTCACTATCATAGATCAATGATGTTTATCAATTTGTAATTTTTAATGCAATGTATAAAAATAGCATCTTATTGCTATTTTAATTTGCATTTTTCTTGATTAAATGTGGGCCTGCACATCTATCAGACCCATTCTTGTATAGCATGTTTTTTTTTTTTGTTTGTTTGTTTGTTTTTTTTTAAATTGCATGTTTATATTCTTTGCCTGTGTTCTGTTGGGGTGATTCTTTCTATTTTTATTACTTTGTTAAAACTTTATATATTATTAATCACTGTTATATCTAGACACCCTTTGAGTTGTATAGTCAATATTTGTGCACTTTATGTTAAACATTTTAAAAATAGATAATCAAACAACACAAACAGACCCCTAGAAAATACAGGTATTGGATTTATTAGGCATAAACTCTATAATAATATGTTCAAGGAGTTAGCTGGAAAAAAGGAGACTATTATCAGGAAATGATTACAAAGATTCTATGAACATTCTAGAAATAAAAGACAATAAAATCATAGCCGAATTCATTAACTGGAAATCAGATAGATAAAAATGATTAGACTGAAGCATGGCGAGAAAAAGATGCAAAATACAGTGACTATATATGAGACATTTGGAGCCTGGTGAAAGCAAATTAAGAGTCACAATAGGACTCCCTGAGGGAGAGGAGGCTCCATTGGGTAGAAAGGACACTGGAAAATTATGGTCAGCAATTTTCCCCAAATGACAAAAGACATCATGTCACAGTGCTATAATAAACCTAAAGCAGAGAAACCAAGATGGCAGCATAGGTAAACACCTAACTGCAGCCTCACACAACAATATAAAAAATACAACTAAAATACTAAATGGACATTATCCAGAACTACAGGAAAGTTGACTGATGGGAAATTCTACAACTAGAGGAAAGAGAAAACCAGAAGGAAAATCAGAGGAGCTGTAAAAGCCTAAGGTACAGAGACACGGTGTGCTCACATGGAGAGGATGAAATTGGAGAGGAGGGGGAGGCTGAGTGCCTGGCTGGAGTTCCCTAGCAGGAAGAAGATAAAAGCTCCAGACTGTGCTGAACCCCAGTTCTGACTGCACTGAACCCCAGTTCTGGACCAGACCCTGGGGATCCAAGCTCATACAGAGGGAATCTGGGCTATAAGATGGAAACTCAGGGGAGCGGCGAAAGACAGAGTCCCTGAGGAGCACACATTGCACACAGAGTATGGTCTGTTAACTCTGCTGCTAGATTGCCCTAGCAGGAAGGTGACAAAAGCTCCGGACTGTGTTGAGCCTCAGTTCTGACTGCACTGAACCCAATTCTAGGCCAGACCCTGGGGACCCAGGCTCATACGGAGGGAATCTGGGCTGTAAGGCAGAAACACAGGGGAGCAGCGAAAAGCAGAGTCCCTGAGGCATGCACTTGTCATGCAGAGGACAGACTGTTGACTGTGCTGCTGGATTGTCTTAACAGGAAGGAGACAAAAGCTCCGGAATGCACTGAACCCCACTTCCAATCCCACTTCCAACTTCCCTGAACCCCAGTTCTGGGGCTCATTGGGAGAGAGACTAGACTGTCTGGCAGCGGGAGAAACTCAAGGGCATCTTTCTCTCAGAGGTGCTTGCAGTGAGTACCAAAGGACACTGAGGAACACTGAGACCAGGAATCTCATATGGCGGGGCTGAAAGAAAGCCAAGGCTGTAGGCTCCACCCTGAAACTCCACCTCATCCAAGCTGACCACAGAGGCTTTCACAATTTCCCAAGTCTAGTCAAATAAGGCTGTCTTTCGGCATAGACACAGCCAATTGTCCTGGAGCTCAGTTCTCCCAGTGATACTAACAACAATCAAAACTTAACTATAATAAAGCTGTACACATAGTCCACAAAGGGGTGCACCAAGAGTGTCCACCTCAGGTAACTGGGAGGCTGACCCACTGAATCATATAGGACACTTTAGCACACAAAGCCACCCTACCACCTCAGGGAAGCTGTGAAAATGCTGAGACAAGGAAACAGATCACAAACGAAAGAAATGGAGGACAACAAGCAACTTGATATAGAGTTCAAAACCACGCTTATATGGTTTTTCAAGAATTTCCTAGAAAAGGCTGATAAAATAAATGAGATCTGTGAGGATATGAAAAGGGATCAACTAGAAATAAAGAATACATTGTCTGAAATAAAAAATATTATACAGAGTCCTAAAAACAGAATGGAAGATCGCAAGAATCAAGTCAAAGATTTGGAACATAAAGAGCCAGAAGACACTCCTCTGCAGAAGCAAGAAAACAAGAGAATCCAGAAAGTTGAAGATAATGTAAGAAACCTCTGGGACAACTTCAAGCAAACCAACATCAGAATTATGGGGGTGTCAGAAGAAGAGAAAGAGGAAGATACCGAAAGAATATTGGAAGAAATAGTGACAGAAAACTTCCCCACCTGGTGAAAGAATTAGACTTATAAGTCCAGGAAGTGCACAGAACCCAAAGAAAAGGAATACAAAGAGGACCACACCAAGACAAATCATAATTAAAATTCCAAGAGCAAAAGACAAAGAGAGAATATTAAAAGGAGCAAGAGAAAAGAAGGTAGTTACCTGTAAAAAAGCACCCATAAGATTGTCAGCTGATTTCTCAGCAGAAACCATGCAGGCCAGACGGGAATGGCAAGAAATATTCAAGGTGATGAATAGTAAGAACCTACAGCCAAAAATACTCTATCCAGCAAAACTATCACTCAGAATTGAAGGCCAGATAAAGAGCTTCACAAATAAAAAAAGCTAAAGGAGTTCATCACCGCCAAACCAGAATTATATGAATTGCTGAAGGGGGTTCTTTAGGAAGAGGAAAAAAATAAAGATAAAAATTATGAACAACAAATACATAACTATCAACAAGTGAATCTAAAAACCAAGGGAATTAAAAATCTGATAAACAATATTAACTGGTGAATATGATAGAATTAGAGGTATGGAAGGGGAGTGAACTGATGATTCTCTGGGAAAAGGGGAGTGAGGGGTGCGGGTAGAGACTGAAGATAAATTGTACATTTATGGATGAGGACAATGGGGGTGGGGAAAGGGCAGAGGGTGGGGGAAGCAATGGAGGGGAAAAAAACGAGGAACATTTGTAATAATATGAACAATAAAGATTTATTAAAAAAATAAACCTAAAGCAAAATTAATGCTACAAATAACCTATGTCTAAACACATGATTGGAATCAGGTAAGAAAAAAAGACCAAGAATCCTAAAGGGAGCTAGAGAGAGTATTTTTCACTTTCAAAGGAGCAGTGATTACTGAAAACTGACTTTTTTTCTTTTGGGATTAAACTGGATTTCCTTCTCCTGTATACATTTTAAATGATAATAAAAAAATAATATAAAGCTATTTCTATTTAGGGAAAAGTCCAGATATAGAGGCTACAACTATATTCCAGAGATGTGGCCAGTCTTTGAAATAATTTTCCTTTTCATTTCAACATGGCAAATTGTCTGTGGATTAAATGTGTAGGCCACATAAAGTCAGCCTTGCTATTTGCTAGTTTAGGTTTAGGTAAACTGTCAGCTGCTCTTCAAAGTCACAGTCTCTCCCAAGAGACATGCCAGTGCCAGGAGGATCAAAGGACATCTTATGAGCACTCCTAGAATGAGGGTCAAGTGACAAGGACAACTATTTTAGAGGGAAAGAAGCTTACTTGCACGTGTACATTATACAGTGTGAGATGAGAAAAGCAATTTAAAAAGTTAATAGACTTTATTTGTAGAGGAGTTATAGATTTACGGAAAAATTGAGCAGGGAGTTCTTTATACACCTCCCCTTGCAGGCACACTTCTCCCTGTTATTGCCATTTTGCATTAGTGTGGTAATTTGTTCTAACTGATGAATCAATATCAATACATTATTAACTCAAGTCCATAGTTTACATAAAGGTTCACTTTGTGTTGTATAGTCTATGTGTGTTGGCAAATGAATAAAGTTGTGTATGCACCACTGCAGGATCATACGGAATAGTCTCACTGCCCTAAAAATCCCCGGTGGCCCACCTGCTTATTATCCCTGAACTCTGACAAGCAAGATTGTTTTCCTCTGGAGGCCTGCCTTTCTCACACTGTCAGACAGTTGGAATCATACAGTATGTAGCCTTCTCAGGTAGGCTTTTTGTGCTTAGCAATAGGGACATAAGCTTAACCATGTCTTTTCATGGCTTGGTAGCTCGTTTCTTTTTATTGTTGGACTAGAGGCCCTATGCACAAAATTCGTGCAAGAGTAAGCCATCCTTCCCCCAGCTGCCTGCACAGGCTTCCCTCTGACAGCCAGGACCAGAGCTTCCCTCCAACTGCTGGCAGGCACCTGGGACCCAGGCTTTCCTCGAAGAGGGAGGCCCCACCCATCACCACCGCCCCTCCCTGCAGCCCACAGGTTGGTGCAGCTGCGGCAGCTTGCCTAGGCCCTCACAGCCCCGGCTTCGTCTGGAAGGCCATCCAGAAGGACGTTTGGTCTAATTAGCATATTATTATTGTAGATAATATTTTACCATTTGAATGTAATAGCATTTGTTTATTCATCTATTAAAGAATATCTTATTCCCAGTGTTTAGCAATTGTGGGTAAAGTTGCTATGAACATTTGTGTCCAGAATTTGTCTGTGTTAGGTTTGATCAAATAACTGAATGGATACTCCTCCCCAGGAACTGATCTTCAGGCCATTTCATTAGGAACATTCCCTTTTGCTGAGACCACACTTTACTAGTTGAGACCACGTCCCATTATCTCTCCCCTCCCCACCTGTACAGAGAATTCTTTGCCCAGAAAAAGCCACCCAAAGTCCTTTAAAAACTCTGGTCACTGCAGGCTGGAGCTATCCAGGCTCAGCCTCCCAGTGTGCGGATGATCGAATAAATTCCCAATCCCCTCACCATTCTGGCCTCATGCATTCCTCCTTCAGTGACCTAACAGTCTGGGTATGGGTTTTTCAAATCAAATGGTAAACAAGTAAGAGAGCTTTATTTCATGGTAAGACAACATTTAGTTTTAAAAATCTTTTTTACTTTTCAATTGCCATTGACATTCAACATTATTTTATATTTATTTCAAGTCACAGCATATTGGTTAGGCAATTATAGAATTTATGAAGTGGTACTCTTAATGATTCTAGTACCCATTAGGCACACTTGTTCATTGATCCATTTATGATAGCCATTCTGACAGGTGTGAGGTGATGTAGCATTGTGGTTTAATTTGGATTTCTTTGATGATTAATGATGCTAAGCATATTTTAATATGTTTGCTGACTGTCTATATGTCCTCTTTGGAGAAATATCTATTCTACTCTTCTGCCCATTTTTAAAATTGTTTGTGTTTTTTTCTTTGTGTTCAGTTGTGTAAATTCTTTATAAATTTTGAATATTGATCATTTATTGGATGTAACATTGGTAAATATCTTTTCCCATTTAGTAGGTTGTCCTTTTATTTTGTTGATTGTTTCCGTTGCTGTACAAAACCATTATGTAATCCCTCTTGTTTATTTTTTCTTTTGTTTCCCTTGCCCTAGGAGATATATCAGAAAAAATCTTACTAAAAGCAATGTCAGAGAGTTTACTTACTGCCTGTGTCTTCCTCTACAAGTTTTATGGTATGTGGTCTTATGCTTAAGTCTTTCTTTTTTAACTTAAATTCTTTATTGTTTAAAGTATTACATGAGTCTCCTTTTCCCCCCATTGACCTCTCCCCACCCACCCCACCCTTCCAGCACATGCCCTCATCCCCCTACTGTCTGTGTCCATTGGTTATGTTCATATGCATGCATACACGTCCTTTGGTTTATCTCTTACCCCCTAACTCTCCCTCCCTCCTCCGCTTTCCCTCATAGGTTGGACAGTCTGTTTGATGCTTAGAACCAGAGATATTTGTCTTTAATACATTTTCAGTTTATTCTTATATATTGTGTAAAAAAGGTAGTTTAGTTTCATTTTTTTTTGCGTGATTCTGTCCAAATTTCCCAGTACCACTTATTGAATAGGATGTTTTCATCTCATTGTATATTCTTACCTCCTTTGTAATACATTAATTGATCATACAGGTGTGGGTTTATTTCTAGGTTCTCTATTCTATTTCATTGGTCTACATACGTGTTTTTAATGTCAATATATGCTGCTTGATTCCCACAGCCTTGTAGTATATTTTGATATCAGTAGCATGATACCTTCATTTTGTTCTTCCTTCTCAAGATTGTTGTTCCTATTTGGTTCCCTATAAATTTGAGGACTACTTGTTCTAGTTCTGTGAGAAATGCCTCTGTTATTTTGTAGGGATTGCATTGTATCTATAGATTGATTTGGGTAGTATAGACATTTTAATGATACTAATTCTATCTGTGAGCAGAGTAAATGCTTCAACTTATTTGTATTTTATTCAATGTCTTATAATTGTCTAGGTACAGGTTTTTTTTGGTGTTTTTTTTTACCTTCTTGGTCAAGTTTATTCCTAGGTATTTTATTTTTATCAGTACAATTGTAAATGGAAATATGTTCTTAATTTCTCTTTCTTATAGTTTATTATTGGTATATAAAATGCTACTAATTTCTGAATATTAATTATATATCCTGCTATTCTATTGAATTCATTTATTAGTTCTAGTAGGTTGTTTGTTTGTTTTTGAGAAATCTTTAGGGTTTTCTGTATACAATACTATGTCATCTGCAAATAACAATTTTACTTCTTTCTTTTCCACTTGGATACCTTTTATTTATTTTTTCTCTTGTCTGATTGCTGTGGCTAGGACTTCCAATACTGGGTTGAATAAAAGTCGTGAGAGGGGACAACCTTATCCTATTTCTGTTCTTTAAAAAAAATGCTTTTATTCAATAGATTTTTCCCATTGTGTCTGATGTTGGCTGTGGGTTTGTCATATGTGTTATTTTTTATGTTGAAGTATGTTCCCTCTATTCCTGCTTTACTAAGAGTTTTTATTATAAATTAATGCTGGATTTTGTCAAATGCTCTATCTGCATCTATTGATATGATCATATAATTTTTATCCTTCATTTTGTTTATATAGTAATATCATGTTAATTGATTTACAAATATTGAATGAATCTGCATAGCAGGAATAAACCCTTTTTGATCAGGGTGTATGATCTTTTTAATATCTTCCTGGATATGATTTGCTAATATTTTGTAGAGGAGTTTTGCATCTATCTTCAGCAGGGATATTGGTCTATACTTTTAAAAATATGTTTTTGGAACCAGAGTAACACTGGCCTTGTGAAACCTTTAACTGGGAATCTAACCAGGACTCTTTGGTGCCCAGGTTGATGTTCTATCTCTGGGCCATACTGACCAGGGCCATAGCATCTACACTAATAAAAGAGAAAGATGCAAATTAACAGCACCTCCATGACAGCCACAAGCCAATCAGGAGTAATTAAGCATCTTTGTTGGGTTAATTTGCATACACAGGCTCCTAGTGGCCTGGGTCCCGGGAACATCCTTGGGATCCAGGCCTCTCTGAGTCTGTAAGCCTGCACATAGGCTCTGAGCTGCCGGGGTCCCAGAATGCCCCCCCGGCCAATCCTGGCCTACAGGCCTTGGCGCCAAGTGGCTGGGGCAGGGCGGCAGAGGCTGGAGCAGGGCCGAATCGGAGACGGGCCACCTTGCCCAAGACAAGGCTGCCGCGGAGGCTTGAGCAGGCCCGGAGATAGGAGGAGTGTACCAGCATCAGCTTGCCACATGGGCTGCAGAGGAAACACCTTTTCTGACCACTCATTGGCTAAACTCCCTGTACACCATTGGTAATATTCTAAGTAACTTGTGTAATAAGAATCCAAAAAGGTGATCTAGGGTTTTCCCACCACACTTCTGGAGGAAAAAACGAAGGTCTGCTGCTGGAGGAGGTAAGAAATGTCATATCCTGCCCTAGCCTGTTTGGCTCAGTGGATAGAGCCTCAGCCTGCCGACCGCAGGGTCCGGGTTTGATTCTGATCAAGGGCATGTACCTAGGTTGCAGGCTTCTTCCTGGCAGGGGCTCATACAGAAGGAAACCAATCGAAGTATCCCCCTCACATTGATGTTTCTGTCTTTCCCTCTTTCTTCCACTCTTTCTAAAAATCAGTGGAAACAAATCCTCAGGTGAGGATAAAAAAAGAAAGAAGAAAGAAATTTCATATCCTATGAAAGACACATCATGAAAATGCCTAAAGAAAGTTGTCATTTTTCATGGACTGGAGTCCGTGTTGATGAAAACACCTTTGTGGCTGTGGTGGCTGGCAGTGGCTGCAGCAGCAGGTTGATGAGGCTGGTGCCTTCCCCTGATCAGCCTGGTCACCTCCTCAGAGGGAGGCCCGACTGCAGGGGGAGCGGGCCTAAGCTATCAGTAGGACATCCCCTGAGGGCTCCCAATCTGTGAGAGGGGGCAGGTTGGGCTGAGGCCCTCCCACCTCCCCACACACACAATGCATAAATTTTGTGCATAGGGCCCCTAGTTTTCTCATAATCCTTTGTATTTCTATAGTGTCAGCTGTCACTGCTTTCATTTTTTATTTTATTTATTAATGACCTGGTGCACAGATTCATGCATATTGAAAGGAAATTAATTTGAAGGTGGTTGGTGGGGCAGGACTGGACGAGACCAGCTGAACACACCTCCTGCAATCCCTTCAGGGCTGGCCACACACTGTGGCTTGAAGGGCATCTGTGGAATGAGTAGGGTCCCTCCAGCAGGTGGGAATCGGGCCAAAATCAGCTTTCCAACATCCCCTGAGGAGTCCCTGAGTGCAAGAGGGTACTCTGCAAAGTTGCTGTCATGTAGGGTCTGGATTGCAAATGCAAGTGTGCAGTAAACCAGATTCAGGGTTCACAGTGCCCCAGCAACAACATAACCCACGGCTGAAGGTGGAATCATGTGGTCCTGTGGGAATCGGGCTCCCTCCTGTCTGGTTTTGGGGTGTGTCACCCAAGAACCACTGCTGCCAAGTCACCGCAGCTCAACAGCTCTTGCATTGAGCATCTGCCGGTTGGATGGACACTTAGCATATTAGCCTTTTACATATATATAGGCAGTCCTCGGGTTATGTTGGACTCAACGTATGTCATTTCGTGGTTATCTCTAATTTATTTATATAAAAAAAAGAAGTTCAGTCATTTCAATGTATGTACATATGTGCTTTATGTTTTTTATTATTTACTAGAGTCCTGATGCACAAAATTCATGCAAGGGGCTCAGCCCTTGCAGCTGCTGCAGCTAGCCTTGGCCCTTGCAGCCATGGCTTTGTCCAGAAGGTCATCCAGAAGGATGTCCAGAAGGTCGTTCGGTTGTCTGGTCTAATTAGCATATTATACTTTTATTATTATAGATTTACCACAGTAAAGGTCAGGAATTGTTATCTTTCTTTTAAATTTTTATTTTTTATTTTTAATTTTTTTTTACTGTTTCCCTTCATTACTGCTGCCTCTGTGCTCCAAGTGGGTGACGTGGGTGCTTATGAGGGTGGGTTCTGACTTACGGTGAAAATCGCATTACGTCACGCCGCAGGAACAGATCTCCTACGTAACCTGAGGACCTACTGTGTAGATTTGGGTCCTCTTTTTTTTTTCTTGATTTTGAGTCATTTTTTTTTCATTTCATTTGTCTTAAGGTCTCTTTGATTTCAATGTTAACCCATTCATCGTTTAGTAGCATGTTATGTAGCCTCCACATAGTTGTGTGCTTTTCATTATTTTTGTAACTGATTTTTAGTTTTGTATCATTGTGGTCAGAGAAGGTGCTTGATATTATTTCAGTTTTTTATTAAAACTTTTTTTGTGGTTTAACATGTGGTTTATCCTGGAAAATGTTTTATGATACTGGTAAAGAATGTATATTCTGCTATTTTGGTGTGAAAAGCTCTAAAAATATCAATTAAATCCATGTGATATAATGTATTATTTAAGGCTGTCTGTTTCCTTGTTGATTTTTTGCCTTGATGACCTATCCATTGATATCAATGAGGTATTAATGTTTGTTGACCTCTCCTTTTATGTTTATCAATATTTGCTTTATATATTTAGGTGCTCCTACATTGTGTGCACAAATGTTTTATATCCTCTTGGGTTGATCCCTTTATGTAATGTCTGTCTCTGTCTTTGCTATAGCCTTTGTATTAAAGTCTATTTTGTCTGACATAAGTACTGCTATGCCAGCCTTTATTTTTTTTGTTTCTATTTGCATGAAATATATTTTTTCCATCATTTATTTTCCATCTCTATGTGTCCTTAAATCTGAATTGGGTCTCTTATAGATAACATATGTATGTGTCTTTTAAAAAAATCCATTTAACTACCCTATGTCTTTTTATAAGAACATTTAATCTATTTACTGGTATAGTTAAAATGATTACTGATAAATATGTAGTTATTTTATTATTTATATTTATGTTCCTTTTTCCTCCTTCTTCTTAAAAGAATCCCTTTAACATATATTGTAATACTGGTTTGATGGTGATAAACCCTTTTAGCTTTTTCTTATTTGAGATGCTCTTTTCTCTTCTTCAATCCTATCTAATAAAAGAGTAATATGCAAATTGACCATCACTCCAAGACTAAAGATGGCTGCCTCCCATGTGGTCAAAGATGGCAGCCACAAGATGATTGTCAGGGAAGGGCAGTTGTGGGCAGTTAGGGTTGACCAGGCCGAAAGAGGAGGGCAGTTGGGGAGATCAGGCCAGCAGGGAAAGGCAATTGGGGGGACCCAGTCCTGCAGGAGAGGGCAGTTGTGGGAGACAGGGATGGCAGAGGAGGGCAGTTGGGGGAGACCAGGCCAGCAGGAAAGGGCAGATAGGGGTCAACAGGCCAGCAGGGGGAGGCAGTTAGGGGTAACCAGACTGGCAAGGGAGGGCAGTTTAGTGGTAACCAGGCCAGCTGGGGAGGGCAGATAGGGGCAATCAAGCTGACAGGGGAACAGTTAGGCATCAATCAGGCTGGCAGGGGAGTGGTTAGGGGGTGATCAGGCTGGCAGGCAGAAGTGGTTAGGGAAAATCAGGCAGAGGCAGGCGAGCAGTTGGGAGCCAGCAGTCCTAGATTGTGAGTCCTACTGCCTGTTTAGGCCTGATCCAGGTGCGACTGGACCTAAACGGGTGGTTGGACATCCCTCAAAGGGTCCCAGATTGAAGAGGGTGCAGCTGGACTGAGGAACATCCTCCCCCCAACCGTGTGCACAAATTTCATGCACCAGGCCTCTAGTGATAATATAATGCCCATAACTTGAGGAGCATGTTGGAAAATGTATTACATGAATAGTAGAATTGTTTTGCTGTAAATCCTTACCTGAGGATATTTTCCCCATTGCTTTTCAGAGAAAGTAGAAGAGGGCGGGGGGGGGGGGGGGGAGATACAGAGAGAGGGAGAGAGAAACATTGATGTGGAAGAGACAGATCTATTGGTTGCCTCCTGCATGTGCCCTGATTGAGAGTGGGGAGCGAACCCGCAACCAAAGTAGGTACCCTTGACCAGGAATGAAACCCGTGACCATGTAATGTGTGGGCCGATGCTATAACCACTGAGACACACTGGCCACGGTTTTATTTAGTAATTACAGTCTGTGATAAACAGTTTGCCATAACTCCACTTGGTACAAACTATTAGTGTTTAAACAATTCTCCCCAGGTTTTACACAATGTGTAGCTGTTGAACACTAAAAGTGGACAGTTCTAAAGAGATTTTCAGTAACCTTTGCTGATGTCTTATTTATAGGTTATGTCAAAAACTGATACATGCATTAACCTTTGAGAATTTGTTTCCTCTATGGAGGAATATATATATATATATATATATATATATATATATATATATATATACTCAGTGTGGAATGCTGGTATCTTCTCTGAAATATTATAAAACAATTTACTCTGGGAGCATGATGGAACATTCCTTACATAGTTAGTAGTTATTACATTTAGTTATTATAGTGATCAAGCACTTCTGCCAGCAGTGTTTACAACAGTATTGATTTTATATTATGTCAGAGACTTGTGCATTCATGACATATGGAGAATGTGTTTCAGAATTTGAATAAATATGTGAACCCTTTCCTACAATGTTCATGTCTTCTGTGAAATATGATCTAATGCCATTTACAGGGGTAACTAGCATGTTGTAACATTCGCTGTGTCCTTAGTTGTAATTTCATTAACAAATCTGTGCAAAAACATTGTACCAAAATCCTGCTTGGTATGAATTAGTTATGCAGACTCCAACACTTTACAACTTTATAACACAATGCAGAGCTCATTTGAACAGTATAATAAGACTTCTCTAGACAGAGTGTATTATTAGTATTTTCAAATGTATTGTTTCTACCTTATGTCATAGAACAATATCTGCATGGCTTATAGGGAATAATCTATCTATATAAAAGCCTAAGCAATTGGTTGATCAGTTGACTGGCTGGCCAGTTGCTATGACACACAATGACCACCAGAAGACAGGAGGACAAAAGCTAAACTCAGGAGCTGCCGAGCTGCAGTGATTTGGCAGCTGTGGTTCTCGGGTGATGCATCTGAAACCAGAGAGGAGGGAGCCCGATTCTGGGGTGCATTACTTGAGAACTGCCCTCTTGCAATTCAGGACCCTTCGGGGGATGTCGGAGAGCCAGTTTGGCCCAACCTCCACAGGTCAGACCTTGGGACCCCACTGGTGCATGAATTCATGCACCAGGTCTCTAGTGATTTATAATTTGAAGGAATACATACCTTAACTTAGTTTGTGCAACTTTGATACCTTCAGTGACATAATATAATGCCATTTACTGGCAAAGCATCTTGGATCGTTCACTATATATTAGATGTTTCATTAACTAATTACAGTCTGAGCTAAAAATGGTTTGCCAAAATCTGGCGGGGTACAAATTAATTCTTAGCATGTGTAATCACTTCTCTATAGGTTTTACACAATGAGCGGGACATTGAAATAATATATCTGGGCTGTTCTAGAAAGAGTTCTCTAGTAATTTTGCAAGTATACTGGTTATACCTTAGGACAGAGAATAATACATGCATTATCTATTATTCTAAATTTGTTTCATTCTTTGAATGAATAACAGGTGAACTCAGAGTGTGGAATACAGGTATCTTCTGTGAAATATTATACTGTTTTGGAAGCATATGGAACATTTATTACATAGTAAGTAGGATGTTTTTCTTTAGTAATGATAATTTGTGCTAAAAATGGTCAAAATACCACTTGGTACAAATTAATTCTGAGTAATCAATCACTTCACTGCAGACTTTACACAATGCAGAGCTCATTGAAATACTAATATTTGACTCTTCTAGACATGGTATGCTATTAACGTTTGCAAACTCATTGATTATATGTTGTAATATGGTTAACACTTTGAAAAAATACACAGGTGAACCTTGAGTGTGGAATAGTGTTAACTTTCGTGAGATACTGTAATTCAATGCCATTTACTTGGAGAGCATGTAGGAACATTCATCACATAATTAGTAGGTGTGTCATGTAGTAATTATAGCCTGTGTTTGAAACAGTTTGCTGAAATCCAACTGGGTAGGAATTAATTTTAAGAGTTTTCAAAACTCTACTTCAGGTTTCACCCAATTCAAAACTTATTAAATCACTAAAAGTAGACTGATTTAGACAGTGTGTTCCAGTAATGTTTACAAATTTATTGATTATATATTATATCATAAGCTAATGCATGCATTCCCTCTTGGAAATATGTTTTACTCTTTGAAGGAATACACTCTTCAAGCTAGGGTGTGGAATGTCATTTACTGGGGGAGCATGTAGGAAAGGTTATTACATAGTTGGTTGGCGTTTCATTGAGTAATAATGGCCTGTGATAAAAAGAGTTTGCTAAAATCCCACTTGGTATGAATTAATTCTATAGGGTACCTATTTTTTGTACATTGTTTCTCTTTGCTTTCTAAGCTTTTTTGTTTTTTTTGTTTTGTTTTGTTCTGTTTTCTTGTAGGTCGTTGTTTGTTCTGTCTCTCATATCTGTTTTCCCTGCTGTCTCAGGTCTCCATTACTTATTTGGAATGTTTCACACTTTGAAGAAATATGCAGGGGAACTATGGGCATTCATTGCTGGTATCTTCTGTGAAATATAATATAACTAGTGGCCTGGTGCTCAAAACTCATGCATGGGGTGGACAGCAGCATGTCCCTCAGCCCAGCCTGCACCCTCTCCAATCTGGGAGCCCTTAAGGATATTCTACTGCCAGTGTACAGGGATTGGGCCTAAACCAGCAGTCAGACATTCCTCTCACAATCTGGGACTGCGGGCTCCTAACTGCTCACCTGCTTGCCTGCCTGATTGCCCCTAACCACTCTGCATGCTGGCCTGTTCACCCACAACTGCCCCCTGCTGCCTGCCTGCTCACCCCCAAATGCCCCCCTACCAGCCTGATCACCCCCAACAACCCCCTGAGCCAGTGTTCTCAACCCCAACTGCACCCCCTGCCATCCTGTTTGCCTCCAACTGCCCCACCTTCTGGCCTTCTTGCCTCCAACTGCCACCCCCCCCACTGTTCTGCTCACTCCCAACTGTCCCCATGCTGGCCTGCTCACACCAAACTGCCCCCTCTTGGACTGCTCATTCCCAACTGTCGTTCCCCCCCCCCCCCCCCAAACTGGCCTGATCATCCACAACTGCCGTCCCATCCTGGCCTGATCACCCACAACTTCCCTCTCCTCTTGGCCTCTAACCGCCTCTACCTCGGCCCCACCACCATGGCTTTGTCCAGAAGAACATCCAGAAGGTCTCCTGGAAGGTCTCCCAGTCTACTTAGCATTTTACCCTTTTATTAGTATAGATACAGGCCTGGTGAATGGGTGGGGACTGGCTTGTTTGTCCTGAAGGGTGTTCCAGATCAGGGGCGGGGGGGGTGTTCTCTTAGGGCATGTGGCGACCTGGGCAAGGGGCTTGTGGTGGTTTTAAGGCCGACCACATCCCTATGGGGTGAAGATCCCTGCTGGGGGGGCGCGACCAGCCTGAGTAAGGGGTTGAGGGCTGTTTTCAGGCTGCCCACACCCCCTTCAGGGTGGAGGTCCTCACTGGGGTGCCTGGCCAGCCTGGGCGAGGAGCTGATGGCTGTTTGCAGGCTGGCCAAGCCCACTGTGGGGACCCTCACCCCACAGGGGTGTGGCCAGCCTAGGGAAGGGGCTGAGGGCCCTTTTCAGGCTGGCCATGCCCCCCTGCAACCCAGGCTCCCAACCCCTCCTTCAGCGTTGGCCAGGATAGGTGGGAAACTTGGCTTCCTCTGTCATCAGGGCAACCCAAGCCTCCTGCATATTCCAGCTTCGTGGCCTCTGCCATCTTTGTTGGCTTAATTTGCATACTCACTCCAGATTGGCTGGTGGGCATAACAGAATGATGGTCAATTTGCATATTTTCCTTTTATTAGTGTATCGATAGATCCTATTTACTGGGGAAACATGTCAGAACATTTGTTACATAGTAGGAGTTTCAATTAGTAACTATAGCCAGTGTTAAGAAGAGTGCCCAAATCCACTTGGGTGTGTTAATGCTAAGAATGCTCAAACCTTCACTAAGTTTCACACAAGGCACAGCTCATTAGCAGCACTGAAAGGAAGTCTCCTCGATAGATAGAGTTTACTAGCAGCATTTGCAAATGTATTGATTATATGTCCTGTCTACATTTTTGGAAGGTTTCATTCTTTGAAGGAATACCCAGGTGAACCTGCTATGTGGAATGTGGGCATCCTATATAATAAAAGCATAATATGCTAAGTGTCTGGTCATCCAGTTGGCCGTTTAACCAATTAAAGCATAATATGCTAATGATATGCTAAGGCCACTCAACTGCTTGCTATGATGTGCACTGACCACCAGGGGCAGACGCTTCAACTAGTAGGTTATCTTGTTGCTGGGATCCAGCCAATTAGGACTGAGTGAGACAGGCTGGACACGCCCTGGAGCTCTCCTGTGGTCCCTTGTCACCCCTGATTGTACACCAGTGGGGTTCCTCAGCCTGGTCTGTGCCCTTTTGCAATCTGGGACCCTTTTTGGGGATGTCAGAGAGCCTGTTTTGGCCTGATGGCAGAACAACTGGTCACTGACATGCACTGACCACCAGGGGGAAGATGCACAATACAGGAGCTGCCTCCTAGTGCTCAGTGTGCTCCAACAGGGGGAGTGCTGCTTAGCCAGAAGCCAGGCTCATGGCTGGAAAGTGCAGTGGCTGCTCCTGGACTGTGAGAGGGTGCAGGCTGGGCTGAGGGATGCCCCCGAGTGCACAGATTTCATGCACTGGTCCTCTAATCTATATATTTGAAAGCCTAATATGCTCAGTGTCCAACTGTTCAACCATTTGACTGTTTGACCAGTAGCTATGATGCACACTGACCACCAGAGGGTAGATGCTCAATGCATAGGCATGGAAACATGGAACAGATTAATAAATCTCAGAGGAAAGTAGGTAGGGGGAGGGTAGGAAGAGAAGCAAAGATCTTATATACACATTAGAGGCCTGGTTCATGGATTCATGTACCAGTGGGGTCCCTCAGCCTGGCCTGTGGGGATCGGGCTGAAACCGGCAGTCTGACATCCCCTGAGGGGTCTTGGATTGCTGGTCGAGGGACCACACCAGTGCAATAACCTGTGCACCAGGCCTCTGGTTATTTTTTTTTTCTTATTTATTTATTTATTTATTTGTTTATTTATTTATTTATTTTACATATTTTATTGATTTTTTTTGCCCCCCTCCCTCCCTCCCACACATCCCTTCCCTCCCGAGAGTTTTATGTCCATTGGTTGTACTTATATGCATGTATACAAGTCCTTCGGTTGATCTATTATCTCCCCCAGATCTCCCTACCCTCCCCACTGTAATTTGAGTCTGCCTGTTTACTTTCTCTATATCTGTCTCTTGGTTCATCAGTTCATAATGATCTTTATCATCCACCAATGAGTGAGGTCATGTGGTGTTTCTCTTTCATTGATTGGCTTATTTCACTCAGCATGTTGTTCTCCAATTCCATCCAGGTTGCTGCAAATGATGAGAATTCCTTCTTTTTTTATGGCAGCAGAGTATTCATTGTGTAGATGTACCATAGTTTTTGGATCCAATCATCTGCTGACGGGCACCTAGGCTGTTTCCAAATTCTGGCTATTGTAGATTATGCTGCTATGAACATAGGGGTGCAAATATCCTTTCCGATTGGTGTTTCTAGTTTCTTGGGATATATTCCTAGAAGTGGGATTACTGGGTCAAATGGGAGTTCCATTTTCAGTTTTTTGAGGAAACTCCACACTGTTCTCCACAGTGGTTGCACCAGCAGTGCATGAGAGTTCCTTTTTCTCCGCAACCTCGCCAACACTTGTCGTTTGTTGATTTGTTGATGTTGGCCATTCTGACAGGTGTGAGATGGTACCGCATCGTTGTTTTGATTTGCACCTCTCGAACAATTAATGACTTTGAGCATGTTTTCATGAGCCTTTTGGCCTTCCTTCTGTCTTCTTTTGAAAATATTCTATTTAGGTCCATTGCCCATTTTTTAATTGGATCATTCATCTTCCTTTTATTTATTTGTATAAGCTGTCTGTAAATGTTGGAGATTAAACCTTTATCAGTGGTATTATTTGCAAATATGTTCTCCCACACCGTGGGCTTTCTTGTTGTTTTGTTGATGGTTTCTTTTGCCGTAAAAAAGCTTTTTATTTTGAAGTAGTCCCATTTGTTTATTTTCTCTTTAGCTTCCATTGCCCTAGGGGTAGTATCAGTGAAGAAGTTCTTTTGGCATACGTCTGAGATTTTGCTGCCTGTGGATGCTTCTAGTATTTTTATGGTTTCCAGTTTGATGTTTAAGTCCTGTATCCATTTTGAGTTTATTTTTGTGAATGGTGTAAGCTGGTGATCTAGTTTCATTCTTTTGCATGTGTCTGTCCAATTTTCCCAATACCATTTATTGAAGAGACTGTCTTGACTCTATTGTATATTCGTGCCTCCTTTGTCAAATATTAATTGAGCATAGTGATTTGGGTTGATATCTGGGTTCTCGATTCTATTCCATTGATCTATATGTCTATTCTTGTGCCAGTACCAGGCTGTTTTGAGAACAGTGGCTTTGTAATACAGTTTGAAGTCTGGTATTGAGATCCCTCCTACTTTACTCTTCTTTCTCAGGATTGCTGTGGCTATTCGGGGTCTTTTATTGTTCCAAATGCACTTTTGGAGAGTTCTTTCTAGGTCAGTGAAATATGCCGTTGGTATTTTAATGGGGAGTGCATTGAACCTATAGATTGCTTTAGGAAGTATGGACATTTTGATGATGTTGATTTTACCAATCCATGAACATGGTATGTTCTTCCATCTGTTTACATCTTCCTCTATGTCTTTTTTCAGTGTCGTGTAGTTTTCCGCAAATAGGTCCTTTAATTCCTTAGTTAAATTTATTCCTAGGTATCTTAATTTTTTTGGTGCAATGGTAAATGGAATTGCTTTTTTAGCCTCTGTTTCTGTAGTTTCACTGTTGGTGTATAGAAATGCCATGGATTTCTTGGCATTAATTTTGTATCCTGCTACATTGCCAAATTCCTTTATTAAGTCAATTAGTTTTTTAATGGAGTCTTTTGGTTTTTTTATGTACAATATCATGTCATCTGCAAATAAGGATAACTTTACTTCTTCTTTTCCAATTTGGATGCCTTTTATTTCCTCCTCTTGTCTAATTGCAATGGCTAGTACTTCCAGAACTATGTCAAACAGGAGTGGCGAGAGTGGGCATCCCTGTCTTGTTCCTGTTCTTAGAGGGAATGGTTTTAGTTTTTGCCCATTGAGTATAATGTTGGCTGTGGGTTTATCATATATAGCTTTTATTATGTTGAGGTATGATCCTTGTACTCCCACCTTGTTAAGAGTTTTTATCAGGAAAGGGTGTTGGATTTTATCAAATGCTTTTTCGGCATCAATTGATACTACTATATGATTTTTATCTTTCAATTTGTTTATGTGATGTATCACGTTTATTGTTTTGTGAATATTGTACCATCCTTGCATTCCTGGAATAAATCCTACTTGGTCATGGTGTATGATCTTTGTGATGTTCTTCTGGAGTCAATTTGCTAGAATTTTGTTGAGGATTTTGGCATCTATGTTAATGAGGGATATTGGCCTGTAATTCTCTTTCATTGAGTTGTCTTTATCTGGTTTTGGTATTAGGGTGATGCTGGCTTCATAGAAGGAGTTTGGAAGTGTTCCTTCCTCTTGGATTTTTTGGAATAGTCTGAGGAGGATAGGTTTTAGTTCTTCCTTGAATGTTTGCTAAAACTCTCCTGTGAAGCCATCTGGCCCTGGGCTTTTGTTTGCTGGAAGCTTTTTGATGACTGTTTCAATTTTTTCCCACGTCACTGGTCTATTGAGATTTTTAGATTCTTCCTGATTGAGTTTTGGCAGTTTGTATTTTTCTAGGAATATGTCCATTTCCTCCAGGTTGTTCAGTTTGTTGGAACAGAGTTGTTCGTAGTATTTTGTAACAATCCGTTGTATTTCGGTGGGGTCTATTGTTATTTCACCTCTTTCATTTCTGATTTTGTTTATTTGGGTCCTCTCTCTTTGTTTCTTGGTTAGCCTGGCTAGAGGTCCATCTATCTTGTTTATCCTTTCAAAGAACCAGCTCTTGGTTTTGTTGATCTTATGTATTGTTTCTTTGGTCTCTATGTCGTTTATCTGTGCTCTGATTTTTGTTATTTCCTTCATTCTGCTTACACTGGGCTTTTCTTGTTGCTCTTTTTCAAACTCTTTGAGTTGTAGAGTTAGATCATCTGTTACCATTTTTTCTAGTTTTTTGCAATAGGCTTGTAAGGATATGAACTTCCCTCTCAAAACTGCTTTTGCTGTGTCCCATAGATTTTGGATTGTTGTGTTTCCATTGTCATTTGTTGCTAGGATGTTTTTAATTTCTTCCTTTATTTCTCTAGTAACCCAGTCCTTGTTTAATAGCATGTTGTTTAGTCTCCATGTGTTTGATTTCTTTGGATTATTTTTATTGTAATTAATTTCCAGTTTTATGCCAGTATGATCTGAGAAGATGCTTGATATGATTTCTATCTTCTTGAATTTGAAGAGACTTTGCCTATGTCCCAAAATGTGGTCTATATTTGAGAATGTCCCATGTGCACTTGAGAAGAATGCATATTCTGTGGCTTTGGGGTGGAATGTTCTGAAGATGTCAATTAATTCCATCTGTTCTAGTGAGTTGTTTAGGATTGATATTTCTTTGCTGATTTTTTGTTTAGATGATTTGTCGAAGGGTGACAGTGGGGTATTAAAATCTCCTACTATGATTGTATTGCTATTAATCACTCGCTTAATGTCCTCCAGCTTTTTTTTTTTTTTTTTAATGTATTTGGGTGCTCCTGTATTGGGTGCATATATATTTACCAGGGTTATTTCTTCTTATTGGATTGTTCCCTTTAGTATTATGAAGAGGCCTTCATTATCTCTTGTTATGTTCTTCACTCTGAGATCTAATTTGTCAGATATAAGTATTGCTACCCCAGCTTTTTTTTCCTTTCCATTTGCCTGGAAAACTTTTTTCCATCCCTTCACCCTCAGTCTGTGTGCATCTTTTTTTTGAGGTGGGTTTCTTGTAGACAACAGATGTATGGGTCTTGTTTTCTTATCCAATCTGACACCCTATGTCTTTTGATTGGAGCATTTAATCCATTTACATTTAAGGTTATTATTGATAGGTACTCATTTGACGGCATTTTTATTCTATACCCGTGTTCCTTCTTCGCTTCCTATTTCTTTATTTTTATAGTATACCCTTTAGCATTTCTTGCATTGCTGGTTTGGTGGATATAAATTCCTTCAGTCTTTTTTTGTCTGTGAAGCTCCTGATTTCTCCTTCAATTTTGATTGATAGCCTTGCTGGGTACAGTATTCTTGGATTCAGACCCTTCCTTTGCATGACTTTGTATATTTCATCCCATTCCCTTCTGGCCTGATATGTTTCTGTTGAGAAATCAGTTGCTAGTCTGATGGGGGTTCCTTTGTATGTAACTTTCTCTCTCTCTCTGGCTACTTTTAAGATTCTTACGTTGTCGTTGTTTTTTGCCACTTTAATTATCGAATATAATGTGCCTTGGCATCTGTCTTCTGGGATTCATTTTGCTTGGGACTCTGCGAGCATCTTGGATTCGTGTGGGTTTTTTCTTCTCTATTTCAGGAAAGTTTTCTGTCATTATTTCTTGAAATACTTTTTCCATGTCTACCTCAGTTTCCTTTCCTTCTGGAACCCCTATTATTCTAATATTATTTTGTTTTGTATTGTCCCAAAGCTCCTGTAGGTTCTCCTCCTGCTTTTTAATCTTTTTTTTTTTCTAGAAGCTGCTCTACTTGGGTATTTTTTTCCATCTTGTCTTCTAGCTCACTGATGCAGTCCTCCACTTCATCTAGTCTACTCTTGATGCTTTCTATTGAGTTTTTCATGGTAGCAATGTCATTTTTCATTTCTTCTTGGTTCTTCTTCAATTCCTCATGGCTCTTCTTCACTTCCTCATGGTTCTTCCTCATTTCTTCTTGGTTATTGTCAAATTTCTCTTTCATTCTTTTTAGCCAACCTATGATCATTATTCTGAACTCTTGCTCTGGTAGGCTGCTTGCCTCTGACTCGTTTACTTCCATTTCTGGTGATGCCTGCTTTTCTTTCATGTGCGCGGTATTTTTTTTGTCTTCCTATGGTATCTCTTTTCAGGATGTCTGGTTATGTGGTGTTCCTTCTCTTGCGTTGATTTAAAGGTGCAAAATACAACACTTTCCATGGGTGGTTGAAGAACTCCCTTGAATCCACGCGTTTGAGCCGATTGGGGCGTCACAGGTGCTTGATGGACTCCTCTGCTGTGGGTTTTCCAGGCCTCAGAGAAGCTCCTCCTTTCCTTGTAGGGTGGCACAGCCTTCCAGCCTAGCCCGGAGCTCCGCCAGGCCTCTGATTATTAAATAAAACTCCGACTAACTATGGAATGAATGTTGGATATTTTACAAAATTTCACAGGAGATAACAGCATTCCACACACTAGGTCAACCTCTGTATTCCATCAAATACTTAAACATGTTCCAGATAGGTAATGCATAGGTTAGAGTATGAAATAGCATATAATCAATACATTTGTAAATGCTACTAGCAAACCCTACTTAGAACAGTCTAGTTGCTGTGTTTCAATGAGTTGCACATTGAAAAAAAATAAAACCTGTAGTGAAGTGTTTGATCACACTTAGGATTAATTTGTAAAAAGAGAAATTTAGGCAAACTGTTTTTAGCAAAGACTCTAGTTACTAAATGGAAATACTAGTAAGTATGTAAAGAATGTTCTAACATGTTCTCTTAGTAAAAGACATTTGTATTGTAAATGCCACTAACAAATTCTGTTGAGAGAGGCTTAGTTTTAGTTTTTCAAAAAGCTGTCCATGGTATGAAACCAGTAGTGTTATTTTTAAATGGTCTTAGAAAAATTCGTACAAAAGGTGTTTCAGAACACATTTTCCTCCCTGAAAATAATTACTAAATGAAACTCCTACTAATTATATAATGAATGATTCCAAATGCTTTCACAGTAAGTGGAATTATAATGTTTAACAGAAGAAACCAGCTGCCCACATGCTAATTTTATCTATGTAATTCTTCAGTTGATAAAACATATTACCATAGATAATGAATGTATTAGTCTATGACATAACGTGTAATCAATATATTTGTACACACTACTGAGACACTATCTAAATCATGCTAGTTTTAATGCTGTAGTGAGCTACATTGAAACATGTAGTGAAGTGTTTGAACACTATTGTAATTAATTTGTGAACAAGCAGGATTTTGGTACACTTTTTTTTTTTTTTTTTAGCTCATACTATACTTATGAAACTAAATGAAACTCCCACTAACTATTCAATGATTGTTACAATGTGTTCCCACAGTAAATGGTGCTATATTATTTTACAGAAGATAGAAGCATTCTACATACTAGGTTCCCTACATATTCCTTTAGAGTGTAATTTACATATCCAATTTCAATGCATGTATTTATTGTTCTACATAATTTATAATGAATAAATTTCAATATACAATCTACAATATGTCTATAAATGTTACTTAAGTTTGTGCAGAACTTTATATTTTAGTGTTACAATGACCTGTGCTTTGTGTAAAAACTGTAGTGAAGTGTTTGAATAATAAGAATTAATTAATACCAATCAGGGTTTTGGCTATTTATTTTTATTTTTTATTTTTGCAGACTACAATTAGTTAATAAGCCTCCTGTACTCAGCATGTAGTGAATGTTCCTATATGCTACCCCATAAATGACATTAGATTACATTTTACAGAAGACATCAACATCTTACAAAATAGGTTCACTTATGTATCAATTCAAACTCTAAAATATATTCTCAATATGTAATCACTATATTTTGTAAGTACTGCTAGCAAATGAGTCTGATCACTACCATAATTAAGTGAAACTCCTGCCAACTACATAAATTATTCCAACATGCTCCAACAGTAAATGGTGTTATAATATTTCAAAGAAGTTACCATCATTTTACACACCAGGTAACTTGTGCATTTTCTTAAAGAATGAAACATTCCCAAAAGTTAATGAAGGCATTGGTCTTTGACATAAGGTATAAACAAAACATTAGCAAAGGTTGCTAGAAAATCTCTTGAGAACTGCTCACTTGTGTTCAATGAGTTGCACATTGTGTAAAACCTACGGTGAAATATTTAAACTCTAAGAATTAATTCCCACCTAGCAGCATTTTGGTACACTGTGTTTAGCACTAATTATAATTACTAAATATAACTTCTGCTACCTATGTAACCCATTTTCCAACATGCCCTTAGTAAATGGCATTATATTATATTTCACAGTATATATCACCATTGCACAAACTAGGTTCACCTATGCATTTCTTCAAAATGTGAAACATATTCCCCTTAGGTCATGCAGGAATTCCTTGATGATGAAGCATATAATTCACATATTTGTAAATGCTACTAGCAAACTCTATTTGGAACAATCTAGTTTTCATGTTTTAAAGAGCTGCACATTGTGTAAAACATGTGATCAAATGTTTGAAAATGCCTAAAATTAACTTCTACCTTGAGTACTTTTTGCCTTGAGTATTTCATGCCATTCCCTTCTGGCCTGTGGGAATCAGGTGTCTTATGGGAGCTACTCTGTAGGTAACAGTTTGCTTCTCTCTTGCTGACTTTATGATTCTCTCTTTGTCTTTAATTTCTGGCATTTTAATTATGATATGTCTGGGCATGGGTCTATTTGGGTTCTTCTTGATTGGGACTCTCTGTGATTCCTGAACTTGAGTGATTTTTTTCCTTTACCAGGTTGGGGAAATTTTGTGCCATTATTTCTTCAAACAGGTTCTCTCTTCTTGTCTCAGTTTCTGCTCTTTCTGGTTCCCCTATAATGCAAATGTTCCATTTCATGTTGTCCCAAAGTTCCCTTAGACTCTCCTGCTTTTTTTTTCTTTTCTCTCCATTTGCTGCTCTAAATGGGTATTTTTTTTTTTTTTCTATCTTGTCTTTCAATTAGCTAATTTGGTCTTCAGCTTCTTCTTGTGTACCGTTGAATCCTTCCAATTATTCATTATTTTTATATTTTTAAATATTTTATTGATTTTTTTACAGAGAGGAAGTGAGAGGGATAGAGAGTTAGAAACATCAATGAGAGAGAAGCTGCCTCCTGTACACCCCCTACTGGGGATCAGAATCGAACCTGGGACCCTTCAGTCTGCATGCCAATACTCTATCTGCTGAGCCAAACCAGTTAGGGCCAGGGTGTTCTTTATTTCAGCTATGTCATTCCTCATTTCCAATTGATTCTTATTTATTGTTTCAAGCTCTCTTTTCATGTTGGTATAGCTCTCATTAAGTCCCTTATAATTCTCAGTAAGTTGCTTATAGTTCTCACTGATTTTTGAGCACCCTTATGATTACCATTACTCTGAATTCTTTGTCTGACAAATTGCTTGCCTCCATTTCTTGTATTTCCTTTTCTGACAATTCCTTTTATTTCATTTGGGGTTGTTTACTTGCCTTTCCATTTTTGCTGTCCCTTGTATTTGATCAAACTGCTATGCCTCCGACTTTGTGGGGTGGGGTTATATAGTAGGTGTTTTATGGGACCCAATGATGCAGCCTCTTAGATCTCCTTAGCTGAGTGCCCTGGGAAAGCCCCTTACTTAAGGTTTTTTGGTTCTCCTGTTGTAGTTATACCTTGAATACTGTTGTCCCTCTGTGGATGGAGCCTCCTCCCAGGCTGTCTGACTATGTGGCTCACACCCGACCACATTGTGAGAGCTGTTGTACAGGTGCTGAGAAACAGGATAAAATGCCACACAATGAAATATAAAACCAAAGAAACAGCACAAAAGCATACAAAGCCCCCGAGAGCACCACGTAAGTAACCACCAGAGAAGAGAGAATTAGGAAAGAGAAAAGAGAGCAAGAATGATAGTAAAAAAAAAAAAAAGAAAAAAGTGTGAGATGGGAACAAAACAATACAGACCGGAAAAAAAAAAAAAAAAAAAAAAAAAAAAAAAAAAAAAAGCACAAACAAAAAATGGGTGGGGGGTGAAATATGTAGACACAGATCAGAAATAAAGAAAATAATAAAGCAGTTGGGAAATACGAAAAGGAAATTATTTACAATAAAGGAGGAAGAAAAGAAAGGAAAAAAAACATTTTGAAAAATAAAATAGAGGAGAAAGCAGATAGACCTACAACAAGATAAGGAAAAATGATGGGAATGCAGGAGAAAATAAAGTGGGGGTTAGGGAGGATGAGTATTGAAAAACAGAAAAAAGAGAAAAAATTCAGTAGGAAAAGGGAAGAGGAAAATCAGATATATGAACAAAACAACAGAGACTAGAATAGTAACAAATCAATAAAGTAGACAGATAAAAAAGATTCAAAAGGAGAAAAAGAAATGAAGGAGAAAAAAGGTTGTAATGGGGAAAAAGAAAGGAAAAGGGAGAAAAAGAGAAAGGGAAAGTGAAGGTGTGTTCCTTTCTGAGTGTGCTTGCCCCAGGGCTTCTCTCTTTGGGACCTACTCTCCTGGGCTTCCTCAGAGTAACTTGCATGCTGACCACTGTCAGGCCCTGCCTTCCCTCTTCTGCCAGCTTTGCCTGCTAGCCAGCTGTCAATCTTCATCACCAAAAGTCTGTTTCTGAAAGGGCCTTAGTGGGGAGGGGCTGTTTGGCTTTCAGGGAATGTGGTGGGTGTGTTTCCCTGTCCCAGAGCTGCTCCTCTGCACGTGGGCAGAGGTCCTGGGTGGGGACCAGCGGGGCGGCTGGAGACATGGAGCTCCTCTCAGCTCCCCTTGTGGGGGAAGCACCAGCTGGTGCCCAGGACTGTGGGGCTGACAGCCCCGCCCCCGATCCAGGCACTGATGCTCCTGAGACCTTTCAACCCTTCACCTGCACTGGAACTTTTCAGAGGAAACAGACACAGAGGCTGAAAAGCTTCAGTGCAGGGTGAGGCATGAGGCCTCCTGAGGGTGGGTGGGCTGTATTCCCTAGAGAGAGGGTTTTTCCTTCTCCTGCCCCGTGGCTATGGGGAGCAGCCAGCCCCTCTCAGGAACAATGGCCATTTTGGTTTGGGGGCTGTGACTGCATCCTCCTGGCTGCTGCTTTTCCAGGTCTCCCTGCAATGCTTCCCACCCCAGTCTCTCCTCAGGCACCCAGCCCACATCTCCCTCCCTGCACCAAGGCCATGTGAGAGGCTGCCAATGAGGACGCCTGTCCTCTGGGTTAAAAACAAAGAAAGAAAGAAAAGAAAGAAAAGAAAGAAAGAAAGAAGAAAGAGAGAAAAGAAGAAAGAAAGGAAGAAAGAAAGAAACAAACAAAGAAACAAAGAAACAAAGAAAGAAACAAAGAAAGAAAGAAACAGATGAAAGGAAACTGGCTTTCTCTCTGACTGGCTCTGGTCTGCTGGTTACAGACTCCTGCATGACCAGCAGCCCTGCTGCCTCTCTTGGTGGATATTATGGGGGCCATGGTCTCTGTTCTGGTGCTCTGGGTTGTGGAGCCCAGCCTGCGTTCTGGGCCCTTCTCTGAGGGAGCAGACTCTCCCTTAGCCCAGTGCTACTGCCTCACTCTGCACCTGAGATCTGCCCCCTGGAAGCTGGGTCAGCTCCTCCCCTGACCTTGCCCTTCTGTGTTCTCCAGGTGTTTTCTGTCCTTCCTGGATATGTCTCCTCCTCAGCGGGACCCTAGCTGGTAATTCCAGGTGCATGTTCTCCAATTTAGGAGGATTTCCAGTCTCTCTATAATGTGCCACCATTCGCTCCCTGGTGCTCTAATTATTTTTCTTTTTATATACAACTTATATACAATAAACTGTATTTACCCTCAGTTTCTACCCACTGATTTTTGCCAAACACACATAACTTGTGCAACTTAAAAACCTGCTCAGACACAGGACATTATCCTGAAAGCTTCCTTTTGATCCTCCAACTTCATCTCTACCTCCTGCTCCAAGGATAAACCACTCTTTTATTCTAGAACTTAAGATCACTAAAACTAATACAATATTTCTCTTTTGTATAAAGTTTCTTTCACACAGCATACTGCTTTAAGTTTTATCTGTGTCATTATGTGTAGCAGTAGTTCATTCATTTTCCTATAATAATACATTATATGAATATACCACATTTCATGTTTCTACTCTCCTATCAGTGGATGAGGGGAGTGTTTCCAGTTTTTGTGTTGTGAAATAACACTGTTGTGAAAATTCTTATCCAAATTGGTGGAATTCCTATACCTAGAACTGGAATTGGTGAGTCATAAGGTAGGAATGTGTTTAGTTTTGTTAAGAAATTGTTGAAATTTTTTTTCAAATTGCTTGTACATTTTACACTTCCACTAATAAGATATTATAGGTTTTTGACACTGTTGTAGAAAATCAGATATTTTTATCAACGAGAGTATGCCTTTATTTTTTTTCTCTCATTGGTCTATTTGTCAATCCCTATGCCAATATCACACTTTTATGATTAGTATTTTATTTTTTATGGAAAGTCTTCACATCAGGGAAAGTTAATCCTCTGATTTATTATTTTTTTCCATACTGTTTTGGATATTCTAGGTGCTTTGTATTTTTGTTTACATTTTAGAATGTTTATTAATGTTTTTAAAAAAGTTTCTTAAGACTTTTATTTGGATTGCTTTAAATCTTGGACAATTTTCAGAAGAATTAAGTTAAAAATATTCAATCCTTTAATCCATTAACATAGTCCAACTTTCCATTTATTTAATACCTCTCACAACTATTTTGCAATTTTTAGTGTGGAGGTCGTAAACATTTTTCATTAACTTTATATCTAAGTATGTTATTATTTCTCTGCTATTTTAGATGGAATTTTTTAAAAGTTTCCTTTCTTTTGTTTATTGCTAACTATCAAAGTAAAATTATTTTTTTGTGTTTGACCTTTTAGCTTGAAACCTTTTCATTTAATAGGCACGTAAATTCATTGTGTGGTTTTTGTGTGCTTTTGTTAGGCTTTTCTACATAAACAATTGTGTTGTCTGTAATGAGGGCACTTTACTTTTCCCTTTCTAATTATATGGTTTTTATTTCTTTCTACTGCCTATTGCACTGGCTAGGATCACTAGTAAAATTCTGTGCTGTGGTGAGAGCTGGGGAGAAGGCACTGAGCTCTTTGCTATGAGGTTAGCTATAGGTTCTCGGTGCTCCTTAATTATGTTTAGAGGTTGCCTTATGTTTATAGTTTTCTGAGTTTTTCTCAGCAATAGACGTTACAGTTTTGTTTTTTCAGAACCTATTGAAACAACCATGTGGATTTTCCTCCTTTATTTCATTTCTTCTATCTTCATGGTACTCTGGGTCTCAGGTACCGCCATGTTCCTACTTACAGGAAGGGGGCAATCACACGATGTTGCTTGCAATATAAAGGCAACAGCCCTGTTTGGTTGTGAGCAAGTGATCATATGTTCCCACCCAACTCCAAAGGCATCTGGGAAAAGTTGTTCTTTGCTTGACGGTTGTGTCTCCAACTACAAAGCAGTTAATGTACAAGGAGGGAGAGCAGATGCTGGTGAATAAGAGGCAGAAAGCCACAGAACTCTATCTAATCTCTCCTGTGACGGGAAACTCACTACGGACCAAAGCAGCCAACGTCCTCCTCACAAAGTTCTGAAAATGAAATTTGCCTTTTGGACCTTTTGGATAGGCTTCTCCTAGGACCTCAGAACATTACATCACAGATAGCGGAGAGTTTATTCTTTACCTCAAATAGGCTTTAAGTCAGTTCGTTCTAAAGCCAGTGATAATGTCGTTCCACCACTCACAAGAGCTCTGTTGCCTGTCTAAGTTAGCCCAACCCTTTGGCTTGATATCAGTGGTCTCCATATCAGAAGGAGAAGAATCCATAGAACAAAGCACCCTGTGGCAAAGTGTTATCCCAAGAGCTGGGGCAAAGACCTTACAAGGCAGCAAGAAGTCTGACCAGCTGCTGACCAGGGTGTAGGTGCTGTGATTTGCACCTACCTTGGCAGGTTCCACTTTCCTCAGTACATCAACTTTGACCTCTGGTTTCCACTTGACCCCATGATGGATGCAGCAGTTCCAGGAAAAACAGGTATGTGCCCCCTCCCACCCCCTTAACAATCTTCTTTGCCATTTTGCCATGTTTCTTTAAATGTAATCATTCACCTTTCATTCCTTTAGATTTAGGTATTTTGCCCTCCTTATGTGCAAATAAAAATTGAGATTGGACATTGTCACATTGATGAATTAGCTGGAGGAATTGCAGGAAAGCATGGCAGTAGTAGGTAATTCTCAATAATATATCAGTAACCTCTGTGCTATTCATTTTCTTTAAATGAGGAGAGTGAGGTTTAGTGAAGTTAAGCGATTTGATAAACACCACTTGGCAATTTGATAACAAAGCTATGCAATCAGTGTTTCCTAACCTTAAATTGTGTGTGTGTGTGTGTGTGTGTGTGTGTGTGTGTGTGTGTGTTTTCCTTCAGGTAAGTGGTTAGTTTCATAGTTTGATAAAGTGCTAAAGACAAGCCATGCAGACATCTTTCTGGTGGATGCAGGGAACTTCCAATGGCTAACCAGTGGCCTAAAGTTCACTGTGGAGTCAGCTATACCCCATTAGATCCTGCTTCCTTTGCTCACTGACTTTTGGGAAGTGACTTAGTCTCACTGCACCTCAGTTTCCTCATCTGGAAAAACAAGGATGCTTTGTAAGTCAGGTTTTCTTGATCTTAACATGATTGCATTTTGGGCTGGTCATTCTCTGCCATGAGAGGGTCTGTCTTGTGGAGGATGTTTAGCAGGATTCCTGGTCTCTACTGGTAGATGTCAGCTGGACCCTCCCCGCAAACTGTGGCAACCACACACACCTCTGGCATCACCACACATTCCCTGGGACAGAAGTCACTATTGGGAAGCACTGCAGTCAGCTCTAACCAACTGCTCAGTCTCTATGCCGTGCCTGGCTCAGTGCGGCTCATCTGTGTTGCTGCCTCTTCTGCAGCCCCCACCCGGTACCCCCAGGATCAATTTCATCTACCATCATGCCTCCATTTAGAGAGATTTGCTGGGTTTCCAACAGACAATGGATCAGCTCCCTGATTATGCTTGTTATTCACCCAAATGGGTTTAAATTGCAAACTCGCTGGTATCATTTTCAAATGTGCCCCAAAGACTGCATTTTCCTTTACATTTTCAATGGACTTGCTCGCAAATTGCAGGCTCAGCTAAAAAAAAATAACATTTAATATACTTGATAGCTGTGGTTTTATTTGTGGGAGGAGGCACTGATTTTTTTTAGCCTAGAAGCAAATGCATATTTAAAATTGGGTTTGGGTACAACTAGCAGATTTGGGGTATCTTGTAGAGAAAACTAAGCTGGTATAAAGCCACTGGCTGCTGAGTGTGAAACAAAGAGCCCAGAGTGAAAGGGCCTTAGAGTTCCTGATGGACACGCAGCCCCCAGAAGTGTGTGTGTGTGTGTGTGTGTGTGTGTGTGTGTGTGTGTGTGTGTGTAAGACAGTCATCGCAGTGGAGCCTCAGTGTGTGTGTGTGTGTGTGTGTGTGTGTGTGTGTGTGTGTGTCTGACATGGTGTGTGGAAGATAAATGTCCAGACACAGGCGTTGTCGCAGTAGTGGTCCTGGGAGCTGGGGGCTCAGGAATGACTGAATGGAGGCCTGGAGAAATGATTGGCACATGGTGATAAGAGCTACCATGATTCGGAGGAAGGCTTTCGGGGCATGGAAAAACCAGGCTCATGGCTCATCCATCACATTCCAACAGAAATAAGGATTAGAAGATGTTTGGAAGGAAAAGCCCCAGGCAGTGGGAGCTGGTTCTAAGCTGGACATGTGTTTATAATAAACTTTCCCAGAGACTCTATTGGGCTCTCTCTCTTGATCTACATGCACTTGAAGCATCACGAACTTGGGGGCAGTGTATTGAACAGCTGCTTAGTGCTGGATGAAGACAGCGGAAACCTTAGATATTATAATAACTATGTCATCCTATTTACACATGTAATTGAGGTCTTAAAATGCCCAAAGATAGGGATTTTGGTATTTACATTACAGATAGGAACACTGACTCAAAAAGGCCAGACCCTACCCTGGAGCTTCTGGCAAAGTGGGCATGGGCACAGAGCACCTCAGACAACTGAATCTCTGGGAAGCTCTCAGGTGGTCCTGGTATGCTACCAGCTCCCTTGGTCCCTGTGTCTGGGACATCTCCCACCACCTGTCCCCGCAGACGCCTCCTCATCCTTAGGCCTCTCCCCACCACCCCCTGCTCACAGGTTGACCCAGCAGCCTTCCTTGTGCCCTCTCAGTGGCCCACCTCGAACTTCAGTTTTCCACCTCAGCAGGTGATACGCTGGGCCTGGAAATCATCAGCTGCTTTCTGGGACAGCGGTTCTCCATCAGGGGTAATTCTGTCCAGGGGACGTTGGACAGTGTCTGTGACACTCTGGTTGCCACAGCTGGGAAAGGGCCGGGTGCTGCTCAGCCCTGCAATGACAGAAAGCCCCCAGAAGAGGGCCCAGCCCCGGTATCCGAGTGCTGTGTGGAGAAGCTGGAGGATAAATCTCTCTCCTGTGCCACCAACCGCACACCTGAGTAGGGGCCTGTTGTTGTCTTTTCTGTGGCTCCCATCTTTGTCTGCGACCTGGGTTCACTGAGACTGGCTGTCTCGCCGCTGCTGTGATGAGGACAGGAGTTAACACATGCAATGTGCCTGGAACCGTGCTGGACCCACAGCCCCATTCCCAGGTGACTTACAGGAAGCCATGGCCATACTGCCTAGTAATGCTGTCCCTGGCCCCCTGGCCTCCCAGCCCCCTGGCCAGGGTTCCACAGCACCTTGTGAAGACCCTCTTTCCTTCGTCCCCTCATGTGCATTTCAGACCCACCTGGCCGGCTGGGCTTGCTGTGGGTAAAATGGACACACTGATTGTCTCCTCTCCAGAAAGCTTGCCCAATGGGAGTGAGAGGTGGACAGTCATTGCAGTGGAGCCTCAGGGGGATAGCTGATGTAGGGGACAATCAGAGAACGTGGGCCTTCCCCTCAGGCTCCTCTGTCCACTTCCAGCCCCTGTGAAGGCAGGTTTACTATGCCTCCCCAGGTGCCGTGGGCACCCAGCCCCTTTCAGATGGGCCCAGGTGCCTTCCTGGTCAGGCCCGTGCTGCACCCTGCAGACACAGGCAAACTAAGGCATGCCCATTAGCCCACAGGAAACGCATAGACACGCTGACCTCACTGAGCGAACAGTGTGAGTGCACCTAGCAGGGGGCCCTCAGCTGATGGAACCTGTAGAATCTGGGCCTGAGATTCTGGGGCTGGAGGATGGCCGGGCAGGAGGATGCATCTTACATGCACTGCCACGGCATTGGGCGCACCGCTGAGCTTTACTAAGTGTCCACCCACCCATGGGGCTAGCGATGGTCCTCCCCTGCAGACTCCTCCTCACCCTTAGGCCATCCGAGTTTCCCTGGGGAAACTGGGCCTCAGGGCGGAGAAGTGCGTGCCCAAAGGAGACAGTGATAGGCGGTCCTGCCTCACTGCTCCGCCCTCTCCTGCCCTGGTGCTTGGCATTGCTGGGCCCTCGTTGAGGGACATGGTCCACGCTTGCTTTCCTGGGCAACCAGATGCTGCCCATCCTTGGCTGTGCCCAGGGACAGCCCGGGCGCCCATGCTGATAGCATGCAGGTCTGCCTGAGCACTCCCTGCCCTCTGCCCGCCGCCAGCCCGTCCCCTCAGGCCTGCTGTCCTGGTGGTTTTGCAGGAGATGGCCCTTCTCTTTAGAGGTAAATCGATACCCTCCACCCACACTGTTGATCTGGCTGGTTTTCACGCTGCTCCCAACCTTGCAAATCACCGCTGTCAAAACTGCTTATCTGACTAGGAAGGCTGGAGGAGCCAGGCCATAAAATTTAATGAAATTACTGCAGAAACGAGGGTGTTAGTGACAATGAGGTGGAATTATAACTTGGAGAACGGCGAGGGAGGCTCAGAATGCTCCGGTGCCTACCTGTCAAGCCATTCATCAAAGGCTCCTGCTTTCCCTGATGTCCAGGCTCAGTCTCATCCTCCGCCAGCATCCTGGGCGGGCTGGCTTCCCCATACTGTTTTCTCAGTTAGCAGAATTTTGACTTTGGGAGGGTGTCAGGTTCAGCGAGTTCAACCCTGTTATTTTATGGACGGGGAAGCGACGATTCAGAGCCTCCTCACTGTCACTGATTGTTTTAGCGACTGAACCAATATTTACACCAGGTCCCTGGGTGCACCCTTCCTATCATTTTGGAACACTTTTCAAGATTAAAAGACTTGCAGGCACACACCAGTATGAATTAGCATCAAACATAGACGAAGCTCGGTAACAGGGTGAGAGGCGAGGGGAGACCCACCCACACTCCAATGAGTGAGGTTTTCACCATTTTCACTGTGTCACATAGAACCCCCAGCCTCAGCCAGACCCAGAAAACCGGCTCTCCCTACCCAAATCCCACACCCATAAACACTTTCCCTCCTGGCACCAATTTTTTGCTAGATCTTGGGAGGACATAAAAGCAGCCGAGCAGTGCCTGCCCTCAGTGAGTTCAGTCTAGTGGGGAAGTGGTAAAGTTGGCCAATTGTCTCTCAACTGATGCCCTGTGAAAGGACAGGGGTGGGTCTAGAACTTGGGGACAGAAATGCTCACAGGGAGGGCTGTGATCAGGAGAGCATTTCGGCCCGGCATGATGCAGGCAGCTCCCTGTCTTGGACCACTGCTTTTCCTGCACAGCATGCTGCCCCTCTCCTTGGCTTATTGCCTGTGTCTTCCTTTATACATGTTTGGGTCTTCATCCGTGCTCAGCTCAGGCTCATGCCCCTGAGGTGCACAAGTTGGATGGATGAATTGAACACATCATGATGACATGTGAAATGGAGATGACCATGCTTACCTTGAAGGGTCCTTGAGAATTTAAATTATGCCAAGCTCCTAGAAAGTTCTTGTCATAGAGAAGCTAAGCACTTTGAATTCTCCTGTGCCAGACCCTGTTGCAAGTGTAACTTTATTGAGTTACAGCAGGCACTCTTAGTTGCTGAGCCAGTATTTCCTGACAGTTGCTGAAAGGATTTTTTTTTTTTTTTTTTCTTTCAAGAACTAGCAAGCCTGGTACCATCCTCAAGGAGCTGTCCGGGGCCAGTGGGAACAGTTTGGTGGGGAGCTGTAGGCTGTCCATAGGCATTCAGCACCAAGGAAGTAAAAGAGCAACATGTCTTCCCACTGGGCACCGAACTGAACTGGTGTGATTAATCCCTGCTGGGCTTTCTGGCATGGGGGAGAGGGGAGTCCTAAAATAAGATTTCAAACCAATGAACTCTCAAACTTGGCTGGACTTTGCAGAAAATGCTGCATGTGAGATTTATTTCAGGATGGCCCCACCAGCTCTGACCATAGCAATGTTTGTGTGAGGACAAGTGGGAAAAGCATGGTTTGGGAATCCTACAGGCATGGATTCAAATTCTAACCTCACCACATGGACATAGAAAGATCTGGGACAGTTTCCTAACCTTTGAGCTTCAGACTCCTGTCTATGAGATCAGGATGCACACACTGACTCTGTGTAAGCAAGGTGCATTTTATATGAGGTGGTGTTGTTGTGGAGCGAATGCTAGTGAATGACCACTGGAGTCCAGACCAAACTAAAATTTAGGGAGCCTTTATTAGCTGACCAGCGACTGCTCTGCCTTTCTCCATGCAGGGAGTCCAGAGAGCAGTCCTCATCCTTTGTGCAAGACCACTTTTAAGCACATGTACCACATCCTGTTTTTGCAGAGCAAGCAACCCAAGACAAAACAGTTTTTCCCAAGCAATGTCAGGGTCATGTCATTGACAACCATGTTATTTACAGGGTCATCCTGTTCTTCAGAAAGCTGACAGTGTTCTATGTTCTACCTTGCAGGGCTATCTTGTGAGGTGCAGCTAGGATTCAAGGCTAAGTCAAGTAGGAGGAAACATGCTCAACCATTTCTACTCTCTAACAGTGTGCATATGAGGCTCATTGCACTAATGACCCCACCTCCCGTGTCCTCTCTTGAGTCTCAGGGAAGTTGGTGCAGGCTGAGCTTCCTCTGCCAAGACCTGCCATTTCTTTGCACCATCAACAGTCAATCCATCCACAAGCTGGCCAACCTAGGGTCTCCAGGTCTTTTCTCACTCAGATGTGCTGCCATCCAGAGCTGCTGTGAGAGCACTGGGACAGCTGTGCCTGGTTTTGCAAGCCTGTGGGTCTCCCACTCAGATGGAGGAGCCAGGCCAGATGTGCACAACAGACACTTCCAGGTGTTTCCCGTCTCTCAGCTCTCAGTGGAGAGGCACTGTTAACAAGCAGAAACCTCCTAGGAGACAGCACTGTTAGTTTTTAACTGGTTAGGCCATTCCATTGCAAGATATTGCCAGAGGCTAAGACCAACAGTAGTTAGCATATTAATGTGAAAGGATATTTAACAGAGCTGAAAACCAGCATAATATTGCCCTGCTGTTGGCCAAATGGCTCAAGGCAATTCCCTAACCTGATAATCCTCTTATTGTTTACCAAACTTTACCTTTGATATGCCTGTTTGCATTCCTAAAGGGCAAATGTGTATTCCAGTGAATAAAAAGCAGACTGACCTGAGTTTCAGAGAGCTTCTCCACTAGAGGAAAGTTTTCCGCCTGGACCCCATGCCTTCTAAATTCATATTTCTTGTCTAGTGTTTTCATTTGTGCATGGACCCTTCTTCAGATCCTGAACCCTAGCCGCAAATGGATGTGGTATTCACAAGAAATAAAAAGAAAAGTAAAAATCAAAGCTTCAAACCTTGTCACCTCCTAATTCTGAGGGGACTTTGGTCTTTGGGACCCAGCATGGATGGTTGTCATGTCCTCACCCACTGCTCCTTTGAGCTTCTGCTTTTCCCATGGACTTTCCTCATCTTTCTTTAAACCTGCTCATAAGGGTTGTGCAGTGTCCAGGGAGACAGACAAATGTGATATGAGCTATGACAGGAACAGGCAGGGATCAGGGTAGCATCTACAGAAGAGGCAGGCTCAGCACTTACTAAACAACAAGAATTACGAAGGTATTCATTGAGCCCCTTGGACATGCCTTTATGTGACGCTTCCAATCCAGGTTCTTTTTTTCAGGGATAAAACAGTCGCACAGCCAGGTGGGGGCCAGCTGAATTAGGATAAACTACATGTCCCAAACATAGCAGCTCCTCCTCTGAGACCCGTGTGGCACAGGTGCCTCGTCTCACAGAGTTTTGATTCCCGGTTTTCATAGTTACAGTTGGGACTAAAAATAACGTTAAGAACTTTGAAGGGAGGGAGCATCAGCTAGGAGCAGGCTTCCTCAGGATGTTTTATCTGTGGGAGCAGGAGTCATTCTGTTGGAAATCACATTAGGAGGTGCAGGCTCTGCTCTGCCTCCCACCAGCTGGGAAGCCTAGGTGTCTTCCAACCGTCCTGGCCTCACATGCCCCCTGCATAGTGGCAGGAGGGTAGTTCTCACTCAGGCATGTATCGCAGAGATTTCCTATGTTGGTGTGTTATCTAACCTTATTCATTTTAAAGATTACTTGACGTATTTCCAACAAGTTATATTTGTTGTAATATAATCTATTTAACAATTCTCATATTGATGATTGTTTCTCATTTCTTTTTCTAGTTTTTAAGATGAGCTAGCTTGTTCATAAATCTATGTAAAGTTTGGAGAGCATTTTTTCTGGGGTAGATTCAAAGTAATTGAACTGCTGGTTAAATGACAAGAACATTTAATAATTTCTACAAATTTGTCCACTGATAATGTTCTATCTAATTTATACTCTCTGCCATCGAGTTCAATTCCCCACAGCATTGCAAGTGACACAATCTATGAGCAGTATTTTTAATCCTTACCCAAAGATCTGGTTTTAGAGAAGGAAAGGAGAGAGAGAGAGAGAGAGAGAGAGAGAGAGAGAGAGAGAGAGAGAGAGGAAGGGAAGGGAAGGGAAGGGAAGGGAAGGGAAGGGAAGGGAAGGGAAGGGAAGGGAAGGGAAGAGAGGAGAGGAGAGGAGAGGAGAGGGAAGAGAAGAGAAGAGAAGAGAAGAGAAGAGAAGAGAAGAGAAGAGAAGAGAAGAGAAGAGAAGAGAAGAGAAGAGAAGAGAAGAGAAAACATCTATGTGAGAGAAACATCGGTTGCTTGCCTCCCATACACACCCTGACTAGGGATTGAATCTGCAGCCTACCTCTGTGCCCTGACAGGGAATCAAACTCATAACCTTTTGATGTACAGGATGACGCTCCAACCAACTGAGCCACCAGAGTCCATGTGCCTTATAAAGATGAGGAACCACAGAGAGGTTAGGTAAGTTTCCCAAAGCCACACAGCTATTAAATAATCCAGTGGAGATTTGACTGAGACCAGCCTACATTTGTTTCCTGTGCCACACATTTTCTTTCCAGGTTCCCTGGTTTACATCGCCCCTGGAGGTAAGGGCTCACTCAGGAGGGAATGAGAGAAGACAGCAGGCATTCTGGAGGAACCATGTTAGGACTGGAATGATAACAGCAGGGAGTACAAGGAAGGACACACCTACACGTCTTTTTTTAAATTAAAAATTAGCTGTAAAATAATATTTATAAAATATGTATAATAAGCAAAAATAATGCCATAAATGCCAATATGTTCCTCCCACTTTAAGAAAAAAAAGCAATACCACAGGTTGAATGCAGAAGTGCCTTTTCCTTATCCCATCCGCTTCCTTCCCCAAACGTACCCACTCTACTGAGTCCGTGCTTGTGTCCTGCCTTTATTCCGAGTGTGTGCACGGATGGCCCAGCTCTGGCAGGGTCACGGTATCATGCTCAGGGTACGTGTCTGCACACTTCCAGTTCACCTGTGGGGGTGAGTGCACTCAGGTAGGTTCAGCTCTGACTTGCAGGCCCCCAAAAGCATAAAGTGCTTAGCATTGCAAATTTTAAAGTTTATTTAAATGGAATCGCACCATATGTACTCCTCTGCAGTTTGTTTTCTATGGCTCAACATTGTCTCCTGAGGGGGAGGCACCATCTGCTCGTGGCTATAGTTCATTTATTTCACTGCCGTACAGAACCGCACAGCACTCACGTCCCAGGCTCTGGCGTTTTCCCGTCCCTGGCGTTCGGCCGGTATCCAAGGCTTTGCTGTTGAAAGAGTGTCGCTTGGAACTTCTCAGAGATAATCCCTGGAGCTCACGAGCCCCAGGGCTTCCCTGCATCCTGAAAGAGGAACGAGGAAGCGTAGGAGGGAGTGCACAGCATCAGTTTCGAAAGATAACGCCAGATTGTTACTCCGAAGCCGCACGTGGCATTTTCTGAACATCCTTCCAAAATGTGATTTTGTCAGACTTAGAAAATTCTGCATTTGATGGATGTAACAGGGCATGTAATTGTAGTTTGGATTTGAATTTTCCTGATTAACAACGAATTAAGCTTTTTTTGCATAGGTTTTCGAGCCATGGGCATTTCTTTGTATTCCTTAAAATCTTTGGCACATTTTTCCTTCTCTTTAAAAAAAATCATTATCATTGCTGAAATTATTACAGATGTCCTCTTTCTTTTCTCTCCTTTTTGCTGTTGTTGTTTTACCCCTCCTCCCAGCCCTGGCCCCTCCCAAGCCCTTACTACATTATTATCTGTGTCCAAGAGCTATGCATATATGCGTATAAATTCCCTGGTTAGTCCCCTCCCCAACCATCACCCCATCCCCACTTTCCCTCTGAAATTCATCAGTCTGTTTCGTGGTTCTAAGGTTTCTTCTAAGATTTTTATGGTGTCATGACATACATTTAGGTCTTTTGTCCATTTCGCTTATTTTGTATATGCTGTAAGTTGGTGGTCCAGTTTCATTATTTTGCATGTACCTATCCAATTTCCCCAGCACCATTTATTGCAGAGACTGTCTACTCAATTGTATGCTCTTGCTTCCTTCATCACGTATTTTTAAAAATCATTATTGTTGAAAGTATTACGTATGTTCCCTTTCTCCCCCATAAACTCCTTCTAGGCTGCCCCCAATCCCTAACTCAGGCCTCTACTATCCTATTAACTGTGTCCAAGGGCTATGCATTTATGCATACAGGTTCTTTGGGTGATCACTTCCCACCTACCCACTCTCCTTGCCTTCCCTCTGGGATATCTCAGTCTGTTCTATGTCTCTGGATCTATCATTATTTGTTTATCAGTTTATTTTGTTCATTAAATTTCATATATGAGTGAGATCATGTGATACTTATCTTTCTCTGAATGGATTATTTCTCTTAGCTTAATATTCTCCAGGTCCATTCATGCTGGGTAAGAGATCCTTCTTTTTTATTGTTGCATAGTATTCCATAGTATAAATGTCTCACAGCTTTTTATGCACTCATCTGCTGATGGGCACTTGGGCTGTTTCCAGATCTTAGCTATTGTAAACTGTGCTGCTATGAACATAGGGGTGCACACATTCTTTCTGGTGTTTTGGGTTACTTAGGATATATCCTTAGAAGTGGGATACCTGGGTCAAATGGCAGTTCCATGTTTAATTTTTTGAGGAAACTCCATACTGTTTTCCATAATGGCTGTACCAGTCTGCATTCCCACCAGCAGTGTACGAGGGTTCCCTTTTCTCCACATCCTCACCAGCAATTGTCATTTGTTGATTTGTCAACGGTAGCGATTTTTATAGGTGTGAGATGATACGTCATTGTCATTTTAATTTTCATCTCTCTAATGATCAGTGACTTTGAGCATTGTTTTATATGTCTCTTGGCCACATGTATGTTTGCTTTGGAGAAGCATCTATTTAAGTCCTTTACCCATCATTTAATTGGATTGTTTGCTTTCTTTGTTAAGTTGTATGAGTTCCTTATATATTTTAGATATTAACACTTTATCAGATGTATCACTACCAAATATGTTCTCTCCTTTTTAATTTTGTTGATAGTTTCTTTGGCTTTGCTGAAGTTATTTATTTTAATATAGTCCCATTTGTTTATTTTCTCTTTAGTTTTCTTTGCCCTATAAGATGTATCTTTATACAACATATTGCCATGAGATATGCCATCTGAGATTTTGCTGCCTATGGTTTCTTCTAAGATTTTTATAGTTTCACATCTTACATTTAAGTCTTTTATCCATTTTGAATTTACTTTTGTTTATGGTGTAAGTTGATGGTCTAGTTTCATTTTTTTGTTGTTGTATATATCTGTTCAATTATCCCAAAAACATTTATTGAAGAGACTGTTTTGATGCCATTGTACGCTTTTGCCTTATTTGTCATACATTAATTAAACCTAATGGCTTAGGTAGATTTCTGGGGTCTCTGTTCTGTTCCATTGATCTATATGTCTGCCCTTGTGTCTTACTTTTGTTGTTGTTGTAATGTTAAATAGACTTATTTGTTTAGTTTCTCTTTCTGAGAAACCATTATTATTGTATAGAAAAGACATCAATTTTTTGGTATTGATTTTGTATCCTGTTATATTTCCAAAATCCTTTATTAAATCTAGTAGTTTTTTTGATGGAGTCTTTAGCATTTTCTATGTACACTATCTGCAAATAAAGACAGATTTTTTTCCTTCTTTCCAATTTGGATGGCTTTGTTTTTGATTCTTGTGTTATCACTGTGGCTAGGACTTCCCAGTACTATGATGAAAGAGTGGTGAAAGCAGACATCCCTGTCATGTTCCTATTTGTAGGGGAAATGCTTTTAATCTTTTTTTCCATTGAGTATGATTTGGCTGTAGGTTTGTCATACGTGGCATTTATTATGTTGAGTTACGATTCGTCTATTCCTACTTTGCTGAGAGTTTTTTTTTTTTTTTTTTTTAATCAAAAATGAGTGTCTGATTTTGTTGAGTGCTTTTTCTGTGTCTGTTGACATGATCATGTGATTTTTGTCTTTCAATTTGTTTATGTGACGTATCACGTTTATTGTTCTTTAAATATTGTACAAAGTTTGCATCCCTGGAATAAATCCCACTTACTTAAGATGTTTGATCTTTCTTCTATACTACTGGATCTGATTTTCTAATATTTTGTTGAGGATTTTAGCATCTATATTCATCAGGAATTTTGGCCTGTAATTTTTTTCATTGTAGTGTCCTTATCTGGTTTCAGAATTAGGATAATGCCAGCTTCATGAAAAGAGCTTGGAAGTGTCCCTTCCTGTTGGATTTTTTGGAATAATTTGAGGCGTATAGGTTTTAGTTCTTCATTGAATATTTGGTAAAACTCCCCTCTGAATTCATCAAGACTAGAGCTTCTGTTTGCTGGGACTTTTGATTACGGCTTCTATTTCCTCAGTTGTTATTGATCTATTCAGGTTTTCTGATTCTTCCTGATTCAGTTTTGGGAGATTGTGTTTTTTTTCTGAGAATTTGTCCATTTTATCCACATGCTAGTTGGCATATAGTTGTCCATAGTATTTTTCTTTTTAACAATCCAAATACAAACTCCTTTGTATTTCTGTGTCAGGAGTTACTTCTTCGTATTTGTTTCTGATTTTATTTATCTGGGCCCTCTTTCTTTGTTTCTTGATGAGTGTGACCAAAGACTCATTAATCTTTTTTATCATTTCAAAGAATAAGCTCTTGTTTTCATTAATTTTGTTTTGTTTTTGTCTTTATGTCATTTATTTCTGCTCTAATCTTTATTATTTCCTTCCTTCTACTTACTCTGGTTGCTCTCTTTCTAATACTTTAAGTTGTAGGGTTAAATAGTTTATTATTATTTTTTTATTATTTTTTGAATGCAATGAACTTTCTTCTCAGGATTGCTTTTTCTGTGTCCCAGAGATTTGGGTTTGTTGAGTGTTCATTTTCATTTGTTTCCAGAAATTTTTTTATTTCTTTATTGATCTAATTGGTAACCCATTCATTTTTTAATAGCATGCTATTTAGCCTTTATGTGTTTGAATGTTTTTGAGTGTAGTTGATTTCTAATTTCATTCCATTATGACATGAAAAGATGCTTCATATGATTTCAATCTTCTTGAACTTGTAGTGACTTGTTTTGTGTCCTAAAATGTGGTATATCTTTTGGAGTGTTCCATGTGCACTTTGAAGAATGTATATTCTGTAGCTTTGGGGCAAAATGTTCTATAAATGTCAATTAAATCCATCTGAGAGTCACTATTTATTTGTTAATTTTTTTTTTGTCTGGAAGCTCTATCTAGTGAAATCAGTATGTTTGATGTCTATTTTGTCAGATAAGAATATTGCCACCCCAGCTTTATTTTCATGGAAAATTTTTCCCCCATCTCTTCTCTCTCATCCTGTTTGAGTATTTTGTACTGAGGTGGGTCTCTTGTAGACAGCAAATATTTGAGTCATGTTTTTATATTCACTCAGCTACTCTATGTCTTTTGATTGGAGGTTTTAAATTCATTTACCTATTGATAGGTGCCTATTTATTGCCATTTTAATTCTGCATTCCTATGTCTCTCTCTCTCTCTCTTTCCCTCTCTCTCTCTCTCTCTCTCTCCCTCCCTCCCTCCCTCCCTCCCTCCCTCCCTCCCTCCCTTTCTCTTTCTTTCTTTCTATTAGTAGTCTATTAACTATTTCTTGGGATGCTTGGTTTGGTGGTGACAAACTTTAAAAAAAATATATATTTTATTGATTTTTTTTACAGAGAGGAAGGAGAGGGATAGAGAATTAGAAACATTGATGAGAAGCATCAATCAGCTCTCTTTTGCACACCTCCTACTGGGGATGTACCCTCAACCAAGGTATATGCCCTTGACTGGAATCAAACCCGGGACCCTTCAGTCTGCAGGCCAACACTCTATCCACTGAGCCAAACTTATTGGGGTGGTGCCAAACTCTTTTAGTCCCGCCTTTTTCTTGTGGGAAGCTCTTTATTTTATCATATCCTAATATATAAAGAGCGAGGGCCATCAGGACCTAAATGTCCGAACAGATGACCAAATACCAGGCTAGGGTCCTGGTGGTCCATGGTGGCAGTCAGTCTGGGTCATGGGGGCCCACAGCAGGAGTCCTGGCAGCCCATGGAATGGCAGTGGGAGGGAGCTGTGGGAATGGAGACATGTTGCTGTTGGACTGGCCTCTAGGTCCCTCCCCTGCCCACAGGCTCCAGGGAACCAGAGCCATGCTGCCATTGGACTGGCCTCTTGGTCCCTCCCCCTGCCCTCAGGCTCTGGGAAACCAGAACCATGCTGTGATCTGGGAATCTTGGTCCCTCCCTCTACCTGCAGGCTTTGGGGAACTGGAGCCATGCTGCAATTGGACTGACTTCCTGGTCCCTCTCCCCCCCAGCCTGCAGGCCCAGGAACCAGAGCCATGCTGAGATGGGACAGGACCCTACCCAACGAGTCCTGGATTGTGAGAGCATGCTGGCTGGGCTGAGAAAACCCCCCTGAAAGCATGAATTTTTGTGCACCCAGCCTCTAGTACATTGAATGACAGTCTTGCTGGATATAGTAATTTTGGTTTTAGATCCTTGTTTTTCATTACTTTGAATACTTAAAACCATTTCTTCTGGCCTGTAGAGTTTCTGACGAGAAATCAGCTGACAGCCTTATGGGAGCTTCTTTGTAGGTATCTAATTACTTTACTCTTGCTGCCTTTAAGATTCTTTGTCTTTAATTTTTGGCATTTTAATCATGATGTATCTGGGCATGGGCCTATTAGGGTTCTGTTTGCTTGGTATTCTTTGTGCCTCTTGGACTTGTGTGCCTTTTTCCTTCTCCAGGTTAGGGAAGTTGTCATTATTTCTTTAAACATGTTCTCTGTCCCTTGCTCAAGTTTTCCCTTTTTCTGGCACTCCTATGATGGAAATATTTCTACATTTCATGTTGTTCCACAGCTCCCTTAAGTTGTCCTTTTTTAAAAAATCATTATTATTATTATTATTATTATTATTATTATTTTCTTTTTGGTTCTCTGATATTGTGATTTTTCTACCCTATCTTCTAATTCACTGATCCAATCCTTGGCTTCCCCTAATCTGCTGTGTATTTCTTCAACTGTGTTTTTTATTAGTGCTATGCCATTCTTCAATTTCTGGGGTCTCTGTTTTGTTCTATTGATCTACATGCCTCTTCTTGTGCCAGTACCAGGCTGTATAGTAGCTTTGTAGTATAAGTTGATACTTGGTATTGTGAGTCCTCCAACTTTGTTCTGCTTGCTCAATATTGCTGTATCTTATTTGGGGTCTTTTTTGGTTCCATATACATTTTTGGAGTGTTTGTTCTAGATCTGTAAAATATGCCATCAGCATTTTAAAAGTTAGTATATATCTTCTCCATTGATCTGTTTCCAGCCTGTTTTGATTATGGTGGCTTTGTAATTTGATATCCAGTATTGTGATTCCTCTAACACTGTTCTTTCTCAATATTGCTGTGGCTATCCAGGGTCATTGTGGTTCCATATAAATTTTTGTTTTGCTTTCTTTAGATCATGCAAGAAAAAGAAATAAAAGGCATCCAAGTTGGAAAAGAAAGTAAAACTGTCATTATTTGCAGATGACATAATATTGTACATAGAAAAACCTAAAGACTACACCAAAAAATTGCTAGAATTAATAAATGAATTTGGTATTGAGACAGGATACAAAATTAACAACCAGAAATTGATGCCTCTAGATCTGTGAAATATGCCATTGGTATTTTAATAGGGATTCCATTGAATCTACAGAGTGCTTGGAGTAGTGTGGACATTTTAATAATGTTAATTCTACCAATCCACGAACACCCTATATTCTTCCACTTGTTTGTATCTTTCTCTATCTCTTTTGTTCAGCCTCCTGAAGTTTTCCAAATACAGGTTTTTTTCCTCCTTGATTAAGTTTACTCCTAAGTATTTTATTTTTTGTTGTTGTTGCAATGGGATTGTTTTCTCAGTTTCTATTTCTGGAGTTCATTATTGGTGTATAAAAGTTCAAATGATTTCTGGGTGTTAATTTTGTATCCTGCTACATTGCCGAATTTATTTATTAAATCTATTAGTTTTTGGTGGGGTCTTTTGGGTTTTCTATTATGACATCTGCTGATAATGACAATTTTACTTCCTCCTTTGCAATTTGGATGCTTTTTATGTTTTCTTTTTGTCTATTAACTGTGGCTAGGACTTCCAGTACATGTTGAATAAGAGTGGTGAAAGCAGACATTTCTGTCTTGTTCCTGTTCTTAGGGGGAATTGTTTCAGTTTTTGCCAGCACATTTTTCTTTTGAATTATTTTTTCCTATTATACAATAATAAAGAGGTAATATGCAAATTGACCCTCACAAGATGGCTGCCCCCATGTGGTCAAAGATGGCTGCCACAAGATGGCTGGGAGGGGAGGGTAGTTGTGGGTGATCAGGCCAGCAGGGCAGGGCAGTTAGGGGTGACTGGGCTGGCAGGGGAAGGCAGTTGGGAGTGACTGGGCTGGCAGGAGAGCAGTTAGGCATAGATCAGTCTGGCAGGGAAGTGATCAGGCTGGCAGGCAGAAGTGTTTAGGGGCAATCAGGGAGGCAGGCAGGCAAGTGGTTGGGAGCCAGCAGTCGAATTGTGGAATCAGGTCTAAACTGGCAGTTGGACAGTCCCCGAGGGGTCCCAGATTGGAGAGGGTGCAGGCTGGGCTGAAGAATACATGGGCCTCTAGTTATTTATAATAGTTTTTAAAGCATTTCATGGTCTAATTCTCTGCCATTTATATATTGTACAATGCAAATATGCTTTCCCAATTTGTGTTTTATGTTCATTTTCACAATAGTGTCTTGTAACATTGGGTAGTTCTTAGTTTTAATGTTTACATTTACTTTTTCTTTTTGATTTGCCTTTTTTGAATCTTAAGAAATTCATTCTTATTCTGCAGTCATGAAAATATTCTTTCATATGCTATTCTAAAAAGCTTATACTTTATGTTGTAAAGTATCTGGAATTAATTTTTATGTATGGTATGAGGTAGTACTCCAATTTCTTGATTTTTTTCTCTTTATGTGAAGGATTGTTTCAGAACTGATTTTTGTAAAGGTCATGCTTTCCCCATTGTCACACAGCATGTTTCTCACCTGCAAAGCTTTGTGCATAGGGTCTGTGTCCCCCTGAGGGTTTACTAATATGCCTGTACCAATGGCACGGGCTTTTAGTTACTGTAGCTTCTAATAAATCTTAATGAGTAGGGCTACTCACTTCGTTTCTGCAAAATACGTATCTGGGTGGTTCTTGCTCCTTAGGTCTTCCATGTGCTTTCTAGAAGTTGCTTTTCAAGTATCACAAAATAGCTTTGAGGATTGTGGTTAAATTGCATTGAACTGTATGTCATTTTTAAAATAACTGGTAGTAAGCTCACTTCTTTATTTATTTGGATCTTCCTTAATACCTTTTAGTATAGTTTTTTCCCCAACAGGTTAAAATCTTGTGCTAGATTTGTTTCTAGGTACTTTATGATTTCAGGGTATTTAAATAGTATCTTTAACGAGAGCTTAAAATATTGGCTGCTGTTGCATATAAATGATTTTTAAATCAGAGTACTTTGTTAAGTACATTTTTAAATTCTCATAATTTATCTACTTTAATAATCACATTATAAATAATCTTTCCTTTCCCTCCATGCCACCCTTTCTTTCTTTTCTCTTGTTCTTATGCTTTTTATTTCTTTATTTCTTTTTGTTGCATGGTAAGTCACTAGGAAATGTTGACTGGAAATGGTGATAACAGGTACCCTTCCTTCTCCTGTTCATAAAGGAAATGTTTCAGAATTTTTCCATTAAGTATAATGTGTATTTTAAGCTGTTTTTTTTTAAAGGTGTATGTTACCATTTAAAAGAAATTTACCTATTCTTTTAGTTTGTTATGAATTATTTTTTTAAACATAGGTGCAATTTTCTACTCATCAAACATAATTCTTATTCTCTGTTAGATTGTTAATAACAAACTTATATAAACTGATTTTAATGTTAAATTACTCTGCATCCTGAGGGCACAGTGTATTATGATTTCTGTACAGTTTGGATTCAATTTGCTAACATTAATTTGAAGTTTTACGTTAAAGTTCATGAGTGAAATAGGCCTATAATTTTGTTTTCTTATAAGTTTTAGACTATTTCCACCATTTTATTCTTTGTCATATTTAAGACTGGATTTGTCTCTTGACAGAACTAAGAGGGAAGACCATTTGAGATTTATATTTTCTTTGTAGAAATAATTCAAACTGCTGATTTAATTTATTAAATATCTATGGGATTATTTACATTTGTTATTTCTCCTGGTGTTGATTTTTATAAGTTTTACTTGTAGTAATTTTTCCACTTAATATGTTTTTATAACTGTTACTATAGGCCTGATGCACAAAATTTGTGCAAGGGCCTCAGCCCCTGCTTCATCCTGAAGGTTGTTCTGCTGTTTGATCTAATTAGCATATTAGCTTTTTATTATATAGGATTTGTAGTAGTTTGTCTCTTTGATATGTTTTCAGATTTTTTCAGTATAAAGTTGTTCATTAAATATTTTTCTTGGTGCAGCATCTGCTGTTACATACATTTATTATTTCTAATATTGATTATTTTCTTCCATTAGTCTTCCAAACAATTTGTCTATTTTTATTGGATTATTATCTGCTTTATATCTTTCCTTCCATTTATGTTTGACCTCTCAAATTGGATTCTTTGCTCACTGAGTTTTATCCTTTTTTAAAATTATAAATTATTAGGTTATACATTTTCCTTTAAATACTGACTTAGCTAAATTCTATAATTTTGTTATGCCATAGTTTCATTATTTATCAATTCTATGCATTTTTAACATACTTATTTTTTTACCCATAAATTATTTAAAACTGTATTTTAATAATAATTTTTGTTCACTTTTTAATGATTGCTTTCTTATAAGACTAAATAAGAAATTATAACTTCGTAGAATAGAAAAAAATTAAATTTATCTCATTTTATTAATATCTAATTAGTTGCCCTAACCAGTTTGGCTCAGTGGATAGAGTGTTGGCCTGTGGACTGAAAGGTCCCAGGTTCAATTCCAGTCAAGGGCATGTACCTTGGCTGCAGGCATATCCCCAGTGGGAGGTGTGCAGGAGGCAGCTGATTGATGTTTCTCCCTCATCTATGTTTCTAACTCTTTATCCCACTCTTCCTCTCTGTAAAAAAATCAATAAAATATATTTTAAAAAATCTCATTAGTTGTATTAATTTTTGGTGCTTGAATTATGGTCTGGTTGATCAATTTTCATGTATTACATATGTACTTAGAAATATTTGTATTCTCTATTGGTTGCGTTAATGTGATATCTATGGATGTTTAAGTTAGCTACATGCTCAAACTTTGTATATGAATATTTATTTTTTTCTGATACATCTATCATTGACTATGAAAATTGTGTTTAAGTGTCCCATCATGATGTTGTTGATGATGGAGGTGATATTTTTCTTTTCAGTCCTTTCAGTTTCTGCTTATTATGTTTTAGGCTATGTTGTTATGTGCATACAACTTTATAATTATTTTCCTTGATAATTAAATCTTTAATTGTTTAATAGGAATTTTCTGTTAATATTTTATGATTTAAGTCTATTTCATCTGTTGTTAACATGGCTACATATTTGCATATTTATTTTGGGTAGTACTTGCTTGGTATAATTTTTTGCATTCTTTTACTATTATTTCTTCTAATACTTATAACTTAGAAATGAGAAGTGTTACTTCTGAATAGCATAAGTCTAACTGCTTACATGTTTTGTCTAGTCTAACAATCTTTGTCTTTTAATTCTTTTTAAATTATTATTATTATTTTTTAACCCTCACCCAAGGACATGCTTAGAGAGAGGAAAGGACAGAGAGAGAGAGAGAGAGAAAGAGAGAGAAACTGATGTAAGAGAGAAACATCAATCAGTTGCCTTCTATTTATGCCCTTACCAGGGTTCGAACCTGCAAACTTTTGCTACACAGAATGACCCTCGAACAACTGAGACACTCTGACTGGGCTAATTTTTAATTTTATTTTACACTTAATTGTCATTATATTTACATTTATTTAAATCACTTTTTTTGTATTTGTGCTTTGTGCTTAATACATTTTTGTATGTTTTTTTTTTAAAAATTCTGAATGTTTGAAAACATTTTTTCATTGCATCTTTTCCTCTCTGATATTAAAGAAATAATTAATTCTATGTTTTGTTCTGCAATTGGTTACCTTGGAAAATTTAAGATTTGTCCCATCTTTACCCTTTTCCTGAACAATATAAGTATTGCATAATAAACTAACTGCAATATCACTCTTTTTTGCTGATATTATTGTGGGCATTTTAGACTTATTTCGTTCCCCTCTCAGTCTTGATGAACAATATTTTCATTGTCTTACACGGCCGGTATTTGAATAGATTTACCTTCATATTTACACTTTCTTTGTCTTCAGTTATTTTTCCGTCTAGGGCCTTCCATCTGATAGCTTTCCTGTGCCTCCACAACCATCTCTACACGCCATTAAGCGAAGGCCTTTTGGGCATGCAGCTCAGTTTTTGCTAGACTAATTGTTTTTACTTTTTCTTTTTTGTCTTCCATTTAATAATCTTTCAGGAAAATAATCTTATTAGGTAAACACTCCTTTTCTCTCAGCACATTTAAGGTATTATTATTCCACTGTCTTCTAACTTCCATTGGCTAGTTGTCATTCCTTTATTGATTATCTGTCATTTCTCGCTGAAGAACTTTAAGGTAGTCTCTTTTCCTGAAGGTATTATGCTGTTTCACAATGTTTCTAAGGGTGGATTTTATTTTTATCCCACTTGAGATACACTTGCTTTTATAAGTAGTAATGTCTTTTATCAGTTTCAAACTTTTCACTCATTATTTCTTCAAATACCATCTCTCTCCATATCTTATTTCCCTCTTTCTGGGCCCCCAATTAGACAGATATTCGGTGCCTGCATTCTATCCTTCATGTCCTCTGCCCTCCTTTGGGATCACTGTCTCTGGTTTCTACACTGCATTATAGAAAATGTCTTTAGAGCTAGCCTTCAGTTTTTAAATATTTTCAATTAAAACCACCCATCAAACTCTATGTTTAAATTTGTTACACATTTTGGGGAACCATATTTTTTTTGGTCAAGATAGTTTGGACATGTTAATAGTCTTTCATTATTTGTTCATCTTGTCAATATCGTTTATTTCTAAAACCCATTAAATGTGCATCTTTTATATTCTTGCCCGTAATTCTGAATATGAAGTTGGTGAGAATGGGTTGCCACCTGATACCTGATATAACTGCTAATTCTCTCTCAGGGTGCCTGTTCTCCTTTGTATTTCTTTGAATTTTCATTGTGAAATCAGAATTTTTGAAAATTTTTTATGGGGATTCTGTAAATCTTGTGTTAAATATTCTGTAAATCTGTATTGATGATCTGAGTTTGATATTTTAAAACTGAGCTTACAGCTTCAGATATTTTCAGATTTCTCTCATAGCGTGAATTTCTGCTGTGATTTGAGTAAGAACAGGATAGATTTAAATTAACTCTCAGGATAGACTTCCCCCCTTTACTCAGTGCCATACACCATGACAGATGTGGTTCATTTTTTCTACCTAGTGGGTGTGTAAAGGAGGAATGAGTATGGGATGTAGATATATTTCTGGTTTAATCTTACATTAAAAAGTGGTCAATATTCATAAATGTTACACATGTGTCTAAGAAAGACCCATATTTTCCACTGGTTGTGTTAATGTGCATATTACACACAGTTAATTAAGTGTGCTAGTTGTGTTACTCAGCTTTTGTATATGAAAACTGAGTGCACAAAATACTCTGGTGTGTAAAGAACTTTTGGTTCCTTCTTTATGGAATTAGACTCTCACCTTGGTAGACCCCAACCTGATTCTGGGTTCCTACAAACAATCAGTCATGAATGGATGCTCAATGTCTTCAAAGAGAAACATTGCTTCTATGCTAGATTTCACTTGATGTTGGCATATTCAGTATTCCTCATTCTGTGCCAGTCAGCCAACATATCCTATATAATAAAAACCTAATATGCTAAGTGCACAGTCATCTGGTCGTCCTGTGATCCGTTCAACCAATCAAAGTGTAATTTGCTAATGATATGCTAAGGCTGCTCAACCAGTTGTTATGATGTGCACTGATCATCAGGGGGCAGACAGTTGACCAGTTGACCAGTCACTATGATGTGCACTGACCACCAGGGGGTAAAAGCTCTGACTGGTAGGTTAGCTTGCTGCTGGGGTCTGGCCGATGGGGACTGAGCAAGATGGGCCGACATGCTCTGGAGCCCTCCCACACTCCCTCCCTGGCTAGCCAACCTCCTGTGCTCTTCCCTGGCCCTGACCATGCACATTGGGGTCTCCCGGCTTGGCCTGCACCCTCTTGCAGTCTGGGACCCTTCGGGAGATGTCAGAGAGCCAGTTTTGGCCCGATCCCACAGGCCAGGCCAAGGGACCCCACTGGGCCATGAATTTGTGCACTGGGCCTTTAGTTAGAAAATAAAGTTTTAGTATTTTTCAGCATTTGCAATGGTATTGTTCCTCTCCAATTTTTTGGGGGAGGGGGTGTAAATCAGTGTCTCTATTCTAATCTGAAATATAAGACTTAAAATGGGTATTAGTTGATCTTATACCTAGCCTCAGAAAGCCCACAGTTTAGCATAGAATGACTAAGGTTAATTTCTGAGATATGCACCAGGGAACATGAGAGCTGTGAGGGTATGGAGTGAGCAGGAGTCTCCTCAGAGACTAATATGGAGGAAATGAGTTACATCAAGATCTTCCATCTGATTGCTTTCATGTGTCTACACAACAACCTCTACAATACATGAAGGTCTGTTGGGCATACAGCCTCCTGTGGAGGATCTCTACAGGCAGAATGACAAGAAGAGAAAATATTCCTGGTTCTACCCAAAACAACATGGAAGCCATTAGAGAGAAAACTCATGGGAAAGCATGCCTTTGGCAGGGAGCTGTTGGGTAGTGGGTGCTGAACATATGTTACTGATGGATGGGCCCACCATTATTGGAGTCTTTATCAAATAGGAGCTCCCACTACCCCATTAGTTGTGAAAAGCAATGTAGTGAATTACACATTGTTTTTCTTTGAAAGGTTCTGCCCTGACAGTGAGATAGGTACTATTATTGTTCTGTTTTCCAGGTGAAAAGCTAAGGCATCAGAGCTAAAGTAAGTGGGGGAGATGGGTTGTGAATCCATAGGCATATTGCTATTACTTTTCTCTTATGAATAAGAGAACTAGGCTCAGTGAGGTTGGGGCACTTGCTTAGGGCCATTATTCTCAAGATAAGGTAATGAATGCATAAGTGGACTCAGCCTGGGATCAAAGCCCCCACCTACCATCACACTCCATAGTTGCTGGAAGTCTCATTCCTACTTGTAGAGGAATCATCATCATCTCCATGAACATCAAGTTTTACTGGAGAGAGCACTCTTAACAACAGCTACATGTGCTAATGTCTCATAGGAATTAGCTCACCTGGTCCATGTAAACAGCACTGTTACTGTGGCACACATTTTAGAGTGAAGCCTTGAGAGCTAAGGTCACAAAACAAGGAGAGGTGGATCTGGGGCTCAGGGTAATTCAGCTTTCATGTGCTTTTCCAATTTGGACACATTAGCTATTGAGATCCATCTCTCATAATGAGACATGTCAGTAGGCCAGGACAAGTGGAATAGGGAAACTGAGACAAACAGTTATAAATGGCCAAGCAGTTTGCAGACATCTAGCAAATCACAAAGTCCTATCTTCCCTAACCAAGGACACTTAAGAGTAAATTGTTTACACTGTCCCCAACCAGAGGATAAATGGCTTAAACCACCCCACTCAGGAGGTAGATAGCAGAAATCCAATTGGTGCCATCTGTGCCAACCCAAGCACAGATGAAATTAAAGGACTATGTCTCATTGTGGTACATCGGCATAAAGCTGGTGAATATTTTATTGTGATCCTCCTCTAAGACCTCATCTAAAATCCCCGCCTTTAGAAAACAGATCAATAAGGACCCTCAAGACAAAAACCCAGCGTGAGTTCTCTGGAGCACGCATGCCTTTCTTCACTCTCAGACAAGCATCTTTACTTTCTTTCCTAAACTCTAAGGGTCTCCATGAGACTTGCAAGCAGGGAAGCAGTGGGCAGTTTAACCCGAACCTGTCTCCAAGGTTCCCTTCTCTCTGACTTACAGTGAGCTAACAATAGCCCCCTCTGGGCTCACTTCCTTCCTGTAATGGTTCTAGAGAGCCAAAGCAGAGACCACCCTGCTCTCTCCTGTTCTCTTTCTACCCTAAGCCATTTTCTCATCTCATTGTCCCCAGCTCTTATAAACATCCTCTCAAATCACCTGGACTCATGTTGTGACCTCTTTCCTGTACGAAGTCAAGAGCCCACACACTGTTGGCAGGCCTGAGGCACACCCACCCTTGGCTGTTCTCTTTCCAGTGGCACTGCCTCTACTGGCTTGTAAGACGGGCCAGTCTTACAGGCTTGGTATGTATATGATAGAGGCACTGTCCTGGGAGGGAGGCCTGGGCTGAAACCCCTTAGTGATCATTTATACATAACTATACTAACAAAAGGGTAATATGCTAATTATACTGGATAGACTGGGCATTTTCCAGATGTCATTCCGGACATCCATCCTGATAAAGCCAGGGGTCTGACTGGACTGCAAATCCCCGGTGGCTCCTTGTCCAGGCCAGCCCTGCCCCCAGCAGGAACCCCCACCCCGATATGAGCCCCCTTCAGGGCAGGCCAGCAAGCCCATACCTGTGCACCGGGCCTCTATCCTATATAATAAAAGGGTAATATGCAAATTGACCCTAACAGCAGAAAGACCAGAATGACCGCTGGACCAGTCACTATGAGGTGCACTAACCACCTCTTGGTCTCTTTCCCAGGCTGACAGGCTCCAATAGCCTGATGGTCACCAGTGGCTGGGGTGGGGCTGGTGAGTGGGTGGGAACAGCTGACCTCTCATTCCGTTCCCCTGGCCATCAGGCACCCATCACCCGATGGTGAATGGGGACCTGGGGTGGGTGGCAGTGGGGGGACAGGGCTGGCTTCAGGCAGCTGAGGAAGATGTCTCTGATCACAGGCCAGGCCTAGAGACCATACCTGCACCCGAAATTCATGTGTGGGGCCTCTAGTATACATGTTATTTCAGAGATGAAGGGAGAGTGAGAGAGAGATGGAAACATCAATGATGAGACAGAATCATTGATTGGCTGCCTCTTGCATGCACCACACTGGGGACTAAGCCTGCAACCCAGTCATGTGCCCTGCCCAGGAATTGAGCCGTGACCACCTGGTTCCTAGGTTGACACTCAAACACTGAGCCACACTGGTAGGCTTAGTGATCATTTTAACAGAGCTCCCTCCTCCCAGGACAGTGCATATTTTATAGGTGCACAGTGGGAAACTGTGCTGCAAGGACAGCTGGCTGTGGGAAATGCTCAACCTTCTGCACAGGCCAGCATGATCCTGCTGCCATCATTGGCAGCCTCATCTCCTGCAAACCCCCCACTTAGCCTCCTGCTTTTCATGCTGGGACCAGCAGACCTCCCCCAGCCTGTCTCCTCCTTTCCTTAACTTTGTTTCCAGCTCTGCCCTGGAGTCCCCACTGTGAGGCTTTGCCTCAGGGCACAGGGGAAGAGTACACCTGGGGTCAGACAGATTTGGGTTGAAATCTTGACCTTGTTACTTAGTAAGTGACCGTGTATGTGCCACGTCATCTCCACACTCAGACTCCACGTCTGTAAACTGGGACTCACACCAATCTTGGGGCCGGGGGGCCTGCATGGAAAGGCAGAAGTGCCTCTGCTGCACGCAGCTGGTTCCCGGAGAGAGGAAGGTGACCTGGCCCACAGCTCACCGTCAATTACTGTGCATTGTGTGTGTGGACAGGTAAGTGGGTGCATTTGTGTTACACGCATTTGGTGAGGCTGCATATTCACACATGCCACTGCCCAGAGGGACAAAGCAAATGTCCCATCTTTATCCACAGCTTAATGGCCTGAAGAGCTCCCTCTGCCTGTTTGTGGGAGAATGAAAACTTGCCAACTTAAAATAAAATCTAAGTTTCTTCTGGTTTAAACGCAATCCTTTAGGTCACTGCTCAGACCTCCGTGTCCACTCTGCCCCTTTCTGTCCCAAGACGCGGGCTGTGCGTGTGGAGAGCTGGCTGTGCTCTGCTGGGAGGAGGAAGCTGGTGCCGTTCTCTTCGTGACAACCAGCCTTGCCCTTTGGGCACTGGGCACTATTGTGGCATTTGCTGTGCTTGGCGAGGGAGGTCAAGGCCTTTTTCTCATGGGCTACTCCAGGCGGGTACCACCTCTGCTCAGCCACCTCAGCAGTCCCTCATGCTGGGTGCACTCAGCTGTGAGCCCCTCAGTCACTCTCCACCCCAATGAGCAACCAGAGCACGTGACCTACCTGCTCCCTGCCTTCACAGGGCGTGGGAAATTGTGGCTGCTTCCCACCTTGTGTGACAATCCCAGGACCGCCAGGGGGACGGGCAGGACCGGAGAGCTTTCCTAGGGCCTTCTTCCAGGGTGGGTGGGGGTTAGAGAGTTCGGGGACCTGGCATATTTTTAAAAATTTTATTGAGAGAAGCCAGTAAAACTCCTTTCATCTAAAGATTTCTAAAAAATAACAAGTACCTTTTTATCCGATGGGGCCATGCATATTTTTTATGCCTTTTGGAGTAAAGCAAGCACATGATTTCCCAGTCAGCCTGTCCCTGATATGTCACCTGCCAGGGGCTGGCACCCGAGAGCGGACCCCATAATGACTGAGAGGAGGAATTTTTTCTGACAGGCGTGCCTTCAATTACCCACTGTCCAGCTGGTTTACATACGGGTTCTATGCGTTGTAGTTGGAACTGTACCGGGAAACCTGTGACTTTCCAGAGAGGATCAGAACTTCTGTCTCACCCTGTGGAAGCTGTGCCTCTGGTTCCTACAGGCTGCTTCTGGAGACCTGAGGCTTTCTCCGTCTCTGGGCTGGAGGGGATGTTGGCAATAGTGACAGTGACACTATTCGGCGTCACTCTGACTGCTTTGCTCAAGGGTTGGGGCGGCAGGTGGGCGCTGCACAGGGAAACCTACCTCCCACACACCTCCTTGGGCGGGGGTGGAGGTGAGGGTGGAGATGGGGGAGGAGGCGGGATTCAAATGCCGAGAGTTCAAGGCCTGGGACGCCCTTCCCCTTCGCTCAGACAGCAGTGGGATTGGGGGCTGAAGTGTATTCTCATGGAGACAGGTGGAGAAGGAAACGAGAGAAACTGGCCGCCTGTGCACAGGGCATCTCACTCAGGGCAGGGCCCCGGGTCGCCTGTTCTGGGCCTGGGTCTGCGGGGCTGCGGGGCTGCCGGGCTGGGGCTGGGGCTGGGGCCGCGGTGGGGGTGGGCCCCTCACAGTGAGGAGGACCCGCGCTGAGGAGGTGAGAGCGCAGGGTCAGGTGCAGTGAGCACCGAGCACAGGGACGGGTGCGCAGATGCCCACCTCTGTGCCCTGGGCAGGGCTCTGCCTCTCGCAGTGACCTGGAGCCGGCCTCGCTGCCCCGGTTCTGGAGCGAGGTCCACAGACGTTCATAGTCAGATTTCTCCAAGGCTATTACTTTGTCCCTGAACGGGCAGGGCACAGAACATCAGCACTAAAGACATGGATACAGCGGCATGATAAATCTATATTGTCACTTTTTAAATAAATCTTTATTGTTGAAAGTATTACATATGTCCCTTCCCTCCCTCCCCCAAGCCTTCACCACCCACTGTCTGTGTCCATGTGTTATGCATATATGCATTTGAGTTCACTGGTTGGTCTCCCCACCTTCCCTCTGAGGTTTGACAATCTGTTCATGTTTCTCCGTCTCTGGGCCTACTTTTGTTCATCAGTTTATGTTGTTCATTAGATTCCACAAATGTGTGAGATCATGTGATACTTATCTTCCTCTGACGGGCTTATTTTTTGTATTGTCACGTTTACTTGTAAAATTAATCAGTGATATCACATGGATATCCTGACAGCTGCAAAAATTAGAAAAAAAACTGAATGTGATGAATAGTTTTATATAAACTTCAGCATGTAACTTATTTCTGTTTTGTATTATTTGAAAATTATTTTTGGTTTTAAATAATATGCTTTTATTAAATAAGTGTAAAATCAAAGTAACATTATCGGCAGCCACATTGTGCTCCTTTGAATTCAGAGACAGTTAGGCAGCTACAAGTAGTTTTCCTCTGTGTGCTAGCAGAGAGCAGTGTTTCTTCCATCCTGTGCTTGTCCACTTATGCTTTAGTACAAAGCTTAATATTTTGCACTTCCTTCCAGAGAATTTTTTGTTAACTTTCAGTGGATTTGGTCACCTTGTTGGTATTTTTTCAATTTTGTTTCTGGCATTTCAGAATTGTTGATTTCATTCCTAGCTTCAGGTCATCCCCAAATTTGAGTGCAATGCTGGCAATGTCAGCATCCATGTTATCTATCGATGAGATGAACAGGTGGGGCAATGGGGAGAGCCCCTGGCGCACCACTAGAGACTGCATTCTATTTCTTTAAAATATATTTTATTTATTTTTTACAGAGGAAGGGAGAGGAAGAGAGAGCCAGACACATCGTTGAGAGAGAAATATCGACCAGCTGCTTCCTGCACACCCCCAACTGAGGATGTGCCCAGAACCAAGGTACATGCCCTTGACTGGAATCAGACCTGGGACCCTTCAGTCCGTAGGCTGACGCTCTATCTACTGAGCCAAACCGATCAGGGCGAGACTGCATTCTATTTTTATTTTATTTCATTATTTAGAAATCTAAATGAACAGAACAGAAATAGACTCACAGGTACAGAGAACAGATTGACAGCTGTCAGAAGAGAGGGGGTTGTGAGGCTGGGTGAAAAAGGTGAGGAGATTAAGCAAAACCCCCTGCCCCAAACCTCACCTCATTGACAGACAAGTGTGGTGATTACCAGAGGCAAAGGTGAAAGGAGGTAAAATGGTGATGGAAAGAGGCCTGACTTGGGGTGGGAAACACACACTACAACATACAGGTATGTATTGTAGAATTGTGCCCCTATGTAATTTTATTAACCAATGTCACCCCAATAAATTTGATAAAAAATAAGAACATAAGAAAAGTTAATACTTGAAAAATTTAAATTTTAAAATATAACCAGTTGAAAATACTGTTTTTTTTATTTTTGTTTTTTTTAAGTAACTCCCCTTTTTGGTCACAGGTCATTTAACTCTATCTCAAAGCCTGGAGCTTTAAAGGAGCAACAGAAACATTTTGTTTCAGACTTGACATCCTAACAAATATTTACTTCTAAACATGTCTATCTTATTCTTCTAATGATTTCTCAGTTAATCTAATTTTCATAGCTCTGTAGGAAATAATTTAAATATTATGTAAAGTTCACTAGTGCAGTTGTATGAAATCTGTGGTTTCTCACTGCTAATTTTCGAATAGCATGTCAAATATGAAAATGGGCAATCGCTTTGTTCTGTGATCCCTGGACATTAGCTATCTGTGACTTTGTGCTTCCAGTCTGTAGAGGGCAGTGTTGCCATTTTCACTGGCTGCTGTAAGAGGCTGGCCCTGCGCTCAGCTGAGCCTGCATGTGCGCTGGGAGAGCCAAACCTCTACAAACGTGTCACACAGGCGTGCAGCCAGACTGCAGATGATGGTCACCACAGAATGGGTGCTTTCCTGGTAGAAGAAACACTTCAAGTTCAAGTATATGTTTAGAGATGGTAAGAGGAACTGTAACACAAGGTTAACCCAGCTACTGATATTACAAACTCCCTTATGCAAAATTTTATTATATAATATGCTAGAGGCCAAGAGCATGAAATTCATGCATGGGGGAAGGAGGTGTCCCTCAGCCCAGCCTGCACCCTCTCCAATCTGGGACCCCTTGAGGGATGTCTGACTGCTCGTTTAGGATTAGGCCATCCTTCTCACAATTCAGGACTGCTGACTCCCAACTGTTTGCCTGCCTGCCTTCCTGATTTCCCCTAACCACTTCTGCTTGCCAGACTGATCACTCCCTAACCGCTCCCATGCTAGCTTGATTGATGCCTAACTGTTCCCCTGCCAGCCTGTTGCCCCTAACTTCCCTCGTCCGCTGGCCTGATCACCCCTAACTGCCCTCCCCTGCAGGGTTGATCATCCCCAACTGCCCTCCGTTGCAGCCTGGTCCCTCTCAACTGCCCTCCTTTGCAGGCCTGGTGCCTCCCAACTGCCCTCCCCTGCTGCCCTCCCATCTTGTGGTGGCCCTCTTGTGTCCACATGGGGGCAGGAGCTTTGACCACATGGGGGCAATCATCTTGTGTGTTGGAGTGATGGTCAATCTGCATATTACTCTTTTATTAGATAGGATAGAGGGCTGGTGCTTGGGTGGGGGCCAGCTGGTTTGCCCTGAAGGATGTCCCAGATCAAGGTGGGGGTTCCCTTGGGGTATGGGGCTGCTTGGGCAAGAGGTCTGTGGTGGTTTGCAGGCTGGCCATGCCCCCTGGTGACCCAAGCAGAGGCCCTGGTATCTGGAATTTATTTATCTTCTATAATTGAAACTTTGTATCCTTGAGTGGCGTTCTGGGCCTGCCAGGGTGTGTGGAAAACTTGGCTTCCTCCATTGCCAGGGAAACTCAAGCCTCCCTCCTGCTCTCTGTGGCCGCAGCCATCTTGGTTTGGTTGGGATTAATTTGCATAGTCGCTCTGATTGGTCAGTGGGCGTGACCGGTGGGCGTGGCTTGTGGGTGTAGTGGAGATGGTTAATTTGCATATTACTCTTTTATTAGTTAGGATTTGAGGGTATATGTTTTATTGCAGCTGAAATTATTCTAAAATATGTTAAATAAAGTGAGAGTTGGCTACATCAAAAGACATGGATATCTTAGATTTTGAAGAATGACTAGAAGTCTGGGCCAGGGGAAGCAATGATGGCCTCACGTGCTGGGGTCTTCTGGCCACACTGTCTCCCTGAGTGGAGGCAGGATTGTGAAATATGCCCAGTAGTCTCCAGGGAAGTTATTTTTGAGGCTTACTTTCTCAACCTTTGCTGATTTACTATTGATCAGAGAATTTAAGAACTTGGTGATTTTTTAACCATTTCCTAACTTGGGAGTTAGAGGACTAATTATGAAGTGTTTTTGTGTGTTCAAAGGTGTGTGGGAAAAAGGAAATCCAGGCCCAGCCCTGGTCTTCTTTGAGATCTCTGTGGATGTGATCCCACACCCATAAACCCCCGTGGAGAGGAGGGGGACGCCAGCTATCCATTCCCATGTAGGGGCTGAGTCAAATGGTTGGTCAGAGAAAAACCCTTAGTGCAGGTTCCTCAATGCCTGCTCCTGGCCTGGCTGACATTAGATCACCAGGGGGCTTTGAAAAAAAAAAATTCCAAATTCCACCCAGAGCAACATCATTGGGACATCTGGACTCGTAATAAATTTAATAATTTAGTGTCACATCTTTTATCGGAGTCACATGTGTCCGCAGGAAGGAAACCAGGGAGCAGAGCTCTACAAACAGCGAAGAGCAGGCGCCCGCCTATCCCGCCTGGCCCTGTCCCGCCTGCGGCCTACTCCTGGGAGCAACTGCACTTTTTAAATTTTACTTTGGATTTAAAAAAGAAATAGCATGTTTCAGTCAAAGTCTTTTTTTTTTTTTTAAACCACCTCCACTTCTATTCTTCTCTTCTTGAGTTGATTTGTCATCTTATTTTGTTTATTTTACCTTTGTAAGTGCATTCCTCTATTGAGTGGGGCAGATTCTGTTTTCTGGGTGATTTTCTTCTGAGAGTCTAAAAAAAGCCCATTTAACATGGGACTGTCGCAGCTGGGGCCGGCAGTTTCTTTTCATTGAACTTTTATGTTAGCCCCTTGTGTGGTTGTGGTTATTGTTTGTGGGTTTTTTTTTTTTTTGTGTGTGTGTGTGTGCGTGCTCGTGTGAGTGGTTAGAGTTAAAATGAAAAAGTTTGTACTGAAGCAGTGGGCCAGAGAGAAGGCCACTCCAAAGGCAGAGCAGCCTAGACCCCTTGCTGTTGATCTGCATGATTTTTTGTTGTAGGATTTGAGGTAATTTAAATTTAGGAAAAGGATACATGTGAGATAAATTTTCTGAGTCTCTCTATGTTTGCAAATGTATCTATTTTGCCATCCTATTTGATCAATAATTTGGCTGTTGGTTCGCCATCTGCTCTAAGGTCTCGATCAAGTCCCTTATAATCTGCTGCTGCTGTGTGTGGTACTCTCTGCTCTAAGGAAGTATGACATCACTGAGGTGTGGGATGTGAAACATGGATTTCCAAGAGTCTTTAAGGAACTCCCACTTCTTTCCAGGCTTTTAAACCTTCTGTTATTCTTGGTAATCAGTACTTTCATAAAAATGTATCAAGGCAGGAATACTTTTCCATTTATTCTGCTCAGTTTGTGATGCACCTTCTCAGTTTGATAACTTCTGCCTCTCTCCAGCTCTGGGAAGATTTTCTTCTATTATTTCTTTAAAATTATGTCACCTCCATTTTATGCTCTCTTTCTTAGAGCACTTGCTTTGAAATTCGATGTCTATTTTCTCTCATCTCCTTTAACTTCATGTCCTGAAAAATTTCCTCAAGGTTATTTTTTAGGCATTCTAATGAAACATTTTGGCAATAGTTTTTTTTTTTTTTTTCCCCTTTAGCCAATAGCTTATTCCTAACCTCTATTTCTTAAAAAAAAAAAAAAAAAAAAAAAAAAAAAAAAAAAATAGCATCCAATTTTCATTAAAATTAAATCTAATGGTTTATTGACATGATTTTAGAATAAAAATTGGAATTTTTAAGTTTTCCTCTGTCCCCTGAACACACTGCAGTGGTGGTCTTTCTTCCCAGTGAGGAAGGAATCTGCGGAGTCACTGTGCCTGTTCCTGGCAGGGTTTGATTCAAGGTGCATGGAGGGAGCCACTCATTGGCTGCCCCCACCCCAGCCCCTGACCATTGCTGGAATGATTGGGCATTATCAGTGGTTCTGACAACTGCAATAGAAGCCTCAGGCCCTGTCAGTTGTCTATACTTTGTTTCCCCAGAAATTTATTATCCAGCTGAATGCCAATGCTGCCTGCCTCCCCTGAGCTCCCTGGTTCTGGTCACACTCTGCCTTCTGGCTGTGCTAACCCTGATCTCGCCCTCTCCAGGCTCCGAGCCCTGGCCCTCTCTCTCTGCCAGGTGTCCCATTCTTCCCTTCTTCGTTCAGCTTTCAGAAATGTGCTGGGTATCTCCTGCCCACTGGTGGCCACCTTCAGGTGGTGCCATAATTTAGTAGTCTAGAATTATTCCTGCATCTGCTGTCATTTTAGGGACTTAGAGAAAATAAGACCAATGTGTGTCAACCATCTGGAATGCAAAGTCTCACTGTGAGATGAACTGCTAGCTCTGTTGTAGTAATATTAGGGAGAAGGAGGTCAGTTATGGGGTATGGAACAGGGAGGGTGAAAAAATGGCCTGAAAGCTGATGGTATTCAAAGAGCAGGAAACACATTGGATAGGGATGGACTGGGATGCCCAGGGGCACTGTGGGTGATGGTGGGACACCAGCATCAGCTGATGGAACAGGAAAGGAATGATCAGCAATGGCCCTGTTCCCCACACAACAGTACTCTGCGATTCTGATTTATTCTTCCCGAGGGTGCACAGCCCAGCACTCGTGTGAAGCAGGGTCCCGGATGGCTCAGTCCCAGAGCAATCTGCAGCCTGAGTGTCCCTTGCCCTGCAACTGCAGAAGTGATAAAGTGCGCTCTGAACATGGAGGCGGAATCCTGCGGTAATTGGTGATAACACATCTGGTGTTATCAGGAGCTCTGCACCTGCAATGGAAACACAGGGGGCTGTTTGCCATTGTGTAAAGTCTTGTCAAAGGACACTTGTGCAGAAGTAACGGAGTAGCTCCTCTGGAAATGCTACTTTTGCAATAGCAGCTATTATTGATTACCTACATCTCTCCCCCACTCCGGCCTGTAATTACCACAATGCCGTGGGTGGTGGGTACTGTTAATACCTTTCATGTACCAGATACTGGAGGCCAAAGAACTTAGAGAAAAGCACAAGACCATGTACCAGTGATGGGCAGAGGCAGGTCAGAGCTCATGCCCGCCTGTGCCCTCTCACCCACCATGCTCTGCTCCACCCCCTCGCCACCCCACACCAGCTCCTCTCTGGGGCTTGCTGCACATGTTTGCTTCCTTTGTAACACAGCGGTCTGAGGAAGCAGCTGCGGAGTCAGGCTGGCTGCCTGACCTGGTGCCATGGCGCTTTGGGTCAGCAAAGTCCAGAGGAGGCTGGCAGTTGCAAGCGGGGTCCCTTTCAGTGCCATGGAGGGACTCTGAGCGGGTGCCCACTGGGAACTGGACCTTGGAGCCCTAGTGTGTCCTGTGGCTACATCCCTAACCCTTTAGCACGGGGTAGGCTGCCCTGTGAGAATCAAAGAGAAAGAGGCTGCATTGAAGTGGCTAGAAGGACACACATTATTCACCATCGCCAATTAAGTCACACCTTACTTCTGAGAGGAAACACGCACAGAATCAGCACACATCCTGCATTATCTTGTACTTCCAACACTACCTTGTAGGTAATTCATTAGTTTAACTAATGTTTATCGGGCAACTGTTATGGACCAGATGCTGTTCTAGGTACTAATGATATAACAGTGAAGCAAACAAAAGCCCCCAACATGGAAACTATAGACAATCAAACAATAAGGAATACCAAATGCCATAAGAAAAGGTATATATAAATAACTATGTGAAGTGATACCATGAACAAAGGCAAACACTAAACAGTAGACTAAGTAAGCACAAAAGCAATCTATGTGCCAAAGCTTTATGTAGAATACTAGAGGCCCGGTGCATGAGAATTCATGCACTGGAAGGAGGGCGGGGGGTCCCTCAGCCAGGCCTGCCTCCTCTCTTGGTCTGGAAGCCCTCAGGGGTGATCAGGAGAAGGCGATGCCTCCATCACACTTCTACTGCTGCCATTGCCGGCAATGCAAGCCTAGGCCAGTCCTGGTTATCTGAGCCCTGGGCAGCCACCATCTGAAGCTTGCCTGTGCCTCAGGCCAGCCCTGGGCAATTAGGGGGCTGAGGGCAGGTCTGGCCGCTGTGCGCCTGCTGCCCGCCCCTCCCCTCTGGCTTGGCTGAAAGGACTGTGGGACTCCAGCAGGGCTTAGGGGACTAAGCATTGCCATTCCCCTGTGACAGTGTGATGGTCAATTTGCATATTTCCTCTTTATTAGATAGGCTAGGCTTGCCCAGTGGTCAGCAAACTCATTAGTTAACAGAGCCAAATATCAACACTACAACAATTGAAATTTCTTTTGAGAGCCAAATTTTTTAAACTTAAACTTCTTCAAATAGACTAGCCCAGGTCATGGTATTTTGTGGAAGAGCCACCCTCAAGGGGCCAAAGAGCTGCATGTGGCTCACAAGCTGCAGTTTGCTGACCAGGAGGCTTGCCAACTGATTCCAGATCATGGAGCCTGTACAAGTGGGCCTTACATTCAGCACCCTGGGGTAAATGACTGGGCTGCCTGTGTCCAAGCAGCGCGGCGTGTGTTGATGATAGCTTAGGCCCCACCTGGCTGCTTGAGGAGCCACGTCATCACATTCAGCATGCTTTGGTGCAGAGATGGCAACTCCCCACTATGCACCGTTTGGCAAGCCCTGAGGAACATAACCGAAGCTCCGACAAATTGAAAAACTGATTCTACAATAGAATAATTGGAACATGTGATGAATAGGTGGCCTACAGTTAAAATGCCAGGACCTAAAAACTGTATGAAAGGATGCTCACCGTACAATAGCCAGAGAAGTGCAAATGAAGGTGCCTTTCTTACTGCCAAGGAGGGTCCCTCGATGCTGCTGATGCAGGGAGGGGCCATGGTTGTTTTCCTGGTGGAAGTGTCAGTTTATTATTTCTGGAAACATTCTGATTTGATGTATTGAAAAAAATTATGCCATTGCATACAAGGACATTAAGGTCTTGTTTGTAATGTTAAAGGACTAGAAAAAGCCGGAACACCCATCTGTCAGAGACATACAAAAAAGATCCACTCGTCCTGCACTGTTGTGAGGTCCCAGCATCCCCTCTGTGGGGGAAAGAGTGTCGGGATGTGACCCCAAGCAGAGAAAGCCAAGTGTGGGCCCCTCTGCCATCCACCTGCAGGCAGTCTACGCAGGCCTGGGAGTGGGTAGTGTGTGCCAGGCAAGCTGGGAGCTTCGGAAGAACAAGCCCCGCTTCAGGGAGCCTGTGGGGGAGGGCCTGCCCCCCTTCTGCCTCTCTTCCCAGCCCCCAGGGGCTTAAATCCAGCCCGGAGCACATCCTGTTTGTGAACACTGGTTTGGACAAATAGGCCCACACAGCTCCACAGACGTTGTTGTGTGTGCAGACAGCAAAGTAAGGAGCCTGTTTTTCCTCCAGGGAAGCAGGAGGAGAGGGAAGAAGCCCCAGCGCAGGCCATTGCTCTGCCCTCCCCAGGCCCTGCACAGCTGCAGGGCCTCAGGCCTGTCTGGGGCGGGGAGGCAGCTTACCACAGACCAGGAGCCCTTCGCCAGGAGCAGAGGGAGGGTCTCTTATAGTTTCCCTTTTCGCACGCATTAGTGCCCACTTTTGAATGTAGTTAACAGAAAATTTGGACCCTGTTTCCTAATATAATTTTGTAATGCACATGATTTTTATGTCATTAGAAAGTCTTCCTAGATAAAAGGAGCTACTTTTAGGTGCTTACGCTGCTTATGCTGTTGTTCTTACAACAAATAAAACTGCAATGAGCATCTTTGAACTAAAGGTTTTTATTTCACAGACTTTCCTTAGGGTGCATTGTAAGAGGCAGAAATAGTGCAGTGGCAGGCAGTTTGCTTTTAGGTCTTTGTCCTGTTTGATTAGTTTATCATGCCGGACACCGGAAGCCATATTTAAAAGCAGCACCATGCTTAACTACAGTTTGGGCCATTTCTACAGTCTCACCTGACTGAGCCCCTGGTATGAAGAGGCACAGAAAGCAAGTGGCCAGATGGCCACGAAGAAGGTGGTCTGTGGTTCAGTCCCTCCTCACTGCCCGGGGACAGCCCTCCTCAGTGGACAGGTGCACACCCAGGCGAGGGTGGGAGCAGGGAGGTGGATGGAGAAGGAAGGCTGTTGAGGACTGACTGAGATAGGAGGGGCGAGAGAGATTGCTCCAGGGCTGTCAGATGAGCAAAGAAAACAGGACATAAGGGAAGGAGGAAGAAAAAAGTGGTGGCCACAGAGAGAAACAGGGACCCAGAGGTAGGTGCTCAAGCGCTCACCTGAGCTCTGGCGCCACACGGTTCATGGCCGACGGAGTTTAGAAGTCTGTATGGTCTGCAGCTTCTCAGGGGACGAGTGAGGAAGGTTCTCCCCTTTCCCCAAATCACGTGGAAGGGTGTGCTGTTCGAGGTTGGTTCTTAAAGGGATTCCGAGGTTGGTTCTTGTGTATGTGTGTGGCTGGATCCAGGTTGGGGAAGGTTGGGGAGAGCCATGTGGGGAGAAGTCAGGGATGACTTCTCACAGAAGGAAGTACCACTGAGTTGTGGGAGTACAATGGGGTCTCAGCACCTCATATAGTGCCTGACACTTAGAGAATGAGTCAATGAAGAAGCGAAGGAACTAAGTTGTTTCTGGCAGAGACACATGCAGAAGAAGCCAGTGTGTGAGTGTGTGTGTGTGCATGTATTAGTGCATATGTGAGAGTGTGTGTGTATGAGTGTGTGTGAGTGTGTGTGAGTGTGTGTGTGTGAGTAGTGTGTGTGTGGAGTGTGTGTGTATATTGTGTGTGAGTGTATGTGAGTGTGTGTGAGTGTATGTATATGAGTTTGTGTGTCTGTGAGTGTGTGTGTGTGAGTGTGTGTGAGAGTTTATGAGTGTGTGTGTGTGTGTGAGAGAGAGAGAGAGTTGAGTGTATGTATATGAGTTTGTGTGTCTGTGAGTGTGTGTGTGAGTGTGTGAGTGTGTGTGAGAGTTTATGAGTGTGTGTGTGTGTGTGTGAGAGAGAGAGAGAGAGAGAGAGAGAGAGAGAGTGAGCGTGTGTGTGTGTGTGTGTGTGTGTGTGTGTGTGTGAGAGAGAGAGAGAGAGAGAGAGAGAGAGAGAGAGAGAGAGTGTGCACGGGTGTGCTGGGGAATCAGATTAGACTGCATATTAAACATAGAGCTCACTTGCTTGGTTACATTCTTCCTCACAAAGAGGAAGGGAGGGAATGCATGTTCATCTGTTTCCTTTTGTCCTGTTTAGACTGATCAAACGGGAGGCCAGCAACTCTGGGAGACCCATGTGGGTTTCTGTTCAGGAGGAAAGACAGGGAAAGGGGTGTGGACCAGTGCTTACTGCCAGCACCCCCTCCAGCTCCACAGGGAAGCCTTCCCGGATTCTCTGTGGTCTTCCACGTGAGTCCCTGGTGGGGCCTGGAGGACAAGCCTTTGAGAAGCGGGACCTCTCCTGCCCATGCCCTTCGGGTCTTGACACTCCCTCCCTCACGCACACGCAGATCTCAGTCATTCATTAGGCTGTCCTAATCCATCGCACAGGCGTGTAGTAGCGTTTCCTTTGCTCTCTCTGCGGGTGGCACTCCAGATTCCCACGTAGGTTTTGCCCTGTGATCCCTGTTCTTTAATGTGTTCAAGAAAAGTAATTAATTTTCCCCAGCACTTTTCTTATTGTAAAGGTGAGAACAATGCTTTCATAGCTTTGTACATCTGAAACTGGACATTTCTTCTCACTTCTAGAGTTGGGGAGGGAGAAAAATAAGGGAATGTCATTAGTGCTATGAAGAAGCTACTTTGAGCCATCCACTGTGCTAAATAACCCATATTATCTAATTTACTCACCGAACAGTTCTGTGAGGCAGGAGTCATGATCATCATTATTATTACCCTGCCTGCTCATGCTCTTCATCTCTGTGCGCTGCCTTTACTGTATCTGTGTAATCATTACCTCAGTCATCGGAGGGAAGAGGCCGTGGTAATCTTGGTACCTTTACATGACCAGTACCTGTAGAATGCAGAATAAAGGGCCGTTGAATAATTTAGTGCAAACACAGGCCTTAGGCCCCTGGGAGATAATCATCACATTATCTCCCTATTCCTTCCCCTTCCCACTGAATGGTTGGGATAGGCTTGTGCTTTCAGAAATGCACTCATCCACTTACTGGCTGTGATGGACGGAGATGGTGGTGGGATGGGACAGGACCTGTGCTTTCAGAAATGCGCTCATCCACCTGGTGGCTGTATGACACCAACGGGTGGTAGAAGGTGATGGCGGAGCCTGTGCTGCCTGCCCTGGACCATCGGACACTCTCATGGCCAGGCGTGAGAGCTGCACCATTGTTCCCGCTGCTTCCGTCCTTCCCCTACTTTCTTCTTCTTCGTGACAGAATCTCTCTCTCTCAACATTTCAGAGTCCTGCTGTCTTACTTTAAATCAATATTCCTGCAGGAACAGGATCATCAGGTGAAGGTCACTTTGGTGACCTGCAGGGGTACCTACATGTGGAGAAAATGCAGCTAGTTTTTGGCTCACCAAGACAGGCAGTGAGAGAAGAGGGCAGTGTCTGCTGGAGAAACAGCATCTTTCAAACTTATACACAAGCACCTGTGGGCGGAAGCTGACCCTGACCCGGCAGGACACGGAGCACAGTCTTCCCCTTGAACCAGAATGTCTAGTACTTTCTCTGGCTTCCTCTCTCTCTCTCTCTCTCTCTCTCTCTCTCTCTCTCTCTCTCTCTCTCTCTCCATTTCTTGTCTCACATGCTCTTCTCCCTTATTTTGGTTTCATTTCTCCCTCTTCTGCCTATGCCCTTGCCTCCGCCCCTCTCCCCCCCACCCTAATCTCCCCGCCAGCACACACAAAAACGCATTGCACTATAGCACCCACTAGTCCTCACTTTCCCTCTCCATCCCGATTTTGTTTCTCGCTGGTCTTTTGGAATCAGTGCTGATACTTTGCTGCTGCAAGGCCGGACTGACAATCTGCCAACTACAGGGGCTGAGCTGAAATAACAGAATGCTTCACAATCAGGTGGATCACAGATGCTGAATTTCCATTAGCTTCCCACAGCCAGCAAAGCAAAGGGCAAACGTGCACACCTCCCCCTGCCTTTTCATTCCCACCTGCCTCTTCCGCAACAGCGGGTGGAGGGGTCAGCCTTCTTAGAACAAGATTCAAGCGTTTGTTTTCTCTTTAGAAATCAGAAGGGTCTCTGCGTCCCCTTCTGCTCTCTCTCCATCTTCCATCTCACACTCGCACTTGTAAATAATGCCACTCCCTCTGCGGCCTGTGCCAGGCTGCCTCACGCATCTGCTCAGGAAGGCATTCTCAGCAGCTGGGAGGACCAGAAACCTGCCAGGCCTGAGGGTGGGGCCACCTTCCACTGCTGTCATCCTTGGGGTTGGAGACACGCTCGCTCTCTGATGGCAGCTTGGCTCTCTGAAGGAGGCCAACATCCGCCCACTGATGGGAGCATTCCAGTAAAGGGGGTGGAACTGGAGAGCATCTCTCAAGAGGGCCGCCTGGCTTGGCTCCAGGACGAGGCTCAGGAGGGCCACAGATACGGTGAGTGGTCCTGAAGGAGTGCGAGAAGGGAAAGAAACTATCCCCTAGCTCCTAGGACACACCCAGCACATCCATCTCAGGATCGTTGCTCCGGCCGCTCTCTTTCCTAACATTGTTTCTCCAGATCTGCACATGCTCGCTTTCTCACCTCATTCAGATCATTGTTCAAATACCACTTCCCAGCCAGCTTATAGGAACATGTTTATGTAACTTTGCACTTTTGTGGCATTTATTGCTTCCTATCTCTGACTTTTTTGTTTATATTTTTGTCATTCTTTCTCAGATACAAGCTTTTAGGAGCAAGAAATTTGATTTTTCTACCTTTAATGGTGTTTTCTTACCACTATTACATGCCCCAATAATAATAGGTGCTCATTAAATATTTATTGAGATGTATAAACTTAAGGAACATCTCAAATGGCCATGCGCAAGGCCTGGTGCTTTACACACTTCATCTCATTTCATATTCAGATAACCTTCCTGGAACAGGTGTTTATGCTCACTGCACTTCACAGATAAGGTGACCACAAACCTATGATGTTAGGGATGACAGGGCTGTTTCCATGGGGACTTCATCGCGGGCCTGTCTGGCCCAAGAGCCCACATCCTTTCCACGGGAACACGCTGTCTTCTGAGCATCTGGCCCTGAGTCCTCCTCCTTGCCCTGCTGCTCCTGGCGGGGAGGAGTTTCCCAGGGGCCTTGCATTTTGTCCAGGATGCAGCAGTCTCTCTGGCCCTCTTCCTAACTACCCTGCTCTGGCCTGAAGCTTCTCACCTCTGTGCCCTCCTGGATGGCTCGCAGCTGTCCTCAGACATTCTGAGAGATGGCCCTTCTCCATGTACACTCCTCGGCTTCTGTCCATGACTGAGGGATGTGTAAAAACAAACTTTACTGTGGTGTCCACTGAGTTCACAAAGGAATGAACCTCCAGAGCTTTGGAAGCATGAATGTTGTGTCCCTCCTTGGCAGAGCACAGCTTTCTGGATCACCATGTCCAGCAGCACAAGAAAGCAGCCGGAAGGTGGAGTTTCCCACACACCTTGTGCTCTTGGGGATCCTGTGTGTAGCACAGTGCTGTCTAGCCCAGAAGGTCTGCATCCCAGCGATGGAAGCTCGCTCTTCTGGAAACAGCATACTTACTCCCTGTCCCTTTTAGCACCGAACCCAGAATGCTGCTCTACAGACCTGCCCTGCACAGTTTCTCCTGGCTGCAAGCCGCTCTGCTCCGCATGACGGTCATTGCTCACTGTGGCAGGTGCATTTCTGCTAGGTACTCATGTCTCACTTCTGAACCCCATTCCTCACCGCACCTCCTACCCTGCTCTCAGCTTGGTAAGCTTCAGCCTCATTGCTAATTCACCTGACTCCATCCTGGCTGGGCCTTCAGACTTGGGGCTGTGCACGGCCTGATGCTGTGTTTGTTTGGTGTCTCATCATACCAGCCACATTGCCGTAGGCAGCCTTGTTGTAGCATGACCTGTTAGAGCACCTGGTCTTTGATTCTGTTCCCCTGCAGAACAAGGGAGTTCATAGGCCTGAGCAGGAACAAGGTCTGCTCTTCAGAACTTCTCCGATGGCTTTTAATGAACTTGTTTTTCTTTCTTTTGTTTGTTTGTTTGTTTTTAAATTTCATTTTGGGTGCCTAGGACCCCTGAGAGTGCCACAAATAAAACAGGAGGTTCTTAAGTTAAAATTCTTGTCTTGATAAAGTTTAATCTAGTTCATTCATTTATTCAGAAAGTTCTTACTGATTACTGATACTGTGCCCAATGTTGGAGATCAAGAGTATAGTAAGCTTCCTTTCCACTCATGAAGCTGTGATGTAGGGCACAGATGGTGAGAGTAGAATTAAGCAGTGCCAGCCAATATTTGCTGAGCCCTTTCTATATTCCAGGTCCTGTACCAAAGGTTTCACATGCTCCTTCTCATCTAATTCTCACTAGAGATCTGTGCTTCAGACTATCAGTAAGTTTTATCTGTAAGAACCCCTTCCTCCCCCCAGCTGTCTTTCTGGCTTTGTCCAGCCCTTTGGAATATGTGTGTGTGTTGTCAGGACACCAGAGAAACTCCCCATAGACTCCCTGGGTGGAGAAAGATGGGAAAGAGTCCTGAGCTGGACAGCAGACAGAACGGGACCATGTAGCTCTGCCTGTAAGTGGCATTGGTCTGTACTCAATTCACACTCCTCCCAGGGTAGAGTCCAGGCCACCCTTCTGCTCCCTCTAACATCTATATGTCTTTCTAACTGGTTGCCCTCTGGCCACTTTCCCTATTGATTACTATTTTCTGTGCAGCAGATTGAATCATCTTCACAGAAGAAAATTTGATTATAGAGAGTCCATCCTCAAAATTCTTAAATCACTTTCTATTTTGTTGTTGATTTATTCAAAAGAGAAAAACATTGATCAGCTCCTTCTGCACACCCCTGCTTCCTGCTGGGGACTGAACCCGTAAGCTGGACATATTGAATCAAACCAGTCACCTTTTGGAGGCGACCACACCCATTCAATCCAGCTACACTAGCTGGGGCTGACTTTCTATTTCATTAGGATCAAGTTCAAAATCAGTGGGTTGACTACTAAGGCATTGACCTGACTCTGATCAAATGCTCAGCCTCTGAGATGACCACTTCCTCTGGTTCACTTTGTTCTGGTCCCCATCGCCATCTGTAACTTCCTTGAACAAAGTTCTTTTTTGCCTTAGGGCATTGTCCAACTTTCCCATTGTTTGAAAGTCCCTTTCTTCCTTCTCAGGTAATTCCCGCTCTGACAGTTTTCAGCTTAAAGTTATTATCTCTCATCTCTCTTTTCTTCCCTAGAAAACTTCAAGCCTCTCATTAAGTGCTTCTGTAGTATCCAGCCTTTTCTTTTCTAGCCTTTATCATAGCTGCAGGGTGACATGGTTGGCCAACCACCAGTATTAGGTCAGAAGACAATCTGTAATTGAAGTAGTTGTTGCTGGTTTATCTGAGCTTATGGTAACAAAATAGAAAATAACTATCAATGCATCCAAGCATAATGGGTAAGCCTATTCTCAAAAAAGCCTGGCTGTGCTCTTACAGGAGAATGATTCCTGCCACCACATGGGGTTATACTCTGCTGTCTCTAGGTGCTTAGTAATTACTAAGTCATTAGTGCTTATGGAGTTTTTTTCAATACAAATTAGAATATAAAAGGAACTGGTCCATAAAGGAACCTGCTCATTGTTGTGTGTGGGGGGAGCAGGATGGTAAAACACTAAGCATTGCTCTCAATTTTGTTGGTGGAGATAGAGTCCTTCTTGTTCAAAAGTATATGAGACCAAGATGAAGAATGTCTGTAAATGTGGCCCAAACCTTGAGACTTGCTTCACTTTGCAAAATGCAGGTGATATATAGAGGAAAGATAAGCTTTTGAGGAAGGTAAAATACTGTTAGGAACAGGCTGGGATTATCTGCTTAAGATTATTGAAGATGGGGCTGCCTTTGTTAAAGGAAGAAGGTGATTTGGGTTATAGGACACAGTGCAGTCAGGCTTGGGGCTGAACTATCATCGGGACATTGCGAGGGAGTGGCAAGTTGACCAGATTTGAACTTGTAGTTGGGTATTTGGCCAGAATTGTCAATTTCTATGGGTTAAACCACAATCTTCTTTTGATTTGCACTGCAATTTAATAAGAACAAGAATTTCTTCAAATGAAGACACTTGTGATGGCCTTGATGTGACTCTCAAGACTTGGAAGCTTGATGAGCTCTTTGAAGACAAAACCCATGTTTTATTCATCTTTGTTATCAAGCTCAAGGCTTGATACAGAATTGATCAATAACATCAATTTTGGGTGAATTGTTATCTAGACACTTTTGTTTTCAATGAGTGGAGGGTAAGAGCCACTGAGAAGGAAGGGTCAAAAGAGAAAAGTCTAATGTGGGAGAGGGGATGGGGAACTTTGCTCAGGCTGTGACAAGGGGCAGAGAGGGATGCCTGTTCTAATGGGGCAGACCAAGAGGGAGGAGCTGGGACATTTTGGGATATGAGTAGTGTGGAAAAGGAAGATGATTTGCAAAGGCTTCTGCTTCTCCATAATGTTGCTTCTTAACAGTTTTAATACGAGTGTGTGTGTGTGTGTGTGTGTGTGTGAGAGAGAGAGAGAGAGAGAGAGGGAGAGAGAGAGAGACCCCTGGCATAAAGGCATGAAGATGGAGCATCATGGTACAAAAAGAAAACCAGTGTAGCTTGGATCGTGTCTCTGCCATTTACCTGCATAACATTGAATAGATGCTGCACTTCTCAGAGTTTCCTCCTTGGTTAAGGAAGAATAATAATTTAGCTCACTGATTTAATTAGCTATCACAAATGAAATCTCTTTCTTAACTCTAAAGCATATTGCAAATGTGTTTCTTTTAAAGATAGATTTACAATTTAGTTGAGTCAAGGAAAGAAGTTTAACCATATAAACAGTATGATGACTTAGGTATAAAATATAAAAAACAATGAGAGTACAGAATTATATAATATCAGTTTGGTGACTATTTGGAACTCATTGACACAAGCTCCCATTTTGTGTAATATTTACCTATTGTCATTATTTATGTATTTATCTTTATATCTCTTTTCCTAACCAGTGTGTAAATTTTTCAAAAAGGAAGTAGTACCTTACTTATCTCTGTATGTTAGCATCTAGTAAAGTGTAATCTAAAAGCTAAATGCTCAATACCTGTATCTTGAATTGATCTCTTGAAATTTCTCATTTTACAATAGAAGAAACAGGCTCATATATTTTAGGTAACTACAAACTTCACACAGCTAGTTCTTAATGCCAAGCTAGTGTTTTTCCCCCCCAATCTGATCTCAGGAAAGAGGTAGGTCTTGAACTTGGTTTTGATAAAAAACAAAACAAAAAAAAACAACAACACAAAAAACCATAGGAGCAGATAGAAGGAAGAGCATTTCTGGCAGGTAAACAGTTTGAGCAAAGGCACTGTGGCAGAAATGGGGCTTGAATTTTCAGGGTGCCTTTTGTAGACCAGCCTGGCTGCATTGGATGCCATACATATTGTTGTTGTTAGGGTCACTGATGGAGGAATACATGAGGCCAAAAAGGGGTAAAGAATTATACATTTATTAGGTAATCTGGAAAACCAGATGGGGTGAGCCTCCAAATGGTGCCAGCACCCACGGATGGGAAGTCAGAGATTTTAAAGGACTCCAGGCAGGCTTTTTCTGTGCTAAGAATTCTATGGATGGGTCCCCAGGGGGAAAAATAATCATCTTAGCAAGTGGAATGTGGTCTAAGCGAAAGGGAATGCCAGTTGGAAAGCCAGTTGTAAAGGTCATTTCTCAGGGGAGGGGATGTTGATTCAATTATTTGATCAGAACTAACAATTATGGGAATTGCTAACTGGCTTCTTGCAGAGCTGAGAAAAAAAGTCAGGAAGCTGTCAAAGATAATAAAAATCTTAATCATTTAGCAATGTAACTATCGTTACATTGTATCAAAGTCTGAGGCCGGTGACACCAGATTCATATAAAATGAACGCAGAATTGAACATACCAAATAAATTGCCAATGTCTTCTTGGAATTACATCCAAATAAGTTTTATGTTGTTAATGAATCAAAGCCATCTTCTTAATTTGTTTCAAAGACAAAGGCCATTGGATAACTTTGAAGTCACTAGGGGTCCTCCATTTAGTTTAACCTTGATGGAGGATCCACTTTTCCAGGGAGGCACTAGTCCTTGGCTTCTCTGGGTCTTGGATCCCAATGTCATGCCTTTGCTTTGTGTGTGACCAAATTGGATTAAATACATTTCAGGGCTCATTAAATTACACACACATACACACACACACACACACACACACACTGAGTGGCCAGATTATTATCATCGCTGGACAAATAATAATCTGGCGACTCATTGTACTTATGTATAAGGGAAAGCTTGCAAATTTTGATATGTCAAGGGATCAGGACATAGTGGCCCCCAGCCTCTGGCTAGGCCAGCTGGCGGGTTAATGAGGGGCAACCAAATGACTGAGCAGCAGGTTGCATGGGCAACCAGGATGGCAGGGGGTTAGTGAGGGGTGGCCAAACGACCAAGCAGCAGGCTGTGTGGGGTGAACAGGCCCAAAGGGAGAGCAATTGGGGGCAATCAGGTTGGCAGTGGGGGGGTCAGTGAGGGGCGACCAGACTGGCATAGGGGGCCAGTGATGGGTGACCAGGCTGTTGGGAAGGGCTGTTGCGGGTGACCAGGCCAGCATGGGGGGTAGTTAGGGGCAACCAGGCCAGTAGGGGGTAGAAGTTGGGGGTGACCAGGCCAGCAGAAAGGACAGTTAGGGGAGATCAGGCACGCAGGCAGGTGAGCAGTTAGGAGCCAGTGGTCTCTGATTGTGAGAGGAATGTCCAACTGCTAGTTTAGGCCCAATCCTGTGGGTTCTGGATTGGAAAGGATGCAGGTTGGGCTAAGGAGAACACTTCCCCACCCCCTGTGCATGAATTTTGTGCACCAGGCCTCTAGTTAGATTATATGTCTGATTGTTTATTTTCTATCTCCTTCAGAATTTGTTACACCAGGCCAGGTTCTTTGTTCAGTACTTAGCCTCTGTTCCTATAACAGTGCTAGATGCATAGTAGGTGCTCATCTAGTACTTCCTGAATAAATTAAAGGAGACTTTCTTGCACTTCTTTCTTCTGGTTTTAATCTTATGTTTACATGTACAAGCATAGAGGATGGGGTCCTGGACTTATCTACTTTCTCCCTTTGAGCATTGAAAGTCTCGGTTTGCACCCATACTCAATGAAGATACCCAGCATTTACTTGTATTCATCCTCCCATCAATCTTTTTTTATTGAGACACATAAAATGATGTCTCTTTTGTATCTGGCCTTATGCTTGACTTTTAGGAATTTGCAGGTAATTGTAATGTCATTCTGCCTTCAAAGAGCTCACAGTCCAATGAACTGAAATAAAGTGCAGAAAAAGAAAATGCATTTTCAGTGCAATCTATATAAATACATGAACATAATGCAAAGATAAATAATTTTAAGGAGCAATGCTCTCTGTTATTTTCTACATATGTTATTTTTTCCTTTTTAAAAATGCTGGTGGCAACTCACTAAACTGATTTTATGACTCATCAATGAGTTATATAACTCACAGTTTAAAAAAACCCAGCTATAATATGACTTAGTTTCTTCTCTTCATTGCATAGAAATAATGCAATTATTCTTTTACAGACTTTCTGTCTTTCCATTATATTAAATATAATGCTTATGATATTACTACTACAAATAATAAAAGTAAGTTACATTTAGGCAATCACCAAATGCTGTTCTAAGTACATATCATGGGTTATCTTGTTAAATCCTCATAATAAGACTTTAGGGTTAGGCCTATTGTTAACTCCATTAGACAGATGTGGAAAATGGGCCCAGAGAGATTACAAACTCATCTTCTCTAAAATATCACAGCTGGTGAAAGTTAGAGGGATGGAGTCTATTTTTAGAGCTGTGTTCTCAACTACTGCACTCATTCTCGAGCCACTGTGTGCAGACAAGGACCAAACTGTCTTCATTCTTCATTATCTGCCCAGGGAATCTTTCTCCCTGCTGGGGGTGTGTCTCTCCACCTCACAGTGTGGTCTAAGAGACATGTCTGACCTCTGCCCGATTCCTGGCACAGAGCTTCCTGAACAGTAGGCATTTCTTGGGGTATAAAGATATTTATGTGGATGCCGTGACTCAAAGGGGTCCTTAGGTTGCTTCAGGATGGGTGTTGGTCATCAGAGAGATATGCTTCATCAATAGAGGGTTGGGACTTTGAGCCACCCAATGAATGGGCAAGGAGAAGAGTCTGGAGATTGTGTTCAATCATGAAGCTAATAAATTCATCAATCATGCTTGTATAATAAAACCCCAACAAAATCTCTGGACACTGAGCTCAGTGGAACTTTTTATTGGGGAACATTGATGTGCCAATAGGAGTTATCCCTTATTTTACCAGAATATTGCAAGGAAGTTCTCTCCATACATCTTTTCATTTGGCTCTTCCTGACCTATAGCCTTTATAATAAAACTAAAATAGTAAATAATCACTTTCATCGAGGTATGAATCATTCTAATGAATTTTCAAAACTGAGAGAGTTGTGGGAACCTTCGAATTTATAGCCTGTTAGTCAGATGTCCGTGTGCTGTCAGAAGAGAGTCAGTTTTGGGAAGGACTCAGCCCCTCAGGAACTTGAGGCTAACTCTGGGTGGCTAGTGTCAGAAGAAAATTGCATCATACCTATTAGGGTGGAAAAGGAGCATTTTGGAATTTGTAGTTGACCAGGCAGAAAACATGAGGCTGGTGTCTGGAATGGGACAGCATTGTAAAATACTTTGGCCATACTTGTGGGGTCTGCACTAACTCTGGGTAGTTAGTGTCAGAATTGAGTTGAGTTGTAAGACACCCAGTTGGTGTAGGAATTGTTAGAAACTCATGAGAATCCACAGGGATCTATCTTTGTGCTTCTCAGCTTCTCACAGCATCAACAAACACAACTAGCTGAGAGGCTCATTTTAACTAAAGATCAATGAGACTTTGAACTGTGAACAGTGCACCCACTGTGTAGACATTTACCACAAAAAACCATCATGTTTTCTTGTGCATTAGAGTAAACATCATTCTGTCAGCAAGTTCTTATCTGGGGAAGTGAGTCTTAGCAGGGCCAGAGACCTCAGACTGTGTAAGTGCTGAGGAAAAGGCAGAGATTTTGGACTGGTACACACCTGAGCCAGGGCTTGGATCATCCACTGATCAGTGCTTAACTGGACCTCTTAAGCCTCAGGGCCCCACCCCACCCACATCCACATCCACATCCACTAATGGTAGCACAGTTTAAATAAACTTCATGTCAGCTCAGCATATCATCTATCTCTTTCCAAGAATTCTTGGGTCTGCTCAATACAGGGTGGGGCTATTATGGTTGTATCCACTTTCTAATACAACAATTAACAAATAATAAATCCAAATAATAAATCATATTAATCCTATATAATAAAAGGCTAATATGCAGACAGACCGAGTGGAGGAACAAGCAAACAGCTGAAATATTGGTTGCTATGACATGTGCTGACCACTAGGGGGTGTGCACGAAACATGGTGGGAGTCGGCCAAGGTGGGATTGTGGAGCAGGTGAGTGGGGGCATCAGACCAAGGTGGGGTGTAAGTTACTGTCATCAGGGTGAGACTCTGGTTACTGAAAATTTTTTTCTCCCATGTGCCATGGTCCTGCCAGGTGCTTGCACCCACTGCCAGCACCGGACCCACTTGTACCTGCATCTGGTGCCAGAGCTATCGCTTTCATCTGTTGCTGGTGCCTGGCACTGGTCCCAATCACTCAGCACCATCAGTGGGTACAAGCAGCTGCTGGCCCTGATTGCCCCTGAGGGCTTTTCCGCCTCCCCCTGCTCCTGAGAGGTGATCAGGGCAGCAGCTGATGCTCACACCCACTGATGGTGCCAGCCCTGCTCACACCTGCTGCTGGCACTGGTCCCAATTGCTCCATGCTGTCAGCAGATGTGAGCCAGTGCTGTCAGTACTTGGGAGTGGCAGCAGCAGTGGGAGTGGGGCTGCTGGCAAAGGACCAGGACGGGGGGCAGGGGGTAGGGTGTAGGGGGAGAAGTGCTGTGGTGGGAGGGGCTGGGTGGGAGCACAGAGGATGGACTGAGACCACGCCCTTTTGCCTACCACAGCCTTGTAGTCCAAAGGTGTACAAATTCATGCACTGGGCCTCTAGTAAAAGAATAAACTCTGTGAATATCTGGAACACCCTGTTTACCACTGGTTTATCTGAATGGATATGGATATCACTTTTACACTTCCTGAGAAAGGTCATCTGATTGGGTTAAGTTGTTTCCATCCTAATTACAAAGGCCTCGCTGGGTAAGCCTCACACCATACTCTGCTCTAGGCCCTGGTTTAGCCTAGAGTATTTTCCATTTCTGGTCCTTCTAGTAGCTAGGGAGAAAAAGCATGGTGATATGCTCCTGGGAGGATCTGCATATGCACACACCTCTCAGAAGGAGCAGGCACTTGGCACTTCATGGCTTGGGTTAAAATCCTTTAAACATTTCTTTTTTCATTGATGTTTTCAGAGAGAGAAGAAGGGAGAGGAGAGGAGAGGAGAGGAGAAAGAGAAGAGAGAGAGAGAGAGAGAGAGAGAGAGAGAGAGAGAGAGAGAGAGAGAGAGGGAGAGAAACATCAATGAGAGAGAAAGAAACACAGATTGGCTGTCTCCTACATGTGCCCCTGACCAGGAATTGAACCTACAACCCTGGTACATGCCCTTGACGAGGAATCAAACAAGTAATGCCTAAGTGCATGGGCCAGCAATCCAACCAATGGAACCACACCAGCCACAGCAAAAATCATTTTTTTTAAAATGTCAGATATCTGAAATCTAATGAGAAATGAAAACACATAAATTTGTGTGCTGGGCCAGCACATCCAAGGATTCAGCGAGTTTCAGGGAGGGCAGTGAAGTATTGAAGAAAAGACAGACAAGAGAATATATAATAGCTAGGTCTCGATGGATCTCCTGTGCCTGACTGAGGCCACAGAGAGAGATCCATATGGCAAGCTGAGCCTTCATTTTATAGTCAGAGAAAAATAATGTAGTGGTCACCGTAGTTAAAATGTTCTTGTGAGTTTCACTTGTTTTGGCAGCACTTGCTGCACCTCCCACAGCCCATTAGCTACCTAGATAGGATCTAGGGAGTATCATAAAGTCAAGCTTAATTATGCTAAGAGGACTGTGTCCTCTAAGCTGGGACTTGTTTGTGGTTTTGCCAACAGGTCAGTCCAAGACTTAACACTATAGCTGCATCCTACAGATTTGAAAGACATAGATCCCAATGAATATAAGGATTTATTATTATGTAGATCTTAACTCTGGAAACCAGAGCTGTTTATTTTATTTTTCTCTTTATTTTATTTTTTCCATCACCATTTATTCCTCCTATACCATCTTCCACCTCCCCACTCAGACTCTTTGCACCCAAAATAACCACACAGTTGTCCATGTTCATTACTTTTTAATTTTTATTTCTTTTTTGCTAACTCTAACTCTTACCCTCCACAAACACCCCAACACTCCCTTACCAGGGCTGTCTGCCTGCTCTCTATCTATGAGTCAGTCTCTATTTTGCTTGTTAATCAAATTGTTCATTAAATTTCACATATGAGTGAAATCATATTGTACTTTTCTTTCTCTGAGTGGATTATTTAACTTAGCTTAATGTTCTCCAGGTCATCCATGCTGTTGCAAAGGGTAAAATTCTCTTCCTTTTTATGGCCAAGTGGTATTCCATTGGGAAAATGTACCACAGCTTTTTTATCCTTTCATCTACTGATGGACATTTGAGCTGCTTTCAAATATTGGTTATTATAAATAATGTTACAATGAACATAAGAATACATATATTTTTCTGAATTAGTGTTTTGAGTTTCTTTCTATAAATTTCCACAAGTGGAATTGTTGGGTCATAAAGCAGTTCCATATTTAATATTTTGAGGTAACTCCATATTGCTTTCCACAGTGGCTGTACTAACTTGAATTATCACCAATAATGCACTAGGGTTCCCTTTTCTCCACATCCTAGAAAACACTTGATGATTATTGATAAATTGATGATATCCACTCTGATAGATGTGAGATGATATTTCATTTTGGTTTTAATTTTTATTTCTCTGATGACTAGTGATGTTGAGCATCTTTTCATATTTCTATTGGCCATCTGTAGTCTTTGGAAAGTGTCTGTTCAGGTCCTTTGCCTATTTTTAAAATTGGATTATATTTGGTGTTGAATTTTATGTTATTTATAAATTTTGGATATTAAGCCCTAATCAGATGTATTATTGGTGAATATATATTCTCCCATTCAGTGGATTGTCTTTTAATTTTGTTCATGGTTTCCTTTGCAAAAATTTTTTAGTTTGATGTAGTCCCACTTTTTTTTCACTTGTCCAAGGAGACATATTAGGAAAAATAACATTATAAGAAATGTCTGAGATTTTACTGCTTATACTTTCTTCTAGGATGTTTTTGGTTTCAAGTCTAACATCTAAGCCTTTAACCCATTCTGAGTTTATTCTTGTATATGGTGTAAGAAGGTGATGTAGTTTCATTTTTTTTTTGGCATGGATATGACCAATTTCCTAAATCACATAATTGAATAGACTAACTATTGCAAATTTTGCCTCCTTTAGTAAAATACTAATAGAATATAAAGTAATGGGTTTATTTTTGGGCTCCATATTCTGTTTCATTGATGTACATCTCTGTTTTTATGCCAGTAACATGGTGTTTTGATAACTATGGCCTTGTAATATAGTTTGAGATCAGGTAGCATGATTTCTCCAACTTTGTTCTTCTTTCTCAAGATTTCTGTTACTATTGTATTTGGGGTCTTTTGTTGTTCCATATAAATTTTTGGAATATTTATCTTAGTTCTGTGAAATATGCCATTAGTATCTTGATAGGAATTGTATGAATCTATAGATTCCTTTGAATAGTATGGACATTTTAATGGTGTTAATTCTTTCTATCATGAACATGGTATATGCTACCACTTATTTGTATCTTCTTCAAATTTTTTTCTTCATTGTAATATAATTGCAAGTACAGGCCTTTTATATCTTTGGTCAAATTAATTCTTAGGTATTTTGTTCTTTTTTTGCAGCAATTGTATTGATAAATGGGATTATTTTTCTTTCTGATGGTTCATTATTGGATATAAAAATGCAACTGATTTTGAATAGTTATTTTGTATTCTGCTACTTTGCTGAATTCATTTATCAGTTCTAGTGGACTTTTGGTGAAGTCATTAGGATTCTCTACATTCACTATCATGTCATCTACAAATAATGACAGTTTTATTACTTCCTTTCCAATTTGGATGCATTTTATTTCTTTTTGATTTCAAGTTTCATAGCACTGTGGTCAAAGAAGATGCTTGATATAATTTCAATAATCTAAAATTTACTAATACTAGTTTTGTGTCCTTATATGTGGTCTATCCTAGAAAATGTTCCTAACATGTTTGTCCTAACATGTGGTCTGTCTCAGGGTACTTGAAAAGAATGTATATTCAGCTGCTTTGGGGTGAAATGTTCTGAAGATATCAATTAAATCCACGTGGTCTAGTGTGTCATTTAAGACAGTCATCTCTTGTTGATTTTCTGTCTGGAAGATCTGTTCATTGATGTTAATGGTGTGTTAAAATCCCATACTATTACTGTATTACAATCTTTATGTCCATCAAGATTTGCTTTATATATTTAGATGCTCCTATGTTGGGTGCATATATGTTTACAAGAGTTATATCCTTTTGTTGGATTTCTCCCTTTATTATTATGCAATGTCCTTCTTTGTCTCTTACTATAGCCTTGGTCTATTTCACATGTGTCAAACACAAGGCCCGCAGGCCAAATCCGTCCCACCAGGCCTTGCAATGTGGCCCGCACCACGCTGTCATCACTGCACTCCGCTGCGTTTCCATCACAATGACAGTTTATGACTGTTCAGTAAACCATTCGGCCCGCGATTTAGGCTGGATTTTAGATTTTGGCCCCTTCTCTGATTGAGTTCGACACCCCTAGTCTATTTTGTCAGACATAAATATTGCTATTCCAGCTTTTTTCCCTTTCTGTTTGCATGAAACATTCCCCCCCGCCCCCATCCCTTTACTTTTAGTCGTGTATATTTTAAATTCTGAGGTGGGTCTCTTAAGGACAGCACATATTATACATTATTTTCTTATCCATTCAGTTACCTTCTTTTTTTTGACTAGAGCATTTACATTGAAAATGATCATTCATAGGTACATATTTATTTCCATTTTATTTTTTAACTATATTTCCCCCCCCTCCTCCTCCTCCACCTCCTCCTCCTCCACCTCCTCCTCCTATTTCTCTTCCTCCTCCTCTTCTTCCTCCTCCTCCTCCTCCTCCTCCTCCTCCTTCTTCTTCTTTTTCTCCTTCTTTTTCCTCTTCTTCTTCTTCTTCTTCTTCTTCTTCTTCTTCTTCTTCTTCTTCCAAGCCATTTAAAATTTCTTGTAATGCTGGCTTAGAGGTAACAAACTCCTTTAGGTTTTCCTTGTATTGGAAGTTCTTCATTTCTCCTTCAATTTTAAATAATAGCTTTGCTGAGTAAAATGTGTTTGGTTATAGGTCCTGGCTTTTCATCACTTTGAATATTTCATGCCAATCCCTTCTGGCCTGAAATCTTTCTATTGATAAATCTGCTGACAGTCTTATGGGAGCTCCCTTGTAGGTAACTGACTGCCTTTCATCTGTGGCTTTTAAGATTTTTCTCTTTGTCTTTAACTTTTACCATTTTAATTATGATGTGTCTTGGTTCTTGCCTCTTGGGTAACTTCATATATTTTCTCTGAGTTAGCCACATTCACTTGTTCATCTTATATAATAAAAGCCCAATATGCTAAGTGTCCAACAGTTCATTTGACCATTCAACCAATCACTATGGCATGCACTGACCACCAGGAGGCAGACACTCTGACTGGTAGGTTAGCTTGCTGCTGGGGTCTGGCTGATAGGGACTGAGAGAAATGGGCCAGATATGCCCTGGAGCTCTCCTGGGATCCCTCCCCGGCCCCGATGGTGCACTGGTGAGGTTCCTTGGCCTGGCCTGTGCCTTCTTGCAATCTGGGACCCCTTCAGGGGATGTTGGATCACCAGTTTTGGCCTGATCTTCATAGGCCAGGCCAAGGGGCAGCTCTGGCATGGTGCACTGGGCCTCTACTCTATTTAATAAACAAACAATGAGTGCCTGCATGCACAGAGATCTTCTAGATGCATGAGTTCACTTAAACATGAGTATTTAAACATGACTGGTTTCTGCTCTTAAGTAGAGCACAGTTCGGTTGGGAAGATGCACAAGCTGACCAACCCAGTACAATATCATAGTTTATTAAATGGAAGAGAGTACAGTGTGCTTTGCAAATATAGGAAGAAACTGATCTCTTAAGGGTTGGAAGGATGGTCAAGGAAGACTGTCAGTTTTTCCAGAGAAGCTGTACTATGTTTGTTCTGAAAGACAATTAGAAATGAACTTTGGGGAAAAGATAATTAGGATGTTCCAAGTTTGTGAAAGACAGGAGGTAGTTTTGCATATGCACAGAAATAGGACAGTACACTTGGAGTGTGCAAGGAGATGTTGAGGGGCACTAACAGCATCAGCTACACATCAAGGAGCACAGAGGATAGAAAGGCAGGATCCATGGAGCTGTCTAGGCAGCCATCTATAAGACAGAGATCCTGAATCCACAAGTATTGAGGCTCTGGAAAACTGGTAGGGACCACAGTGGGTCATCAGCAATAGAAAGATCTGGGTTGTAGATTAGCATAGAACCAAGAAGATCCTGCACACCATTCTGAGAGTCCTCCATGGAGCAGGGGCTAAAGGGGGTCATCAGTATCAGGAAGAACTGAAGTGCAGATGAGCACAGGCCCAAGAAGGCCATGCATGCCATCCTTTGAGTCCTTCAGGGCCTATGTGTGGATGGAGCTGGATGAGCCACAGAGACCTGGCTTCTCTCCACTCTAAGCAGTGACACAGGATGCTCCTGACAGCTCTCTCTACCTCTGCCTCCAGCAGAAGGAGGAAGGGGCACAAGTAAAAAAGCTGACCAGCCCTACCTCATTCTATATTTCTAGGGCCATATGTCTAGCCCTAGGACAACAAGAGAGCTTGACAAAGAGTCTGGTTGAAAGCAGTGATTAGAAAAACTAATACGTTTCTATGTGCGGACTCAATTGGCTATAGAGCACATAACATGCTTGTTATACAAGATCAACCAAGATTTAAGCTAACAGGAAGGACTTGTTTGAGTGGCTGACCCTGAGGTCCAGAGTCAAATGAAGATGATCAGAAACAATCATGGGAGGTAGAGGGCATCTGTCCCTGACAGAATGACTGTAATGTAAAGTCATCTGCCTGTTGGCAGATGAATAACTATCAGGGCAGCTGACCTCATCCAGATTAGACTTTAAGGGCTTGGGCACTGAATACAGAAGGCCTGGGAAAGCAGCTCAAAGCAGACAATGCTGGCGCTCAGGGAGTCATGGGGCAGGCCCGCTCTGACAAATGACAAGCGCCTTCATGGGCGTGTGTACTTCCAAATGCAGGCTGGCTGCCTTCTTATGGCCATTGACCATGGATACATATAGATCAACATGTCTGTTATTTTTCCTCTTATTCTCAATTACTGTAAATTAATTTCTGCAGAATCACTGAGAAGTGGGAAGATTTACAACAGATTAACTTTCATTTAGTTTAATGGAATTGTCTAAATGCATAAATCCAAGCCTGCCCCAGGCTCATGAATTTTTATAGCTCCTACTTGGTCCACAATCCTTTTTCCCTTTCTTTCCTCCCCCACCTTTACTCCCTCCTCCCACCCCTTCTCTACTTGTGGAGTCCTTCAGCATTTTGCACCAGTCAGACACCTTTTGAGACTGGAGATGAAAGCTTCCAGAGAGCTGTGTAAAATATATTTATGGGGTGTCACTGAAAATACTCCTGTTTAGACATAAATGAGTATAAATGAAGTATGACAAGCAATTTGCTTCATGGAAGCTGATACTAATGACTTGACATATTCATATCTACTTGCATAATCAGATTTTTTTTTTTTTTTTGCTGGTGATGTATTCTGCTCCAAAGTGTCTTACATTAGGAATATCCTTCTCCTTGTATCAAGAGGAAAAAATCTTCCCAAGATCCCATATTATTCTCATGGGTGCTTAGGAGGTCATTTCTTTGTAGCTAGTGGGGCCTTACTATGGGAAGCAAGGTGTACAGGGGAGACACCTTTTCTGTTAATGGGATCAATAAATCTCTTGGGCTAACTTCTGTTAGACGCTGGGGATTTGATGGAACAGGAATGAGATGGCTGCACCCCCACAAACTCACAGTCTACTGGGGACGTACCTGCACGGGCCAGCAAGGCCAGTGTTAAGTCTGGATGAACCTACTCAGTTTCCTGTCAAATGCTAAGTTCCTGCAAGATTGTGGTTGAGAGCTCCAGAACATCGCTGGAGTGATGTCGACCATGATGACCACATCTTGGGATAAGGTAGAGGAACATTTCGAGAATTAGAACATTAATCACCCATTTACTCTCCTCCAGGACTGCACCCTTGGAAGCCATTGCTCAGGAGGGTCTCATCCAAAGGGGGCTGGGTGAAAAGGGTGAAGACATTAAGCAAAGAAAAAAAGAAATACTCGTGGACACAGACAAGAATGTGATGATTGCCAGAGGGGAGGGTTAGTGGGAGGAGGTAGAGGGAGTATAGGGGGTGATGCATATTAGCAAAAAGTGAATCGGCCATTCATTCTGGAATTCCTAATAGTAATACCACCAGAAATCTCCTCTTGATAAATTATCAAAAGTCATTCATGCTGATTAGCCCAAACAATAGCAAGTCAATATCTATCTAATAAAAGAGTAATATTCTAATTAGACCAGGAGACCTTCTTGAGACCTTCCGGACGTCCTTTTGGAACAAAACTGGGGGCTTGGCCGGACTGCAAACAGCCCTCAAATGGCCATCAGCCCCTCACTCAGGCCGGCCATGCCCCCCAGTGGGGACTCCCACCTTGAAGGGTGTGTGGCCAGCCTGAAAATGGCCCTCAGCCCCTCACCCAGACTGGCCATGCCCTCCAGCCTGGACCCCCACCCTGATGAGGATATGGCCGGCCTACAAACTACCCCAAGCCACTTGCCCAGACTGGACCTCACCCACAAGGGGATCCCCATCCTGATTGGGGACCCCCTTCAGGGCAGACCAGCCAGCTCCCACCCATGCACCAGGCCTCTATCTATACTAATAAAAGGGTAATATGATAATTAGACTGGGAGGCCTTCCAGACGTCCTTCCAGACAAAGCCATGGTGGTGGGGCTGAGGCAGAGGTGGTTAGGGCAGGAAAGGAGGGCATTTGGGGGCAATCAGGATGGCAATGGGGGCAGTTGGGGGTGATTAGGCAGGCAGGCAGGTGAGCAGTTAGGAGCCAGTGGTCCCTAATTGTGAGAGGTATATCCGACTGCAGTCGGACATGCCCCGAGGGTTCCTAGATTGGAGAGGGTGCAGGCCAGGCTGAGGAACACTCCCTCACTTCCGTGCATGAATTTCATGCACTGGGCCTCTGGTGTTATAATACGGTTGTCATTCCACATTTTTGTTGTTTATCTTTTACTTGACTGAAGCAGATTATAGCAGAAACTTTACTTGACAATCAGAGATTCAGAAATAGTTCCTTGTTTTTTATATTCCCAACAAGAGCTACAAAGTTTATCTCACTGCTCTACTTGGAATGCATAGAAAGACATAGACTGGAGATAATGAATATTCTTATAAGTCACTACAAATGGGGTTTGTGTTACAATCTATCTGATTTATTTGGTATATTTGATATTCCTGGCTGGTAGTTACTGTTATTGTTATTATTAGATATGACAGTTCTTTGCTTTATTAAAATTTTATGTTATAAAAAGAGTAAATTTCCTTTTTTAGAAAAAAAAATCAATAAAAAGAGGACAATAAAAGTTATCTAGAGATTAAAAATAAGGAAACAAACTTCTCAGGTTATTTTAGGAGGCAAAAGCCAGAACCAGAAGACACAGGACAAAGGTTTTTTGTTTTTTTTCAGTGTTGAAAGAATTACATATGTCCCCTTTCCCTCCATAGACTCATTCTATCCTGCTCCTCCCCTACCCTGGGCCTTCAACACACTATTATCTTTGTCCATGGGTTATGCATATAAGTTCTTTGGTTGATTGACTTCCTACGCATCCACCCACTCACCCCCTCCTTCCCTTTGAGATTCCAAAGTCTGTTCTATGTTTCTATGTCTCTGGATCTATTTTGTTTATCAGTTTATTTTATTAACTAGATTCTACATATGAGTGAGGTCATGTGATATTTCTCTTTCTCTAACTGGCTTATTTCGCTTGGCATAACACTCTTTAGGTCCTTCCATACTGTCTCAAAGGTTAAGATATTCTTTTTCACTGCTGTAGAGTATTCCATGATATAAATGTACCACAGCTTTTTTATCCACTCATCTGCTGATGGGCACTTGGGGGCTGTTCCAGATCTTAACTATGGCAAATTGTGCTGCTATGAACATAAGGGTGCATATATTCTTTCTGATTAGTGATTCTGGTTCCTTAGGATATATTCTTAGAAATGGGATTACTGGGTCAAATGGCACTTCCATGTTTAATTTTTTGAGGAAACTCCATACTGTTCTCCACAAAGTCTGTACCAGTCTGCATTGCTACCAGCAGTGTGCTAGGGTTCCTTTTTCTTCACATCCTCGCCAGCATTTGTCATTTGTTGATTTGTTGATGGTAGCCATTCTGATAGGTGTGAAGTGATATCTCGTCATTTTAATTTGCATCTCTCTGATGATTAGTGACTTTGAGCATTTTTTCATGTGTCTCTTAGCCTTCTGTATGCCCACTTTGCAGAAGTGTGTATTTAGGTCCTTTGCCCACTTTTTAATTGGGTTGTTTGTTTTCCTTTTGTTAAGTTGTATGAGTTCTCTGTATATTTTGGATATTAACCCTTTATTAGATGTATCATTGGCAAATATATGTTTTCTCACACAGTGGATTCCCTTTTCATTTTGATGATGGTTTTTTTTGCTGTGCAGCAAAGAGAGTTTGAAAGACAATTCACACCACAGAAACGAGGGAAGCGATGAGCAAAGGGTGTTAGGACAGGAACTGATGCAGATGAAATTCTCCGGGAAATTGTCTTTTCCATCCTCCAGGCTATGGTAAGCATTGAGGGGGAAGAGTGGAGCGATTGGTGCAGAGATGACTGATGAGGTTGAGACAGGACCATTCATGAAGTGCCATGGGCTGGATGGCTGTGGCAGTGGGAATGGCTACGATGCAACATGAAGAGCAGTGGGTCTGTGTGTCCAAGAAAGGACCAAGGAAAGAGGAGTTATGTGTGAGCTGAGGAATGCACTTGGGTGTCTCCAAGATGCAGACTTCAACTTGATCTGAAATCTCCCTTCCTTCCCCCAGTCTCAGTGTATGGTTCCTCTGTGTAGCTCATTTGCTGTTTGACTCTAAACACAAATGTCTTTACGATAAAAATTAGTAACAATGCTTGGAACTGACTTTCTATAATTCCATGATTGAAATAGATCTTGCAGAAAAAGGATAAAAGCCAACTTGCTAGCTTTGTCCCTGAGGATTTCTTAGAAACAGGAAAACAGAATCCGGGGAATTATTTTCTCCTCAGGAGAGACTCCCCACTCCACCAAGCTGTTTGGTAACATCCTAGGAGATGGAAAGGCAGAAAACAAACCTCTTGAGACTGCCAAAAATAAAATGAGTTCCTTTTCTCAGGGTGAGAATAAACCGGGCATTTCTGTCAGCGAGGCCACAGGCTGCTGCGTTCCGGGCAGCCTGCGGGGCTGATGTACCTGGGCAGCGTGACCCGAGGGCTGGCACACATGTGCCCGCTCTGGGCTTTCCTTCGGAGCCTCAGTGGGGCTGGGGGGCACACGCCTGGGCGGGCAGCAGGGCAGCCCCGCCTCTTCGGAGAGCCTGATTCTGCAGTCTGGACTATGATAGCAACTGCAGGGCGGGGCAGAGGTTTGAGGGCTTTTGGAAGAATGCTACTCCAAGAACAAAAGGGCCAGGCTTCTGTTTTCTTGTCCCGTTCTGTTTACAGCTGTGAGGCTGGACATGTTCTCTCTGCCAGCAGGGCTTCTCTGGGGCAGGAGAGGCCCAGGACTGCAAGCAGCAGCCCTCCGGGCCAGTCCCAGCTGCTTGGGACCTGCTTGTGTGCTCGAACGTCTTTTCTCCTAGTGTGAACTTCCCAGATTTGCTTTTTTTTTTTTTTAGGAGGAGATGGTTATTTAGATTTAAGTGTTTTATTTATTAACAACATATATTCCTGCCTTGCAATGATTTGTGTTTAGGTTTTATTTCCATATTAGATTATAAACTACTAGAGGGTGAGGATCGGGCTCTATATTTGCTTCTGATCATAGCATCTGAAAGCATATATCCAGTGTGGCCACCGGGCCTGGGTCACAACGCACATGTGAAGCAGGAAGACTTGGGTGTGTCTCTGGTTTTAACCCCTTGCAGTGTGACCTTGTGCAACTGGCCTGACCTTTCTGAATCAGTTTCCTTAAAAAAGTGAGGATAATCAAATAGCTGCAACAGAATTGGCTGTTAGGATACAGGACCTGGCAAAAGGTGAATGTTAATATGGAAGCTTAATGAATGAGCAGTCAGACAACTACTTCCACCTACAGCCATGGTTGCCTTGTGGGAAGTCATCAAGTGTCACTAGGAACAGGTGACACTATGATGGGAACAGACAGGAAATAGGATTTGAATCTGTCTCTCTTCTGCTTGAAACAGAATCACAGTGTCTGCACTTGTTTATCACAATATTATGTACCCAATAAAGTACCTGAAGAAGGCTCCCATTAAAGAAAAGAGCGCATCGGTAATTGCCTGCTTGGGCCCATTGGCTTGTCCATGAGCTTGTTCTGTTTTCATTTCCTTAGTCTGCAGAGACCTAGGCTTGTTTTTATTTTTATTTTTTATTGGAATCCCACAATCCTCATATGTAAAAAGACAGGGACCACACGACAGAAACAACTGGATGGATGACTGAACAGCAGGCTATGTGGGGCGACAAGCCCAGCAGGCAGTTAGTGAGAGATGACTGAACAACTGAACAGCTGGCTGCATGGGGCGATCAGGCTCGCAGGAGGGTTAGTGAGGGAGGACCAAATGACTGAACAGCAGGCTATGTGGGGTGACCAGGCCAGCAGGGGGTGCAGTTAGGGGTGACCAGGCTGGCAGGGAGGGCATCATTTAGGGGTAACCAAGGGGCGGGAGAGGGAAGTTGGGGATGACCAGGCTTGCATAGGGGGGCAGTTAGGGATGATCAGGCCAGAAAGCAGAGGTGGTTAAGGGTGATCAGGCTGGCAGGTGGGGGCAGTTAGGTACCATCAGGCAGGCAGGCAGGTGAGCATTTAGGAGCCACGTGTTCCGAATTGTGAGAGGGATGTCTGACTGCCGGTTTTAGGTCCAATCAGGGGTCCCAGATTGGAGAGGGTGCAGGCTGGGCTGAGGGGATCCCCCTATGCAGGAATTTCATGCACCAGGCTTCTAGTATATGGTTAATGCAACACTGCACATTGTAGTGTAATGTAGCTCCTTGAAGGTTTTTTTTTTTTTTTTTTTTTTTTTTTTTTTTTTTTTGCCTGATTCATCTACTCTTGTGTCCCCAGCACCCAGAACAATATCTGACTTTTGTGTTCAGTCAATAGCAGGCGAGTGAGTGCCCCTGTGGTTCACAGCGTGGACCAGGCATTGTGAGGGTGGAAGATGGGTAAAGCTTGGCTGTCCACTGTGACTGCCTCTCACAGTTGTGCTGATTCAATACCCGAGGCATCTCCTGGAGATTATGTCAAAACAGCTAGTTTCCTAGGCAGACGGCAAGGCTCCTGAATATGCTCACTGCACTCTTTCTCTTTAACAACAACAACATCCAGTTTGAGGTAAAATATCCTGAAGGGGCCTTCAGTAATATATAATACATCACCAAAACAGGACTTCTCCATACTGGGAGGCATGTTTCATTGTTATTTAGTGTCAACCACCATCATCTTCTTCATCAATAAAGCACTGGGGGAAATGCTCCCAGGCAGGCACCTCGGAGCAGGCTCCCTCCTTCATCAGAGCAGTCTGTGTTCACAGGAAGAGCCTCTGGGTCAGCAATGGGTGTGATACCACTTTCGAGGGTGCGGCTTTGATGGGATAGGCTTCAGGCGTCTTCTGAGACATGAGGAGGATAACAGCCAGTTAGTGACAGTCAACCGTCACATTTCACATTGAACCCCCAACAGCAAGCACAGAATGCTACTCTCACAGGGTTATACATTCTTTGTTTCACATGTAACTGAAACGGTAAATAACAACTGTGAATTTTTCTGGGAAATTTGTTACTGACCTTATTTTACAAAGGGTTCAACTAAGGTCAGAGAGGAAAAATACAGTACTCAACAGTATTTGTAAAGAAGGGGAATAGGTGGGTAGGGACAATTTCATGTCACTTGAATATGAGAGCTGTAGCAGGGTGGAAAGAGGTAATAGGGATTGGTCTACCTTCTTTCTTCATTTCCAGGTTCCATGCCATTCTTAAGCATGTTCTGTTTTGTAAAAAGTTTAGGTGTCAAATTCCATGAGTTTTTAATTACTCTTGGACTTAATTTGATCATCAATTTGGGTGATAATATTTTAGAAATTTTCTCATGATTATTCTAGTATTTTATAGTTTCTTTTCAAAACATTGATTCATATAAAATTAATTTTGATACAAAGAATGAAGTAGGGATCCATCTTCCATTAATTGCCAGAGGGTTAGCCATCTGTCCCAATAACATTTATCCACTAATTTATTTTTTTCCCAAATGGTTTGACTGAACATCATATCTGATATGAAATTTTAATTTATTTTTGAACTTTCTTTTCCATTTCATTCATGTCTGTCCTCTGTTCTTAGGCCAGTATTAAGCTTATAATTACTCTACCTTGCCATAATAATCTTTTTCAAAATTACCTAGATATATTCCTATATTTATTTTTTCCTATGAACTACTGAATTTGTTTGTCTGCTTCTGTCAACTCTCTTTCCCTCCCAAAAATGTCAATATCATATAAAAATACATTCACAGATTTATAGATAGGGTTTTGACAGCTTTACAGACGTATACATATCTATTTATAGATTTTTAGAGTCTTGATAGCCTTTTAGTATTGAATTTCTTCTCTTCAAAAATAGCCTTTCTATTCATTGAAATAACTTTAAAAAATTCTCAGTACATTTAAAAATTTTTATTCTTTGTTATTACAACTATAGTCTTTTTCTCATTTCATTTTCTAATTGGTTGATCTTTTTATAATAGTGAGCTATTGGATTTTACATATTGATTTTGTAATTAACCACTTTATTGTTTTTTATTTGTTATTTTTATTTCTTAATTGTCTTCAGCTAACTTTCTTGGGCTTTCTAGATACACTCTATTATTTTTGGAAAGTGGCAATAAGTTTAAATTCTTTCCAATTTTATGCCTCATACTTCTTTCTCTTGCCTTCTTGTCCTGGCTAGGACCTCCAGAATAATGATAAAAATGGTGGGCAGAATGGTCAATATTGTTTTTCTCATTATCTTTATAGGAATGCTTTTAGTATTTCTCCATCAAGTATAATGCTGGCTTTTGACATAATCTAAAGTACTCTTTATAGAGCTTTATTTTCACTTTAAAATAAGGAATGCAAACTGCATTTTATTGATATTATTTGTCCAACAGCTACAGAAATATCTATACCTTTTCCACTATTTGATAAATATGGAGCAAGGCATTTGATGGCTATACATTCTTATATTCATGTCCTGCAGGATTTCTTTTTAAAAATTTTTTATTTATTTATTTATTTTTATATATTTTATTGATTTTTTACAGAGAGGAAGGGAGAGAGAGAGCTAGATACGTCGATGAGAAAAAGTCATTGATCAGTCGCCTCTTGCACACCCCCTACTGGGGATGTGCCCACAGCCAAGGTACATGCCCTTGACTGGAATTGAACCCGGGACCTTTCAGTCCACAGATGGACTCTCTACCTCTGAGCCAAACTGGTTTCGGCAGGATTTCTTGTTAATACACTATTTAAGATATTTACAATAACTTTATTAGTGAATTTTTTCTAAGTCATATCATTTTATGTCATTGTGCTTTTTTGTGTCATTTTTTAAAATACCCATAGTGTGATGGTTTTGTAAGTATAATTTGGGAAGTTTTGGGAAAATGGAAAGCATGTGTTATGTTAGCTTTAGCATGGATGGAATTAATCTGGAACCTGTGATGTCTGGGATCAATTTCACATTCCTTTTTTATTAATTAATATTTTATTGATTTTGTACAGAAAGGAAGGGAGAGAGATAGAGTTAGAAACATCAATGAGAGAGAGTCATCGATCAGTCGCCTCTTGCACACACCCCACTGGGGATATGCCCTTGACTGGAATCGAACCCGGGACCTTTCAGTCCCCAAGCCTACACTCTATCCATTGAGCCAAACTGGTCTCGGCCAATTTCACATTCCTTTAAACACTGTATTTCTTATAAATGTATACTTAAATCTAGAGACTTTATTAAATGTATATTTAATTTTGTTTTCACAAGATTACTTTATAAGAGTTGCAGTGTACTTTCATTAGGAATGTCTAATTTTCTCTCTTTTTATGATAATTGATAACCATTTGTGTAGATTCATTAATTAATTGGGAGTTAATTATTGATGTTCCTATTCTATTATTTATTCTTTGTTTATTTGATTGAATATTTTCATAAGTAGTAAACTTCTCTTATCAATATTGATTATTTTGAGGTAGAGTTCATTTAGTAAAGGTAGGATAAGTGTTTAACTCTTGGTGTTTTTTTCCACTAATTTTAAAAATAATGAGTTGTTTCCTTAGAAATAACAGTTATTTTACATTGTTTGTTGTTGTTACCTTTGTATTCTTATAAACTCCTGGATTTAGACTTGTTTGAAGTGCTCCAATCCATTGTGATTATTAATCTAATTAGCACATTTTCTCACTTATGGACAATATAAGCTTATTAAACTTGCTTCATGAATTTTTTTGACATGGCTTGTAACATTTGATCTTTTTTCTCTTCCCAATAAGAAAAACCATTATAGCTCCATTTTGTACATTTTCTTTTGTTTAGGAATGGAGTAATTTTTCCATGGAGTCCTGGTGTTTCTTAATAGAAAATTATTTAGAAAAAGGACTCTGGGCATAAGGGATGTTTACTAATAGTGGATTAATTATTGTTTTTAGGACTTTTCTTTGTATAAAGTAATTAAAAAAATATGGTTTTGTATGTTGCTACTGATATTTTAAATTCTAATTATTAATCATCATAATTATTGATTTTCCTTGTTTCATACCACACACAAAACAATTTCATAATGACAATGTTAACATACTACCAAAGAGATTTAAGACTGTGTGTGTTGCAATAGTTTATGCACTTAGAGAATATCCCACTGGGTATAAACATCCTAACGTTATTGTTTACAAACCATTAAGAATAGTGTCTTTCTGCCTACTCTACAATCAGACAAATACTCAGTTTGGGTCATTTGCTTAATTATATTTCATTTTCAAGGTTAGCTTTTAAACTTAATTTTGTTATAATTATTATTTTTTTTTTACAGAACAAAGTCAGATGTATAGAGTTAAGTGTATACAAAGAAGAACAATTATCCCCTACCATATTCCCTCTGATAGTAGTCATATTTAAAAAGAAGTTTTGCTCAGGGGATGTGGCTTAGTGGTTGGTTGAGCATTGACCAATGAACCAGGAGGTCACAGTTCAATTCCCAGTCAGGGCAGGCTCCATCCCCAGTGGACATTCAGGAGGCAGCCAATGGATTATTTTCTCTAATCGTTGATATTTCTACTTCTCTGTCCCATTTCCTTCCTCTCTCTGAAAGCAATGGACAATATAAGCTTATTAAACTTGCTTCATGAATTTTTTTGACATGGCTTGTAACATTTGATCTTTTTAATAACTGAAGAGTCAGTTATATGTGTTTGATACAGCAATGCTGGCTTTCATGCTACCATCTTCCTGAGAGGGGATGAAGGGGCTGGAACGGACCCCAGTGAAAGGTCACCACAAAAACCACCACAACATAAAAATGTTTTGTTCTTACATATTTTATTGGGTCGGCAGCTAAGTAATTGCGGGTTTCACACATATATGGCTTCAGTTGAATTTTTAGGTTTGCAGACGTAGTACAAATGTAAAACACATTTTGTTATTTGATAGTTGGCTATTCAGCTGTTAATCAGTAAAAAAAGTTTTTTGATCTGTTTTGTAGTTTTCGTTTGGCATTCGTTGAAAAATGGAAAATCAAAAGGAACATTTTCGTCATATTTTGCTTTTTTATTTCCGCAAAGGGAAAAACGCATCACAAGCTCATAAAAAGTTATGTGCTGTTTATGGTGACGAAGCCTTAAAAGAACGGCAGTGTCAAAATTGGTTTGCCAAATTTCGTTCTGGTGATTTTTCACTCAAAGATGAAAAACGCTCTGGTCGTCCAGTTGAAGTTGATGACGCCCTAATCAAAGCAATAATCAATTCGGACTGTCACAGTACAACACGTGAGATTGCAGAGAAGCTTCATGTATCACATACATGCATTGAAAATCACTTAAAACAACTTGGCTATGTTCAAAAACTCGATACATGGGTTCCTCACGAACTGAAAGAATCACAGTTAACGCAACGCATTAGCAGCTGCGATTTGCTAAAGAAACGTAATGAAAATGATCCATTTTTAAAACGACTGATAACTGGTGATGAAAAATGGGTTGTTTACAACAATATCAAGCGGAAAAGATCGTGGAGCAGGCCAGGTGAACCAACTCAAACAACATCAAAAGCTGATATTCATCAAAAGAAGGTTTTGTTATCAGTTTGGTGGGATTACAAAGGAATTGTCTACTTTGAACTCTTACCACCCAACTGAACGATCAATTCTGATGTCTACATTGAACAACTAATGAAATTAAACAATGCAGTTGAAGAAAAGCGGCCCGAATTGACAAATCGAAAAGGTGTTGTATTCCATCATGACAATGCAAGGCCACACACATCTTTGGTCACCGGCAAAAATTAATGGAGGTTGGTTGGGATGTTTTGCCACATCCACCATATAGTCCTGACCTTGCACCATCTGATTACTTTTTGTTTCGAGCTTTACAAAACTCCTTGAATGGTAAAAATTTCAATAATGATGATGATGTCAAATCGTACCTGATTCAGTTTTTTGCTAATAAAAACCAGAAGTTTTTTGAACGTGGGATTATGATGCTGCCTGAAAGATGGCAAAAGGTCATTGATCAAAATGGGCAATACATTACAGAATAAAGTTATTTAGTTGCATGAAAAAATTGTCTTTGATTTTCTTTAAAAAATCCGCAATTACTTAGTTGCCGACCCAATATATTAGTCAACCACTGCAGGTCAAAAGATACTCTTAAATGCCATTTTGTCTTGTTTGCCAAGGAAAATTGTCTGTGTACGAAGGCACACTGTTTACAAAATAGACTTAGCTTTCATTTCCTTCATGTGCAGGGTATCAAGTTGAACCAGAGCAGAGTGAGTCTTTTACCAAGTTTTCCTGGGCATGTGCATAGCCTGTGCATAGGCAAAGACTGAGATCTCCAGAAATATGTCAGAACTTTTGAGGTTCCATATGGCCATTGTGCTTGCCTTCATTTCCTTTTGTAGTCTTGGCTAGACTCTCAGTTGCCATAAGAGAATCAAGTCATAGCCTTAGGCAGCTGTTGTCAAGTAGTTGCTATTGCTTTGATAATAACCTAAGGGTAGAGTTTTTCACCCCCTCTTGAGGAGATGAGATCTACATTGCATTGAAGGCACATAGAGATTTTTCCTGGCATCCAGAAGTTCAGGCAACACATTTACTGTGCTTTTAAGATGGTGCTTTTAAAGGCATTTTAGAAGAGTCAGTTATATGTGTTTGATACAGCAATGCTGGCTTTCATGCTACCATCTTCCTGAGAGGGGATGAAGGGGCTGGAACGGACCCCAGTGAAAGGTCACATACCCTACTGTGTTAAAGAAGTTCAATAGTTTCTCATAGAGAAATAATTCTAACTTTTCTGTAACTTTACTAAATTGAGTTATAAAATAGATAATGGTTAGTTTTGCTTTTTCAGGTTTTTAATTTTTATTGTTTCTTAGTGAGAGCAGTTCACTGAGGTTATTCTGGTTATCACTCCTATTTTTGATAGTTAAGCTAAATAAATCCTCATTGTCAAAGCATATGGGCAGTACTTATGTAACTCGACAATCAATGGGTCCATGCTGCCTGTCACTACTTGAGTCAATTAAGCAGAGACAGGGTTGAATCATATATGAGCGTCTATTCCAACACTGCCAGCAGCGTGGGAGAGCAGCAGGTCACCCACAGAAATCTGCTCTGCACCACAATAAGCCAGCTGCTTCTATTGGGTAGAAAGACAAGATTACATGGGGAAGCAGCCAAAGGATATGCCAAATGGGCAGTTAACAGGTAAGCAGAGGGCTGGGGATCTTCAAAGAGCTAGTGATATGCAAGGACTTCTTCAAAGGGCCGGTGGCTCTGGTTGTTCTTCCCATGGTAACAGGCAGCTCCCAATGGGGAGGATGGGCTGCAGGACCTGTGAGTACAACTGCCAGCAAGGTTAGAATGTGCCTCTAATCAGAACAAAAAAAATCACAGTTAACAGAGCATGATTAATATTTCTTACAATTATAGCTAGGCCCCAACATTCTATTTCTGCCCCTATCATTTCCCAATTGCTATTTTTATCATCTATATCTATAAGATTAGTTTTCTATCAATTAAAAAGTATCAGAAAGATTAAAATAGCACATTTCTTTAAATTACTCACAACCATGTTTATGCTGCAACAACAAATAATTTATTGCTACCCAATTCTCTAGAACTGCCTCCCTGACCTGAATAAGCTCTTAATTTATACCCTGTATATACAGCCTTACAAGTGGCATTCAGGGCTTATACCATGCTGCAAACCAGCTGAGTCACTTCTATATTAAGGGAGCCTACCATTACCAGCACAACAAAATGGTTACAGCAGTAAATTCAGCAGGGCCCCCCAGGTGGAGATTGTCATTGCAGTCTGGCCATGAGATGGTCTCTTGGTTTGGGTCTTATGATGTTTCTGAGGCATAAAGACAGCCAGTCTTCTAAGGAACAAGCCCCTGGTGCTGTTTGCAGTGATATATAAATAAATAGTTACCCCACATATAAGAAATCAACTGGCCAGCAGCTTAGTATGTCCATTACTATAATGCATGGTGATATTATTATAATAGAACAATTCATACTGTAGTTATTAGATATGTAAAGACAACAACTAGAACAGCCAGTAAAAGTCAGACATTCATCACAGGAAGCCACTGCAGCAACTTTTAGAGAAAACATTCCTGCATCCTTTTTCCAAACACTGGGTCCCAAAGTGTAAGTCTCCAGAGGTGACTTTCTTCCAAAAATTAATACCATGAGTATAATTCTATATATAAGCAATAGGTGTCTCAGTTCTTACTAGGCAAGATATAAAGGTTTGTTCTGTATAGGTTCCTTCATTGCCAGCTTCAGAGGAGTTGGAGTGGTGAGAAGTATGTCTCAGTGTCCCATCCATTTCTCCTTCGTTGGCTCACCATCCTTGCTCTACTTATGACTGTCTAACTGCCTATCACATCCCACTCAAGGATCTTGGCTCTAAATTCTTTCATGGAAAAGGGGCATAGGGTCTCTTCTGAAACTTTCATGCTAAGGAGGGATGGAAATTTCTCTCAGAGCCAAGAGATCCTTGCTCTCTGTCAGAGTGAAGATGAGGCCTGGGCTATTCGGGGTCTTTTATTGTTCCAAGTGAACTTTTGGAGAGTTTTTTCAAGGTCAGTGAAATATGCTGTTGGTATTTTAATGGGGAGTGCATTGAACCTATAGATTGCTTTGGGAAGTATGGACATTTTGATGATGTTGATTCTACAAATCCATGAACATGGTATGTTCTTCCATCTGTTCACATCTTCCTCTATCTCTTTTTTTCAGTGTCCTGTAGTTTTCCGCATACAGGTCCTTTACTTCCTTAGTTAAGTTTATTCTTAGGTATCAAGAATGCTTTCTTTTTATGTTACAATGATTTTAGTTTAATGTGTCTCAGTTTTGGTTGTTCTGGGTAGATTTTCATAATTATGTGGCATGTGATTTTATTATATAGATTTAAATAATATTTTAATTCAGAAAGTCTTTTGAGTTATATTTTTAGCATTTGTTTCATTCATTGCTTCTGTTTTCTTCTTTGGGAACTCCAAATCTGTATATATTGGATTTCATTTGTTTCTTTTCTATGTCTACTACTTTTTATTGAATATTTTTTGGTATTCATTTATTTTAAATTTTATTTTCTCTTTCTATTAAAAATCATGTTTCTCTTATATTCTCTTTTTTAATCATTTATTTATGAAATGATATTTTTCTTTTTTAAATAACTTTCCTAAAATTTATCATCTTTCTTTTTAAGCCATTCTTTACTTAATCACTGAATTTTTTAATTATAATTTATGTTGCCTTTACTTAATTTATCTTGGTTAATTTGTGAGTACATCTTTCTGGGGTGTTTTTCCTTATATGAACATTTCCTAAACATACATACATACATATATATATATATATATATATATATATATATATATATATATATATATATATATATATGTATATATATATATAATTTTAAAAAGTGATTTGAGAGAGAGAGAGAAATTTAGAGGAATTAGGGAAATTAAAAACTGTATTATCATTCACATCTTCCTAAAATCCTAATGATTGCATTTGAACAACTCACTGTTTATTTCATTCTGTTGTCTCATAAAATTTTTCTCAGAGATCTTATATATTTTTCTGAATTCTTGCTTTATAGAGATTATGGATTATTTCTTTAGTTTCATAGAGAAATTTTGACCACAACTTTTATCATGTGGATTATGTAATATGTCTGGTGCATATTAATCAATTACATATGTGTTTTTTTTTTCTTTTCTCTTTCTTTACTTTGCATATTTTTGCCTACTATGCTAATATTTTCTTTTTAATGCTCACTCTTTTTTAAAATATATTTTATTAATTTTTTTACAGAGAGGAAGGAAGAGGGATAGAGAGTTAGAAACATCGATGAGAGAGAAACATCCATCAGCTGCCTCCTGCACAACCCCCACTGGGGATGTGCCTGCAACCAAGGTACATGCCCCTGACCAGAATCAAACCGGGGACCCTTCAGTCTGCAGGCTGATGCTCTATCCACTGAGCCAAACAGGTTTCGGCAAATAATTGTTTTATCTTTAATTGCTGTTTTTACTTTTTTCAAGTTTATTTCTCAGAGATACCTTCATTCCACTCCCTAAGCAAGTGTTATCAGAATATGTCCCACAGGTAAACTTTCACAGTCTACACTATCATCAGCTTTACCAGACATAGGAATCCTTAGGAATTTATCTTGTAGTGGCTTTTACTGCCATGGGCAGAATTTTGAACATATAAAAGTCTAATGATCATACAGAAATTCAAGAGACATGTGAAAAAATGTTGTCACTAATAATCTGAGAGATGTAAATTAAAATAACAATGAAATATCACCTTACATCTGTCAGAATAGCTATCATGCAAATCAACAAATAACAAGTGCTGGTGAGTATGTGGAGAAAAGGGAACCCTCATGCACTGCTAGTGGGAGTGCAGATTGGTGCCGCCACTGTGAAAAGCAGTATGAAGTTTTCTCAAAAGATTAAAAATGGACTTACCTTATGGCCCAGTGATCCCACTTCTAGGAATATATTGTAAGAAACCCAAAACATTAATCAGAAAGAATGTATGCACCCCTATGTCCATAGTGTCACAATTTACAATAGCTAAAATCTGGGAACATCCCAAGTGCCCATCAGCAGATGATTGGATAAAAAAGCTGTGTTATATTTACACAATGGAATACTACACTGCTGTAAAAAAGAAAGAACTCTTACCATTTTCAACAGCATGGATAGATCTGGAGAGGATTATGCTGGGTGAAATAAGCCAGTCAGGGAAAGGTAAGTATCACACGATGTCACTCATATATGGAATCTAATAAACAAAATAAACATGAACAAAATAGATCCAGAAACATAGAAGCATGGAACAAACTGACGAATTTCAGAGGGAAGGTGGGGGTTGAGAAGTGGGTGGGGAGTGGTTAACTGGGGAATATATATGCATATATGCTAGCCGATGGACACAGACAATAAAATGGTAAAGGCCTGGGAGGGGGCTATGGGGTGGAAAGGGCCAATGGGAAACAAACAAACAAACAAACAAAGGGGGCATCGGTAATATTTTTTACTATAAATATAAATTTAAAAAAACATCTTATGGTCTTCCCATGAACATTTTAATTTTTAAAGTAAATCTTTCACTGTAGAGAAAATTAGTCATACAGCTTCATCCAGCCTTTCTTTTATTAACCCAATCAATACTTATCAAATCATTGCTATGTTCAAAACACTAGTCTAAGTAGGAGACAATTCCTTATCTTCATGGACCTTCATTCTAATGCAGGATAAAGACCGTTTAAACACGTTGAATAACTTAAGCAAATTCTCACTGAAAAGCTTCCTGGAGTGCTCACCTTTGCTGTCTTCAGATTCTATTATCTTCTCTTCATGCTTTAGTCTTATGAGAGTTTGATTCGATAAGATACTAGTTTTTCTGATTAGTTATAAATACTGAACATTTTATAGGGTAGCTTTCAGCAAAAGATGGAATGTGTCGGGGCTGGAAGGTAATATAATTTAAGTTTTTATCAGAATATAATTTAAAAGTGTTTGTGCTGAATGCCAGGCTTTTAAAAAGAGAAACACCGAAGGCAAATGAAGCAGATTGTGCAGTTTAAGCCACTTGGCATTTAGTGTAAAAGGACATTTTACAAGCTGGTTAAAGGTAAATCCTGCGTCACCAGAAATATTGACTGCTTCCCAAATCAACCATCCATCAATGTGTGCAGAGATTTCCAACAAAGAGTTTGTAATGAATTTAATTTTCCTTCTGTTCAAATTGCTTGCACAGAATCAATAAAAACCAATTGCTCTTTATCAGCATTATAAGATACCAAATAACTGAGAGTTATAGCTATCTTTAGTCACCTGGCTAATTATTAGTATTTTGATTACCTTTTAATTTTGAATTTTCTGTGATATGAACTTGCTCTGTATTTTCCTCCAGTGGTTTGCCCTAACCTCATGCTTCCCAGAAGCTAAGAGTAAATCAAACCAATGATAATTAGTGCTCTTTGAGCCCAGAAATCATTAGAGACAGCAAGATGGGGACTGTCACCAGTCTAAGCTCAACTCCTGTCTTTTCAGTTCACATTCTCTGTTTTTATAATAGGCTCATTATCAAAGCTGGTAAAGAGACATTGGGTTTCAACTAATCTCTGTTGCTCACTTCACTGAATTTATCTTGTAAACTGCAGAGCTGAGCTGATTAAAATCGGCTTCCGTGGGCACATCATCATTTCCTTATTAACCTTCCTTAAAACTTTCCTGCTTTTATCCAAATTGCCCCTGAGCAGGCTGGACACATCTACGCAGTTGGCTGTCATCTGCCTATGGTGATGATGACATTTTAGAAGCACATGTGTCAAACACAAGGCCCGCGGGCCAAATCCGTCCCGCCAGGCCTTGCAATGTGGCCCGCACTGCGCTGTCATCACTGCACTCTGCTGCGTTTCCATCACAATGACAGTTTATGACTGTTCAGTAAACCATTCGGCCCATGATTTAGGCTGGATTTTAGATTTTGGCCCCTTCTCTGATTGAGTTCGACACCCCTATTTTAGAGACACCAAGCTGGTGAGGGAACCAGGAAGAACACTAGTCACAGACTGGCAAACATTAGGTCAAGGTGTTGGAGGAGGTTCCCTGGAAATGGACTCTGGATGGGAATGGCCCACACAGGCTTTCTGGGTTGTGATCACAGAAGGTAAACCTCTAATGAAGTGCGAAGTCAGAGTTAGGCAGATGGGAAAGCTGACATGCAACATGGTCTCAGCTAAGGCCCAGAGAGCCATGGGGAGCTCTCAGGCTGGGGCGCCTCTTCACAGGGACCAGGCCTTTGTTTCCATGTTTCTGCTTCCTTGGTAGTGGCATAACCTTGGACATACAGGTAGCTGAGAGCCATGCCCAGTAATAGATAGAGCTGGGAACTTTCAGCATCTAGTAATCCTGGCAGCTGGCTTGTGTATAGTGGGATTTGAAGTGAGAATCTGGTTGGAACTCCAGACAACACATTACAGTGCATAGTAAGTTAGGAAGGCTTAGGATTAGGGAGTGTACAGTTGTGCTTGCTATGATTCTGGAAGTGTGATGATTAAATAATAGTACCACTAAGCATTTATGGCCATGTGGGAAGATTTATTGGTATAACAATATCCATGTATCTTCAAAATTAGCCCAGACCCCAAATAAGCAAAGGCTTTTCCCATAAGAGAGAATGAACTACAGCCCTTTATCACCACAGACTGGATATCCTGGGAGGAAGGACAACACTTATTTGGGTAAATGGACAGAGACAAGAAATGTGGAATAACGATATTTTTGTCTTTCTTGGTATTAAGTAAAAGAGGAAGCTGACTTTTCACAGAGCATTTGGGAGAATTCAATCAATGTTAGAATACTGACTACAAAAACTAGAGTCAATACATACTAGGATTTTCCTTCTTCAGTAAGAACATGCCAATATTCCTCCTAAGGAAAACTACAAAGTGTAAAAAAATACAAACTCAAATTTCTTTGAGGGTATTACAGGACTACTAAGTCAATCAGAATTTAGAGAAAGGAGGAAAGCACATTGAGATGGGTTCAATTTCAGAGGGATTTTCCCATCGGGCCATTTGACAGTTAATAAGTGACATGGGCTCAGAGGCTCAAAAGCCGAGCAGCAAGCAGTGACTACAGATGGATAGAGAAACTGGCCTGAGCCTCATGCAGTGTCATGAAGCTAGAAATTAAATGTGGGCTCTTGTGCTCCAAGTCAGTTGAAGATAGACCATGAAACCATGGGAAGTGCCTTCAGATGCGTAAAACCATCTGCCCACCCTTCCTATTAAGTCATTTACTCATCTTTAGGCAGAAGGGCTAAGAAGGCAAGAAGAAATAATTAAAAGAATACATATCCTTATGTTAATCATTTTCTAATTTGTTAAATACATCAATACTAGCGGCCTGGTGTACTGGTGGGGTCCCTTGGCTGGCCTGTGGGGATGGGGCCGAATGCGGCTCTCCGACATCCCCCCAGGAGTCCTGGGTTGTGAGAGGATGGTTCTCAGGTGACTCACCCCAGAATTGGGCTCCCTCTTCTCTGGTTCTGTGTGTGTGACCCTGAGAATTGCAGCTGCCAAGTCATCGCAGTTTGGCAGCTCCTGCATTGAGCATCTGCCCCTGGTGATCATGTCGGCTGGTTGTCTGGACTCTTAGGCTTTTATATAGAGAGATATTTATAATGTCACACCATTCTTGCAATTTTTTAAACAAGCACTTGAAGAGTTCTATATGGTATATTTTGTTTAGCAATTTGTATTCACATTAGAAAAAAAAAGTGCCTCATAATTGTCCTCTGTTGTGCAGACCTTGTTTTGTAATCTGTTGTGTTATTCCTCACATTAATTTTGTATTATGTGTGTGTTTTCTTGTGAAAGCTTTTATATATTTGATATGTTATTTTGTGTGTTTCTTAATAATTGACACCAAAGCCTTAGTGATTATAGGCCAGTAACCATGAAATTTGCTACCCAGACCAGTGCACTTTCCAAAGTGGACAGTCACCACTGGTATTTGCAGTGAGGCACAGGCACAGGCTGGTGCTCACATAGCAAATGGGATATTTGATCCATTTATTATAGACCTAGTAATTATTTTTTATTTTCTTCATTTACTTTTTTAAAAAATTACATTTTTCAGAAAACTATATACTTTTCATAATTTTTAAAACTGTATTGGCAAAGAGTTTGTCTTAATATTTATTTGCAATCGGCAATGTCTCTGAGGTTCTTCTTTTTCCCTACAGCACATCTCCAGACTTTTGCTTTGGGTTTTATTTATCTGGAATTGCCTTTATTTACTTCTTTATCTTTATTAGTACTTTCCCTGGATACAACATTCTGTATTTATGTTAATTTCCACTAGGGACTTAGATGGTATAATTTAATTATCTTCAGGCTTTTGTTGTTTCTGATAAATCTTTTGTCAATGTGACTTTATCTATTCATGCTAATCTTTTCCCTGTCAGGTTACTTTAAAGGTCATCTCTTTCCCCTTGGTGTTCTGCTGTTTCTTTATGCCCTGATTGATGCAGGTTTCTTACTATATATGTTGCTTGGAATTTGTTTTTTTCTGAATCTGATGATTTGGGTAGTTAATTGCCCTTCTGAATATGCTATATCCTGTCTTGCTCTGCTGGAGCCCCAGACTGTGCCCATGGAGGGCTGCTTTCATTAGGTTCACCTGGGAGACACTGACCATCATGTGAGAGTGTGAAATTGTGCCTTACCCCATGCTTGTGATTTCCAAAACTCAGAGGAGACAGTTCCCACACCTCCAGTCCAGTTTGCAGTGGGACAGGCTTTAACAGTTTAAACATGTTTCCATTTTAAGGGCTGGGACTTCTGTGTCCACCCTTCATTGCATTTAAAGCTCTTTGCAGGGCACGTGGTGATGCTGGAGCCCCAGGCCCCAAACTGCATTTGCAGCCCCCCAAGGCCTCTCTCGTGGGGCCTCTCACACTCACCGTCCATGTTGCAGAGAGTGCACGAGCTGAGGGCAACCACAACTTCACGGGCCTTAGAACACCCTGCTCGGTTTGGCAAAAGTGTCTTCCTGTCACTTTTGCACTGTTATGTAGCCATTTTAATTATTTTTGTTTTATTTTACCCATACGTTTTGCATATGTTTTAATGGAAAAGTTTTTTCTGGTTTTCTGCTTACTAACAGTTATGGAGCACTCTTAGTACTTCTTTCATTAGTGACTTTTCTGGTTATTCCTTTTTATTCTTCTTTTCAGATGGAAACTTCCATTTTAGTTTTATTTTGTTATTTTCTTTACATAGTTTTATTTGCACCATGTATACTGTGCTCAGGGAGCATCCCTCAGGCACCCAGCTCCGTGCTGGCTTCCAGCTGTGTTTGTTCTACTCTTCATCCCACTTATTCCTGTTTCGTAGTAAACATAATTTACATTTTCAGGATGTCTGCTAGATTTTTTGGTTGTGATTAATTTTTCCATCATGCTGAGGACATTATTCTGTTCAGTTTTCTATTTACTTTGTTTATTGAGTACATTTTCATGTATTCAAACGCTTGACTTTCTTCTAATATTAGATAATTCCTGCTTTTGGGCTACTGTCTGCAGCTGACATTTCCATGGATGGTCCCTTGTACCGGAGTGGTTTGCAGAGGCAAAAGGTGACGTGTGCTCCTGGGATTTGCATTCAAACCTGTCAGTGGAAATAGGGAAGGTTCAGGTTAAGCTATTGAGAGATGAATTGTTTTCAGTCTCGTGGAGACTCAAGGTCCCTAGTTGCCTCTTGCACCTGGGCTTGGCCGGGTCTGACTCGGGCTCTGAAACCCACTAATCTTTCCTGGCAGTGGGAAGCCCATTGCTGAGTCCAAGCCCTTGGAGTGGGGACTCTACATCTTCCAACATGTGCTCTTAATACTTCGCTTATAATGTCCACTAGCTTTGTATAACCACTGTCTTGATAATGTAACCATTTTGACACTTTAACTCCATTAACTCTCTTTTACCTTTGGTGCAATTATTTTAGTTTATTTAATATTCTCTGTATTTTTAATTATTATTATTGTTTTATACTGTCATTTATTTAGTTTTAGCTACCTATTTACCATGTCTTCATCTTTCCTGCATATTTGAACTTCAAACAGACATAATTTTCCTTTGTCCTGAAGAACTTTCTTCAGTGATTTTTCTAATGTGCATATACTCATACAAAGTCTCTTTTTCTAATGTTTGGTAAAAATGTTTTTATTTCACCTTTTCTCAAGGATACTTTCCTTGGTACAGAACAGAATTATTATTTGGCAGATTTTTTCTATCATCCTAAATTTAAACATATAGGCCCATGTTCCACTGTCTTGTGCTTTCATATCTTCTATAAAGAAGTTAGCTCTCATTTTTATTGATACTCTTTAAAGGCCATATGTATTTTGCTCTTGTTTTTAGTAGCATTATTATGAGAGTCTTAGATTTGGGCTTTCTTTATTATCTCAGTCTGTTTGGGTTTCTATACCAAAATATTAAATGCTGGGTGGTGTAAACAAGACACATTTTTCACAGTTTTAGAGGATGGGGAGGATGAAGGTGCTGGCAGATATGGTTCTTGGTGAGAGCTCTCTTCCTGGCTTGCAAAAGTTGTTTCTCTGCTGCATCCTCCCAGGGTAGAGACAGGAAGCTCTGGTATATTCCTCTTATAAAGGCACTAATCACATCATGGGAGCTCCACCCTCATGCCCTCATCTAAACCTAATTACTTTCCAAAGGCCCTGTCTTCAAATATCATCACATTGGGAGTTACAGGTTTAACATATTAATTTTGAGAGCAATTTGTCAGTTTTCTAGTATTCTCAGCCTCTATCTTCTCAAGTAATCTTTTAATATACTAGATTTCTGTTGTGAGATATATATATATATATATATATATATAATTTTTTATTGATTTCAAAGAGAGAAAGAGAGAGGGATAAAGAGAAACATTGATGAGAGAGAGACACATTACTCTGATGCCTTCTGCACTTCTCCTACTGGGGATGGAGCCTGCAATTTGGGCAAGTGCCCTGGCTGGGAATTGAACTGATGACCTCCTGGTGCAGGGGATGACACTCAACAACTGAGCCACAGCGGCCAGGCAAATCTTGTATTTTTATACATATAATAATTTTTATTTTAAAGCTGGACCTTATATTTGAAATGCTTAGAGATAATTTAAGCTCTTGATAATGTTATATTTTTTCATTGAGGATCTATGTTTACCATTGCAAGTAGCTAGGCTAAAGACAAAATGCATTAATATAATTGAGGACTGTGATGATTAAAAGTTGGAGTTTAGCCTGACGGATGTGGCTCAGTGGTTGAGAATTGACCTATGAACCAGGAGGCCACAGTTTGATTCCTGGTCAGGGCATATGCCTGGGTTGTGGGCTCCAACACAATAGGATGCATGCAGCAGGCAGTCAATCAATGATTCTCTCTCATCATTGATGTTTCTATATCCTTTCCTCTCTCTTTTCCTCTCTGAGATCAATTTTTAAAAATGGGGGTGCATTGTCTGTGAGGTCTTGCATATTCCTAATTCTTTCTTATTCCAAGAGTGTAGCTCTTTTACAACTCCTAATCAAAGCCTGTTCTCTTTACCAGAGACACTTGTTCTTGGCAGGTTAGGTTCCCTCAGTTCCCAGACATTGATGAATCCTCCATTTGACTTCTCAGTCTCTCTGTAGCTGGTTTTGAAATTGACAATCACTTAAAAGGAAAAGTGGTGCCAAATATAGAGCTTACTTCTCTTGACCTTTCTCACGCCAGTATTGAAGTTAAACACTCTCTAACATTGTAGTTCTTTGACATATAGGATGTTATATATATATACATACTAGAGGCCTGGTGCACTAAAATTCACGCACTCTTGGGGGTCCCCTCAGTCTGGCCTGCACCTTCTCACAGTCCAGGAGCCCTCAGGGGTTGGCCCCAAGGATAGCAGGCCTAAGCTGCAGTCTGGCCTTTCACTGTGGGGCGGGGGGTGGGGGGGGGGAAGGAGGGGGGCCACCAGGCAGGCCAATCAGGGGACGGACCAGCACCACCCCCATCACCCTGCCACTGCTGGCTATCACTGCTGGCCTTCCTCTGCAAGAGGCAATTAGGCGGGCTGCTGCTGCTCGTTGCTGCTGCCTCCCCCCCGATTACCATCCCCTCCCTCTGCTTGCTGACATGCACCTAATTCTGCTTGCTGGCCCCACCCCTTCAGACTGGTCATTCTGCCATTGAGTAGATTTGCATATTGTGCTTATATATATATATATATTACATATGTTTTCCAACATTTCTATTTGTTTTCTTCACACAGGTTGGTTCCCAAAATCTTGTTTGCTATTCTAGGAAGCACAGCCCCAGGGGTCCTACATTTCAAGCTCAAGACTGTCACTAAACTGCAGAATATTTTGACCTTCTGAGTGCCATTTACCTCATTTTTCCAATGGGAATCATAACCTGCCATGCCCACATCAAAGATATTGAGAAGGTCACATAATGAATGTCATGTACACCTACACTTAGTACATAATCAATCTGCTCCCCAAATGACAAATAACTGTGCTAGCACCCATTGGACTGCCATCATGTGCCAGGGAGTGTACTACATATTTTAAAAAAATATTTTTATTGATTTCATAGAGGAAGGGAGAGGGAGAGATATAAACATCAATGGTGAGAATTATTGATTGGCTGCCTCCTGCACATCCCCACTGGGGATTGAGTCTGCAGCCACCAGCATGTGCCATTGACTGGAATCAAACCTGGGACCTCTTGGTCCTCAGGCCAATGCTCTCTATCCACTGAGTCAAACAAGCTAGGGCTGTACTACACATTTTACCAGTGTTAATGCACTAATCTTTCCAGTACTTCTATAAAATAAACACTATTATTATAACCATTTTACAAATGAGGAGGCTGAGGCATGGACTATTTAATTGAATTGCTAAAAGTCACAAAGTAACAGGGATGCCGGAATTAAATCTAAATGATATGGAACTGGAGCTTTGTTATTATTTTTTATTTAAGTACAGTTGGCATACAATATTATATTAGTTTCAGAGGCACAATATAGTGATTCAACATTTATATACATTATGCTATGGTCATCATACTAAGTCTAGAAACCATTTGTCACCATGAAAACTTAACACAATACTATTGAATGTGTTCTTCTTCACTTGTTTCACCCATCCTTTCCCACCCTCCCCTCTGGCAACCATAAGTTTGAGCTTTGTTTCTATGAGTCAGTTTTTATTTTGTTTTATATTTCACATACAAGTCAAATTATACTGTGATTATCTTTTCATGTCTAATTATCTTTCACTTAGCAGCTGACTGGCACACCTTGAGCAAAGGATGAATGATTACTTTGACACATGTTTCTGAGAAAGAGAGGCTAAGGGACTGCTTGGCTATAGGAACCTTATAGCTTTATTTGCCTGCCTCCTCAGGCTTTTATTGTAACAACAGCTTGAACTAAAATGAACTATTAGATACTATCAGCAGGGTAAGCATCCTTGAGAAAACACATGCATCTGTAGTGTTTTTTAAGCAAGGAAATATACAGAATAAGCATAAAGATTACAGTAAAACACCTGGAGGCTCAGACTTGTTTAGAAAAGTCAAGGTAGGAGCTGCTACCTTCGTCAAGGTCCTCCTAGAGGCCCCTGACCTTTCAGAGATTCTTTCTTACAGACTTTCCAACCAAGTCCTGTGCTTCCCTACACTCTCTAGGTTTATCTATCTTGTCACAAATAATCAGATTTCATTATTTTTATTCTGATTAACATTCCAATGTATATAAGTACCACATATTCTTCATCCATTTATATACCAATGGACATCTAGGTTGCTTCCATACCTTTGGCTATTGCTAGTAATGCTACATTAAGCATAGGGGTGTGTGCATCATTTCAAAGTAGTGTTTTTGTTTAATTCAGATAAATGTGTATCAAATGGTAAATATTCAAAAAATTATTTTGTATGAGGATATTCATTAAATATTTTACCTATCATAGGCAAAATAGAAACAGGAACAATGATCCACAATAGGATAGTAGTTAAATAAATTGCATTCACACGTAGATATACCATCAGACCTTAAGAGTTCTAAAAAAAAAGTTCTATTCCTAAGATTATTTAATGGCATAGGATACAGCATAATTTCTAATGTATGTGTTAATATATGTGTGTATACATTTAAAACATATATTGTAAATCTATATTTTTAACTTTTTAAATTATTTCCTTCTACTGGGTTATCTACTTGTCAGACTCTCATATTTATCTATTTTCCTATTTCTGACTATGTAGACAAAGAAGCATCCCCCAAAATACCAAAATGCTACTGGGAGATAGCTTGAAATGGTAACATGACAGGGAATTTAATTTTCATTATATTATTGTTCAGTACTTAAAAACTTTTTTTTACAAAAAGCACATCATAATCATGATATTATATTCATATGTATGTATAGGTATATATATAAAAGACTAAGTGACCTGCCTACTGGCCAGTAGCTATGATGCGCACTGGCCACCAGCAGGCAGATGCTCAATGCAGGAGCTGCTGAGCTGTGGTCACTTGACAGCAGCGGTTCTCAGGTGATGCATCCAGAACCAGAGAGGAGGGAGCCTGATCCCAGGGTACATCACCTGAGAACTGCCCTCTTGCAATCTAGGAACCCTTAGAGGATGTTGGAGAGCTAGTTTTGGCCCAATTCCTGCAGGCCAGGCCAAGGGACCCTACCAGTGCACAAATTGTGTTTATCTTTTCATGTCTAACTTACTTCACTTAGCATAATACCCTCTTGCTGGGGCTGACAGGGAGACCCCGAGCAATGAAGAATCTGTGCACCAGGCCTCTAGAGGGAATATGCAAATTGACCATAACTCTAAGACAAAGATGGTGGCATCCACAGCCAATAAGGAGGGGATATGCAAATAAACTGTCACTCTGCCACAAAGATGGTCCCAGGTGGTGGCTGGGCTGGGACACTTGCGTTGTCTCCATGGTGACAATGCAGCTATTCTGCCCCACCCCACCTAGGGAGGGCCTCTGGGCCCGCTTCATCACCACTGCCTCAGGGGTGGAAGGAGGAGAGACACAAGCCTCCAGGAGAAGCTGGCACCTAGCAGCTCCAAGCCCCACAGCTGCAGTGGCGCAATGGCTGCTGGGGCCAGAGGAGCAGAGACACAAGCCTGCCGGGGGGTCCCAGCATCCTGCAGCCCCAAGCCCCATGACCATGGCAGCCCTGGGGCTGCTAGGGCTGCAGCGGAGTCACAAACCTGCAGGAAACCTGTGGAAAGGGAGATAAACTATCCTTTACTTTATCTCCCTTTCCACAAGATGAGAAAATTGACCCTGATTTATTTAGTGACATGGCCCATACCTTTCTATAAGCGCAGGGTATGTTATGACTACTCCTAGGAAGGTCTGGTAAGAATACTGTCTCCAGGAAATAATGCTACGGTGGCAAATCATCTAAGAAAGGAAACAAGCTTTTGTTGGATTTATTCTGAAGGTCAGAGAACATGCCACCCCAGCATATGCCATGTTGTTATATTGATGATCTTGAGCTGCAGATGCTTGAAAAACAGCAAATACATGCAGAAGCTTTCACTGAAGTCTCCTGATCTGCCTAAAATCATACCCCCCAAAAGGATCTTAAATGTTATAGGTCCCCTTGACAGGAGAAGTTTCATCAGGCAGAGAAGACTGATTCCTGTCACAGGACAAGAGAGTAGAAGTTGACATCACACCCAAACTTCATTACAAACTGTTTCCCCTGACCCCATTCATCTTTACTAAAAATCATTTATAGTTAGGGGGATCAGGCCAGCAGGCAGGTGAATGGTTAGGAACCAGCAGTCCCAAGGGGTCCCGGACTGGAGAGAGTACAGGCCAGGCTGAGGAACGCCCCCCTTCCATGCACAAATTTTATGCACAGCGCCTCTAGTATTTATATATTTGTGTACCTATGTAAATGTGTTGTATAGTAGTAAAAAAATGCTTATCATTTATGATCTACTAAATAACTTGAAGTGCATATAACTTTTAGAATGTCAAATACTGCCCTTGAAATTTCAAACAAGTTGCATCTACTACTCACCAAAACCTAAGTCAAGCTCTACTTTCCTGGACCTGCGTCTGCCTGGCACCAGGATGAAGAACCTTAAGATGGGCAGTTCTTTCCACCTGCTCCCATCTGCATACACAGCTTCTTTCCCATCCCCCCTGCGTACTTCTTGGCATTGCCAGAGTGTAGTAGCTTTGCAACTTTGGCACATATTTCTTCATACATTTAACATTGCCCACAGAGGGTGCCTACAGAAAAGATTCCTACAGAATTTATAAGTAAATAGATTTGTTTTACATTCCCTTAAGGCTTCGTGTCATATCTTAATGCCCAGTTATTATTGCAAGTTGAGAATATGTGCATGCATGTGAGAGAGTGTGTGTATATGACTGTGTGTGTACTAGTACTTTGACTGTGCAACCATTTCAAAGAACACCTCATCTTGATTTGTTCCTAATGTAGTGCTGGTCTAACATCAAAGAGAACATCATGATTTTTTTTTTTTTTTTTTTTTTTTTTTGCTTGGGAAACTAAGAAAGGCAGTTGGGAATAATCTGGGGAAAGATATCATCCAACATATTTTGTTTAGCTGATTTGAAACCTTGTTTGTTTTTATTCCCTTTTTAGATTGCTAAGCATTTCTGGCAAATTAAAAAAAGGCTAGCTCTTTTGCATTCACATGAAACAGCTAGCTTTGAGTATTGTTAATGATTTATTATAAATGTTTTCCTTTTTGATGTGGATCTATCAAGAAGTTGTTTGTATGCATAAAACATGGTCTCCAGACCACAAGTTTGTTTTTTCCCCCCAAGAAATTATCTCTGAGTTTGAGTCTAGAATTTGCAATCAGAGAATATGAGGGGAGGGAGAAGGAGGGATGTCATATTTAGGTAGTTTTCCTGTACATCCATCTATTCTACAGAATCAGGTGCTTCTCTCCAGGATTAGCTCTTACAATGTAATGTAAAATCCCACTGAATGAGGTGTGTTCCCCTCAAAATAAGGATGGAATTAATACTAACGGGCATTAGATGTCCCTATAATTTCACCCAGCCTGTATCCCAGCAAGTGATTCAGCTGGTGGGTCACAAAGAATATTCTTACAGGAATCGGGTCCGCAGGTGACCTAAATAAAAGGTTGGTTTTTCCCAGGGGGGTTCTTTCCAGCATCTCAGAAAAGCGCATGTGATCCGAGACTGTCCTAGTGCCTTTTACCACGTCCCTTTGGAAATGGCAGCGCACACGGGAGAGCGGCACACACATGGCATGAGGGATCAGCTCTCCAGGCAAGCCCTACGGGAGCCATGTGGGTCATTTCCCCACCTGCCTGCAGCGTAGACCATCCTAGACTCCCAGTGCAGCACCATTAGGGGAAGGCGAGAGTTAAACATGGCAACTAGATAAGTCAGAGTGTTCGCTCATAAAATAAGTAAAGACTGTTCATTCCACAAATATTTACTAGGCTGAGACGGGCCAACCTTGATGAGGCAGTGAGGAGGGAAGGCAGGTTCCTGCCAGCTAAGAGCTCCCAGAAGCCTTTGCCACTTGTGAAGAAATGGAAACCAAGAAGGGACCTACTCAAGTTGGTCACTGCAGAGTCAGGGCTAGATTGCAAGGTACTGTTTCTCTTTCCACATTGACCTTCCAAAAAGGTGGAGCCATGTGGGTCACTGGATAATATTAATAGCAATGTGTAGAGTCCTGTCCCCTGCTTCTCTGTGCTTCACTACCCTCCCATCCACACCACCAAGTCTATCCCAGTTCATCCCCATGCATTCATTCAGACCAATGTGTGATATCTGTCCATGTGTGACACAAGTTACACTCAGTCCTTTTTTAATTTGCATTTTGTGATTTTATATAATTTGTATCTTCACATCTCCAATTTTTGAGAGTAAGACAAGTACAAGCAGATGAAAAAGAGCTAACATTGATAAATTAAGTATGTACTACTGTCTTTTAACTCACTTCCTAATTAAAGCAATATTATTAATTCATGCTTTTATTTACTTATTTGGAAGATTAGAAATGGCAGCTTACAAAAAGCATCCCCAGAACCTTTTTTCAAAATTTCCTAGAATTATTTCCACCTCTTGCTGTGTACACTGAGACTTCCTTCTCTGTGGCTGCCTGTGAATTACCAATTTGGCACTTTTTCTCTGTAGATGCTGCAGCTTCCTGTTTCCTGGAGCCTGTGTTTGAAGAGGGCATCTCACCCTCCTCTGTCACGCTCAGCTAAAGGCTTCTCACTGGCACTTTAAACAACTGCTCACCTGCTGCCTTCACTCACGCGTTGGAAGGATCGAATAATGGAAAGCACGTCAGGAGAGAAGCCACTTCCTTGCATCAGAAGGAGCCTAAGAAGTCATTTCCCATAAGTAGGATATTTTAGTACCAGCAGTAAAGTGGGGCTTAGAAAAATATCTACTGTCAAGAGACAAAGAGAGGTGAAAAAGCAAATAACACCTGCCTTATCATTGCACACACAAGGTGTTTTCCTGAAAATTACTCACAGCGAGGACCTGCAAATAACAGAAATTAGCTATAGCCTCGTGGCTGAAGCTGGGGGAAAGCTAATTCAGAAAGGACATGGGGCCTTGGTGCGAGCACTCTGAATGCGGGGAGCAAGCCAGAGGAGTGTGATTGGCGCAGTGGAATAAACCTCTGAACTTTGTGATCACGTGAATAATGGCAGGAAAAACCTTCAAAATGAGAGATGTTTAAGTGAGATACTACACAAAAAAACAGTGCCTAGTGGAGTTCCAGAGAAATGTAACTAACTTTTGCCAAATTCCAGTTCCCTAGGGTTTCTCTTCCTAGAAGTTGTACTGAAACAGAAATGACCTTGGACGTAAGGGCAGGGAATAAGGCTACCTGGGCAAGAATAAAAGGTCAACAGGGGTCTCTTTACAAATTTCCAGTGGATGGGCCTTTCTATGATTGGATCATTTACTTTGGGCACAGATGTCTTTGGTTTGCAGTTCAGTCATTTTTGTTTTACAGTATAGAGCACCTGACACTCAAAGCAAGCTCAGTTGTGGATTGAGGAATGAGGGGTTTAGAAGGTGAGAAAGTGCCAGATGTGGCCCTATAAAAACCGGTGATATTAAAACAAGTTGCATTTTTATACCTTTCTCTGGGCATCTCTGGTGTTCCCATTCCTTGCATACACTAAAATTGCTTATCATAAAGATTGATGAGTCTAAGTCACACATACCTTGCTATAAGGGCAGGTAAGTGAATAGGATCAGTGTTTTAGGGTTAAGGAGCAGGTGAGGATAGTAATTTGTTTTTATTTTTATTAAAGTTATTGGTGTGACATTGGTGAATAGAATCATACAGGTTTCAGGTGTAGACTTCTATGATGAGTAATTCTTTTAGACTGTGTTTGTCTTTATTCCTCAGGATGGTTCTGGAAGGCAGATGAATAGTAGAAGCCGCCTTTAATTGATTTAAAAGGTTTTTATCGGGTCTAGTAATAATTAATGTCGTTTTTAAACATTCGTTTAAAATCTTGCTTGGCGTTGACTTGTATTGACATAACCTTCAAACACGTGGTATCTACAGAATTTGTGAAGTGCAATTAACAAGTTTTGCTTGAAAAAGTTTGTGTTTGGTTTGGTTTTTGTTGCAAAACTAGGGCTAAGAAGATGGCGGATGAAGAGCATATTCGGCACTGCATGCTTTACGAGTTCCAATTAGGAAGAAAAGCAAGTGAGGCTGCAAAAAACATCTGTAGTGCTCTTGGTCAAGATGCAGTTAGCGCCAGAAAATGCCAGCGTTGGTTTGAGAAATTTCGTGAGGGAAATTTTTCGTTAGATGACAAGAGTGGTCGAGGCCGTGTGTCCAATTTTGATCAAGAAGCTCTTCAAGCTCTTTTGGTGCAAAATCCTCAAATTACCCAACAAGAGCTTGCGATAACTTTAAATTGTTCACAAAAAACAATTTCCAATCAATTGCGTGCACTTGGCAAAGTCCAAAAGTTTGGAAAATGGGTTCCTCATGAGTTGACCGACAACAACCGTAATCAAAGAGTCACAATTTACAGTTCGCTCCTCTCTCGTCAAAACCGTTTGCTGTTTTTAGAGCAAATTGTTACCGGAGATGAAAAATGGGTGCTGTATGTTAATTTGAAAAGGCGGCCTCAATGGTTGGACAAAAATGAGGCTCCGCAGCCCACGCCAAAACCTGACTTGCATGCGAAAAAAGTGATGTTGTGTGTTTGGTGGAATTTTAAAGGAATTCTTCATTATGAGCTTTTACCATCTACCCAAACCATTACAAGTGCAGTGTATAGTGCCCAATTGGAAAGGTTAGCCCAAGCTTTAAGAGAAAAAGAACCTGCGCTGATTAATCGGAAGGGTGTAATTCTTCACCACGATAACACACGACCGCATACTGCAAGAAACACTGCTGAAAAACTGCGCCAGTTGGAATGGGAAGTTCTCCCTCAACCTGCATATTCTCCTGATATTGCTCCTTCCGATTACCATTTGTTTCGTTCTTTGCAAAACTTTCTTCTTGGAAAAAAATTTAATAATGAAGAATGCCTCAAAAATGCATTGACCAAATTTTTTGCATCAAAATCACAAGAATTTTACAACAGAGGGATTAAAATGCTTCCTGAGCGTTGGGCACAAGTAGTAGAAAACAATGGCAACTGTATTGTTGATTAAATTTTATTGTTGTATTGTTTAAATAAATTCGATTTTAAAAATATTAGAAAACGACATTAATTATTACTAGACCTAATAATATTATAAAGTGGGGCAGTGGAGGTGTGGCAATACTGGTTTCCACAACTTAAGTATTCTCTTGAGAAAGTAGGCATTTGCCCAGAATTTAAGAGGTAGAAAGAAAAAGAGAACAGAACACACAGAGGCTCAGAGGCAAAGCGGACTGGAGCTGAGATGAGGGTGTGTCTGAGGATGTGCAGGTGACCCAGGCAAACAGACATGTATGTCGGTAGAGTGGTGTGTGATGGGACACATATAGGAAGCAAAAAAAATCACTAAATATGCTCTGGAGTTTGAACTTCACCACTGTACTAAACTAGTGTACCTCAGAGTGATTTGGTAGAGCCCACCTTTTATTATGTTTATTTATTTATTTATTTTAATATATTTTATTGATTTTTGTACAGAGAGGAAGGGAGAGAGATAGAGAGTTAGAAACATCAATGAGAGGGAGTCATCGATCAGCTGCCTCTTGCACATCCCCTACTGGGGATATGCCTGCAACCAAGGTACATGCCGGGAATCGAACCCGGGGCCCTTCAGTCCCCAAGCCGACACTCTATCCATTGAGCCAAACTGGTCCCAGCTAGAGCCCACCTTTTAGAAGGATGTTTCAGGATATAGTTTGGAGATAAACCATGGGAACCGAGCCTGGAGTCAGAGAGATCAGTTAAGAGACAGCTGTAAGAGGAGCATCTGACTGGGGGCCTGTCAGCATTATTGGCAAAGTGAGGGCATATGTAAGCACCCAAGGAGGAGAGGTCTCCAAGACTCAGTGACCATTTTCTGTGATGGAGTATAAAGAAAACCTGGCCAGCTTCCAGATTTCTAACTTACTAGATGGTGGTAGCACTAAGTCAGCTTGCAGGGAGGGAAGGCAGGGATCGGAGGAGTGGGGTTCCTATTGGAGTGCTCTACTAGGTGATGAAGAAGAGAGTGTTCAGGTTTGGGGATATCAACCTGAGAAGAGTCACCTATAGGTCACAGCAGTAGCTAAATAGGCAGTGAATGTGATCACCCAAGTGGCTGTACATCCTGAGAAGACAGGTAAAGAGAAAAGCCTGCAGAACATCTGGGCTACTGGCACATGCAGCAGTTACAGCAAGCCAGATGGCTCCATGCAAGCAGAAAGTCAGGCGAAGAGGCAGGAAGTGTGGCTGTGAGCTCAGAGGCACTCCAAGCAGAGGCAATTGGTGGCTCTCCTTAGCTTCATAGGAAAGGACGATGCCTTTCTTAATATCTCTAAGTTGTGGCACATTTTGCTTATTTAAATCATCCATCACCCATCCATCTGCCCACCCCTCCATCATTCACTGGTCTCCCAATGTGTGGCAGGCTCAGTGCTGAGGATCGAAGAAGGAGCTGTGACTAAGCACATTCCCTTCATCCAGGTCCTAGGAGGTCCGTCTGTGCAACCAGCTGCAGAGGTGAGTCCCTCTGTCTGCTGAGAAAAGGAAATGGATTCCCGAGAGACCTCTTTCCTCTGTGGGAGAGCCAGGACCAGGGTGTACTTCTCACCCACTGGGGATGACTCTGTAACTCTCCATTGCCACAGGATAAAGTTGCTAGCCTTGGTGCCCATGGCCCTCAATGACCGTCCTTGCCTTCCTGTGTCATGCACTTTAGCAATATGAGCAGATCGCAGGCTCTCAACCCAAGAGTGCTTTGTGAACATTTCTCTTATTTATATTTTCCTTTCTTTCCCTTTTCTGAGAGACTCCTATGTATTTTTAAGACACTGTTAAAGCATCGCCTTCTTTTGAAATATCTGGTGATTACCTAAGCAGAAGTGACCTTGGTATGTGGCTCAAGAGTCAGCCTCACCTTTACACAAAGCCCAATGTGGCCAATGCAAGGGAATGTGGCCTTGGGCATAGCTACTTATATTCTCTGAATCTGAATCCCTCTTTTCAAAACAAAAGTTGTGATGTCTACTTTGTAAGATGGTTATAAGTAGATATATTATTTCAAATTACATATACCAATATATTGATATGCAAACAAGAATAAAGTATCCATTGTCTGCTAAGTAGCTCTTCAGTCAGGAGCAACTCTTACTGTAGGATCTTATCAGTTCTTCTGGTGTCACATACATACATCCCATATAAATTTTATAATAACATACAACAGCTGTGGCAGTGCCCTCATGACTACAGGAAAAGCCACTGGTATTCCCCGAATGGACATCTATAAAGTCAATGTAGGGGCAATAGTGCCCCATATGCTTTTCTGATGCGAAGCCTCCTTTCCACAGGGGATAAGAAAGTGGAACTCACCAATGAGAGAAAGGAGTGGGGATGGTTCACCTGAGCCAGTCCCTTTTAAGCCCTTAGAACACAAAGGCAAGCATTTCTTCTGGGAAGGACCAGTTAGTGGCATTTTCTCATTTTCCTGCAAGTGATACTCGCATGGACGCCGATTATGTGCCGTGCTGCTTCCGAGAATTTAGCGGCAAAGGATCACAGGCTTTCCTCTCAATTGGATGAAAGGATTTTAAATCATTCCCACCTCACGCCAACCACAGTCATCATATTCTTTATAGCCACCTTTTTTGTTTCTTCCCCGAAGCACTGCACAAGAGGTGGAAGGCTGCTTTAGAGGAAGGCTTTCATTTTTAACAATAAACCAAGATCAGTGGAGAAGGTGGAATTAGGTTTCCTGCAAAGTAAAGGGAAAAAGACATTCCGCTAAAAATATTTTGCAGAGAAAGTGAAGAGTTGCTGGCTTAAAATTACAAAATAAATCCTGACATTTAAATGTTCTGAGGTCACATCCCATGTCTAGGTGCTTAGCATTTGCTTCAATATTGAGAATGTGTTTCTCAGCAAGAAATGCAACTGGTGATTTAATGAATGGAGCTTCCCCTCCCTCCTTTGTCACAATGTATATGAGACTTGTTCTCTCCTCACTCTGCTCGCAGCACCAGGGTGTGGGCATCGGGTGAGACCGTCAGGGTAGCCCAGGAGTTCCTAGTGGCTGGAGGCGGACATTTGGAGTGAAACCTTTCCTGAGAAGAAATTGAGGGGAAGGGTCTAAGATTTTAAAGGCTTGGAGTGTGAGAGTGTGTGTGTGTGTGTATTAGTGTCTGTGTATGTGTGTGTGTGTGTGTGTGTGAGTGTGTGTGTGTGTGAGTGTGTGTGTGTGAGTGTGTGTGTGAGTGTGTGTGTGTATTAGTGTGTGTGTATTAGTGTGTGTGTGTGTGAGTGTGTGTGAGTGTGTGTGTGTGTGTGTATTAGTGTGTGTGTGTGTATTAGTGTGTGTGAGAGTGTGAGAGTGTGTGTGTGTGTGTATTAGTGTCTGTGTATGTGTGTGTGTGTGTGAGTGTGTGAGTGTGTGTGAGTGTGTGTGAGTGTGTGTGAGTGTGTGTGTGTGTGTGTGTGTGAGTGTGTGAGTGTGTGTGTGTGAGTGTGTGTGTGTGTGTGAGTGTGTGTGAGTGTGTGTGAGTGTGTGTGTGTGTGTATTAGTGTGTGTGTGTGTGTGTGTGTGTGAGTGTGTGTGAGTGTGTGTGAGTGTGTGTGAGTGTGTGTGTGTGTGTGTTTTGGAGGTGGGAGGGAGGTTTTCTGGGATAGATCTCTTTCTTGCAGGAGAGAAGGTGTAGTAGCCCGGAAGTGAGCCATGAGCATCCACACAGCCTTCCCTCCTCTATTCCTCCATGCAGTCCGCCCTTGCCTAGTGCCCGGTCAGGGATGCCCAGCGAGTGCTGCAGGTACCAGGGAAGTCAGAGCTCCTGTCTGGGGGCTATGCAGGTAGGCCTTGGTGGCAGATGAGTCTTTATCTATTTCCACTAATTCATTTGCTTGTTTCCTATCTTTTCCTCAGACTCCAAGAGGCCCTCCTGTTCTCGGGAATGAGAGGGAATCTCTCAGAGCCATTTGCCACTTCCTAATCCAGGAACCAGGTGTTTACTGGCCCAGCAGAGTATTTCACAGGATGCGTTCCTCCTTTATCAGGCACAGGGGCGCACTGTGTCCGCAGAGGCTCACTGAGTCTGCCTGATGCTCCCCACGCCCTTTCGGAGCTTCCTCACTGGATTGTTTTAGAGTGAAATGGGACGAGGCCAATGTCACTGAGTTTCAAGATGGTTTGTTCTGCAGCCACGTGCACGAGAACCATGCCGGAGAGGAGGGAGCCTCCTGCTTCCAGGAGCGAAGAATAATGGCGTTGGGAAGGGGCGGACCTAGAGGCTCAAAAAATGTCCTTCAGTCCGTCACTCTCTGGCTCTGTTTCCTTCTTCATATGTGAGATCCTCTGTGTATGATGGCAAAAATGATAACAGAAAGCTCAGCCTTATATCCTGCCAAGTTGAGCGTTTCTGTGGAAGGAGAAAGCTGCTGTGGGAAGGCCCTGCCTTTATTCTCCTTGGTCCAAGCAGGTAACGTGCAGGGCCTGACCAATCCCTGTGGACCAGAGAGCCCACTGCCACTTCCAGGGCCACCCTGCTGCCCAACCTCCCCAAGAGCGGAGAGAGGGGAAGGCTGACTCTGAAGGACATGAAGTGCATGGTCAGGAGAATGCACAACAGATGTTGGGGAAGCAAATGAACATACACTGGCTCAGGTCACTATTGCCCGGGGGGCAGGGACTGGGTGTGGGTTTGGTCCAGGAATTAAGTGGCGCAGAATCTGTGAAGCAGGAGGAGGCACAGCTGCACGAGACTCACAGGGAAGCAAATCAGTGCAGTTGAGTCTTACAAGTGCCGTGCTGAGCGCAGGAAGCAGGAGGGCCTGTGTGCCCACTGGGGCATCCCTCCTTCTAACTGAGTTCTAATTCCTGGCATATGGCCAAGCATGCTGCTTTCCCTGCAGGGCCCAGAGTCTGGCTATCTCCAATCTGGGTCCAGCTGGAACTCTGCATGCCCCAACTTCTGCAGCAACAAGATTCTGGCAAATGTGGTGAGGTTGAGCAGGATGGCTCAGAGAATCGCTTAAGAGCAGGGACAACGGAGCAGCCAGGTCAGGAGTGGCAGTGGCCACACCCGGAGCAGCTGGTTGTGGAACGGACTAGAGCAACAGAGGCCAGGCCCGGAGCAGCCAGGCCCGGAACAGCTTGCTCCTCGCCTTCCCCTGCCCCACGGCTGCCTCTCAGACATGGCTGGAAACTTTTGGGGGAACTTGAGGGTCTGCTGAATCAAATGAGGAAAACTTAAATCTGGATGTGTTGAGTTAGTATAGCGCTGGGGTGTTGATCTGTGAGTGCCTTGTGTGGGGCCTGGATGAGGTTGGTTGATCTATTTGGAAATGTCTTTTGTGTGAAGTGTATCCCTGGGCATGAGGATGTATTATTGATTTGAGAAAATGCTAAGTAACTGATTTACTATCTGAAAAATTTAAAGTTCTGAAAGTTTAAGGTCTCTTGCCAAAAAGAGGTTTTAAAGCTAACACCTTAATTTTAATGGAGAAAGGGAATGACAAGCCCTTCCCACCCAAACAGGTAATCCAATTCCAACCAGCAGCTATGTTTAAACAATGTGTCTCTTGAATGGCTACACCTTTTGATAGCCTAAGGGCAAGTTTACATGTAAACAAGTTTGCTCTCAATTCCCAGGGTAGAAAAAAAACAAGGTTTAAAATTATTAGATTTTAAAATTTATTCTTAGAAGTGTAAAAGTTTATTAATTAAAAACAACAACAATATAAAAAAAAGGAGATTGAAAAACCTGATGAACAATAATAGCGGTTCATTGTAGTAGAGTTGGCCATATGGGAGGGGAGTGGACTGACTGTTCTGGGGGGGGGGGAAAGGGGGAGTGGTGGAGGGGGGAAGAGACTGAACATAAACTGTGCACCTATGGATGAGGACAATGGGGGGTGGGGAGGGGCGGAGGATGGGGTGGGAACCTGGTGGAAGGGGGAAGAAATGAGGAACCTTTGTAATAATATGAACAATAAAGATTGATTTAAAAAAAAAAAAAAAAAAGAGCAAGGGCAAAAGAAATCGGCCCTTTACAAACTCCCAGAGTATAAAATAACCCCCCCGGATTGTTCAGGGGTAAAGGGCTCTGCTCCTTGGCCAGGCACCCACAAGGAGTTCCCAGTTCCCAGATGCTTGTTAAGGTGTGGGGGCACGGGACACGCACTCCGTAGGCCCTGGGAGAGTCTGGTCATACAGGCGGGAGCCTCTCCCAGTGCGAGCTTCTAGCTCTGCTCTGAGTAGCACCCTCACTAGCTGCAGGGCTCTGTCACGGGACTCTGACACGTGATACTCATGTGGATGGAGTTTCTGTGGAAGGAACTGGCTGTTTCCTGCCGAATTCTCACACCTGCCAGAACCTCAATCCTCACCCACTAATCCAGGAGAATGCAGGTGGTAGTTGGTTACAGGAAAGAACATCTTCGGACTGGAACAGCGTTCCAGGCTAGCCTGTGCTCCTGGAAGTCCTGCCTGAGCAGGAGACTTTGGTGAGTGGCTTGGCTACTGCAGAAAACAGTCCAGACCCTTCTTCTGGATTGTTTCTCTTTCTCCCTTTCCCTTCCCTCCACTCTGCGTCCCCCCTCCTCTCTCCTCCCTCCCCAGGGCTCTGTTACCTGCACATCTGACTTTTCCATGTGGGCGTGGCTTTGAAGAAACTCAGATCTTGCTCCAGTTTCCAGCTCCACCAGCACAAGCCTGGTGACTTGCTCAGGTCACCTAACATCTCCCTTAATTTACTTTTCCTCAGCCCCGAATCGTGGACCACAACTGAGCAGAGCTCAGAGAGTCGTTTCTGTAAGTGCTAGCACAGCCCTGGGAAGGCGGAGGTGTTCCATCGACCCCCATCTACCCCTTTACCTTCTTTCCCTATAGTCAGTCACGTTATCATTCCCAACTGGATCGTGGATTACAAAATGCAGCACAAGCCATTATGATTAATATTATCATATATTATTATCATTTTCCTCTTTCTGTAGTATAGCACTGGCTCATAGCAGATACTCATTAAATAATTATTAAACGAGATAAATGGCCATCTCTATGCCTACCTCTAAGGTATTATTTCTGCTAATTTTGCTCCTGCAGGAAGCGCTCATAGATCACTGTGGCCCACAGAGGTGCACACTTCCTGGCACTTCTCATGCGGTGACCACAGCAGGATTCTGTTAGTATCAGGCGTCACTCTCATGGCTGTTCTCCAGGTGATCTTGGGAGCTCTTCCTCTATTCCTTCTTGGCTCCTTCCTCCAGGGTGGTCTACTGATCACTCCCTGTGTCTGTTCTTGGGTATACGTATATGTACATGTATATGTAATTATATGCATTTGAGGGTTATGCCTTAATGAGGTTTTTGGTGATACTGGTGACAGTGGTTGTTGCAAGAGAAGTGTTGGTATGCAAGAAGAGTGATTGGAGGCTGCTGAAAATGAATGAGAAGGAAACAGATAATTCCAAGGAAGAGTGGGATGTGGGAGAAGGAGGGGGACAAAACAGAATCCTGAGACCTTTTACGCCTAGGAGGAATGGTCTGGGACTGTAGGAATTACAGTATATAGACATCAGGCATACTTAATACAACATGCAATTATTCATTCAGATTAGGAGATTATATTTGAAATTTAGAAATATAATGTAATAAATATTACATCTATAACTGTGGAAGAAACTGGCTGTTTGTGATTATGTTAATTTACATGTCAGAGAGGGTAACAGGAGTTAGTCACAATCTCACACTTGGCCACAGTAGAGCTACTATGTCAATCCTGTTTCTTCCAGGTATTTTCATACAAAATCAGTTCCTTTTTCCAAGTTCTTTGTCCTTTTGCTGTTAAGACTCCTTAAAATTGTGTGGAGTTTCTATTCATCACATTATATGCCAACCCATTTGTTGAGATCAAGAGGTGGTAATTATTATTGCCTTGTGTATATGAAGAAATGGAGATTTATAAAATTACTAATAGCCTAGTGCATGAATTCGTGCACATTAAAAAAAAATTAATTAGAAGAAACATTTTAATATTGCTATTCACCCTTTCTCTATAATAGAAGTATCAACCAAATTCATGATCAACAATGACAGATCGAAACACACTCATGCTATTGGCACTAGTGAGAACTTCATACGCATGCATTAACTTAGTCTTTTATGCATGTAGAATAAACTTGCTTAATTAGACCTGCTTTCTGATTTAGCTAAACTTTTTCCAGCTCAGTGAAGCACCCTAACTTCTCTTTTAGGTAATTGTCAGCAACACAGCAGTAAATATCCAAGTTGATTGTTCTTTTGCCATTAAGACTCCTTAAAAATTGTGTGGACTTTCTATTCATCAGATTACATGCCAATCCATTTGCTGAAAACCACATACAAAATTGTTCAAGGCATGATTCTCTTTTGTTGCCTTACAAATAGTTACTTTGGGATTAAAATGCTAACATATCCTTAGAGCCATTTTGAAAGGACCTACTTAGCACTAAGATAAATAGGAACCCTCAGCCCAAGGTTTTGACTTTGGCCCAAGACTTCTGTTCATTTTGAGAATTTTTTTACTTCTGGGAACTAGGCATGAGACCAGTCCTATTTTCCAATCCAGCAAGTGCCAGTTCCTCTGTTACTTTAGTATACTTGGCTGTATGCAGCTAACATGTCAACATCCTGCCTGGAGAACTCCTCAACCACACCAAAAAACTTGTAAGGTACCTGTTTTTATTCTTCAATTTACTTCAGGCAACCACTATGCAAACTGCTTTATTTCACAAAATGCCATGGGTTTCCTCAAATAAAGTTGTCCACCCTTAATAATGGTTTCCCCACTGCTCTAGTCTCCATCAGCTGCGCAGTTGCACAGTCAATGCCATGTGTTTTGCTTTTAAAAATAGCACCTCACTTCTAGGCAAGTGCTCTGCTTTGGTTCCCTTTACTGCATACAAACCACCCCAAACAAAGTGGCTTAAAACAATAACCATTTCTTTTTTAAACATTCTGTTGGTGACCTGGGCAGTTTGGGGCTTTCTTATGTGTCTGTGGTCTGATGGTGGGTTGGTCAGTGGTTGTGTGGTCTAGGAGGACCTCACATGTGGCAGTTGGCTAAAACAGTGAGGGCCATGGGGCAACCCATCTACCATCCTCTAGTAGGCTCCCAACCTTCTCCACCTGCTGGTTCTGGAGCATTCCCCAATTGGGAGAGGAGAAGTCTCATCAGCAATTACTTTTCATAACTATCTATAATTATAATCGGGGGGGGGGGTGTCCCCTCATCCTGGCCTGTGCCCTCTCACAGTCCAGGAGCACTCGGGGGATGCCTGGCTGAAGCCATCAGTCAGACATCCTTAGTGCTGCCATAGAGGCAGGAGAGGCTGCCACCACCACCACTGCCCTAGCCAGCCGTGAGCCCAGCTTCTGGCTGAGTGGTGCTCCCCCTGTGGGAGTGCACTGACCATCAGGGGCAGCTCCTGCATGGAGTGTCTGCTCCCTGATGGTCAGTGAACATCATCGTGATCTGTCATTCCACCATTCAGTTGATTTGCATATTAGTCTTTTGTTATATAGGATGGGTAATGATCCATTGCCAGAGCACATCCCATGGCCAACCCTGAATCACACTAGAGAAAAATAGACTCCTCTTAGCGGTGTGGGTTAAAATGTGGCCAGTTTCTGAATTTACAACAAAACCTTAGTTGGTCTGAGCCAACAATGTAACATTTAATCATTGTTCTAAATGGCTTCAACTTTATTATTTCACTAAAATCTACATAGCCAATGAATCTGGGGAAACAATATATTAAATTTCTAATATAATACTTATAGCCAATTAAGATAAAATTCTCTGTGATTGATCATTATAATTGCACAATGATGAACTCAGTGAGCTATTTTTGGATGGTATGAGAAGAAATTTCACTCATTATAGAATTCCTCTTCCATGTTCTTCATCACATGTCAAGAAAAAAGGAGGAAATCGGGATGTAAGTAAAGTATTAGTCTAATGGGTAAAAATACAAAGCAATCTAGTGGTTCATCTCAAAGCACATGGAGATAGCTTTGTGTTTCTTTCTGGTGAATTTAGGAGAAATGTAGCAAGATGTCTTGCTTCATTCCATTCTTTTTGAGTAAGAACCTCACAGCTTATTCACACTTTGCAGTTAACACATCTTGCTACTTTCATCAATCAGTAAACTTTCAAAGTGCCTGGGTCATCATGGCACACATTATTATCTCCACTTCAAAGGTTGCTGATCTTATACGAGTACCCAGAAGGCAGGGACAAGGGAGAGAGAAGAAGATAGGACTTTGAAGGAGGAATTAGAATGGGGGATCAGGACATCATCAGGAGGGTGAGTATTACAACAGGAAGCTTGTTTGAGAGAACTTAATGCATCAGGAAGTCTAGAACTCTGAATGCAGGGTGAGGCTTTGGAGATCAGGGACTTGCTGTGTTTTAATGTTTTGTTTTGTCCCCCCCCCCCCCTCCTCCAGAAAGAAGCTTCCTTGGGGACAAGGTAGAAAGGAGAGATGTGGCCACCAAAAGCAAAATGCAGGATGTGAAGAAAGGCATGGAGCCACAGCAGCTGATATATATTCATGCACAGATTTCCCAAATGGTTTCATAGCCCAGAATTCTGGATTCTTTTCTTTTATTTTTAAAATTTTTTTATTGATTTCTTACAGAGAGGAAGAGAGGGATGGAGAGTTAGAAACATTGATGAGAGAGAATCATCAATCAGCTGCCTCTTGCACACCACCCCCCTACTGGTGATGTGCCCAGAACCAAGGTACATGCCCTTGACCGGAATTGAACCTGAGACCTTTCAGTCCGCAGGCTGACACTCTATCCACTGAGCCAAATCGGTTTTGGCAGAATTCTGGATTCTTTTAAAAAAGAATGTTATTGCTTGGAGGCCTAGCTTCCAGTATCTGTTAAAACAATTTAGGGGATAACTTGTATACATGCAAATGAGGCATTTCTATCAGTAAAGAGGTCATTTATCTGTAAATAGAAACAGCTTTTAAGATTAGAGTGAAAATATGGGAACGGCATTTTGCATCAGACTTTAAGAGCAGCAAGTATATTATGTATACAATTTACTTATTTATTTATTTTGTCCATTGAATAAATATTTGTTAAATGCCTACTACTTGTCAAGAAATTTGTAAAGCATCAAGAATATAAGATCTCCTCACTCAAGTAGTGCTGACCGGTGGGAATGAATGTAAGGTGCCCGTGTGCTCCCTAGTAGCTCCCTAGTCACTCACACACATCTCAGCTCAGAGTAGCAGCACTTCATGTGCTCATCGTACTGACAGCACAGGGTTGGGGGGGACAGGGATGGAAACTCACCATGCAGTATGAAAAGTCCTATGACACATGTCACATGGCGACATGGGCCGTAGACTCTTAGATTAGCCAGGATGGTTAAGCCACAGTTTCTGAGCATGTCCCATTTACGCCTGTACTGGGGAAAAATGAACTTCTAGTAAACATAGGAACTGCTTCAAGCTTCACACCCTCATTGAAATCTAAAATGCACATTAATAGAGTAAAGGCTCTGAAAAATCCTGCAAAAAGGATCTTCAGTATATTTAACCTGAAATGTCCTCACAGAGATTGATAACGAATCTCCTCCAAATGTTTTTTTTTTCTTTTTAATAATTATAAATGAGAAACACTGGGAAAAGTCTATGTAAAGAACATAAATTCTATTTAATAGAATTACTCTGGATAACTCTGGTTCTATATCAACTCTGGCCAATACTTTTACCTTGTGGATGTCTGTTGGGTTTTCCTGTCATGGGCAAGGGATGACACTCCCGTACCTTCAGGAATCTATGCTTGAACCCATGGGTTTTTTTTTTTTGTTTGTTTTTTTTTCCGTCTAAAGTGTCCTTCCTCACTTTCTCCTCTGCTCCTAGAAACATTCCTTGTTATTTTTCAAGATCCAGCCCAAATGGCACATTTTCTCCAATGGCTTCCCTGACTCCCCATGGCACAGCACAGCTGCTCTCACAGTTGTGGTGCCTTCTCAGCACAGAGCAGGGCCTGATCTTATCTAGCTCCACATCCCCAGAGCCTGGTGCAGCTCCAGAAACCTACCACGTACACCCTGTATTTGCTAGATTTTGCCTCCACTTCCTACACGCACTCCAAACCACACAGCTGCTGTCATTTTAATGCCAGGATTGCTCTGCCTCTTGCCCCTTTGGTACCCATGCCAGCCATGGGCCACTGAAGCTCTGCTCACTAAGTGCTTGCAGCTGCATGGACGAGATGGCCACCATTGGCAGTCGGCCCATCTCCCCATGCTGATCCCCTTGCCTAACTTCCAAACCTCCCAATGAGGCTCCTGCTCCATCTCTGACTTTTTTAGTCCTGGCTTCTGCTTCTGGTGTGGATTTGGGGAGGAATCTGAGGCATCGACTCCATGCCTCACTTTGACCTCTGTCAAAGGTCCGAGGGCTGAGCCCACGGCCCACTGCCTGAGATCCTGATCTGAGGCTGACCCCTGCTCATCTGCCGGCAGACCTCCTTCATCCTGGTTGTCTCCTTGTCCTGTGACCAAGCCCCTAGACTGTGTGACTACCCAGCACAACAAAACTGCCAAGAAGTTAACTCCCTTCATGGATTCTGCAGTTCTACCTCTGTTCAGTGTGTCTGTGACACTCACCTGTCCCCTTATTCCTTGCCATCAAAACCAATGTCAGACCTTTCTCCACTGGGACTGTCAACCTTTGCCTGCTGTCCCCTCATCCTAATTCACCACACTGCACTGGGTTTCCCTGTTCCCCAATCTCCTCATTTATTTGCTGCTGTTCTATTGCATGTATTGTGGGAGCCAGTTCAAGTATTATTGGAATGAGGCATAAACAAGATAGCAGATGTCCTTTTCCTTTTATCTTTATTCATACAGGAGACCTGTCATAGGGAACAATCCCTTGTAGGCCTGGTGGGTAGATTCAAATAAAAAAAAAGAGATAAACATGTCCAATTATTTTTCTATTGCACATACCTAGCTTCATCACAAAGCCAGGGCAAGAGGCTTTTGGGTCTGAACCTTAATAAAAGCTATGCATCCTTGCTTCAGGGATTCATCAAAGAGCAGAGAATTGCTTAATGCACAGCCTTTTCTGCACTGGCATGGAGGATCTGAAAAATTAATTACCAAATGTCACATTTTACTCCCCACAAAACTAGGATAGAGAGGGTGGCAAACTTTAAATTGAGAGCCAGGGGCCCCTTTTGCACAGTAACATCTCAAAGTCCAAAGAACACATGCCATGTGGCCTCTTCCCCACTGCAGACCCTCCCCACACTGCTCCTCCCATCCCTTCCCTCTTTTCCCTTCCCCTTCCATCTCCCCCCTCCTCTCCTTTCCTCTCTCCTCCTCTGTCCTCTCCTCCTTTCCCCTCCCCTTCCCTCTCCACCTCTCCTCTCCCTGCTCTTCTCAGGCTGGAGCATGAAGCAGGGGAGGATGGTTATTTGAGCCCAGCAGGCAGGCTCCCTCCTTAGCTGACTGCATGCCATGGGCTTTGCTGTCCAAGTTGGGACTTGCACGTGGCTTTGCCCCGAGAGAATCATTCCCTCTCATTAATCCGAGGCTTAAACCTATCCAAATGCTGTAGCTGCTCTCCACAGAGATGTTAGTTGCTTAAGGATAACTTCCTCTGTATTGTTCTCAGAGCATGGACCCAGAAATTTAAAATTCTAAGACAAGTACTTGTATTTACTAACTGGGTGATGCTGCTTAGTATTCCTGAGCCCGTTTCCTCATCTATAAAGCTGGCATACCCTCCACTGGCTGTGATACAAAATATGAGCACATTCTTTGGAATAGTCAAATGATTCAGGATTTTCCACCCAGATGATTTTTAGTACTATTCTCTGCCTTACAGCCTTTCTGGTCAGATAACATAAAATTGTCCAAGTGAATTTTCTCAGTTCAAGAAGTCACCTCTGGTCATTTTCAAAAAAAGGAATGTGGTGAACAATTCGTGTACCATAGTGCACTGCTCTAACCCAGAGTGTATGGGTGCTCACACCATGCTAAGTCACCACTGGTGGCTGGGTATCCAGGTGCCATCTCCATCCTCTACAAATGGGGCTTGGAGAGCCCACAGTTGCTATTGGAGCTTCCACCATGTCAGGGTTTCACCTAGTGGTGGGCACACTAGAACTTGACTCCCAAAGTTCTAGCTCTTTCGTGACCCACCTTTTCTAATTTTTGCTCAGCTATAAACACATTTCCTAAGGCACGCACACTGTCTCAGATGACTGGGTCTGCAGCTTTCCAGTCACAGAGACATGCAGGGCCTGCTTTTCCTGTCTCCTGACCTTCTAGCCTCAAATGGTGAATATATGCTAACTCCTTTCCTCTTTTCTGTTCCAAGATGAACAACATTTTTTTTTTTTTCCCAGTGAAGATTCATTATTACAGGAGAAATGGCACCTTTCTTTCTCAAAAAGTGCTCTGAGGATTCTGGAGTTAGGCGTGTGAAGAAGATAGGTGTTTTCTCTCACTTCTGCCACTCAAGATGAAGGAAGACATAGATACAGAGATTTATGTAGAAGAAACATAGGACGATTAAATTTAAAAAATAATTTTTTTTTCTTCCTACAAGAAAAAAGAAGGGAGAAGGCTGGGATGAAAGGATAGAGGAGAGAGAAACACTTTTGTCATGTTTTGACTTTTTAAAGCCTTTCAATGTTTTGCATATTCAAAAAAACAAAATCAAATGAATAAGAAAATAAAGAAGACTAAACATAAAACTGAAAGAAAATGGAAACAAACGAATTTTCATTTCAAATTGATACTATTGTAATTAGCAAATTACTAAGCATAAGAAAAAAGCAAGGGAAGTCCAAATAGTATAGGCATGTCATTGGGACAGTGTAAGGTAGAAACAACGCTCCCCAGGGGTTCGGACATAGGGAAGGTAGACACATGCCCAGTGAGGTTGGAATGGCTAGGGAAGATGCTTGCTGTCAATCACACTTGGGAACAGTGCTGGTTGGACAGAATGGTCGAGGCCACTGCAAGCATGGGGACATTTGAAATGTTTAACCCCCTGCTCTTATTGCTCTTGGCAGCCCTTGGGACTCTTGCTGTAGGAGTGCACTCTCTTGTCTTCCCTGAATTCGCCCACATGGCCCATAGCCATGCGACCCCACACAATGGACTGATGGACTGTAATTAGCATGATGCTGAAGTGGACCAGGCTGCAACATGGAAACTCTGGATCTGGCTTTGCTTCTAGCTCCACTGAAACTCCAGCTACATTTCTGTGACAGGAATGAGACTTTAGAAACACAGAGTTGTAATTCCACACAAATAAAAATCACTCATTCTCCTGTGCAAATCTCAGAAAATTATTTTCCTTGAGATATTGTAAGGACCCTATCCCCATCATCCAATGAAAAGAGGATACCCAAATTTCCCTGATAACAAAATTGAGCCCTAAACATAGTGAAGAAAATTAGAAAAATAACTAATTCTAGGAACCAATGGCCACAATATCTGACTGTATACCATTAAGCTGGGGCAGGGTGAGAGAGTACATGTGCTGGATGGTATAAAACACAAAGCTCTGAATTTTTGAGAAGGTTTGTTTATTGTAGACTTACAGGGAAAATTCTGGAGCTATTTTAGATGTAATATAGAATAGACCAAATAAGAAAATGTGTTGAGACTATTGGGAGCCAAGTTTCTCCCTATACAAGAAGTATACAAATATGAAATAGGAAATGGATTAGAATCAAAGAAGTGAACTCAGGGATCTAAACTATGCTTATGGATGGACTTGTATAAGTGTCCATCTCTATGTATGTGCATGCTTATTGAACACTATGCAGCTGATTCCTACCTCTGTCAGCTGGAAGAGCCAAGAAACAAAGCTATCCTAGTAACAAGGAGCACAGCCAATGCACCAGCATAGGTCTCTAACACCATTCCTATTAAAGGCTCCATGCTAAAAGAGAGATGGGGCTGATTTCAAGGCTGAGCACGGTAGGCGGAAGGTGAGCTTGTGGCAACTTGTAACATGTTAGAAAATAAGAAGTGTTAAAAAAATGATGGAAGCATATTGCAAGGACATAGAAGGGGCGTCCACAAGTCAAATATGTAATATATTGAGAATCAACAAAAGTAACGAACTGCATATCATTTAAAATGGAAACTTATGACTCAATATGGATGATAGACAGATAGGTAAATCTGACAAACTCTAGGTAAATCTGATAAACTCAGGGAGGCTTACGTGGTAGCCCTACAAACTCTGAGAACTGAAAGTAACCACAAAGGATGGTCTGAACTGAAAACTTTTTAACTAAAATCAGTTTATGGAAAGTAGTCATGTCCTAGGTTAGATTCTTCCATGACAAGTCGATTTTTACTTTTACTGAGCCTGTCTACTGTCTTTTTGCATCCCTGTTAATATATCATTGGAATGTCAACATAATTTCCTTTTTCTGGACCCCTCAAAGCACAGGCACCACTCTGCAGAGACCGCAAATCAACTTGTTATTGAGTTAATTGTTGACTATAACTATCCTGCACCCAACCATGTAAAAGAAGCATGTGTCTATCATTTTATTTTTTATCCAATCCCAGAAGTTCCCCTGTTTTGTTTTCTCTCACCTCCCTAATATGTCACCAGTGGATTTCATGTAATCCATTTACATCTTCTCTTTTGATTGTAATGTATAAAGCAAGGTGCAAAACTGCCATTTTTCTGGAGCATTTTCTCAGTTGAAATTTTGCTTCCCAGTAATTGTTGTCAGTTTGGCTCCAAATAAACTCACAAAAATACTCTATAGGTTTGAATATTTCTTATGTTGACAAGATAAATTATAGCAGAATGCTGAAGGCCATCTGTTAAATGTGGAAGTAGTGCTAGAGTTGAAAAAAAAATATTTTGCAGCCAGGATGAAAAAGATTGCATCAGACAAATATCAGCAATGGATGCCACATGCAGGGACATTTTGATGAGTAGAACCCTACAATCTGTTTGCTAGTGTAAGGGAGGCAGTAATTATCTGGTGGAGAAACCAGGAAACTCCTTGATTGAGTGACCAAAATTAACATCACCCATGAAGGACAGATGGCCATACAACTGCAATAACCTGAGAGAACACATCAACTATGCAGTTTTACAATAATGTAGACCTCGAGCTAATGGTAAAGAAACATCAGACAAATACAGAATGAGAAACATTGTATTTTATCAAAAAGGGAGATTGTGTTATTCAAAACTGATAATGTGAGAAAAGTCAAAGAAAGGCTATGGAAATATTCTAGTTTAAAGGAGGACAAAGAAATATGATAATCGAATCGAGTGCCCGACTCTCTACTGCATCCTAAAATCCTAAACTACACCTACACATGGTATAAAGGACATTATTGAGTCAACTGGTAAAATTATATCAGGATAGTAGGTTAGGCAAAAGAACCATACCAATGTTAAACTTACTGAAGGGAGTATTTGTAGCATGGTGGTGTAAGAGCATATCTGTTATTAGGAAATGCACACTGAAGCATTGAGAGGAAAAGGGTTGATATATTTAGCTTATACCCATATAATGTTTACATATCTATAGAACTCATACATATCTATAGAACTCATGCATACATACATTTGTGTGTATAAATTTCCAGAAGATGTGCACTGTGGTTTTAAAGTTTCAGCAGAACTTTATGTGAAGAAAGTCATGTAAACTGCCTGGGGGAAAATCTCATGTAAACTGAACTGAGATGAGAACACAGACAATATCACATGTCACTGGCACCCCATCACCAAATCTAGGAGGGCAAAGGAGGCTTAAACCAGCAGTTGCCTACTTCATCCTCAATAATTTGAAGGTGAAGAAAGATTCTCCATGCCTATGATTTCAGTGGTGATGGGGAAAGCCTGCCACCACCCTAAATCTCCCTTCCTCTTCAGGGTGATCTGATAGTCTTCATTCAAATCTCACTTCAAAAATTGAATGAAGCGTAGTGTTGGTTTCAACAGTAGTGAGATTTGAATGAAGACTATCAACACTTTAAGTAAAACTGTGCTTCTATGAAATGTGGGGAAGGGGGTTAGGAACTAGGTCTATATTCTGAAAAACCAGCTTTCTAAACTTCAAATCAATCAAACACCCGAGATTAAAACTGATTTTTGGCTTTACTAAAAACCCTATTTTTATCCAAAGACTTACCTCCAAGTTGAAATTTTAGTGTCAGGCCAAGCCACTTCTCATTGATATGATGACATCCTTGTAAGCTATTTAAATCCATGTGGCTGCTCGCTTCTACACAAAAGGGTTCAAGTCTGCATGCATTTAAGTGATATGCCTCTGTCAACATGTCAGTCAATGAGGATATGAGGACATATATGATAGTGTCTACTTATGGAGCCCTTATTATGGTGACAGAGAAATGATGTGCAACTAATTAAGTGCTACATACAATTGAGATATAGAACAAATTGAATGAAAAGTGGAGATAACATGTATGCCATCCTCACTCAGGTAATTTGAGCAGGTTTGCTGAAGGCTCTAGGTGAGATAGGTGAAGAATGTAAGGAAGAGAATGCCCAGCACATGGAACAGCATGTGAAAAGCCATGGGAATGGGGAGAGCACGGGCAGCCCATAGCAGGTAGAGAGCTGTTAGGCTGGACATGGGGTGTGCTGGAGAGTAGCCGACAATGAGGCCGGTGAGAGGTGAGAGGCAGAGTGCAGACAGCCTCAGCTTTTAACAGAGTGACTGTGTCTCCACCAATAACATTTTAAATATATATTTTTTGTGTTTTATGATGCTTCCCCTCCCAGCACTAGTTAATTCCTAGAGAGAGTGAACTATTTGCATGTGAGCATGCTTTTGATCGGCAATCAACCAATCCCAAATTCATGCCCCCACTGCCTTCTTGTCAGGCTCCGGCAGTCTTTGGCAGTATATTCCTTCCCTAAATCACTCCCAGACAGCCATGGGACCACAGATCACCCTCATAGCTCAGAGCCCGCTGAATTATTCACACGGTCCCATCTAACCCTGTTCTGCTGCTGATCTGCCTCCCTGTTCTTCCTGTGGAGCCACCACGAAGCCTCCTCTCCTGAGCAAGCGGGGCTCCTGTGTGGCCCTGATGCCGGCCCCTCTTAGGCACGAGGGGAGCACTCTTGTTCAGTGGCAGTCGCGTCCTACCTGCTGGCCTCACCATACCAGGATCATTTTAAAAGTCTCCTGAAGGCAAACTTTATATGAGAGGCATGAAAGCACATGCGGCTTATGGCCTCTTTCTAAGAACAACCGAGAATCGCTGGACCAAGAGCAACTCGGGCCCATCAGGAGCAGGTGTTGGGGTCATCCCAGGAGCAATGAGGAGGGTTCAGGGGAATGAATGGCAGTGGGGCCGGCAGCTCCTGAATGTGAACACAGGCAGTGTTATGAATTTCCTATTTTTGTAGTTTAGGTTCAGTTTTTCTGTCATCTTACTTTCCTGTTAGGTGGCTTTTCTTGTTGTTAGATAACAACTGTTTAAAGTTACTATTTCTTCTATTTGCTTTTTCCACTGGGCATGGACTGGGATGGCAGAGGATCGGTTTATTGGAAGAGAATGTAGGAGAGGGTAACTGGATGCTTTGAGTGGAGAAAGACCCAGAGGTCTCCTAGGAGCCAAAATGTGTGGAAACATTGCAGTCTCCTTCAAATTCTTAGAAATTCACGCTAGGGCTGAATTCTAGGTTCTCAGAGATCTGAATATTTCAGGTAGAGTGGTATTGTCTTGGATGAGCTGGCAGCCCCAGAGACTTGGAAAGGCTGAAATATCATAGCATAGACTTTTCTTTATTTCTGGCCACAGAACAGGGGCAGGCTGGCCAGTGCCACGGCCCAGGTGGGTGTACACATCCCACCTCCTATGGAGCCTCTCAGTTAATCTGCCTCACGTAGTGCCAGAGCTGGTGAAGAACTACCAACAAAAGCCCAAGCATGATGGTAAAGACTGGCCAAGGACGAAAGTGCAGCTTGTTAAATAGGATGAGGTAACAGAGGCAGAGAGAGTTGAATTATTCATGAGGCAGTTTGGCAGTGGGTGTCAGTAGAGAACAGGAGAACCATGGGAGATGGAGGTGTGTGTCTGAGAGGAAGCTGACTTTCCAGAAGGCAAGCCCATTGGACTCATGTAGTTCTACTGTGCGGCCTGCACTTCAGTTTTCTTAACTCAGCTAAGAGTTGGGGGAAAGTTTATTATGACGTCATGGTTACCTTAAGCTTTCTTAAGGACTGAGGTTCCATTTGTAATGAGCACCAATTTCATGGTGAGCCCTGCCCTCAAGGGCATTTGGGTGGAAGGGTCCTGGTGAAATGGACTGAACCCAATGGGAGGCCTGAAGGTCTCCATGGGAAGCCAGTTCCGACAGAGAGGGGATCCTCACCAGCAAGAGGCAGAAGTACAGAGTCCTTATGGGAACAAGGAGCTGTGAGGCTGGTGCCTGGAGACCCGGGAGAATGGGAGCAGAGGTGAGGTGTATGCTGTCTGTGGCCCGAGGAACCCGTTTGTAAACACAGCAGGAGCCATATGTTCGTCTTTCAGGAACAGGAACTGTTACATTTACTTGGTCTACTTTTTGAAAGGCTTGGTTGTATCATATTCAGAAAGGAATCACTATCCTCTCCCCCAAAGAAGGGAACTGTAGCAGTTAAACTGACAGGCCACACAGGTCGGAACGAAGGGTTTGAGTCCTAAATGCTCCATAACGTTGTTCTGATTCCAGGGGCCTTGTGTGGTGTGTCCCTTTCACTGTCAGGGGGAATGTGGATAGTTGAAGGTAGTCCGTTGGCCTGGCACGCAGGAAGCTAACAGAAAAACATCCCTGCTGTATTCCGGGAGGAGTTTAGGTATGGTTTTGCAGTTTTATTGGAGAAGTCAGACTTTCCACACACAAAAAGAATGGCACAGTGAGAGGCAGCACATAATTAAAAATACAAAGGTGTTAGAAGGACTCAGATGGTCTGGGAATGGAGTTGGGCTGGAGACTGGTGGAAAGCAGGTAGAACAGAAGGTGAGCCAGAGAGGAATGAGGTCTGGCCTGGCAATACAGAGAGGTGAACATGCGGCAGGGCCTGGTGGGCCCGGGAAGGAGACGTGGTCCTACTGGAGGGGAAGCTTTCCTCTCCATGTACTCTGTGCACCTCCGCTCCAACCACCCCTGGGATCCATCTGCTCCCATCCGCACACAGGGCATGTAGGAAGCACAATCCTGTTCAATTTCTGGAAAGTTATTGGATTACATTTATAATTGGCAACCCTGCCCTGTATTAAAGGTAGCTGTGATCTGGCCCCTCATTCTTCACCCTCCTCTCTTCCACATCCTCTGTGGGGAGTAATGAACCTGTTGTCATCTTTAGCCAGCTTGTATAATAGATCTCTCTGTCCCCAACTCACTTCTTACTTGCGGTTGCTAACAGGTGGCAAAAGCCTAAGATTTAAGGATGCCGATGTACAAGATTGGGGCACAGAGTCAAAGGCAGAGAGAGGTCTTAACCTAGACTCTGCTCTCCAAACCTGCCCGCACAGACCTCTCCCGTGGGCTTTCCTGCCAGTGTCCTCCCTCACACAACCAGAGCCGTGCTCTGGCCTCTGTTCCTTCCTCTTGCTCTTCAGCCTTCCACTGGCTGTTGGATCCACTGGCCAGCCCAGCCCAGCACTGTGCACAGTAGCAGAACTTGCTGATTGTTTTCCTAATAACATCTACTTCCCACTTTTACTTTTCAAACAGAACACAGATAAGCAGAGAGCTGGCCTCCACTTAGAATCCATCCACGTGCTCTCTGGCGGGAAGTCCCTCTCCAGCTCCAGGGGCTACACTTGGATTGGGTTGAGCCCTGGAAACCAGTGGTTCTCCAGCTGTGATACACATACCTACTGTGTTCACATCACCTGGGAGCCAGAGCTGGGGCTGAGCTCATCACCACATTTTAACAAGTCCTTTAGATGATTCTGCTGCATGCTAGAGTTGGAGAACCAAACTCTAAATGATGCTGTGGCTGCTTTATCCTCACAGGTGACTGGACAAAGTCAGTGGCTCTTCACAGGGACAATATGTGTCCCGACTGTCTGGGGACATTCAGCAATGTCTGGACACATTTTTTATTCTCACGCCTAGAACTGTTCATTTATTATGTGAATAATTTCTGCTTGTATTCCCAGTGTGGTTGTTGAGCTTGATCATCTCTGCCAATGCTCCTCAAAGTGTGGTCATGGGCCACAGTGCCAGCCCCACCTGGGACCTCTTTAGAAATAGGAACTGCCCATCCCTCCCCCAGACTTGCTCAAGCAGCACCTGCAGGCAGTGGGCTGGGTGTGTTTTCAGCAGCTCTCTGGGCGATTCTGCTCAGTGGCTGACAATCACGGCTCTGGATTGTTCTCTTTCAAGGTCATAAATGCCATTGCTATTTGGCCTTGCATGGTAATTCTGGATGTTTCTGGCCAGCACGCATTTTAAGGTGTTGGAGCCCATGCACATTAACTATAAATATTTCAAATTCCTTTATGATGTTTATGTCACACACACATTTGGTGGTTTGGGTTGTGTTTATAATGAAGAGCTGGGAGCTGGTCTGCTCGGGAGCAGGGGAGCTGTTTGACACTGGTAGCTCTTTCTCAGTGATCACCTGAGATTCACTTCAGGGTGTGGACCAGGAGCTGGAGCGGGATTCCCTGAGTCCAGCATGTGGTCTTGAGTGTGTTTCTACCTGAGCAGGACTGGCTTTCTTGGTTTCCCTCCTTGTTCATCAGGAGTCATCACCAGAGGATAGCCCCGCCTCCCCCAGGGCCCCAGCCCCGCCAGGCAGGCAGCTCAGTCTTCACAGTAAATGTAGGCTTTGCCCCCTTCCTCAGGGGCTCCTGGGGCTTTGTGAGGTCATCCTGTGCTTTGCCTTTTTGATGCAGATATTTTAATTTAATTATTTTATTATTTAAAAATGTACAGTTTACATACAATATTATATTAGTTTTAGGGTATAACATAGTGACTAGACATTTATACACCTTATGAAGTGATCACGGTGATAAGTGGAGAACACACCTAACAGCACACATGGTTATTACCATATCATTGACTATATTCCTGACGCTGTACGTTACATACCCATGACTGTAACTGGCAATTTGTATTCTTGATACCTTGCTTTTTTTCCACCCATGCCCCCATATCCCTCATCTGGCAGCTGGGAATTGGTTTTCTGTATCTATGAGTTTGTTTCTGTTTTGTGTGTTCATTTTTTTCTTTAGATTCCACATAAAAGTGAAATCATATGGTATTTGTCTTTCTCTGTCTATTTCACATAGCATAATAACTTCTAGGTCCATTCTTGTAATTATGGAAATGCAAATTAAAACCACAATGAGATATCACCTCAGAACCTGCCATAACGGCTATCATCAACAAACAATAAGTGCTGGTGAGAGTGTGGAGAAAGGGGAACCCTCTGCACTGCTGGTGGGAAAGCAGATTGGTGCAGCCACTGCGAAGCAGTATGGAGCTTTTGCAAAAAACTACAAATAGAATTATCACATGGCCCAGAAATTCCACTGCTGGGTATTTATCTGAAGAAATATAAAATACTAATCTGAAAAGATGTATGCACCCTATGATTATTGCAGTGTTATTTACCATAACCAAGACACGAAAGCAGTCCAAGTGTTGCATTAACAAATGGATACAGAAGATGTGGTACAATATACGATGGAATACTCTCAGCCATAAAAGAATGAAATCTTCATGTAGACCTTGAATGCAGTGCTCACAGCCTTGCAACCATTTACTCAAATGTGGAGTCTGACTCCATGAGCAGGTAGGGCCTGGGTGTCCGCATCTTCTAGGCTCCCGGGACGTGCAGATACTGCTTGCCCAGGGCCCTGCTTCAAGGAGCAAGGTGTCAACTCCGTGCTCTGCTCAGGGCACTGAGGCTTCCCCTGGTCCTAGAATTTATTCACTCTAAGCTCCTAGATCCTCCAGCTCTGCTCCTACTGGCCAAGGACGCAGTATGCTTTGAGCCTGGGTTTCTTCTGTTCCGTTTACCCTATTGGCTTTTCTTTTCCCTCTTTCAGTTTCTCTCACAACATCCTATATGCAGATTAAAAAAAAAATTCTTGTTTTCTCAATACTGTTTTTAAACAACTACCAAAAGGATGTCTAATATAGAGGACAAAACAGGCTCAATTGCTAGCTAGACACAATTAATTTAGATTTGTATGTAAAAGTTACATTTCCAGGATCTCCTCACCTTATCAGTTTAATGCACACTATTGGCTTGACAGCTAAGGCATGCAGCATGGTACACTCTGGTCTTCTCAAGAGTCATTCTTGTGATCGCTCTTAGCAATGCTGCCTTTTGACATCTTGTTTTAATCATATTAGTTCACTTCAGCCGTTAGGACTTTCTTATACTGAGTCAGTCCTCGGGGCTTCCCAGCATCCTCACTCTGGCCCCTTGAATAGCTTGTCACTTCCCACAATGTTAATCAAGAAAGAGAACAGTAATCAGATATAGCCTGGTCATCTGACAGAAATTGCAGAGGATCGGCCATATTTCACAGATTCTGCATCCTGGGTTGTGTCCCAGTTCTTCCCATGATTGGCTGTAAAATGTTCCTGCCCCAAAGGGCAGCATCGCAGTTTGATGAAACTAGGGGACAACAGCTGGTCTCTTGTTTGCACGGGAGCCATACATAATTCTTTCTTGAGGGTGCCTTGCTTTATAAATGCATACACATGAATCTTAAAGAAATAAAAGTCTGAAGGTTGTTGGTTTAAAATTAGCAAGCCTCTATCGCAGAGAATGAAGAAAGTTTTTTTCAAAATGTTAATTAGACTGAGGCCCTGGTTGGGTAGAGCTTTATATGCCAAGGTTGGGGGTTCCATTCCCAGTCACGGCACACGCAAGAGTCAACCAATGAATGCATACATAAGTGGAAAAACAACTTGACCTCTCTCTTCCTCTCTCTCATAAAAAGAACAAAACCAAACAACTTTCTAGGATGAAATCTCAGCAGCAGCAAATCTCCTTGAGGAAGGACTTCGTCTTCATCTCCAAGCCATTATTTAATTGCCTCTTCGTCATCCCCTGATTAAAACCAGCAGCAAACTGGCTGTCTGGATGTTCTATATAACAAGGTTTAGATACTGTCTTGGAAGAGCAGTGTGGTTTTCCCAAGGCTAATAAGGTTGAACTTGGCATCATCTATCATTAATCGTGGCTTTATCCTTAGCTCCAGTTTCATGTTCTGCCACACTGAATTCACAACCCTCTGTTCCAGATGCTGCTGAAAGTCAGTGAGCAGGGAGGTGGGGGCTAGGGAGTAGGAGGCTGTACTTAATAAATATGGTCCTAGCAATGTGGCATGTATCTGACCTTTATCTTTCAAATAACTTGTGTAAATCCAGACCAGTCAGTGAAGGCAGATAGATGACTGTGTTAAGGAAGACAATGAAATTAGGTGAGCAACTTTGGATACAAGGAGAAATTGATGTGCTGACCTGTCCACACCACCCAGTTCTGCGGTCTCCCTAAGTGGCTTCTGTCAGTGATGCTGAGTGACCAGGCTGGCTGCTAATGGGAATGGATGGCCAATTTTCTTACAGGAAAGGATAGTGTGTACTTGATCTCAGAGGTTATTTTCAGGATAGAGACACCGTTATGACTATGACCATCAAGAAATATATTATGGGCATCTTCTCTCTAAAATTGGGTGAAGAAAAACAAAGCCCACCTGTGTACCATGTCCCAGAAGGCTCATTAAGAACAATTTAAGAGACTGATGCCTCTTAGTTATTTTTTCCCCCAAGAAGAACTGTGTAGTTCGTACTTTTGTTTGCACTTGTCTGTTATTTCTGGAACTTCTTCCCATAAGTACAAATTTATGGTTTTCTGTGTAGCTTTTGACTTAGTTCTCTATTCTAGTTTTGGCATGTCTGTATAAAGATGGCAAGTTCTACCCGAGGTCATAAAGTAGTCCGTGGTCCCTGCCTGAGACAGTCTCGCTTTCTTACAATTGAGACAGGTTCACATGAGGAAACACGGAGGGGAGTGTACCCATTTTCCCTGTAGCTTCTATTCTTAGCTATGAAAACATGTCTCAGGCTGTTATTTTACACAGCTATAGAACTTCATGAATTAAGGTAGCACTCACTGCTTTGAAAGGTAACTCCCTAAATCTCAGAGACAATAGAAATGTATTTGTCATTTATACAAAGTTCAAATAAAAATGGTAGAAAGGAGACAAGGATGCTCCCTTTATGTAGGGTCCAGGCTAACAGAAGCTCTTCCATTCCGACATGTGGCTTCTAGGTGTATCTTCATTTCGTAGATGCCAGCCCACAGGGGCAAAGAAGGAAAAGAGTTTGCTGTGAGAGAACTTAAGTTGCAGGCCACAAGGACAGATGAAGCTACCTAACTTCAAGTGAGGGTGGGCGTTTAGCTGAATCTCATGCTCAGGAAGAATGAAGAAGGAATGAGAAGCCCTTTAGTGGACAGTTGTTGCACATGCCTAAGCAAGAAGAATTCTGGACTGCAAGGCAGGAGGCTTGAGTCCCACTTAGTTCTGGTGCTGCCACTATCTTAATACCTGGTCTCTTCAGCTGTTTCATCTGCTCTGGCATTGATTTTCATAGCAATAATACATTACAATAACTAGTCTGTAAGAAAACTTCTGACTCTAACTAATAGGTTATGCATTTACAATGTATTAATAATAAAAAAGATAAGAAGGTTAACAGATAGAAAGAGGCCACTTGGTTTTGGTTGTTGGTTATATTTTTGTCCTATAGCTTAATATTCATCCCAAATGACACATTATACCTATGCAAAGCATTTCAAATCTCCATATATACAAACATTTGCTATGCCTATATCATTTGACTTCTATAGAGTTTCAAGCAATTTTAGCTTATCATGGTTTATTCATCTGTTTCTTTTTCATCTTGCTTAAACTCTTGAGCAACATGTCTGTAAAAACTGGGAATGAGCTGAGACCGGTTTGGCTCAATGGATAGAGCATCAGCTTGGGGACTGAAGTGTCCTGGGTTCGATTCTGGTCAAGGGCATGTACCTTGGTTGTGGGGGGTGTGCAAGAGGCAGCTGATCGATGACTCTTTCTCATCGATGTTTCTAGCTCTCTATCTCTCTCCCTTCCTCTCTGTACAAAATCAATAAAATATATTAAAAAAAATAAAAACTGGGAATGAGCTTCAGAATAGACATAAATATTCTCTAATATGAGATTGGAAATACAAGTAACTACTAATTTGAATAATTTATAACAAGGCAGTCATTTTCCTCCAAACTGCTCTCTCTCCTTCATCATATGCATATTTTTCAGCAAAATTTATAAAATTTAATTCATAGAATGTAGTTACTACTTCTTCACTTCTAACCACTCATTAATATCCATCAATTTACTTAATGTATCCACCACTTGACTATAATTGTTCTGGTTTCTTCTACTCTGACATAAATTTTAAGGTCTATGAAAATTAATCACCAATATATTTTTTTGTCTAAATCACTTTCATAAATTGGCAAATATTTAATTGCTGCTGATTATTGTCAAATGGGTATCTCATGAGCATTTCAAGTACTAACCATAAATTGTAATTAATTTATCTATATATTAGTTAATTCCAGATATCATTAGTATCTTTTCCTGTTTTGTATCATGAAATAGTAACTAAGATCAAACTTTGTCATCAGTATTTGGTGTTGTCATGTTTTGGATTTTGACCATTTTCATAAGCAAAGTAGGGGTATCTAATTGTCTTAGTGATATCTCATTGTTTTAATTTGCATTTCCTTGAACACATGCTTATTACTTACTATCTGTTTACCTTCTTTAATGAGATATTAGTTAAAACTTTGGCATATTTTTATTTATTGTCTTATTTTTCTTTGCATTGTGATGACATGGGTTAATAAAATAATATAGGTTTTAGGTGTACAATTTAAGATACATCATCTGTATATTGCACTGTGAGTTCACCATTCAAGTACAGTCTTCTTTCATCCCCATTCATCCCCACTTTTCCCTCTTCTACCTCCATCCTTTCCCTCTAGTAATCCCTGAAATGTTGTCTGTGTCTATGAGTTTTTTTCTCAATCCCTTCACCCTTTTCTCCCAGCATCCCAACTCCAATCCCATCTGACAGCTGTGAGTCTGATCTATGTATAAATGAATCTGTTGCTCTTTTGTTTGATACTTTATTTTGTTCCTCAGAGTCCACATATAATGAAATCACCTGGTACTTGTCTTTCTCTGATTGGCTTATTTCACTTAGCATAATTATCTCAGGTCCATCCATGCTGTCACTTATTTTCTATGGCCCAGGAGCATTCCATTGTGTAAATGCACCAAAACTTTTTTTATCCACTCTTCTACTGATTCTTTGAAGAGATTGATGTATCCGGTCTAGTAATAATTAATGTCGTTTTTAAACATTCGTTGACTTGTATTGACATAACCTTCAAACACATGGTATCTACAGAACGTGTGAAGTGCAATTAAAAAGTTTTGCTTGAAAAAGTTTGTGTTTGGTTTGTTTTTTGTTGCAAAACTAGGGCTAAGAAGATGGCGGATGAGGAGCATATTCGGCACTGCATGCTTTACGAGTTCCAATTAGGAAGAAAAACAAGTGAGGCTGCAAAAAACATCTGTAGTGCTCTTGGTCAAGATGCAGTTAGCGCCAGAAAATGCCAGCGTTGGTTTGAGAAATTTTGTATAAGTACAACTTGGCAGCCTTCATATAAGTACTATCATATAGCATCCATTCCTTGATAGGACCAGAGCAATAACCACTAGTCCCCTTCAGAGGGGCCCCGTGGGCACATCTGTGGGGCACGTGCAATGATCCCATTGATTCCTTTCTTCTTCGATGTGTAGGAAAACCATGCCCAGAAAAAAATACAAATTAAGCACTAAGAACGTTTGTGCAAAGACAGGGAATTAGACAACCATTTTGTGGAGATATGCAAAAATGAAAATGGAGAATGCAAATGAGAAGGAAATTGCAATTGAGTAAGATTGGTTTAAAAAACTTGAGAACAGTTTCTCAACCTTGGCACTGTTTGCATCTTGGGCTAGATAATTCTTTATTGTGAGGACTGTTCTCACATGCATTGGAGTATGTTTACAGTGTCCCCAATGTCTGTCTCTCTACTATCGATAATAATAAACCTTTAGTCAGGATATCTAAGAAAGCAGAGAGGACAGAAATTGCTAATGTTAGAAATATAAAAGGAAAGTTCTTATGGACATTTAAAGTAATTTTTATAGGTAAAGGCTTACTATTGCCATTTTAGTTATTGTTTTCTGAGTATTCTGTATGTCCTTTTTTCTTTCTTCTTCTCTTGCTGTCTTTCTTTGTAAATTCACAATTTTCTATTGTGGTATTTTTTCTATCCTTTCTCATTATCCCACCATATATTTCATGTGTTTGATTCCACAGTTTACATATATTGTATATTATATCCATTAACAAGTTGATTTAGTTATAGTTATTTTTAAGTTGCAGTGAACATACGGGTGCATATATCTTTTTGAACTAGTATTTTGGGTTTCTCAGATAAATACCCAGTAGTAGGATTCCTGGGTAATATAGTAGTTTTACTTTTAATTTTTTGAGGAATTTTCATTCTGTTTCCCATAGTGGCTATACCAATTTTCAATCCAACCACAGTGCATAAGGGTTCTCTTTCCCTTCATTCCCAGCAATATGTATTGTTTGTTGATTTATTAATGTCAGCATTTCTGACAAATGTAAAATTATATCTACTAGTAATTGTAGTTTCAATTGCATTTCCTTGATTAGTGAAGTTGAACATCTTTTCATATGTCTATTGGCCATCTGCATGTTCTCTTTGGAGAGATGTCTATTCAGGTCTTTTGCCCATTTTTAACTGGAGTATTTATTTTTTGTTGTTAAGTTATATGAGTTCCTTACTATATTTTGGATATTAATCCCTATTAAATGTTTAAAATGCCCAATCTTATAGATTCAACATTCTGACATGTCTTTTTCTGATTCTTGTTCTGGCTCTTCAAATTGTATTGTATTTTTCCTTTTAATATGGCTTGTGGTTATTTTCCTGATAGCTGGCACAGTACGCTGGGTCTGTGGTGGTGAGTGGGGAAAGGAAAGTGGTCTGCTGTTCTATGAGGAGGTCTGTTTTTAGTGACTGTAGTCTTCCCAAGAGTGAGCGGTTTTTCTCTCCTTCAGGTGGAACATAATGGCTGGTGTGGCCTGGAGGTGGGCATTCTCCTTCCTAGGGTCAGTTAGGCTCAGCTTACTAGTTTTCCCCAAATGCAGGCCTCAAGGAGATCAGAATTCTCTGGCTTTCTTTTGCTTCTCCCTCTTTTGGAAACTCAAAGATATTTCCCCCCAATATGTACTGTGGGAACTTGGAAGAGCTTCTAGAAGAACATTTGTAAAACACTGTGGGGGTTCCCCTAAGTCTGTTTTTTTTTTAATTTTTAACTCTCAGTCTTCTTCACACAGAGCCTCCAGCAATTCATCAGTTACAGCTCAGGCTTCCTCCCACCCAGCACTGGATTCCATGGTGCACTGAAGGTGGTGGTGGTGGTTATGGGGTTAGGGAGCGGGTGTTTCCAGCAGGTGAGGGGTGGAGGGGGGGTTGGGTCTCTGCTCAGTGGCTATGACTCTCTGCATTTGCCTGTCTGTTTCTCTAGTATCAGGAGGGAAGTTTCTCCTTGTGTCCTTGCTTCTTTTACAAATCCAAAAAGAGTTGTTGGTTTTTTTAGTTAATTCAGTTTTTACTTGCTTGGATGGTGTGCTGACTTCCAAACATCTTAAATCCAAAACTAGGTTCATTACATTTAAAAAACACAAACATAATGAGGACTGAAATAGAAGATAATTAGAAATAAAAAGGAAAATGTTTTTTTTTTTAATCAAATTCAAAGTACAAGTGGCAAGATAAAGAGTATATTAAATGCAGCAAATAAAAAAGTCAGTAAACATGCATATAAAGTAAATCACACCAAGGCAAATCATAATAAAACTACAAAAATCATTATAAAAAAAACCTTACAGACATCCACAGAAAGACACATTATTTCAGAGGAACAAAAATAAACAAAATCTAAGAATTCTCACAAACTGTGCTGGCCACAGGACAATGAAGGAATATCTTGAAAGTGTGAGGAAAATAAACCTGTCACTTAGAATTTCACTAAAGTAAAAATATTGTTAAAAAATAAAAGCAAATATAAAATGTCTTTTCCAAAAGTGTTCAAAGTAAGACAATTCATCACCAGCAAAACTAGACTAGAAGAAATATGAAAGAAAACACTCATATAAAAGGAAAATCATACCAGATGGAAACTTGGAGCTATACAGAAGATGAAAACACAGGAAGTGGCATATTCATGGAAAAAAGCCAAGCAAACTAATTTTGCTTATTCTTCAATATTTAGAGTTTAAAAAGATCATTGCTTATTTATATTTAAAAAATAGCACCATTTTACAACAAGTGATGGGAGAATGAAAATATACTTTTGTAAAATTCCTACACTTAGCTTGAAGTTGTATAAAACTGTTTGAAAGTAAATTTTGATAAGTCAAATATACATATTTAATTATAAACTTTGAAGGAAGAAAGAATAAAGAAACATTGAAATAAATGAATAAAAAATATAGTTAATACACCAATAGTAGTGTTAAAATCAAATAAAACATACAAAAATAATCCAAAGAATATAAGAAAAGAGAAAAAAAATTTAAAGATCAAAGTGTAACAAATAATATAAACGGAGTAACTTTAAAATGGAGTCATATCTCTATCCCATTGGGATTGCCTTGCATGTGTTATTCCTCAAACTTTGCAGTTTTACAACACGACAAATTAACCTTTGGGCTATGACTAAATATCATTGTGTCTAAAGAACTGTTTACAAGAATAATAAGAAAGCAGATATTATGACTATTGGAATTAAAATAAAAAAATATTGGTTGGAATTAGTGTCACTCTGTTAGCTACCCTGTACCAATAGCAATATCTTCCTTCTATTGATGTAATTTTGTCTCTTCCCTTTCTTGTAAATATTCCTTATCTTTGTCTCCTAATGGGAACACTATTTGGATTTCTGCCTGAATCAGTGCTTCCTAAATAGCTTAAAAAATATCATTTTGGCCTTTTATTTTCAGCTTACCAAGATGGACCCCCCAAAAAACAAACAAACAAACAAAAAAACACAAAACAACAACCAAGCCTCCAAAACATAACAAAACAAATATGACATATGATATCAGCTAAACTGATAAGTACATTATGTAAATGATTTGCTTATTTCAAATAAATGATAGAGATGATCAAAATGGATAAAATTAGTATATTCTTAAGCTGCCTACACAGTATGCATTTTAAATATAAAGACAAGAGATTCCAAAATGGCAGCAGGGTAAGTGGGAACTACACTGTCATGCTCCTAGGACCAAACTGGAATTGCAGCTAAAATACAGAAAAACCTCCCTGAAAAGTCAACAGAAGACTATCTGGAGAGAGTCCTGATAACCAAAGATAGAAAATGAAGACTTGTACAGAGGACGGGAGGAAGTGCAGAGGCATGAAAGGGCTGGCCAAGCTCCCACAGACAGCAGTTGAATTTCCAGAAGTATATATCCATTTGAGGGGGTTCCTACTGAGAAATCTGGGGTCTAAATCCAAAGCTGGGCTCCCCATCCCAGAGCACCAGAACTCAGAAAGTTTCCCACATAACCTCTGGCTCTGGAAAGAATTAGGGTTGCTATCTGGTAGGGAGAGATGGTTAGAAATACAGGCATGTTATTAAGGAGCCAATGCACTAACTTTTGTGTGCAGCCACTCACCTTGGGCTCTAGCAGAAGGAGGACAAAGTGGACTGGAACTGTGTGAGCAAAAGGTAGCTGAATGGATGTGAATATATGAGACAAATATATACAGTCTACAGGAGACCTACCTTAGGACAAAGACTAACACAGAATGAGAGGGAATGAATGGGAAAAATATGTCCAGGCAAATGGAAATTAAAAAAAAAAGCTGGGGTAGAAATACTCATATCTGACAAAATAGACTTCAAAATGAAGGCCATCGAAAGAGACAACAAAGGTCACAACATAATATTAAAGGGATTGATTCACAAGAGGATATAATCCAGGTAAACATATATGCTCCCCATATAGGAGCACCTAATATATTGGGTATAAGAAACATTCTGGAGAACCTTCAGTGACAGATTGACAGCAATACAGTCAAATAGTGAGATGTAATACCCTCCTAAATTCAATGGATAGATCTTCCAGACAAATAAATTATGGAAGGAAATAGTGACTCTAAATGACACACTGAATCAGAGGGATATAGTTGACATTTATAGAACATTTCATCCCAAAGCTGAAGAACATACATTTTTCTCAAGCGCACATGGGTCATTCCCAAAGACAGAACACATGTTATGACACAAAACAATTTTATACAAATTCAAGAAGATTAAAATTATATTAATCATTTTCTTGGATCCATAATAGAATGAAATTAAAAGTAAATTACAGTAAAAACATTCAAACACGTGGAGGCTAAACAGCATGATATTAATGAATGGGTTATTAATGATATAAAAAAATAAATTAAAAGCCTCCTAGAAACAAGTGAAAATGATTCCACAACAACTCAAAATCTATAGGACATAGCAAAAGCAGTCCTGAGAATGAAGTTCTTAGAACTATAGGCCTATCTCTAAATAGAAGAAAAATTAATAATAAGTGACTTAACCCTTCAACTTAAATAATTAGAATAAAATAACAAGAAGAGCCCAGAGTAAGTAGAAGAAAGGAAATAATAAAGATTAGAGCAGAAATAAATGTCATAGAGAGTAAAAGAATATTGCAAAAGGTCAATGAAACCAAGAATTTGTTCTTTGAAAAATAAACAAGATTGAAGAATTTTAGCCAGATTCATCAAGAAACAAAGAGAGAGGACCCAAATAATTAAAATTAGAAACAAGAGTGGTGAAGTAACCATTGATATCACAGAAAAAAAGGATCGTAAGAAAATACAATGAGAAACTACATGCCAACAAGTTGGACAATGTGGATGAAATGGACAAATTCCTCCTCCTCATCCAAAAAAAAAAAATGCAGTCTCCCAAAACTGATTCAGGAAGAATCAGAATATCTGTAAAGGCCTAAAATAACTAATGAAATAGAAGCAATAATAATAATAATAATAATAATAAACTTCCAGCAAAAAAAAAAAAAAAAAAAAGGCCAGCTGTCCTCAGAGGAGAGTTTTACCCAACATTCATAGTTGAGCTAACACCTATACTTCTCAAACTATTCAAAAATATCCAAGGAAGGAAGACTCCAAGTATTTTTTTTTTTATGAGGCCGACATTATCTTAATTTTAAAACCAGATAAAGATACTACAAAGAAAGATACTTACATGCCAATATCGCTGATAAATATAGATGTTAAAATTCTAAACAAAATTTAGCAAATCAGATCCAGAAATATATCAAAAAGATCATACAACCATGACCAAGTGGGATCTATTCCAGGGATGCAAGGCTAGTATAGTATTCACAAATCAATAACTATGATATATCACATAAACAAATTGAAAGACAAAGATCACATGATCTTATAAATAGACACAGAAAAAGCATTCAACACAATCCAACACCAATTTTTGATAAAACCTCTCAGCAAAGTGGGAATAAAGGGATCATATCTTTTTTTTATTGTCTAAAGTTTTATGTATGTCTTATTTCCCCCAATTGACCTCCTTCCCCAGCCATTCACACCCTGGGCAAGCCCCCCTGCCCCTGTGCCTGTGTCCATTGGTTATGCTAATATGCATGCATAAAAATCCTTTGGTTGCTCTCTAAACCTCCTCCCCTACCATTTGTCTCTACTTCTATTCTTGTTCATCAAATTATGTTGATCATTATATTCCACATATGAGTGAGATAATATGATATTTATCTTTCTCTGACTGGCTTATTTTGCTTAGCATAATACTTTCCACTTCTATCCATGCTGTAGCAAATGGTAAAAGTTCCTTTTTTCTTATAGCAGCATAGTATTCCATTGTGTAGATGTACCACAGTTTTTTAATCCACTCATCTGCTGATGGGCACTTAGGCTGTTTCCAAATCTTAGCTATGGTAAATTGTGCTGCTGTGAACATAGGGGTGCATATATCCTTTCTAATTGATATTTCTGGTTTCTTGTGAGATAGTCATAGAAGTGGGATTACTAGGTCAAATGGAAATTCCATTTTTAACTTTTTTAGGAAACTCCATACAGACTTCCACATATAGGGATCATATCTTAACAAAATAAAGACCACATAAGAAAAACCCATAGTGATCATCATACTCAATGGGCAAAATTAAAACCATTTAGACAGGGATGTGTGCTTTCACCACTCTTATTCAACATAGCACTAGAAATCTAATCACAGTGACCATACAAGAAGGAAACATAAAAGGCATCCAAATTAGAAAGGAGAAAGTAAAACTGTCATTATTTGCAGATGACATGGTATTGTACATAGAAAATCCTGAAGACTGCATGAAAAAAAATACTAGATTTAATACATTAATTGTCAATGTAGTAGGATACAAAATTAAATCCAGAAACCAATGGCATTTTTATACACCAATAATAAATTCTCAGAAAGAGAAACTAAACAAATAATCCCTTTAACCATAGCAACAAAAAAATTAAGATACCCTGGAATAAACTTAACCAAAGAAGTAAAAGACTTATATTCTGAAAACTATAGTGTATTGAAAGAAGACTAGAGGAAGATATAAATAAATGGAAGAATATACCATGTTCATGGATTGGTAGAATGAATATCATTAAAACATTCATATTACTCAAAGCAATCTACAGATTCAATGCATGCAATCTCTATTAAAATATTAATGGCATATTTCATAGCCCTGAACAAACTCTCCAAAAATTTCTATGGAATGAAAAAAGACACTGAGTAGTCAAATCTTGGGAAAGAAGAACAAAGTCAGAGGGATTACAATACCAGATATCAAGTTATACTAGAAAGCAACTGTGATCAAAATAGCCTGATACTGGCACAAGAACTGACATATATTTCAAATGGAACAGAATAGAAACCCTTGAAAGCAACCCATGCCATTATGTTCAATTAATGCTTGACAAAGGAGGCAAGAGAAAACAATGGATTCAAGACAATCTGCTCAATAAATGGTGCTGAGGAAATTGGACAGATACATGCAAAATAATGAAACTAGACCACCAACTTACACCATACATAAGAAGAACTCAAAATGGATAAAAGAATGTAAGATGTGAAACCATAAAAATCCTAGAAGTAGCCATGGCAGAAAAACTCAAGATATCTCTTATAGAAATATGTTTGGGAATACATATCTTAGGGCAAAGGAAACTAAGAAGGATACAAATAAATGGTACTACATCAAAATAGAAAACTTTTATAGAGCAAAAGATACCATCAACAAAATAACAAAAGAGCTCTCTGTATGGGAGAGCATATTTGCCAATGATACATACTGTAAGGGTTAATCTACAAGCTATGTAGGGAACTCATACAACTGAAGAAAAGGAAGACAAACAATCTAATTAAAAAATGAGCAAAAGGCCTAAATAGATACTTTTCCAAATGGAATATATAGATGGCCAAGAAATATATGAAAAAATGGTCACAGTCACTGATCATCAAAGAGATGTAAATTAAAAAAACAACAATGAGGCATCATCTCACACCTGTCAGAATTGCTACCATCAACAAATTAACATATGACAAGTGATGGTGAGGAACCTTACTTAGTACTCTGTTTGTCAGAATGCAGAATGATGCATTCACTGTGGAAAAGTTTAGAGTTTCCTCAAAAAATTAAAAATGCAACTTCCATTTGAATCAACAATTCTACTTCTAAGAATATTTCCTAAGAAATCAAAAACACCAATCAGAAAAAATGTATATATGCTTATTTTCATAGAGCATAATTTTCAATAGATAAGATCTTGATATAGTGCAAGTGTCCTTCAGTAGATGAATGGATAAAAAAACTGTGGATATTTATATTATGGAATACTATGTAGCAATAAAAAAGAAGGATCTCATACCCTTTGAGGTAGCAGGGAAGGACCTGAGGAGTATTATGCTAAGTGAAATAAGCCAGTCTTAGAGAAAGACAAATATCACTTGATCTTACTTATATGTGGAGGCTAATGAACAAAAGAAACTGTTGAATAAAATAGGTCCAGAGACATAGAAGCTTGGAACAGACTGGAATTCAGTAGGAAGCCTGGGATGTGTGGATGGGAAGGATAAATCAAAGAACTTGTATGTATATGTGCTTAACCCACTGACACAGATAATAAGGTGCTGGATGCATTGGGGTGGGGTGGGCTATAAGGGGTCAATTGGAGTAAAAAGAGGACATATGTAATACTTTCAATAATAAGGATTAAAAAAAGTAAAGATGAAAGTAAGTGAAAGTACATGACTGAGAAAAGAGGTAATATAATTATTATAAGCATAAAAAGTTGAAAGGACTATGTTAGTATAAGACTTCTGAAAAAATAAATGGACTTATAGAATTAAAAAGAAATAATACCAGTACAATAGGAGGTATTTCAGAAGACAGAGGGAAGAAAACTTACCAAGGCATTCTTATAGGCCAGTATTACTTTGATGCCAAATCAGACAAAGACATTAGAAGATACATTATAGAAAAGCTACTGAGTAAAAAGATATATCAAGCCTAACAACATCTGCATCATTTGGGTATCAGGAGAAGAAAAGAGTGGACAAGGGGCTGAGAACCTGTTTGAAGAAATAATGGCTGAAAAACTCCCTAACATGATGAAGGAAAAAGTCACACAAGTTCAGGAAGCACAAAGAGTTTTAATCAAGATAAACCCAAAGAGGTCCATACCAAGACATATCATAATGAAAATGCCAAAGATTAAAGACAAAGAGAGAATCTTAAAGGAAGCAAGGGAAAGCAATTAGTTGCATACAAAGGAGTTTCCATAAGCCTGTTGGCTGATTTCTCAACAGAAACAATTCAGACCAGAAGGAATTGTCATGAAATATTCAAAGTGATAAAAAGGGATCTGCACCAAGAGTACTCTGTTCAGCAAGGCTATCATTTAAAATTCAAGGCAAAATGAAGAGCTTCCCAGACAAAACCAGAACCAAGCAAAAAACAAACAAACAAACAAACACACTAATGGAGTTTATTACCACCAAATAAGTATTATAAGAAATGTAAAGGGGCCTACTTTAAGAAGAAGAAAGATTAAAAAAATAAAAGAAAGAAAGAAAGAAAAGAAAAGAAAAGAAAAGAAAAGAAATAGACCACCAACTTACACTAGTATAAACAAGAATAAATAAAAATTGATAAAATATAAGTCACAAAACCATAAAGATCCTTAAAGAAAACACAGGCATTAAAACCTCAGACATCTCTTAGAGCAATATTTTTGCTGATATATCTCCTGCTTGGGCAAGAAAAACAAAAGAAAACATTAAAAAATGGGGCTGCATCAAACTAAAAAGCTTTTTCACAACAAAGGAAGCCATTAACAAAATAAAAAGAGATCCTAAGTATGGGAGAACATGCTTGTTGATAATATACCTAATAAGGGCATAATTTCCAATATTTGCATCACTGTATTCATTTCTGCTTTATTTATAACTATAGGCCCAGTGCACAAAATTCGTACATGGAGGTGGGGGAGTCCTCTCATCTCAGCCTGCACCCTCTACAATCTGGGACGCCACAGGAGAAATCTGACTGCCAGTTTGAGGGATGCAGGGGGCAGTTGATCAATAATTCCTTGTTGATGTTTCATCTCTCTCCCTCTCCCTCTCTAAAAAAAATAAAAATATGTATTAAAAAATAAATGTGTAAGAATCATCTGACACAAATAACTACACATGTATGATAAAAACCTCTGTAGAACCTTTTCAACCTGATAAAGATAAAATGTATAAAAAATGTGCAATAAAATTTTGTATACCTGATTTGTAAAAGAGTAAATTTTTTTCTTGCTAAGATTAAGAACAAAGCTAGAGTATCCACTGTCATCCATACATTCAACACTTACTGAAGATTCTAGAAAGGGAATTTAGGCATGAGAAAGAAATAAAGTATAAATATTTAAGAAGTAAAATTACTATTTATTTGAAAATTATATATATTGTGAACGCAAAAAAACCCTATTAAATCTTTAAAATAACTATTACAACTATAGTGAATTTATCAAGATTGCAGAATAAAAGGTGAATATACAGAATTAGTAGCATTTCTATATGCTAGCAACAAACATTAGGGAAATCAAAGTGATTTACAAGAGCATTAGAAATGTAAAATATGAAATAAAGATGAATAATAAATCCAAACAATGAAGAGAGCAATAAAAACACCATTGAAGACCTAAGCCTATGGAAAGATATATTATGGTTTGAAAGATTCAATGTTGTTATTTGTTAAATTTTTAAAAAATTGGTTTATATTTTTAATATAATTTAACAAAAATCAAAGCAGACCATTTATTTTATTTTATTGATTTTTTATAGAGAGGAAGGAAGAAGGATAGAGAGTTAGAAACATCAATGAGAGAGAAACATCAACAAGCATCCTCTTGCGCACCCCCTACTGGGGATGTGCCCACAACCAAGGTACATGCCCTTGACAGAAATCGAACATGGGACTCTTCAGGCCTACGCTCTATCCACTGAGCCAAACCGGTTTTGGCAAAAGCAGACCATTTTGTAATAATTAAAAAGCTACATATAAAAATTCTATAAAGGACCTAGAATAGCCAAATAATTTTCAAGACTTACTGTAAATCTATAGTAACCAAGATAGTGTGCAACTGGCATAAGAATAAATATACATAAATTTAACAAATAAGAATATATATATATCCTCATATAACTGTTCAATTGTTTTTATGACAAAGTGTCAATGTAATTCAATAAGATATATTAATTTTACCAAAAAATGGTGGTGGAACAGTTGAATATTTTTTCATTCAAGTTTGAATTTTTCCTTATAGCATCCACATGGTGGATGAACTCAAAATGGGTTGTAAATTCAAATATAAAAACTTAAACTATAAATATTCTAAATAATCATACAAGAATGTCTTTGCACCTTAAAGAAATCACACATTACCTTAGATAAAGGCTCTAAAATTATGGTTCATAAAATAATGAATAAATTGAACTTCATCAAAATAAACACCATCTGCTTTTCCACATAATCTAATTATATGTTACTTGCAAAAATATAACTTCAAATTCAATGACAAAGGGTGAAGAAGATATGGCATGTAAAATAAATAAAAAGAGCAGGATTAGCTGTATTAATATCTACCAAAGTGTACTTCAGAGCAAAGAAGGGCATTAAATCAACCAAAAGACTTATATGCATGCATATAAGTCTAACCAATGGACACAGACACCAGGGGAGTGAGGTCATGAGTGGGGGAGGGTGGGAGGCAATAGGGGGATAAAAATACATATATAATATTTTAATCAATAAAAAAACTTAAAAAGTTGAAGAACAATTTCATAGTAATATATAACATTTTAGATAAATGCACACCAGACAAAAGATCCTGAAAATACCTATACTAATAAAAGGGAATTGCAAATTGGTCAGGACACCCTCACAGTAATGACTGAACAGCAGGCTGTGTGGGGTGACCAGGCTAGCAGGGTGTGAGTGAGGGGTGACCAAATGACTGAACAGTAGGCTGCTTTGGGCAACCAGGCCAGCAGGAGGGTAGTTGGGGGCAACTAGACCAGTGGGGGGTGAGGGTGGGGTGGGAGGAGGAATTGGGGGTGACCAGATGGGCATTGGGGGCAGTTAGGGATGATCAGGCCAACAGGCAGAGGCAGTTAGGGGTGATCAGGCTGGCAGGCAGGTGAGCAGATAGGAGATAGCAGTCCTGGATTATGAGAGGAATGTCCCACTGCCAATTTAGGCCTGATCCTAAGGGTTCCCGGATTGGTGAGGAGGCAGGCTGGGCTGAGGGGACTCTCCCTTCCCATGCACCAGGCTGCTAGTCTAATAAGTATAATATGCTAATTAGACTGGACAGACCGGATGTCTTCTGGATGTCATTCTGGATGTCCTTCTTGATAAAACCAGGGGTGTGGCCAACCTGCAAACCACCAATGGCCCCTCTGGTCCCACCCTCCAGCTGGGATCTCCCCACCTTGATTGGGGGCATGGCCGGCCTGCAAACTTCCCATGGCCCCTTGCCCAGGCTGGCCCCATTCCCCTGTTAGCCATCAGGAGCCCTTCTTAGTAGATGTCTTTTTTCTCAGGGTTCTCTGTCTCTAGAACATATAAAACAATCTGACAAAGAAAATGAAAGTGGGAGCAATTATTGCCCCCAGCATTATGGATTACAGTATTCAAAAAAAAGGTATTGGCAGAGGTATAAATATAGAGATCAATGAAACATAAGTAAAGTTAGAAAATTAAAAAATATATATATATATTTTTTGCTAAAGATACAATTCAAAAAATACTGAGACATAGCCCAGGGCTGGAAAAAATATTCTCAGTGAATACATTTGACAAAAGATTTATGTATAGAACTTGTAAAGACCTTCTACAATTCAACTATGAGACAACTAGCCAATAAAAATAATTATGAGAAGATCTGAACAATTCCTGAACAGAGGAAGATGTACAAACTGCTACTATGAACTTACAAAGTTTGCCCCCATATTAGTCAGCAGGAGACAGAAATTAGAACAAAACAGAATACTCCTGCTCATACTCTAGAACAGCTAAACCCAAAAGTTGTGACTAGTAATTGTTGGCAAGATTATAGAACAACTGAGACCCTTAAACATTCCTAGGGGATAATGAAAGGGTACAATGACTTTGGAAAACACTTTTGTATATTTACAATATATAACTGTATAAATATATTTATAACTAGAGGCCCAGTGCATAAAATTCATGCACGGAGCAGGGAGAGGGTGTCCCTCAGCCGAACCTGCACTGTTTCCAATCTGGGATCCCTCTCACAATCCAGGACTACTGTTTCCCAACCACTCTCTTGCCTGCCTGCCTACCTGATTGACACAAACCGCATCTTCCTGACAGCCTGATCACCCCTAACCACTCTCCTGCCAGCATGATCGACACTTAACTTCTCCCCTGCCAGCCCAATTGCCCCTAACTTCCCTCCCCTGCTGACCTGTTCACCCCTAACTGCCTTCCCTTGCCAAACTGGTCACCCCTAACTGCCCTCCCCTGCCGGCCTGGCTCCCTCCCAGATGCCCTCCCCTGCTGGTCTGGACTCCCTCCTCCCAACTGTCCCCTCCTGAAGGTCTGGTCACCCCCAACTGCCCTGCCCTGCCATCCCAGTCACCCCTAACTGTCCTCCCCTACAGGCCTGATTGCCCCCAACTGCTCTCCCTTGTAGACTTTGTCACCCCCCAACTGCCCTCCTCTGCCGACCCAGTCACCCCTAACTGCCCGCCCCAGTAGGCCTGATGGCCCCCAACATCCTTCCCTTGCAGACCTGATTCCTCTCAATTGCCCTCCCCTGCTGACATGATAACCTACAGTTGCCCTCCCCTGTAGGCCATCTGGTGTCCACATTGGAGTGGTCATCTTTGACCACATGGGGACAGCCATCTTGTGTCTTGGAGTGATGGTCAATTTGCATATAACCCTTTTATTAGATAGGATGCTAAATACATAATTAGCCTGTTAGCAATTGCATACCTAGATATTTACCCAAGAAAGATGAAATATATGCCCATAAAAAGACTTGTACATTAAAGTGTTTACAGCTTAATATTTAATAGATAAAAATGGGAAGAAATCCAAGTGCCCATCAACAGAAGGGTTAACAGGTTGTAATTTTATCTAATGACTATCCCTTAGCAACTACAAGGGATGGATTCTCCAATACACAACAACATAGAGAAATCTTGCAGGTACACTGAGAGAATGAAGGGGGTGTGTACTTTGTAATTTCATTTATTTTAGTCCCTTGAAAGTCCAAATCTGAATTGGAATGGTGGAAGTTGTTCAGTAGGTTGCCTGGGGTAAAAGAGTGAGATGTTTTTAGGGTGGTAAAATGTTTAATATTTTGATTATAGTGGTTGTCCCATAGATGTGTCAAAAATCATAAAACTGCATTTTAAAAGTTGATACATTTTATTATAAATAAATTATGCCTTGATAATGTTGATTAAAAAGTAATAGTAATCTTGTCAGGAATGGAAATGAAATGTATAAATTTATGCAAGTTTATAAATAAAGAGAAAATTAATAGTTTCAATAGGATGCAAAAATAAAGTCAATATAAGAATGCAGTTATGATTTGAAGCGGCCTGCTCAAATTCTGTTTATCACTTTTTAACTTGAAAAACTTGTTTAATACTTCCATCCCAGACTTCTCATCTGCTTTTATGAGTTTAATAATTACACTTGTTTCCAGGTGTTGTTTTAAAGGTTAAATAAAATTATGAACATAAAATGCTTAATGATGAGTTTGAGATAAAAAAGCATTCAATACATTCTAAGCATTTTTATTAGTATTATACTATTGAGAATAATATTTCTTTTTTAATTTATTGATTTTAGAGAGAAAGGATAAAGAGAGATTAATTGGTTATTCCACTTATTTATGTACTTATTGTTGATTCTTTTTTCTTGTTTTTATTTATTTATTTTTCCTTCTCGTTAAATTTATTGGGGTGGCGCTTAACAAAAGTATACAGGTTTTAGGTGCACAATTCCACAACATACCATCTGTAAAAGAAAAGAGCCACATGCTAACCTGACAAGCTCAGGGGAGGCCTGCATGGCAGTCTTGCAAACCCAGAAACCTAAAAATAACCACAAAAGATGGTTTGAAAATTAAATATTTTAAGTACAAACCGGTTATAGTGGGTAGTCATTTCCTAGGCTGATATTTTCCCCAAGATCAACTTTGATCTTTACTGAGCCCATTTGCCCTTTTACCTCTAAGATAACATATCTATGAGATGTCTGGGTAACTTGTAACTTCCCTTTTTCTGGAACCCCTGGGGCACAACCAAATGTTGTGGGTGCCAGGACAGATGCCTCAAATTCCTTCGTTATCATGTTAATTGTTCTGGCACTCACCTGAGTACACGTCCATCATTTTACTTTTTATCCAATCCCAGGAGTATCCTACCGCTTTGCTTTCTCCCGCCTCCTTACTCCATCACCAATGAATTTCATGTAACCCACCTATGTCCCTCCTTTGATTTCAGTGTATAAACAGAGTAATGTAGCTCACCATTCCTCAGAGCATTATCTTAATCTGTTGAGGTTCTGCTTTCCGGCGTATGTCGACAGTTTGGCTCAAATAAACTCACAAAAATTATTTACAGGTTTCAATGTTTTTTTTCATTAACACACCTGTACACTGTATTGTGTGTTCATCACCTCAAGTCAAGTCTCGGTCAAATACCATTTATCTTCATCCCTACTTCCATGTTCTTCCTCCCATTACTCCCCCCCACCCCCAAAATCACCACACTGTTGTCCATGCCCTTCAGTTATGCCTCTACCACCCTCATCCCTCTGCCCCTGCCCCGTGGACAGTGTCAGCCTGCTCTCTTTCTATGAGTCTGTCTATTTTGTTAGTCCATTTTGTTCCTGATTTTCCGCAGATGAGTGAAATCATACTCTACCTGCCTTTCTCTGACTGACTTATTTCACTGGGGATCAAACCTGTAACCTTCGAGTATCGGGAAGATGGTCTAACCAACTCAGCTACTTAGCCAGGGCAAGAGAATAATATTTAAGTAAAGCATTTGATCTCACCTACTACCACGTTTTTGGCACCAAACCCAGGTTGCCTCTGCCTTTTTTAGTTGATTTTCTCAGTCCTTTGTTGAGATGTGAAATTGCACCCACCTTGCTTGCTGTTGCTCCAGCACTAGCCCACACAGGCCCTCAGGCGCTCATTGTCCCTCTGTGAATGGTGGAGTAGTTGCTCCAGGATCAAGCAGAAGCTTGCTTCTGTGCTGAAATTCAATTTCAGTGTCTCTCAGGCCCACTCACTATCATTCCTACTGCAGAATAAAGTACCGGGTTGCTGTAGATTTCTGGAAGACATGGGAGCCTTCTCTTGCCTTCTTGTGGAGTCTAGGTAGAGTATACAGAAGGTGTTTGTCTGAGGCAGGTGGAGGCAGCCTGGCACACCAAGGAATGGTGGGGAGTTATTGTATTTCAGGGCATCCCCTGGGTGCCAGGGTCATTCCTTCCCCTTATTGCGCAGGGCTTTGCTCCAGCCTGCCTGCATAGAGTCCCATTTGCATGGAACCTTCTTCAGTAAGCCCTTAAAAAAAAAAAGAAAAAAAAAAAAAAAAGATGCACAGTGCTCATCTCTACTAAAATCTTATAAATGTTACATTTGGAGATTCTTATAGGACTAGGTTACTGCATACATCCCCTCCTCCCCCCCCTTTTTTTTCACTGATGGTGAAAGCTTATAAAGTTGTCTCATATCACACAGTTAAATAGAGACAGAGCCACAGAAGGAACCCAGATTCCTGAACTTATAGAAGAGAGAACTAAGGCTGTATAGTAAACTCCAACCGACCTGGAAATGTTTGGCTTCAAAACATTACTTAACTACCACCACCCAACTTTATATATATCTGAACTGTGCAACATGTATTCCTGGGATAGCTTCAAATGCAATACTTTTATCTCCCAACATTCATATTGACCACGCTGTTTATACAGATGTTATGTGCTATGTGCTGAAAGATACTCAGTATTGATGAATGCATAAAAGAATGACAGCCTCATTTCACTTATATTGGCAAATACACTTTGGTACCCTTTCATTTGCTTTTACTTATTATTTAAGAAATGTATTGGGGTGACACTGGTCAATAGGATCATATAGGCTTCAGGTGCAGATGGCTATGAAACATCTGCATGTTGCACTGTGAGATTTGCTTTTAAAGTTTAAACCTCCACAGAGTACCTTCTGTAACTCTGACAAACAAATGATTGTTTTAAAAGGATTTAACGTTTAGTTGAGTTTCATTTGTCTTGCTTCCCATAGGAACAGCAGTAGTTACACACACAGACATGTGCCTAATTGACTGTTATTTCATCTTCCTCTGAATTCATAGCACCCACAGCAGTCTCGTCTCTCACAGAAGCCAACGTGATTGCAGGAAATTAGCTTTTATTACACTTGGACAGAACAGAACAGGTTTGAAGGTGTAATTGAAAGCTGTGGAAGCAGACTGTGCATTTTCCCCGTCCCCTCCAGAGATTATGCAGTGAAATGGGTTTTCTGCATGATAACCAGGAGTGGGCAGACCAGCAGCCTCATCTCCGCTGCCCCCTCCTCCCGATGTCCACAAGGCCAGCTCTCCAGAGAGGCAAAGAGGAGGGTCCCCAGGAAGGCACAGGAAGCAGGTGGAATAAGGGAGCTCTATAATTCGGAGGAAATAAAAATAAACAGTGATTTTATTTAAATGAGCCAAATTACCCTAACAAGCTGGTTTTCAATTTCAGCAGCATTAGAAATTTTACCTCCTTCACTCAACCCAAGGTATTGCCTCTGCTGCTGGAATGAAATATTAGCAATGGAAGCAGCATTCTAGTTAGTCTGCTTCAACCCCAAATTTTAATGAAATAACCTGTCGGCTTTGATTGAATGTGATATCACCATAGGAACCTGGAATTTAAACTGGGGGATAAAGAAAATTGCATAGTGTCTGAGGCCAGTTTGACTAAAATGGAAATTTTACTTCAGTCCCATCTGGCTGTCAAAAGGCCACTTCTAATACTCTCACAAAGCAATTTCACTTCACAGCAAAAAATAAAAAAGCACAAACTCAAAATGCAAAAAATAGAACTAAAGGGAACCGCTATCTGCTTTGCAAAGTGTTGCTGCTGTCCTGTGTCCTCTGCAGGGGCTGGGAGTGAGTCAGTTCATGAGTTTCCTGGTTGTTTCAGCTCCTCATTCTTATTAAGCACATTCAGTTTGGGATTTTAAATAATTTAAAAGAAAAAATAGCATCCAGAAATGGAACTCCTACAGAATCTGTCAAATGCTTTAATTAAAATGCATCCCACTCTTACTTCAAGACTGTGAGAGGAGGTGATAGGAGTTTGCTGGGGAGAGCTGGTTGAGGTAGCAAAGCTCAGTGATATTTTGGGGTCTCTGGGGCATATTCCAGGTTCACTGGTGGTCCTGGGCATCCACTTCACATCCAGGCTGGGAATGTTACAGCATATTACGTGAAGGAAATTTGCTAAAATTTATCCTGAAGATCCTGAAGGAAAAGGCCATTTGGGTAATAGTCACATGTGAATAGCTGTGAATGTTGGGGGCTCTGGTGTTTTTGCAGTGAGATCCAGGTCCCGAATAGAGACCTTCTGATTGAACCACAAAGGGTTTTTAAAAAGACGTTTGCTCCATTGTCTCACTGAACACTCTTTGATGCTCTATTCCAATGTCTATTAAGAATCTACACAGAAAGCAAGTGCCATAGATTTCACTTACAGGTGGAATCTAATGAACAAAATAAGCTTGTATGTCACTTCTGGGTTTCATGCCCTGCACGTGGGCTCCACTCCACATGGAACACTGTATACAGAATAGAATTGTTTCTCAGAGACAGAAAACACACTGACAGCTGTCAGAGGGGAGGAGGGTTGAGGAGCTGGGTGAAAAAGGTGAAGGGATTAAGCAAAAAGTAATTTTATTAACCAATTTCATCCCTCAAATAAATTCAATAAAAGTAATCTACACAGAAACATGATGAAGGCAGATGTGATGTCGGAGAAATATTTCCAATGCAGGCACTCTGCCTATGAAAATGGAATGTTTACTTAGATTAACCAGAGAATAGAAGGAAACAAGACCTCATTGTCTGGGAGGGGAAGAGTGAGGCCAGGAATTCTATCAAAATGTCTTTGAAGAGTGTAGTTTGGCCAGTGAAAGAAAACAAAGGCTCTGCCCATACTTTGTAATCTCTGGGCCATCACACATGTACAAACACACACACACACACACACACACACACACGTACTCATGTGCTCACCCATACACATACTCACACCTTCATGAACACACTCACAAGCTCACACATACACACTCACACCCACACCCACACTCACATGTTCACCCATACACATATGCACATACTCATACATACATACACACTCACATGTTCACACATACACATACTCACACACTCATACACACACACACTCACATGCTCACCCATACACATACTCACATACACACACACACTCACTCACTCACCAAAAAAATGCATACAACTGTGGACAGCCTTACTTCTTCTTATCTCCAAAGCAAAATGTATTCAACATTCAACCAAATGCAGTGCCATTGGAGGACTTGTCTTCAACCCTACAGGTCTGGACATTATCTAAATTATTATTACATCTCCATTTTACAGATGAGAAAGCTGATGCTTTATACTTAGGAAGGTAAGTCATTTGTCCAAGTGACAAGTATGGGACTGAAATATAACCCTCATTTCTTTTATCCCATAGTTCGCACCATTGGTCTATGGCTATGCTGCCCTCCTTCCCCTGGGTCTCTCCTTCTAATAGGCGCCCTGCTATTCTCACACTATGTGTCCTGCCAAGAGTTCTGTACAGAATCATAATAAACATATGCTTTCCATTGTCAGCATAAACTTATGCTTTTAATTCTCTGACCACTTCTCACCTCCTTGTCATAATTTACATGTCTGATCCATTATTCTTACAAGGCCAGACATAATTTCCAAAGTCAGACATAATTTGATATTAGCATATTTGAACTAAAGTACCAATGTCTGATAATTCTATATCACAGTTATATCCTAAAGTCACTTGTCAAAATTCTCCTTTAATTACACAATTATGCTGTAACTATTTTATGCTCTATTAGTCTCTCTGCTCCTCCTACTTTATTAGCTCGTAGAAGAGAGTTTGTGTTTCTGACTTTTCACGCTGCTTTCCAGCCAGCATTATTCCAAGCCTTCTTTACGTGCACTCTCTTCTCTATATCACTTCTGTTTTTCATGCCTTGCAAGTGGGCTCCACTCCAAATGGAACACTGCACAGATATAGTAAAACTTTTCAAAAGATATTGACAATCCAAAGCAATTTCACATGTTGCTTCATTTAATGCCTATAGAATCTAGTGCTGTAAGAATTATTAATTCTTATTTTATATGTAAAAAAAGATCAAGAATTTGAGAGGCTTGAAAATACATGTTACCATGAAGCTTAACTGTAGGCTCTTCATAGTGCAAGGCCCTGTGAATGCCAGAGTTTCAGATGCAGTAGCTTGTTCCTGGAATCAAAAGAGAAAAAGGGACCAGACTATCTGAAGCTCCAGCAATACTCTTTTTCATTTAAAATATTTATTTTATTTACTTATAACATTTAAGCTCTACTTTTTTTTTTTAGCAAATTTCAATTATATGGTACAGTGTTGTCAACTATATTTTACATTAGATCCTTGCCTTCATTTTTTCTTTATCGATTAAGGTATTACATACGTATCCTTATCCCCCCATTGCTCTCCAACCCCCCCATGCCCCCACTCCTGCCCTCACCCCTCTGGTGTCTGTGTCCATTGGTTAGGCTTATATGCATACATACAAGTCCTTTGGTTGATCTCTTCCCCTTATCCCATCCTTCCCTACCTTCCCTCTGAGGTATGATGGTCTGATCGATGTTCTCTGTCTCTGGATCTGTTTTTGTTCATCAGTTTATGTTGTTCATTATATTCCACAAATGCGTGAGATCATGTGACATTTTTCTTTCTCTGACTGGCTTATATCGCTTAGTATAATGCTCTCCAGTTCCATTCATGCTGTTGAAAATGATAAGAATTCCTTTTTTCACTGCAGTGTAGTATTCCATTGTGTAGATGTACCACAGTTTCTTAATCTACTCATCTGCTAATGGGCACTTAGGCTGTTTCCAGATCTTAACTATGGTAAATTGTGCTGCTATGAACATAGGGGTGCATATATTCTTTCTGATTGGTGTTTCTGGTTTCTTGGGATATATTCCTAGTAGTGGGATTACTGGGTCAAATGGAAGTTCCATTTTTAGTTTTTTGAGGAAACTCCATACTGTTCTCCACAGTGACTGCACCAGTCCGCATTCCAACCAGCAGTGCATGAGAGTTCCTTTTTCTCTGCATCCTCACCATCACTTGTTGTTTGTTGATTTGTTGATGATTGCTGTTCTGACAGGTGTGAGATAGTACTGCATTGTGATTTTGATTTGCATCTCTCGAATGATTAGTGACTTTGAGCATGTTTTCATAGGTCTCTTGGCCTTAGTGTTTAAATTTTATCTATATTGTTGAAAGTATTACAGATATACCCTTCTCCCTGCCCCCAATGACTTCTTCCACTCCAATCCCTCCCTCCCAGCCCTTTGTGACACTATTGACTGTGTCCATGCATTATGCATGTCTGCATACAAGTTCTTTGGTTGATCTCTTCTCACTCCCACCCCATGTCAGCCTTCCCTTTGAGAGTCTGTTCCATCCTTTTATATCTCTGGATCTATTTTGTCCATCAGTTTATTTTGTTCATTAGATTCCACATAGGAGTGAGATTATGTGATACATGTCTTGTTCCAAATGGCTTATTTCACTTAGCATAATACTCTCCAGGTTCCTCTATGCTGTCTCAAAGGGTAAAAGATCTTTTATTTATTTATTTATTTTTTTTTTTTTTTTTTTCCAGCTCCATGGTATAAATGTACCACAGTTTTTTTATTCACTCATATACTGATGAGCACTTGGGATGTATTGCGATCTTAGCTATGGTAAATAGCGCTGCTATGAACATAGGGGTGTATTTGCTTTTGTTTCAGTTAAGGTGGAACACTTAATCCAGAGAAACCTAGTTCCCTTGCCCCAAACATGGAAGAAAGGAAACTTGATCTCAGTTTTTCTAATTACAGGTCCTGGTGTCCCTTCTGTGGACCAGATGCTGGCAGGGCAGTTACATGGTGAGAGCTGAGGTGAGCAGTGACATCAGCCCTGAAGCCTTATACAGCTAGGCAGCAGCAGAGGGTCCTTTTGGATCTCACACAGCAATGTTTGAGGCCTTTGATTTTTTAAAATAACAAATCTGTTCAGTCCTGTGACATCCATTTGTTGTCTTATTTCTCCAGGTAAATGGCAAGAGGCCTTGGGTCACCTTTCTGAAATACAATAATTGTCACAGCATGAACTTAGTGAATGGAAAGGAAGCCTCTCAGAGTGGGCAAAGACTTTCCTATCCTGTCAAGTATCTTGTTGGCAATTTCTAGACTTGTAAGAAGACTTTATGACCTAAGGCAACAAGATAACTTAATGTTTCCCCCAAGATGTTAGAAGTCAGATTCATGGGACTGTGTCTTTGCTTTCAATGTTTTCCTTGATGCAGAAGTTACTCCCAACTTCATTCATTCACCAAAAATGTTTTAGGCACTGACCTAAATTCTGAGGATAAAACTGAAAAATTTTATTCCTGTCCTCATGTAGCTAAGCAAAGAGAGACTAGAATTTATTATCAGTGATGGTATGGATTTGTAGAAAACTTAAGTCATCCGAATTATTTATTTATTTATTTATTTATTTAAAATATATTTTAATTGTTTTTTTACAGAGAGGAAGAGAGAGGGATAGAGAGTTAGAAACATCGATGAGAGAGAATCATCGATCAGCTGCCTCTTGCACACCCCCTACCAGGGATGTGCCCGCAACCAAGGTACATGCCCTTGACCGGAATCGAACCTGGGATCTTTCAGTCAGCAGGCCCATGCCCTATCTATGGAGCCAAACCAATTTCAGCAATCCAAATTATTTTAAATTGGTCCCTGAGATGAGGTTTATTACAGATAAATGGGTTAGTTATTTTTACTTGGCAAGGCACCTTTGACTTAAGGAATAACTTTATTCTAGAAAACTTGTCTATAGAGTAAATCTTACCGTCTTTTTCTGGTAATTTTTAATATAAAATTTGACACTTTTTCTGCCAAGACCAGTTTGGCTCAATGGATAGATTCGGCCTGTGGACTTAAGGGTCCCAGGTTCGATTCCAGTCCTTGGCATGTACCTTGGCATGTACCTTGCCATATCCACAGTGGGGGGTATGCAGGAGGCAGCTGATTGATGTTTCTCTCTCACCGATGTTTCTAACTTTCTATCCCTCTCCCTTCCTCTCTGTAAAAAATCAATAAAATATATTAATAAAAATTTGACACCTTTTCTGATAGAAAAAGGTCTTTTGGGTTGAAAGTTTATGGGTGTGCTGTGTGAACGGCAAAAAAAAGGAGGAAGGAGATGTGGAGTTCGCATTCATCTGATTTGTGTGGCCCAAATAGCCATTTGCTTATCTCAGCAACATCTGTGAAACTTTCTTGGCTAGGAACAGAATAGTTTTCTACTCCTCTTCAAGTTTTGCTTCTGACTAGGAATTTCTAACTTTTCTAAATTTGTTTTTTACTGTTTATTTATGTGATATAGAGCTATGACTATAAATCACATTTGCCACTTGTGTCCTGGAAATATGGCTAGAATAATATGTTTAGAATTATTAGAATAATAATATTCAAAATAGAGATAGACTCATAGAGAGCAGGCACACAACTGTTGAGGGGTGGGGATGCGTGGGGTGTGAAGAGATAGAGTAAAAAAGAAACAAACAAACAAAAAGCTCATGGACATAGACAACAGTGTGGATTGCTGGGGGAAGGCAGTGGCAGGAGATGGAGGAGGGATAATTGGTGAAGGGCGGAAACCTCACTTGGAGTGGTGGACACACAATACAGTGTGCAGATGATGTGTTGTACAATTGTACACCTGAAACCTATATACTTTTATTAACAGTGTCACCTTAATAAATTCAATAAAAAGTAAGAAATGTTTAATTTATTTAAAGGTTTTATTCTTCTTAAACAAGATATATTCTTTTTTAATTTGGAGGGTCCAATGCCTTTACAGGGATTGTTGGCACAGCCCCCATTCCTGTGCTGCTTTTGTAGAGAAAGAAGAGCCAACACTTGGCACTTATTCTGTGTGTGTCCTCTCCATCTGCCTCAAAGCGGTAGTTCATGGTGGGCAGACAGCACAACTTACATTTCTCCAGTGTTTTCCCTGGATCTTGGTTTTATGTGGGACAGAGTAATGACTTGTGCTGCTCCTTGTCAGTTGTGTCCACACCTGGCACAAGTTGCCTCTTGCATTTATGGACAAAGTGTGAGTTGCTTCTACATTTGACAGTGAACACATTGAAGGTGGGGACTGATCCTGACTCCCACACTCAACATCATGCCAAGTGTTTTGTGGGTGGTCAGTGAATGTGGGATGAGTAAAAATAATGCATTAGCATTTACTTTTATTTATATAACTACTTGATGTTGATGTTATTATTGTAACTGATGTCAGTACAGCAAGTCTTTGAATGATATCCCTTCTGTTACAATAGTGATGAGAATCCATAGGAACTTAACTCTTGTTTATAACAAGTAGCATATGATAAAACTGGTTCAGTTTTGCTTAAAATCACAGAACTGCCTGGCTGGCGTGAATCCATGGTTGAACATCCCACTATAAACCAGGAGGTCATGGTTTGATTCCCAGTCAGGGTATAGGTCTGGGTTTTCGGCTCCATCCCCAGTAGAGGGTACGGAGGCAGCCCATCAACGATTCTTTCTCATCATAAATGTTTCTATCTCTCTCTTCCTTCTTAAATCAATAAAAATATAAAAAAATAAAATCATAGAACCTATTAATTAAAATACATAAAGACTTACTGTATACTCAAGTTTTTCTCTCAGGGAGTGTGTGAGAGACATGGCATAGAACCTTCCTCTCTGCTTTACCAGGCCAGTCCCTCCCCCACTGGACCCATAGAGGAGGAGAAGCCTGGGTACAGGAGGTTCAACAGAACATCATTCCCCACAATCCAACTTCCATGTTATTCTCTCTTAAATGACGATTCATTTGTCTCCTGGAAGAGGCATTACTATCATTCTACCTCACTTAGCCTTTTCCCAAGTGTAAATAGACTAGGATTCAATATAATAGAATAGATTAGAATAGAATAGAATAAATATCTTCGATCTAACAACATGTCTTGTGTCTTCAGTTGCATGAATTGAATTCCTCTGGTTTAAGGGAGCACATGCTTTAAAAATAACATTGCTTTTTGGAAATCCATGGCTGTGTCTTCTGGTAATTAATGCACTCCGAACCATCCTGGACATTGGCTACCAGCTACTCGATGCTACTTTGCGGTGGAAACTCAATTCCCCGTAATCACTAATAAACTGCAATCTCCCCTGAGAGGGGACATCCGAGTGATATGCTAGAATTCCGATGTCCCCTGAGAGGGGACAGCAGAGTGCAAAGGGTTAATAAAGACCCCTCTCCCATTTAGGTCTCTGTGGTTTGTGTAATAAGTCAGGTCATGGCTATGCAGGGGTCCTGTGTGTCCTCCTGTTTGGTCCCTTCCTGAGGTCGCTGGAAGAATCCTCAGTCTCATTATAAAGAAAGCTGTTTCCTCATCTAGGGACATCACCTACTCCAGGGGTCACATGGCTCCAGGAATCAGAAGACTTCCGGTGCTGAGGCCCTCACAGAGTTGGGAAGCTATTTGTTTCTGTCTTGCTGTGTAACACTTGTTCCTCTGGGCCCTTGAACAACACTGAACTCTCTCTGTGTCCCACACATTTCCTTATGGAAACTGCTTCTTCAGTTTTCACTGATGGCCTCCCATCTCAGAACTCGGGCCTTGCGCATGGGTTGAGCTGCTGGGACAGAGGCCATGGGGTCCCCTTCATGGCTGCTCTCTCTCAGTGCTTGTTCATTTAAGTCACTGTTGTCTTGTGGTCTTTCTGCCATGCCACATGCTATCTGAAGGCCAGAAGTGGCGGTTCCTCAGACAGACCAGACTCCGAATCCCATAGTATCTGAATCCCAGCGTCTCTAAATATAGGACACAGTTTCTACAATGATAAAGGAATGAAGGGACAAGGCTGAGTTAGAGAATGGTCAACAACCTGGAGTGAGCAGGAGCCCAGTTACTGCTCCAGTGCACCGCATTGATGCCGTGAGTCAGTATCACTGCAATTGGAAGCTCACAGCGTCGGGATGGTCCTGCGCTGGGTCCCAGCCATCCTCCCTCCTCCTAGGTGTAGTTGGGCAAATGTTATAACTCTTTCAGCCTCTGGTGTCATATCTGGAAATGACAATCATACTACACTCCTCACATTGTGAATATTAGAAATAATGAACACAGCACTTAAAACATAATGGATGCTCAACTAATATGATAGTTCCCTCACCATTCATTTTGAAGAAATTTGTAATCCAATGAGTGATATAAAACCCTACCTAAATCTTACCAATTAAGATTAAATTAGATATTTTAAAAAAGAAGAAATAACTTCTCTTCTTCAAAAACTCAAGTGGAAGGCAGGAAAATATTTTCCCTCAATTAGGGAGAGGGCAAATATTAATATACCAACTTTTTAGTGATATCTGAGTCAGGAGAGGTTTTAGGGCATTCCTGATATAGCTCCTCATCCTCAAAGCCATTAAGAACTATTCTGAAGAGTTCTAACTAATATTCATGCCTTCCATAGTAGTAAGGGGGCATTCTAGAGCCATCAACCTCTGAAATCAACCTGTGAAATGCTCCAAAGCAAACAGTGCTATGAGCTATTGCTCTGCTCAGTCATAAGGATCCATCAGGGCCCCATATGTTATAACAACTACCTGGTTGCTAATTTGTGACTCGTGGAAAGTGGAAAAAGAGGAGTTCTACACAGATTTGGGAAACTACCTGGGAAAGCCCCAGTTGAAGACATTAGAAGATGCTTTTTGGAGGGAGTAAGACTGAGAAAGATATCCTTTTGAACTTTATGGAACATAATACTATCTGTTATGCTTTCATAACCACATTATGACTTGTTTCTCCAAGGAATCCATTACCTGTTTGATCATTTACGCTGTTTAACTGGAATAAAAATTATCTAAATGCTATAAATATAGCTCTGTTTTAGCAGAGTTTCATCAGAATGATTTATTTTCCTTGCTCTTTTAGCAGACATTTTTGTTTTAAATGGCTGGTCTGCAGGGACCTATGGAAGATAAAAAGGAAAACTGAGAGTATCGATTGTTTCTGGGCTTGGTATCATTAGGCTCAATGTTGGATGCAATAGGGAAATGAACCCGTGTCAGGAAGCTGTGAGTTATGAGCAAGACAGCAGTGAAGGACTACCTTCTCCTATGGGAGAAAGCTGGGGATTAATAAGGAAGGGAGGAGAAGGATAGGAGAGAAAAATAAACAAAAATGTGTTTCCCGGATGTGAAAGCTTCTGAGTCACCTTGGGCAGGTCACTTGCATAATTTTCTTGATATCTTATATAAAATAAGAATACTATTGTGTTCAAAATGTTTTAATAAGTATTAGAAATAATATATGTAGGTTTCTTAGAGCCCAGGTCAAGAATGTAGGTTCCCTTAAATTAATTATTACTTTGTAAATTTCATCTGCACAAGGTGATGTCAAGGGCATGCTAGTGGGATGACAGGCATAGTAGTTGGACTCATCTGAATAGCTACCAGGCACCATATTATAGTGGGACATGTGGGGATTTAAAGCCAGAGTACATTCATCTTGTTCCACTTGGGGTCTTTGGGAAAGGCAATCAGCTACAGCTCCAAGTCTCCCTGAAATCTCCTAGCTGAGTAGCCCAAATATGCAAAGCCCTGACTCTCTACCAAAACATTTCCCAGGGTTATGTTTTTATGAGCAACCACGAGGATGAGGTAATGTCTCTGTTGAAGACAGAGTAGATTGGCTTACTGCCTGCTATAACATTTTAGATTTCTGAAGCCCCATGTTTTTAAGTTGTGATACAAACACATTGCATGCACAGTATCCATTTGAGCCCATGGTGGGACTTGGGGAAAGGAATGTAAATTGTGCTACTTGTGCTGTGAGAAATAAAGTTCTTTATTTCTGACCCAGGAGTCTTGTGTCTTCTGCCAGCATCCATAAAATAGTAATAGGCCAACTTAATAGCTGGCAAGGACAAAATCAGACCCCAGACTTGATAATGTCAGAAGTCAAATTATTTTATTCCTCATGTTCACTGTTTGCTCATCTGTAGAATATAGACAAGAGTAGTAGTATTGAAGGACTGGCACAAGCATTTAATAAGTTATTAAATGTTAAAGGTCTGGTCCAGTTCTCAAGCCAATATTGTGTGGTTGGATCCTTTCACAGCCTCCAAGTTATATGGACATTTCCGGGTCATTGCCACAGCAGGTCAGAACCCCACCACCTAACAGATCATTAATTTCTTCTTTTGCCACCTGTGTTATTTCACCTTACCATTGGATGCTAAGCAGCTTGAGGACAGGGTCTGCATTGCATGTATCTTTTTGTAATCTTAGTAGAGTTTAACATAGTGTTACAAAGATTCACAGCACCCAGAAAACACATATTTGAATATTGCTCAATGGGCATCTAGCTCTGACCTTCAAGTAAGGCTTTAAACTTCTTGAGCATTGACAGTCCTGCTTCATGTATCTCATTCTTTTTTTCCAGGGAGACAAAGACATCATCAGCATATTTTAAAAATTATGAATGCTTGAAATTATAAACTGACAAAATAATAGCATAGGTTTATTGAATGTTCTTTGTATATCAATTACTAAATTTACATCTCTTTTTAGTTTCCCAATATCTTTTAAAACATTTTTCTACTTCCTTTACAGGTTAGACAACCAAAGCTCAGCAAGGTTGAGTAAGTTTTCCAAAGTTACACAGCTACTAAGTTAATACACAGGATTTGAGTTTAGTGCATTCAGACTCCAGAGTTGTGTTGTGCAATATGATAACTACTAGTCATATATCATCATTTAAATTAAAAATGTTAAAGTTAATAATACTTCTATTTCATAAATATAGAAGTAAAGGCTATAAAAGTCAAGACATTCTCACAAGGTTAGAATGTTAGCAAGTGACAGAACCAGGATCCAAATTTAGGACTCTTTGCCAAACTGGTACTATGGGTCTTTCTGTAGGTGTACAGCTTCTCTGTCCCTAGGATATATGGCTGCTTCTGTTTGTACTTTATGCTTAGCCTTATTCATGAGTGACTGGAGCTCTAGACCTCAAGAGCCACAGGGAATAGTCTTCCTATCAATTTTATCTCATTCTATGTGACAGAACTGCAGATAATATGCTGTCTTACAAATAATTGATGACCAATAATTCTTGGTACCAATTGATATTGTTAGATACATGAAACAGATCTAGAATCTGTGGATGAAAAAGCTGTCTGACAGCTGACAGATTTTGGACACTAAATATTCTCCATAGCCTGAGTGAGTGCTCAGTGAAAGACAAAGACCAGGCATATTACAGAAAACCAGAGAAGCCACAACAAGTAACACTAGCTGTGGATAAAGGTCAGTCAGGAAACCTCAAGAAATGGGGCATTGATGGGGCCTTGATGGATGCCTGAACTTGGAGGGAAAAGTTCTTAACAACATAAGTCTTTGCTTCCCATTCTAATCTGATTTCCTAATGACTCACAATATTTAAAACTTCACATTGCTTGCATTTTCTTATGTACATTTGGCACTTCTTGCTTACCTGTTTGTTTCTGCTCCTATATTTACCCTAATAATGCACTTAACTAATTCTTTCTAATGATTTATTTCTTAAGTAATGCATAATCCATCCCCATATGACTGATTAGTTACTCTCCTTTTTGTTACCCAAGAATACTGGGCTTATTTATAAAACTACACTTATCTGATTTCTTTATGTTTCTGTTTCCCTGGATCAGTTAGGTTTTTGCTACTTAAAAAAACAACTGAATACTTAGTGTCTAGAGGCCTAGTGCATGAATTCTTACATGGATGGGGTCTGTCCAGCCCTCCCAAACAAGACTGATTGAGCTGGGTAGGGGCTGTGGGTGGTTGACCAGTCGGTCCCACCCCCTGATCAAACTCCTGGTTGAAGGGACAATTTGCATATTAGCTTCTTATTATATAGATCATGAATCTGAGTCAGCTGATCTGAGTTGGACTTGTCTGAATCAGTTTGTGGGCAACCTGGAGTCTGGCTGATTAAAGATGGCCTTATTTAAATGGATATTGATTGGGGGACAGAAGAACTGGGCCAGATTTCTTCCCCAAATTCAGCCTACTTGCCCAGTTTATAACTAGGACACTGGAAGAGTTCCAGGAGAAGAGCATAAACCTAGGAAACCTTTTGAGGTTCATGTTTGGAAATACCACAATGCATTTTTTTCTGCTGCATTGCATTAAAAGACCAGAAGTCTCCCCTTCCCCAACACAAAGGGAGTCCTATTGCAAAAAGGTGATACTTGCAAGATTATTATTAATGAGATATTCCACATTCCTTGATATCTTTCTCATCAACAAGAATGGGAACTAAGTTTTACTCATCTATGTCCAGAACCCACTAGAAGTTAGAGGTTTGTGCATATTTTATGATGGGTGATGATACATGGAAAATATTAGAGAAAACAGCCCAGGTGGAGAAACCAGGGAATGGAACAAGTCATGTACATAGGTTGTTACTAAGGAAATAGTTGCCCTAGATGAGGACCTTTGATTCTTCCACTACCACCTGGAAAATAACAACCACTTCATCTTCCCCCTTTCCCATATATTTCTTTTTCCCTTTCACTGATATCCACTCCTCTCCCAACACACACACACACAAAGATATGGCTCTGAGGATACTCCTGTTAAATGCACTTTCTTAATACATACATTGATTTTTATCACTTGTCTGCTTTCTACTAAGATTAACTGGGTTGAACAGGTGTGAAATGTGAGGGTCATGTCCTGTCATGCAAACTTTTTTCCATATTTCCTTTGAGCCACTTCTTGCCTGCCTTCTCTTCTCAACAGCTTTCACTTGAGATCAGAATGTAGGGAAAAATCCCAAGAAAGAGGGAACTATACACATGGACTATGGAAACAAGTAGTCATACAAGGTTAAAGGAAATATGTTCTGTAAATTCTCTCTTAAAGATCCTTTTTGCTCTTGATCACTGTGTCTGTTCCTTAGGAGAGAGAGAGAGAGAGAGAGAGAGAGAGAGAGAGAGAGAGAGAGAGAGAGAGAGAGAGATTTTCCCAAACTATATTTCATAGAAGTATTAAGATTAAATGTAGTAAAGAGTTTTTATGGTCTAAAATTTTTAGGACACTTTGAGGCATTTTTCAAATTATAACTTCTTCATGGAAATTCCTGTTCCATGCATGCTATTCCCGTATTACTCACACTGATTTCACCAGTGAAAACGAAGGTGAAATCTATGAATTTTCATTGAAACATATTTTAGAAGATGGTGCTCCAGTTTTCAGAGCATGTGATAATTACCACTGGTACCTAATGAATTACCTCCAAATTTAGTGGTATAACAACCATTTATTATGTTTACAGATGATTAATATCAGGATTTCAGACAAAGTTTGTCAACAATGGCTTGTGTCTGCTTCATAATATTTGGTTTCAGCCAAAATACTGAAATCCTGGTCATCTTAAGGCTCACTTACTCACATGGTATTGATTAATACAGGTTGTAGCCTAAGACTTCAGCTAGAGCTGTTGACATGACTACCTACGTGTGGTCTCCCTGTGTAATCTGTGCATCTCTGCACAGTAACTGAGCTTTCAGAGTGGACATCTGGAGAGAGCCAAGTATAAGCAATATAAGCTCCTATGACTTAACCTTGGAGGTCATGTGATATCACGTTCTATTCATAAAAGCAGTAGCAAATAAATTGATAGAGAGTAGCAAGGCTCTAGATAGAAGCATGTGGGACTGGAAATTGCTGAACCAATCTGCCATAGCTGGCTGTAAGGATATGGGCTTAATAAGGCAGAGAACCCAGTAGAAAAGCAGTGAGAAGGTATTTTTTAAAATAGAAATTAAAAACACAATATTCTAATTGGTTCATATAAATCATCATTGAATACATTATAGCCACAGACTCTATTGTCACAATGAAACAGCCCAGCATCTGGGAGTTATGAAATCAATAAGAGGAAATTTTTTTTTTTTTATAATCTCGACAAAGATCTTTTCATACTCACTCTTAGATGTTTCACTGTATTGTTTGACCAGCAATTCAAGAAAGTCTTCCTTCAAGACTCTAGTCAGAAACTTAAATTCAACTGATGTCTGTGACACAGCTGGGAGATGGAGTCTGCTACATCTGCTGACCTGTGAAGAGCTTGATAACATATGTATTATATTTAATAGAAAATATTGAAAAGTAAAATTCAATAACTTTAGAAATATTACATAATATAAACTTTTTCCATCTTCAGCAACTTTTGAGAATAATTTTGGTTAACACAGACCCTCTAGCTTCCAAAAATGTCTTTCTTAGGAATGTCTTGATGTTTCAGAAAAGATACATACTCCTCAAAACTCTGATCTTACTGGGAAAATCCAGAGCCTGGGGGAGTTTCATTGTCTGTCAATCTGTACTTGACATTGCTGGAGCCAGCAGTGCCCTGCTGGGCATCAGGGGCTGCTCTGGGCAGGGATTTCTCTGGAGGCCTTTGGGAATCTTGCACAGTATTATTTATTTATTTATTATATTTTATTGATTTTTTTATAGAGAGGAAGGGAGAAGGATAGGGAGTTAGAAACATCAATGAGAGAGAAACATCGATCGGCTGCCTTCTGCACAATCCCTAATGGTTATGTGCCTGCAGCCAAGGTACGTGCCCTCGACCAGAATTGAAGCTGGGACCCTTGAGTCTGCAGGCCGACACTATCCACTGAGCCAAACCGGTTAGAGTTCTTGCACGATATTTTAATCATTAAAAATTGCAATTGCAATTTAAAGGCTCCCCCAAAAGAAATCTTCAGACTTGGTGGTTTTATTGTAGAACTTTACAATGCTACTAAGAATCGTTTTAAGAATTAAGATCAATGTTAGACTATTTCTTCCAGAAAACATTCCAACTCATTTTATAAAGCTAATATTACCCTGATAACAACACCAGACAAATATATTACAAAAAAGAAAACTATAGATCAATATTTCTCATGAAATTAGACATAAAATAATCAGCAAACTTTTAACAAATGTTACCTTTTACAAAAATTAACTCAAAATGGGTCAAAACTGAAATTTTAAACACAAAACTCCAAAGCTTTTACCAAAAATAAATAGAAGGATATCTTCAGGACCTATGGTTAGGCAAAGTCTTTTAGGATGACACCGAAAACCTGGAAAACAAGGACAAATTATAGATCTGATCTCATCAGAATTTAAAATGTTTGCCCTGAGAAAAATCCTGTGAAGAGAAGGATAAAACAAGCCACAGACCGGCAGAAAATATTTGCAACCATATATCTGACAAAGGACTTGTAGCCTGAATATAAAAACTCTCATACCGCAACAGAAAAAACAAAACATAGAACAAAAATAAACCCATAGACACAGACAATAGTATGGTAAAAATCCAAGGGTCGAGCTGGCGGGAGGGTCAATGGGGACAAAAAGGGACTTGGTAATACTAAAAGGAGTTAAAGAAGAATTAGGTAGACAGGTGAAAGAGGGGAAGGAGGAGAAATCCTGGAGCTAGCTGAAACCACAAAATGTTTTGCAGAAAAACTGGGTGTTTTGAAACAAGGATGTTTTTCTTGTAAGTGCAAAATAAAATGTTGCAAAAAAGCCAGGAACCAATCAGAGAGCGGCACGAATAGACAAAGAGCGGGCCTTCAGCAGATACAAGGGGAGAGCAGAATGCTTTAATGACAGCCCATTTGAGTCCCCTCCCTGAGTGGGAGCCTGTGTTTGCCTGCAATACATCCCTGCCTTATCTGAACTTCTCTGGTCCACGGCTTTATTCTTCGATTTCATGAGACATGACCCGGGAAGAAATCCTGCTTACTGGGTCTGGTATCAATACTTTCAACCATAAAAAAGAACACCAGACTGTTTAGAATATGGACAAATGAAATGAAGAGACATTTTACCGAAAGATTATATAGAGGTCAAATAATGTTGAACATAAAACAAATACATACTAAAGTGACAATGAGATATCATTACACAAATATCAATGAAAACAAAATGCTGGCAAGGATCTGGAGAACCACCATGGTTCAGGCACTGCTAGTGAGAAGACACAGACACTTTGGAAAACAATTTGGCAGTTTGGTAGTAAAATGTACATGCTATTACCATACAACCCAACAATTGCACTTTTTTTTGTCCATCCTGGAGAAATGAAAACTGATGTTCACACAAAAACATGTGCATGAATGTCCATAGCTATCTTATTCATAATAACTAAAATACAACCCAGAAATCTTTTGATGGGAGGTGGTTGAACAAGCTATGGAATGCTCAGTAATAAAAAGAACAAACTACCAATTCAGGAAGTAAACTTGATGAATCTCCTGAGAATTTGACTGAGTGATATAAGCCAACATCAAAAAGGTACATAGGGTACAATTATGCTGATACAAGAGGTCTGGGTGCAGGTATTCCTCCACTAGTGGAGTCCCTTGGCCTGGCTTGCACCCTCTCAAAATCCAGGAACCCTCAGGGAATGTCAGATTGTCAGTTTCGGCCCGATCCCCACAGGCCAGGCCAAGGGACTTCACTGGTGCACAAATTTGTGCACCAGGCCTCTAGTATGCATATAAGATCTTTGGTTAATCTCTTCCCTCCCTCTCTGGTCTGCCCTTCACTCTCAGATTCATCAATCTGTTCCATATTTTCATGCCTGTGTGTTGAGCATCTGCCACCTGGTGGTCAGTGCATGTCATAGCTACCAGTTGAATGGTGAAACAGTTGAACGGTTGTTCAGCCACACACACACACACACACACACACACACACACACACACCCATTCTTAAAAAAAATTATTGAAATGTGGAATAGATTAGTGGTTGCCAGGGGTTAAAGGAGGAGATGGGAATCAGAGATATGTGAATGTGGTCATAAAAGAGGAATTTTGTGGTGATGGCAAAGGGTATATTGTATTTTTTTATATTGTTTCCTACAGCTGCATATACACTTTAATTATCTTAAAATGATAAGTCTACTTTAAATAACCAGTTCTCTCTCAGTGACTGAGGTATTCTAGGTCTACCTGGGAGAGTCACATCCTCTGAAACTTTGTGTGCATTCTTCCTCGAGAAGCCTCTCATCCCTTCATAGGTCACCTCCAGAGGAGCTCGTCTCACCACAAGGCATGTCTTCTCCCCAACAGGGCATAGTCTCTGCAGCTCTCCAGAGGTTGGCTCCTGAGTGACCAAGTCCTTTGGAGGCCAGACATGCTCAGTCAGGCCTGCACTATGGATAGGACTCCATCTTGTACTGACTGCAGGGCTTGAAGGTGCTGAGGCCAATTCCTTCAGTGACTTTACTTTAGAACAGAAATAATCAAGATCAAGACATGATAGGTCTCATGCTGAGGCAGGCACTATTTTTATTAACATGTGGGAACTTTTTATAAATTTTAACCCATTCTCCAACAGCCGTTCTGATATAAAAAACACGATTTCTTAATGTTATTTCCCACTTTCCAGCTGCTTTGTATAGGACTTGTGACCTGAAATCAAATAGTACTACAGTTCTCTGCATAGTAGCATAAGCAGGTCCTATAAAGTAGCTGGAGGATGTGTTGTAGATGTTTCAACTCTGACTATGAGCAAAAAAAGAATGTATGTGTGTGTGTGTGTGTGTACATCCACACATTCATATAAATGCATGTGTGTGTGTGTGAGTGTATAAATACATATTTACACATACTTATAATAGGTGGTACTGATATAAGGCATGTATATAGCACAAAATATACAAGTGATAAAATATACAGCACTGTATAGTAATGTAAATTCCATACAGCAAATTGAGTCTTACAGAATGTTCTGTTGGTCTTTGCCAAACTCATATCTGTACCAAAATACAGTTGCAACTGATGAACAAATGTAGTTCCCACACAGTGTTGGTTGATGTTTTCATTGGCATTAACAAGCAAAATACAAAACTGAAAGAATAAAGACATATTAGAACTTCACTCATTCATGTGAATTGAGCACATTTCCCCCCTAATTCAAATAATGAGTTTTTAATACTGGAGAAATGTTTTCTAAATTTTTGTGCTATTTTCAATGGCTTGACTATAGACATAATATTTTGAAATTTAATCTTCATTATTATTTTTCTCCATTACTTTCTTTAGTCTAGACAAGGGACAGCAAACTCTTACCATTAAATGTTAGAGCATAAATATTCTGGGCTTTGCAGGCCAGACAGTCTCTGTCACAACTGCTCAGCCTGCCATTGCAGCGCGCAGGCGGCCACAGGCAGCACAGAGATGTAAGCCTGGCTGTGTCTCCATTAAACGTTATTTACAAAGAGACTTGGCAGACTGGATTTAGTCAAGACACAGAATGCCAAACCTTGTTGTGGACCAGGGCTGAACAACCTTTCTGTAAAGGGCTAACTGGTAAGATTTTAAGCTCTGCAGGCCACATAAGGTCTGAATAGCATGTTCTTTGCCTTGGGTTTATAATCACTTGAAAATATAAAACCGATTATTAGCTTGCAGGCCAGATTTGACCCATTTGTTTTAGTTTGGTTATCCCTGGTGTAGACAAAAGAAAGCAGCAACAATAAACCAATTAAAAATATTCTTATTGATTTTAGAAAGAGGAAGGGAGAGGGAGAGAGAGATAGAAATGTTGATCTAAGAGACATATCCATGTGAGAAACATCATTCAGCTGCCTCCTGCACACCCTGTACTGGTGATTGAGACCACAGCCTGGGCATATGCCCTGGCTGGGAACTGAATCAGTGACCTCTTGGTGCATGGGTTGATGCTTAATCCACTGAGCAACACTGGTCAGGGCTAAACCAAGTCTTGATTTGTAGGGTTTACCTATCGATATTTCCCTTGCAAAAGTGTATCCATGGCTGATTTTCTTTAAAAAATCCTCTCATGAGAATACATTTGTATTTATTTATTTATTTTTAGAGAGTGAAGAAGGGAGGAGAGAGATAGTGAGAGAAACATTGATGTGAAAGAGAAACATCAATCACTTGTCTCCTGTACTTACCCCAACTGGAGATGGACCCTAAAACCTAAGTATATACCCTGAACAGGAATTGGACCCAAACTTCCTTCAGCCAGCTGAGCCACACTAGCTAGGGCTCCATGGCTAATTTTACATTCTTAATGTGATGTCAGTGGACCCAGTGTTGGGAAGAGATGCACCCTAGTACACCATTATATGTATTTTCAAAATGTAGATGCAATACACATAAATAATTTCAAGAGCATAGAATATAGATGCAATGAATTAAGTAGGAAATGATGAGTTTAGATTTAAAAACATTATAATTAAATGTACTAAAATTATATTTATAATATATTAACAATCATGATTAAATATAAATTTAATTCCATTTGCATTTATTGATAACAGTATAAATTAAATGTAATTTAAATCTTATTATAATTATAAGCTGGAGATAGCATGGGTGGTAGATAGATTTTTACTCACAACAACAGTGTTCAAGGTCTCAGGACTATGCCAGCTAGAGTGGTTTGGCCAGGGTGGAAGGGAACAAGCCTTTTGTTATCCTGAGACCTGACCACTGGTCAGGTGACCTGTCTTTTCTGGGACAACTGTGTCCACTGAAATGGGCAAAGACCGGCACAGAGGTGGCATTGCTTCACATGTCAGCTGGAGATCACTGGTGCTGGGTGCTGCTATAGCCTCATTTGAAGAGGGCTGGTGTCATTCACCCAAACTGTCCTTGTCACAGGACTGGTGCAGTTTGCCTGGCGAGAGGGGTAGAAAAGGCCTATAACTCAGGAAACAGCCACACCACAAAACACTTCTAAGAGCTAGAGTGAAGGGATTTATTTTTGTCAACTTGCCTCAGGACAAGATTTCCAGGTAAAGTTCAGTTCATAGACACTGCCCTGCTCTGCAGTTCCAGCCCCACTTCCTTTGCCTGCATTTGAGGCACAGGATGGTGATTCCCAGAGGGAAAGGGTGGGGGGAGGGGAGAGAGGATAAAGAGGGTCATTGGTGATGGGAGGAGACTTGACTTGGGGTTGTGAATGCATAATACAATATACAGATGATGTATTATATAATTGTACACCTGAAACCTATATGATTTTATTAATCAGTATCATCTCAATAAATTTAATTAAAAAGAGAAGCAAAGGACAAATTATAAACAAAAGGGAGCTTGTCATATATTCCTCTATACGTATTTGTTAAGGAAGAAGTTCTGAGTTTGTTGTTGGCTAACTTCCTGCCCAACCGTTTGTAGATAGAATTTTTTAAAAATATGTATTTCAGAGAGGAAGGAAGAGGGATAGATAGAAACATCAATGATGAGAGAGAATCATTGATCAGCTGCCTCCTGAATGGGTCCCTATTGGGGATTGAGCCCACAACCCAGGCATGTGCCCTTGATCGGAATCAAACCTGGGACCCTTCAGTCCGCAGGCTAATGCTCTATCCACTGAGCCAAACCAGCCAGGGCTATATCCAGAATTTTAACCTGACCTTCTAAGTAGGGAGAAACCTACATGGCTGCGAGGTTTTAAAGGAAACTTTATGATTTGCCTAAGGATTCTCATTACAATGCGAACTTATGCTGTTTCTTAATGTTGACTTTGTAAATGTCAGAGGGCAGCCCGGAGTGGGCGGGAAGACCACATTTGATGTGTATGTTGTCTGCGCCAGAATACTGGTCATCAGAGAGGGAGGCCACGCCCTCTAAGTCAGGGGCCCTGTGTGGCTGAGCCAGCACTAACACAGGCTCCCTGACATGCCAGTCGTCTTCTTCCTGCACCAACCCCTCCATTTCCCCTTTCCACCCTTGTTCCCTCCCCAACACACAGTGAGTTTAATTCATAGTCACCTAGAGGAATAAAAGCAGCAGCTGCTTCTTTCAGGTACAAATCCTGAAGACTGGATGCATTCAGATGCCTCAGAGCCTTAGCAGGGTGCCTCACATTTAATAAACACGCCCAGATTGACAGAGCAAAACTAAGCCAGTTAATTAAACACTCTTAAGTGATTAAGCAGCATAATTAACTATGTTGGTGTTATCAAAATTCTACCCCTCCAGCACCTGCTATCCTCTGATCAGGGGAAGGACGTGACTCCTGCACCCAGGAAGGCTGAGGCAGTGCAGCCTCTGTGCAAAAGCACTGCAGGCAGAGCCCTGTGCCCGCAGTAACCAGGCAGTAACCGCAGCAGGAGCCAGTCTCTTGCCTTGGGGCCTCCAACCCTTCCATTCTGAATTCTTACTTTCCCCCACTCCCTCCTCCACTCCACGCTTCCTTCCTCTCTCTCCTACCTCCCTTTCAAGGCTTTGTACTCAGGACGTCTCTCAGCTGTACCAGTGCTACAAAACTAAAGGGGCTTGCTGTCCTGCATGCATCTGGCCTAACCAAATATGAACAGGAGTTTGCAACAAAGAAAGTGAAGGTTTATTTAGGAAAATGGCACCAAGCCCAGAGTCATAGATGTGGGAAATAGGCCTGTGTGATCCATCTTCAGCTTAGTCAACTTTTAATGGAAACGGATACTGAATTTCCTTGGGCAAACAGAATGTAGGAAGTGCGGAGAGGGTATGAGAACATAAGAACTGTGTATGTGTCAGCATCACTGTACAAGCCCTCGAGGCGCCCAGGAAAAACACCTTGTGTCCGCCTCAACTAGACAGGGCGGTGGAGACAACTAGAAAGGCCTCAGCCCCCATTTTTTAAATGGCTCAGTAGGAGACAATAAGACCCAGGGAAAGTATGGGGAGAACTGGTAAGTCCATAGTTCTCAGCCAATGGGAGGAGGGACTCTTGCCCCTAGGATAAAATAATCCGGGATTGCTGCTCTTTGTGCCCTGCTCCCCGGACACCTGCCCTTGCAAGAATGTATTAAAAGTCTCATTTTTGCCATACTTCTGTCTCCAGTTCTGTTCTTTGAATTCAGACAGGTGAGCATTTCTCAACAGGTAAGTGAGAACCCTAAGGCCTGGCTCTCCAGTGGTTTCCGGAGGATGCCTTTTATAGGGGACTGAGGGAGTTAAGGTCATTGTCATGGTCTCTACTGATTGGTTGGAGCTAGGCTGCTAGGGTAAAGGGCAGTAGATCATTGCATCTGTTGCTGCTGTCAGTCATGGCGTCTCTCAGTCTGGTTTTGTGAGGGTGTGGTAGGTGGGGTGGTTCTGAATTTTGGGCCGGAGCTGAAACAAAGCTGAGGTCTAGATGTTATCTTTAGTTTGACCAAAACTGTTTTTATGATCAATAGACTTGAGGCTTTGTTCCTAAGATTGTTTGATGCTTCCCAGAACCTAACTGTCCTGAGGTATAATGATTAAGGAATAGCCATGCCAGGACAGAGGGAAGCAGGTGAGTCAGGTGCTTTTAGGCTAGACAAGGCCAGTTTGAATCCAAAGGAAGGAAAGGAGAGAAGCTCAAATGGAAGAAACGAAGTTCCTGCTTTCACAAAGGCACAGTCATCTCCAGGTCCTCCCTCAGTCCCCTCCCTGATTTAGTCCCCCAGGCTTCCCCAATCCAGTTAGTCTGGTCTCTGCCCTCTAGACCTGCCCCTTCTGACAAGCTACTTGTCATGAGTGTGAATGGATGGTGCACCTGACACCTGTGAGAAGTATTCCACCCCAACTAAACACAATAAGGCCGAAATATCTTCACAGGATCTTGTAATGTTGTACAGAGAGGTTTACTAGACCAGAAATAATTTGGGTTTTGAGGGGCTTTCAGAGAGGCTGTGTTTAAGGAAAAGGCTTAAGGAACTCCACAGAGCACACTGTCTGGGTCAGCCCTACACATGAACCACCGAGGGGTGGGCTAGGTGGGGAAAGTCATGGAAAAGGCTCCGGTGATAGTTATTTCCCTTCCTCCCTCAGATAAGCCAGTACCTGGCAGGCAGTGGTCCTGGGAGATTTCTGATGATTAAGTGTCCTCAGCTACAGGTCCCTGGAGTGTAAATGAATCTGAAAGTATGGCATCTTCCTCATAAGCTTAATGGAATGCTGTCCTAATATCTGATTCAGCTTCCCAGTTTATTAAGCTTAATATTTGATTCAGTTCTCTAGTTTTTTAAACTCATTTTCTGATTCTCTTTGCTCCCTCCTTTATGAATAACTAGCTAACTATCTGTGCTAACGTTATGACTCTACTGAAGGGGAGTACAGATTAATTTTCTATTTGGACATCAGCCAAAAGTATTTTTTTTTAAAGGAATAACCATACCTGAAATGTTCCTCCTTGATAATAGAGACTCAATACAGAGACCAAAATCTCACACTGAAGAGAGAACTGAAGAGCTAAGCAAGTGATCATAAGGCAGTTTCTATGCATAAAAGTGCAAACAGCCAACAATTCCAGAGCCTGATGAAAGATGCAAAGCCCATAGAAATCAGTGGAGGGACACAATTTGGAAGTGACTCTGTGCATTTTCATATGCAATGACCAGGCACTTTCTTCTGCGAGCAGTACCTGTTCTAATTCATGGTTGCCTTTCTTCCTAGCTTAAATGAGGAGAGGCAGACAGACGCACACAAAGGAGACCAGCAGAACTTACCCACATGATTCCAATCGATTAAAAGGTGTAATTCCAGCCAAGACTACTCTTCTGGGTGGAGAATATCTCTCTTTTCTGTCAATCTCTCAAACTCTCTTCATCCCTTGATCAAATTCTCTGCAGGGCAAAGACCCAACTATTCTGATTGATCAGAATCCAGACTATTCTTTGGATCCCACTGAGGGTCTTTGCCCTCATGCCAAGAATTGGACTTCATTCTTCCTCTTTCATATCTGGTGCTCAGATACAAAGGGCACTTTTGGCTTTCTGTCACCTTTTGAAGTGCACAGCTGGAAGGGTCTCCAAATGGACAAAGGAATATACTTCTGCCATATCTTTGTTCTCTCTGCAATTATATGTAAACCCAGACAGCCAAGCTCTCCCTGGAGGCAGTGATTTGTCAATTTGTTATTGTTCTGACAGTCAACTCTGGTATTCATAGGAATTAACATAGATTACTTGACTAACAAGAGTAATTTTTAATCTAAATAAACTATATTTTCTTTATTTTCCCCAGCCTTATTGAGATCTAATTGACATATAACATTGTGTAAGTTTAAGGTATACAATGGGATTATTTGGTATATATAGATTGAAATTATTACTGCAATAAGGTTAGTGAACACATCCATAACCTCACATTGATGCCATTGTAATAGCCTGGTCATTATTTAAAAGGAAAGGAGTGAAGGGAAGACTAGATAATACAGTCATGCCATTTGTACAGCTTTCCTGATTTAATACTTTCCAAGTCTGCTCCCCAGTGATCTATGGGGGAAGAGATTGGACAAAGGCAGTTTGGAATCATGCCCAGTAAGGGCTGAGTGATGTGGGAAGGTACTTTTATGTCAGTCACACCTGGGAGCGAGTCAGTGGTCAGAATAGGTGGTGCCACTGCAAACACACAAAACCTGAATATTTAAACTTCTAAACAAAGAAAAGAGCCCTCTCTCTTCTATTGCCTGCACTCCATTGGCCCTGTGGGATCTACACATGGACTTTCATTATCTTGGATGCTGAACCACCCGCTACAACGTGGCATGGGAGCTCTGGACTCTGGCCTGCTTGTGGCTCTACTGGAGCCCCAGCTGCCCTCTTTCAGGACCAGGGTAAGGTGCAGGGGACTGTATGACCTGAGTAATGTAATTCCACACAAATAAAGCCTTTTCCACGTCTTATTCTCCTGTGGGGGCTTCTGAAACTCTTATTTCAGTGATACCCCAAGATCCTCAGCCCCACTCCCATGAGTGATGGAGGAATTTGATTCTCCAATAACAACATAATTGCATTTTTTGGGGGTGTGTGTTGAAAACATTTAAGATCTCTTCTTTTAACAAGTTTCAAGTATATAATATATGTTTGTTAACTATAGTAATCATGTTGAATAACCCAGAATTTACTTATAGCTGGAAGTTAGTACCTTTTAACCAGCCTTTTCCCATTTCCCCTACCTTCAGCCCTCAACACCTAGCAACTACCATTCTACTCTCTGTTTCTATAAGATTTATTATTTTTATGTTTCCACATATAAATAATACCATACAATATTTGTCTGATAGATAATGCTAATTATGCTGTTGTAAATGGCAGGATATGTCTATGCTGAAACTGTTTAAACTAGCCTGTCCTCATCCTGTTAGCCTGCCTCGCTTTGCCTTTCCCAGGCAGACCGCAATAAAGCATCCTGCCCACAGTTTTCCTTCCCTCTCTATGACTGCTGACCAATCTTGGCACTTCCCTGTATTAGGAATAGGCGAGCCCCCAAACCAGGGGTCCTGGCAGGATACAAAGGAGACTTGGGAGCCAGGCAGCAAGGCAATACCTTTCCTCCCGCAGGAGGGTGTGCAGCACAGGGGCTGGGAACACACGCACTGAGCGGGCTGTGGCTGAGTTTTTATCCCTGATGCACATGATCCCTCTTTCACTTTTGATTGGAGCTTAGGCTCACACTCTTTCATGATTGGCTAATTTAAAGGAAAAAGGGCTGGGTTGACTTTCGCCATTTCAAAATGGCAGTCCCCAGGGAGCTGCAAGTCACACAGGCCAAATGGTGGCTGCCTAAATGCCCTTCTTTGACAGAAAAGATTTCTTGTTTTTCTCACCCCTGTGTGGCCCTACTGGCAAATATCTCCTGATGTGTTAGCTTCATCATAGCTGAGAAATAACAAAGCCTTCATTTTATTTTATTTTATATTTCAGTTGGAATAATTTTTAATATTTAATTACAAAAGTGATCACTGACTTTTTTTCTCTTTTAGACACACACACACACACACACACACACACACACACACACACACACACACAGGTTTGATAGCCGAAATGTGCAGAGGAAGTGAGCTCCTGTTTGCCCTCCACGGTACCACTGCCCTTCCACACACCGACCCCCACCCCCCCTTCCCAGGATCCACAGGATGCAGAGCGGCTGCGTCCACACTGCGCCGCGCTTTGGGTGTCACACAGTGAGCAGGTCGCACAAAGCCGTTGTTAACAGGCCGGGCACATCCTCCCAATGGCTCTGTTCCTGCTCCTCAGAGAGACCCTGAGCTCTTCCATCCCAGTGAGTCAGGGAGGCGGTGCCCGAGTCCAGGGCCATCTGCTGGCTGCACTGGGGTCCGAGTGAGGACAGGTTCTGGCAGGGAAGCTTGGAGGGCACTGCTTCAAGTGGGGCGTCTCTCCAGGAGACAGTGTAGGGGAAGTGCTCCCACCCAGGTGCCCCTGAGTTAGATAGTTGCATATAAAAGTGCACTCCTGGGCAAGCTACTGGTTGTCTCTGAATTATCTAACATGGAAAGGCAGTCAGATGCTAGAACATTGAGAATACAGAAAACAAAACTTCCAGACAGAGAAAAACCTAGAGGTTTTGTCAGCAAAGGCAGTTAAAAAAAAAAAATCAGCTTTCAAACTTCTCCCACCAAGTCAGGTCAAACAGAGTAACAGCTGGGTCTCAGGGGGAGGGAGGATGGGCCAGGCACTCCCCTGATAGTCGGGTTAGGCCATGGAGCACCGGCTGCTGCTGCAGGTGCAGCTTCTCATCTCAGAGGCAACAGGAAGGGCTGGGATCATGAAGGGGTTGTCCCAATACACAGGCTGCCCTCAAACCTGCACATCTTTTCAGCCACACAGAGGGAGAGGTCAAAGGTGGCTCTGGCTGGGGCCCCAGAAACATCTCCATCAGACCCCAGAGTCTCCGACAGGGTCTCATCTGGCTCGTCCTCATCCTCTTCCAGCTCCTCCTCAGTCTTCTCCGCATCGCCTTTGGAAGCAAGTTGGCAAGGGAGCTCCAGGACCGGGGGAAGCGTGGGCTCTAGTCCTGGTCAGTAAAAAAAACAAACCCTCTGGAAATGATATTCCTCTTAAAGAAAAAAAAAAGAGGCTTGTAGAAAGCTCTGCGCTTAGGAGGTTTGAGTCTTTGCTGAGAGTCGTATTAACATGTAGTGCTGGGAGGTCACATTGTGTAACTGGAAAATCAGTGGGTCCGCGCTGCCTGTCACTACTCCAGCCAATTCAGCAGAGACAGGGTTGAATCATATATGAACATTTATTCCAATAATGCTGGCTGCATGGGAGAGCAGCAGGTCACTCACAAAAATCTGCTCTGCACCCCACCATAAGCCAGCTGCTTCTATTGGGCAGAAGGACACAGATTACATGGGGAAGCAGCCAAAGGGTATGCTAAATGGGCAGTTAACAGGTAAGCAGGTTGGAGATTGCAAAGGCCTGCAGGTATGCAAAAGGGCTAGGGGTCTTCAAAAGGTTTGGTGATCTGCTTCAAAGGACTGGTGGCTCTGGTCTCTGCAACAAAGTTGTTAATCTTTCCACGATAACAGGCAGCTCCCAATGGGAGGATGGGCTGCTCCAGGTTAGCTCACAGGACCCATGTGTAACTGCCAGCCAGGTTAGAATGTGCCTTTTGTAATCAGAACAAAATCATCATGGTTAAGAGAGCATGATTAATATCCAAAAATTCTATCTGGGTCCCCAGCATTCTATTTCTGACCTTACTGAGAAGGCTAAAAAGGGCCAATTCCAATGTAACCCTGATATTTGGGGGATAGTGATCTGAGTCCATGGCAGCAAGCTCAGTGTATATTCCTGATAACCTATAATTAAGTCCCTACCTCCTACCCAGAAACTGGTCTTGCAGAACCTGTTACTGTGAACAGTGCACTGCCCAGAGGGAGGGTTATTAACGCTGGCGCCAGGCCAGACCATCAGATATGGCCTGGAGACCCCCAGCACCTGGGGTCTTCTTGCAGAGCTGAGAAAAGGACCAGAAGCATATTCATATTTGTGGGACAAAGACCACAGGGAAATATAATGGAAAGCCCCAGCATGTCCTTCACTCAGATTTGGAAGGCTGTTCCCTGAGTCTGCCGGTGTATTAAACAGTGTCCCTCCTCTTCTTTGAAATGTCTTTGGTTTTCTTTGGTCTTCTGCAACACTACCAGTTGTCATCCTGTAACCACAAAGCAACACATTACAAAATGAAAACACATCTCAAAATGCAGTGAGGATCCTTGCAGAGGCAGGAAAGAAACTGTAGGTCCTAGAAGACAGGGTTAAGCCTCTACACCTTTGTGCCCACGCATGCACAGCCTCACTCGCCAGGGCTTGTTGTGTAAGATGGCAAAATCCCAGCCATTTTGTTGCAGATAAGCTGCCAGGCAGTCGGGAGAATTAATCAGCCGAGCACTAGGAGGATATTCAGAAAAGCAGACTTTATTACAGGTTGCACTAGTGCTGTGACTCAGGGGAGTCAGTCTCCTAATCCTGAGTGATGAATATGGACGAAGCTCTTCCTTTTTCCCTTTAGTTCCTTTGTCCCCCAAATGTGAATCAGGCTTCTGGGCCTTTATTGGGCTTTGTAGCCCCCCAGGAGTTGGGGTGGGGGAAGTGAGACCACACCCAGAGGCCTGCCAGCACTGGCACCAGCCCCTCTGGGAACTGTATACAGTTCATGGTTTATGGCCTCTGTAAAATGGGAGTATTCCAGGAAGCAGGTTCTGCAAGGCAGGACAGGCATCACAGATAAGAATGGAATTTGAAAAGAATGGAGTTTATTGGCAAGCAAGAATGGACGTTTAGCGGCAAGCAAGGGTGTACTTCAGAAGGCAGGCTACTGGCACAGATACATCTAGCTAGCCCCCCAAATTTCTTATTTTCCCCTTCAATTTAAGCCACTCTTAGTAGCATTTTCTGCAGTTATATCCAGTGACATCCTAAATGGAACATCTGCTTTTCAGGGAGATTGTAGAGCTCTCCTGAGATTATGAAAATAATATTTCATTTCTTAATTGACTTCTAATATTTGTTTACTATTCTTTAATAAACAAACCCCCAGAATCTCTAGAACAAAATACTGTGAATAGGATCCCTAACATCTAATATGATATTGTTATTGTCCACAACAAAACTTTTTATAAATTTTTAACTGGAAGACTTAGAAATTGATACAGAGTGCAGATAAAAATATTCATGATTTATTATAGATAACTGTGATGAGTTAACTATATAATACTATATAAAGTTCTGTTTATATATTGTTTTATAAGAATCAATAAATAAATTTAGAAGTTAAAAATGTGTCAAACTAATACTAATCTTAAATATATGGATTAGAGAGGTAGTTATTGTGCGGTAGTTTAAACTAAGATCACAGGAGGCAGCTGCCCTCAGTTTATAATCCTGGTTAAGCACCTTACTATTTATAATAATAAAATGATAATATGCTAATTAGACTAGAAGACCTTCTAGGAGACCTTCTGGAGATCCTTCCAGACAAAGCCATGGTGGCGGGGCTGAGGCAGAGGCAGTTGGGGGTGATCAGGCCAGGAGGGCAGGGCAGTTGTGGGTGATCAGGCCAGCAGGAGGGGGCAGTTGGGGGCGAGCAGGCCAGCAGGAGGGCAGTTGTGGGTGAGCAGGCTGGTGGGAGACAGTTGGGGGCAAAAAGGCCAGCAGGCAGAGTGATTAGGGGCGATCAGGCAGGCAGGCAGGTGAGTGGATAGGAGCCAGCAGTCTTGGATTGCGAGAGGGATGCCTGACTGCTGATTTAAACTGGCAGTTGGACATATCCTGAGGGATCCCGGATTGGAGAGGGTGCTGGCTGGACTGAGGGACACTCCCCCACCCCCTGCACTAGTGTGTATAATAATAGGAAGTGACAATTCAAATTGCTTCAGTTTTCTCATCTTTAAGTGGGATTATGGTTCTAGAACTTAGAGTTTGTGTATATGTATAAGAAAGTGGTGAGAGCATTATAAGTACTGAAAATGTTAGCTGGTATGATTAGCAGCTATATTTTCTCTGCTATTCTTTTATCTGTTTTTACCAAGATAAATAAGCCTCTTCAAGAAATGTTCATAATATATATATATATATATATATATATATATATATATATATATATATATAAATTCTGATATGGATAAAAAAATATAGTTTTCCCTATTAGCTTAATCCTTTTTATATTGTCTATGCCAACTTGATCTTTTACTGCACAGCTTAATTTTTTCAAGTAGGAATATTGATGTCAGCCCCAGAAGCTCAATAATTTGGGTAGATGATGTTTTCCCTTATGGTTTTATTTAAATGTCAAAGTATTCTTTGCACTGAATTGAAGCTCAGGGAAAAATAAAGGACTAACTGATAGAATATGCCAGAACAAGGCTCCCAGAATTGACTGCTGCACATTTTTAGCAAATTTTCTTACAATAAAACCAACCTCTAAATCATTCTCCTCCTACCTTAGAGAGCCCGTGCCTATATGGCCACTCCTGTTACTAAGCCCCTCCTATACATCAAATACTATGCAAGGTGTCCTGGCCTGCATGGCTCAGTGGTTGACTTGTTGATCTATGAATCAGGAGGTCATAGTTCGATTTTCAGACAGGGCATATGCCCAAGTTGCAGGCTCAATCCCCAATGGGGGATGTGCAGGAGGCAGTTGATCAATGATTCTCTCTCATCATTGATGTTTCTGTCTATCTCTCCTCCCTTCCTCTTTGAAATCAATAAAAATATGTTTAAAAATACTATGCAAGGTGTCTGATTTGAATTAGCAGATCTTAGGAAAGGTTCCAGTGGTACCTGAGGTTCAGGGCACCCTAGTCAGCTGTCTAAGGTCACAATGCTGGATGGTGGTAGAGCTGGGATGAGAACAGGAGTCTATTTTGGCCCTCAATATCTTCCTCCCGTGAGACCCGACTAACTTCCATCGGATAAAATATTCCTAAAATGATAATTTACAATGTTCATTTAAAGGTAAAATACACATGACATAAAATGTCCTCTTAGTGACATTTAGTAAACTGACAGTGTTATGCAGCCATAACCACGTTTAGTTCAAGAAAATGTCATTGCCTCAAAGGAAACCCGGCCCTCACAGTCACACCCATGCCCCTGCTCCTGCAGCGAGGACTCTGACCTTCCTGTTCCTGTGGACGGTCCCTTCTGCATGTTCCATAAAAATAGAATCACACAACTACTTAATGAGCTGTTATAGTAGACATTATTTGAAATATAGAGAGTACATGACCAAATTATTAAAAGTTAATCTTATAATGGGAAGATTTTAGATATTGTAATAAAGTAATTTTGATCTTGGGACCTTTGCTTAATTTACATAATAAAAATTGTGCCATAAGAGTATGGTATGTAAAGCAAAGTTGTTTAAATCTACAACCTACCTCAATTATCTTTTGACTTTGAGATGCCAGGGAGATAATTCAAGACCACATTGTGGGTCATCTTGAGTCTAGTCTTAGAATGTTCCTTCTTAAAAGGCGATGCTTTAGGAACAGGTTTTAACTCTGGTGGCAGCAACTGGGTAGCACCATCACATTATCCTGTGAATCATTAATAGTTTCACAAATAATATTAAACGTAAAAACAATACATATTATGATTGAAGGTCATTTTAAAACCGAGTGCAACCTCAAATATATTTCCAGTCAGATTGTCCACAGTATACAACAATTTGACTCTTTGAATATTTGTGTCACAAAACTGGGTCTGAAACACAGTTTTGCCTTTCTCAGAAGGGATCAGTGAGTCTCCTGTCTGAATGCTGAGCATCTCTGTCAGAGCGAGTCATTGTGTGCTGCCCGTGGGACCCAGTTTGCACGGTTAATCTTGAAGGTGGCCTGTTCTAAAGCCAAGTCTCATCTTGCCACAGTCAGTCTCATCCCTGCTGGATTCCTTTCGTTGTTACTGTGGCTGGGGCTGCCATCTCTGGCCTCCTCGTATACCCTTGGTGGCAGTGAGCAAATTTTCTTTCCTCATTTCCCTGAACTTCTGTTTCCTCACTTATAGATTTAAAAAAGATTTTGTTGTTACACAGTCCTAGAGAGATGTAATTCAACTTACAAAGATATGCATCAAAATGGTCAATTTAACAGGGGTTTTGGTGTTTAAACTGATATTCAGGCAAGATTGGACTGGAAAACAGTGTGTACATTACATCCTACAAGGAGCATTAGAGAGTGTGAATAAGAAAAATAAAATGAATAAAATGTAATAGTAGCTAATGTGCATAACATGCATGGGAGATAGGAACCACTGGCTGCACTTAATGATGGTAACACTAAAGCACAGGAGAGGTTAATGGGTCCAATTCACACAGCTGGACAATAGCAGGGCTAGTGTTTGAACCAAGGCCACTTAGCTGCAAAGGCTCTGCTATGAAATGCTTGGCTAGATTTTCTGAACAAATCATCTAGAAAATTATTACAATATAGTTTATGTTATTGCTAATGGTAAAACTGGGTTAAATGGGAGCCAATAAGAATGCCAATTTCTGAATGTTTTAGCAATGCTAACAAAGAAACCACAGTGCCCATAAGGAAATCAGTTGTGAAGCAGGAAAGGTGTCCGGTGTCCGGCAGAGCTTGGGGCACAGCCTTTGGGGACTTCAGGAAACAATGTTCCTGCCCTGAGAATCACAGGCAAGGTCTGATGAGCCCGCTGCTGCTTCTTGTGACTCCCCAGGTGAGACCTCAGCGTTCTGGAACATGTCCGCCATGTTCTGCAGGGCGCAGTGTGCACAGCCCCTGCTGTCACTCACACACATCACTCTGTCCTTCCACACAGCCTTCAAATGCCCGCCGATGTCCCCAGCCTGCAGAGCAAGGCACGTCTCAGACCACACACAGCTCATACAGCACAGCCAGCATCATGGGCTTTCTAATTCCAAAGCTGATGTCCTGGAAGAGCCACTTTGCATTATATTGATTCCCTCAGCAACACCCCAAAATGAGCCATCTATGCAGCAGAACGTGTCTCCTTGCTGCCTTCCTGTGTTCTTTTCAATTGTTGTAATATTAATGTAGATAAAGGGGGTGATGGCATTCATAATTATAATTTGAATACCACCCAGCTTGACTTTTATTGCTGCTTAGAAAGGGTCAGGGTTGTATATGGAGTATTTAAGTTGAAATGTCATTTCCAATACTTAATAGAATTCAATTAGGATTTTATTGATTAATTAGTGTCTACATGAAGCATTCTATTTTTCTAAAGGCCAGTAATGCACCTGACTGTTTTCTAAATGTTAACATATTCAGATAATTATAACTGCATCGTACCTGCTGCTTAGACTTTTTGAGTTATTTGCTACTACCAAGTCTTCAGATTCAAGTAAAGCACTCCTTTAAAGTAAAATTTATATGTAAATAACCTAAAATAATTGCTATAGAAAGTGTTTATTAAACATCCATTTAACTATGTTTACAAACATGCTAGCACCCTCCTGTACAGAAGCCTGTCTGCAAACCAAGAAGACCCAGATTAAAGGATACCCTGTGGACATCCTTCAGACATTGCAGTACTTTAAGGCCCAATGTGTGTGTGGTTTAAGGAATTTTGGATTTCCAATGGCAGCATAGCAGCATGAATGATAAACACATTTAAAACTGGTGTTTGGTAAAAACTTCTCTCCAGTGTCACTTAGTAACTGTTTGATCACCACCTGTTCCTCTCACAGGACCTGTGCTAGACTGTAGGTGGTCAGATATCTAGTGCTTGATCAAAGGAGGTTAACCGGATGGAATTAGGAACAGGCAAAGATATGTTAAAGTTTGTTAAGTAAGTTAGGTTTGTTGAACCAATGCCTGTCTGTACTGGGCCAAAAATTCTATAATAAATGCAAAGGCAACAGAAAGCAGGTATGTATTATTATGGGTCAAATTGAAAGAATAATGTATTCAAATTGTGCTCAGAAGGGAATTAAATTTCTGATGATTTGGAATCATTTTCTAGCTGTATTCAAAATAAATATTGTTCATTATTTTTAAAAAAGTATTTTGTGGTGCACAAATATGTGTGAAAAATGAGATTCCCTATTATCAAATTGCTGGGTACTCTACAATATGCTATTGAAAATTCACAATAATCTCATAAGGTAGTTTAGTTATCCTCACCTAACATATCACAATGCTAACTAACTTTGACAAGATTAAGTAACCGCCTGAGATTATTCAGTTGTGTCTGAACTGCAAAATCTGGCATTATTAAAAGTTTCCAATAATAATAATAATAATAATAATAATAATAATAATAATAATGATAGCAAAGGTCCTAGGTCACGTTTCTCCAGTGGAAATTGAATATTTTGAGGTGGGGCCAAGGCATAAGCTGTGTATTAATCACAATTTTACTCCAGAGAAATGGAACCATGTAGATGATTTGGTCCCACCTATCTATGTTTAAAAGATTTTTCTATGTCTATAAAATTCCCTGTATGCATATAAAATATTCTTTTATGTATAAATATTCATATATATTATATATAAGATTTTTGCATTTATATAAAAGATTCTTATCCTATATAATAAAAGCCTAATATGCTAAGTGTCTGACCTTCGTTTGACCAGTTGACCAGTTGCTATGATGTGCACTGACCACAAGGGGGCAGATGCTCCAACCGGTAGGTTAGCTTGCTGCTGGGGTCTGGCTGATCGGGACTGGGTGTGATGGGCTGGACATGTCCTGGAGCCCTCCAAAGTTCCTTCCCCTGCCCTGATTGTGCCCAGGTGGGGTCTCTCAGCCTGGCATGCACCCTCTCACAGTCTGAGACCCCTCAGAAGATGTTAGAGATCCAGTTTCAGCCTGATCCCCACAGGCCAGGCCAAGGGACCCCACCAGTGCATGAATACATGCACTGGGCCTCTAGTCCTATATAATAAAAACTCTAATATGCAAATCTACTGAATGGCAGAATGACTGGTTGCTATGATGTGAACTGATCACCAGGGGCAGATGCCCAATGCAGGAGCTGCCCCCTTGTAGTCAATGCGCTCCCACAGAAGGAGTGCTGTTCATCCAGAAGCTGGGCTCAAGGCTGGCGAGTGCAGCAGCAATGGTGGGAGCCTCTCTTGCTTCTGCAGCAGTGCTAAGGACCCCTAGGGGGCTGAGTGTCTACCAGCTTAGGCCTGCTCTCTGCTAAGCCAGTAGGTGGAGATCCCCTGAGGGGTCCTGGACTTCGAGAGGGTGCAGGCCAGGCTGAGGGACTTCCCTACTTCAGTGCACGAATGTTATGCATACTAGGCCTCTAGTATGTATATAAAAGATGTATGTATGTAAAAGATTTATATTAAAATATTCTTATACATATATACCTTGTAGATGATAGATAGATATATTTATTTTTAGGATTGGCTCACACAATTCTGGAAACTGACAAATCCCAAACTCTGCACTCAGTAATCTGGCAACTCATAGAATCACTGGTCTATTTTCCAGTCTAAAAACCTAGACTAAGGCTCAAGACCAAGAAGAGTTGTTACTTCAGCCATTTGCCTTTCAGAAGGCCTGGCAACAGAATGACCTGCCGGTGCAGAGAGGTGAGATGGAAGGATTCCCTCTGACCCAGGGGAGCTTCCTGTTCTATTCAGGCCATCAGCTGACTGGGCAGGCAGTGTGGTTTACTGACTCACTTGCCAATCTCCCCAGAAACACCTCACACACTCTGATTGGTATCTATGACACACACTGACCATCAGGGGGCGCACACACTCAGAGAAGTATTGGGCCAAGCATCTGGGCACCTCATGTCCAGTCCAGATGACAGAAAGTTAACCATCATGTGCAGTTTGGGAGATCTCTCCAGGTAATTCAGGTACCAAAGAGCAGGAAAATTCTTACCATTATATTCAGTAATTCTTAAATTTGGTTGCATACTGAAAGCTCTTGGGGATCTTCAAAGATTACTACTTTCCTGTAAATTCTGATTTGACTGGCCTGATTCTAATGTGTAGTCAAGGCTGAGACTGAGGCGAGAGCCCTTGTTCTGAAAGGTGGCTGGTGACCTTTCTTCCCAGCCACCAGCCCTGTGGTCTTTCCTTCTTTCTCTTATGGCACATCATTGCTCATCCCAAGCTGAAAGTGGCCAGGAATCAAATTACACCTTGAGTTGTTAAAGGTATAAACGTATACAAAGACAACACTGATGCATCCTGTGGCTATCTCCATCCTATTGCTGGGGGAAGAGTTTTTCCTAAGGGGATCCAGGCCTTCCCCTTTGCACACATAGAAAGAAAACGTGGGTCTCTGCTCTCTGAGCCAGTACATTAATGACATTGGCACACTGGCAAAGTGCTGCTCCAGAGAAATTCAGAAATGCAGTCATTGTTTCTAAACTGCATTTTACAGGTTTTCCACATCAGCACACTTGCTGAATGGAGGAATTGCATGCCGTGGCTCTCTGGTACTTCTTATCTGAGAGATGATGTGTTTGGACACTGGAAGGGAGAGTGGATCAAAGGCATCTGAACCCCACCTATCTTCAAGCTGTTTCAGCAGGAAAACTATCAGTATTTTGTGGTGATATGTGCACTACAATTGTGCATTGATGGCACAATCCCTACTCTGGAGCATCTCCCATGTGACAACCGTGGCCCCACATTGTGAGAAGGTTCTGAGTGTGAGATGGGTCTCTGCTCTCATAGGAGTAGGCAATGCAGCACAAACAAGCTCATGACACAAGAAAAGAGAAGAGACAGTGGCATATATGTGAGAGTCACAGAGGGTAGAAAAAGTAGACACCTTTTTCAAAAGTGTTTGAGGGAAGTTGGACTGGATCTTTTTTATTTTAAATTTATTTTATTTTTTTCTTCACCATTTATCCCCTCGATGCCATCTTCCATCTCAAATCCTCACCCTCACAATCACCACTCTGTGGTCCATCTCCATTTCTCTCCCCGTTTTTTTTTTTTTTTTTTTTTTCTGTATTGTTCAATCCCTCCATATTTTCCCATCTGTCCCCTTCAAACCTCTCCCTTCCCAACACACACAAATCAGAGCTATATGCCTGCTCTCTCTCTGAATGTCTCTATTTTAGTTGGTCGTTTAGTTTGTTTATTAAATTCCACGTTTGAGTGAAATCATATGGTACTTGTCTTTCTCTGATGGGCTTATTCCATTTAGCACAATCTTCTCCAGGTCCATCCATGCTTCCCCAAAGAGTAAAATTTTCCTCCTTTTTACAGTGGAGTAGTCTTTTTAAAAGTGGGAATTAGGATATTCTATTGTCATTCAATTCTAATGTAATTACATTGTGGTCAGAACTCATTTCATAAAATACTAGTGCTCTGGTGCACGGATTTGTGCACATTGAAAGGAAAATAATTAGAAGGTGGCTGGCAGGGCAGGACTGGGAGAGACAGGCCTTACCAACCTCCTGCAGTCGCTCCCCAGTCGGCCGCACCTGGGGCAGCACCATGGCTGTGAGGGCATCTGCGGAATGAGGGGATCCCTCTGGCAGGTGGAGTCCCTTGGCCTGGCCTGTGGGGATCAGGCCAAAACTGGCTCTCCAACATCTCCTGAGAGGTCCTGGATTGTGAGAGTGCAGCTCTCAGGTGATGCACCCTGGAATCAGGCTCTACACTTTCTGGTTCCAGGGTGTGTCACCCAAGAACAACCACTGCCAAGTCACCACAGCTTGACAGCTCCTGCATTGAGCATCTGCCCCCTGGTGGTCAGTGTGTGTCATAGCTACCTGTCAGAGCATCTGTAGTCTGTCCCCTGGTGGTCATTGCACATCATAGCTACTGGTCAGACTGTCGATTAGCCTTTTATATATAGATTCCAATCTTTTATGTTTTGTTGAGATTTATTTTAAAATCCCAACATGTAATCTATCTTAGTGGAGATTCCAAGTGAACTGAAATAAATTTACATTTCACAGGTGAAATATTGTATAAAGACTAGTTAAACCAATTTGGTAAACAATGTTGTTTAAATCTATATCCTTATTGCTTTTCTATTGCTTTTATTGTCTATTGAGGGATGGCCATTAAAAATAACCTAGAGTCCAGTGTCCTACCTTAAACCAATTAAATCAGAACCACTAGAAGTGCCCTCCCTCAGTAATTTTAAGGTGTCCTTCCAGCCATGGTCAGCAGGGTTGATAACTACCATTCTAAGGAAAAATGAAATTATTGTTGACACTATTTGTTAACATAAATAACTTCTATAATTGTGTTTGTTAATTAAATGTGTACAAGATAGAGACTTAAACTTTGCTTGTAACTTTCTTATCATTCTTATAGTCCTGTACGACAACAACAAATATGTAAGAATTGCATATAAAAACAAAACCAATATTCAAATTAGCAAAATTAATTTACTTAAATTTTTTGTTGTTTTTTTTTGTTAATCTTCACACAAGGATATTTTTCCATTGGGTTTTAGAGAGAGTGGAAGGGAGGGGGAGAGACATAGAAACATTGATGTAAGAAAGATACATTGATTGGTTGCCTCCCGCATCTGAACCAACTGGGTCCAGGGATTGAGCTTGCAACCAAGGTATGTGCCCTTAACTGGAATCAACCCAGGACCCTTCAATTTGTAGGCCGATTCTCTATCCACTGAGCCAAACTGGCCAGGGCACCAGTGTCAGCTTTAATAGTGGAAAGATGCAGCCTTAGGTTCTGTTCTGTAGTTAATCTGTTTCTATATTTTGCCTTCAATATGACTAATGCAGAGATCTCCCTTTGTATAAGCCCTTGTACTAAGTTGTATTATTAACAGCATTATTAGCTGGTTAAAAATGATAATCCTTCATCCTTAAACACAGTTCTGCCAGCAAGCAATTCTGGCATGCAATACTAATGAAAGCTAGGTTCAAATCTTAGTATTGGATATCCTTTCTAGATTATAACAGATTTTTAGTTTTATCTTATTGGTTTGTAGGAAACCAAGTGTATTCTTAATAAAAACTGAGAACACCATGGAGACTGGCCCCACTGTTCCCCACTTGAAGTGGACTCAGCCCCTGACTTGCCATTGGTCCTCTCCATTGCTATGAATTGCATGATCACTGTGGTGACTGCTGAAAACTTTGAGGACACGAGGCAGAATGGAGTTATGAGGCTGGCGCTCATGTCTGTATGCGTTTTTCCCAGCCACTTCAGAATCTCATTGCCCGAGTCAGCTTTATAGGTTCCGCAGAGCTGGAAGTCTGTCACTCCTCAGGGTCTCTAATCGCACACCCGCTGTTCTGGCAGGCGAGGAATATATCGCACTTACAAGCAAGGATGTGACCTTACAGGATGTCAAGCAGCAAAGATGTGAAGGCTTGCCTGCCAATAGGAGCTCTGTGCCATGTGCTTATGCAAGTATGTGTGCCAAGCATTTGAACAGGCCTCACAGGTACCACATACATCACTTAACAATTCCATAAAATTGCTTGGTCTAGTTGAAGATAAAAGTAAGATTATATTGTTATTAAAAGCTGCCCTGATGCAATCATCTGTGGAATGAAGAACATAAAACTGTTACCTAGCTATTACTGCATTTGCTGTTAGCAAAGCTTTGCTCTTGAAACTGGAGGTGGAAGTCCACCTGACAGGCAGGCAGAAAGGAAGGACAAAGGTCAAGGGGAGGCCAGCCCTACAGCATGGACAGAAATTCCAAAAGTGGGAACTAAACTCACATTAATCCTTGTTGCCTCTGACCTCAGTGACATGGATGTCCCTCAGGAGCCCAGCCTCTCATCATGGAGCTAAACACACACGTGGACCCCAGAGTCACAAGGTGAAAGTAGAGCCTTAAGAACTGATGCAGGCCCTAGAATCTTGAGCCAGAATTCTATGCTGAAATGGTCATGAGATAATCTTGAATATTATACTTTTAACATTACAATTTTTAAAAAACAATAAAAACGGTTGTGTATTTAGAGTTGTCATAGAAATTGCAAACCCCAATTTGGAAAGAGATCACTTCACAACATCAATATTACATTAATTCAGACGATAAACCCAATAAGCAATTACAAAGTTCTGCTATGTGCTAGGCTGCAGAAATAAATACTAGGTTCACCCATCACCTAAGATAAACATGTGCTACTGGAAAATTCTGCAGTCAAGCGACATCCCGGGAGCCTGAATCTTGGAGAAGCATTGTAATGTCTGAGGCTTTGCTGAAGCAAACCAGAGTGTCTATCTATCTTTCTTTACTCAGCTACCACTGGAGTTTAAAGAGAGACCAACTGGAACACATGGCCACTCACTGTTGTTTGCAGGATAAACATCCGCTTTGAGACTCTCCTTGTGTCTCATTCAGCTGCTGTTTGTTCAGCCCCTTTTTTAGCCCTGGACCATAGGGATGGCATCAGCTTCTTGGAGGTTTTCTGGAACACAATGACATGAAAACAGCCCCCTTAGTTTTATGCAGCCTGGCCTTGTCCCATTTGGCTTTGATGATTCTGACATTGGCACTATTTCCCCAAGAGTCACTGAGTTCCAAGGGATGGGCTAAAGGAGGTTTTAATGAGGCAAGCTGCTTTTACCTTCATTATTAGAAATCTGCCACCTGCCATGGTCATGTTAGCTGGATTGTGTCTTGGTGTCTGAGCAGGCTGCTGGGGTAAAGGATGGAGCAGGACAGAGGGACAGGCTTTCTTCTGCTCCAAGGCTCCCTGTGCTAAGCTTGCTGCTCCGTAGGGCCACTCTTCCCAGGACTGAGTGCAGAAGCTCACACGTGGGTAGCAGTTAAACACAAATACAAACCAAGTCAAAGAAACAGACAATAATAGCAAAATGCACAAAGAGTAATGGATGACTCCAGGTACTGGACACAGCAGAAAATACCAGAATGAGGCAGTCTGGAAGGATGAGGTTGAGGTGCTGCAGGAGAGGTAGGTGGGTGAAATTCCTCCACTGCTGGTCGGAGTGGGGTTCTTAGGGTTCCATTGGAATAAGAATTCCTGGAAGGCCCCACAGGAGGATGAGATGTGGTAGAAAGCTTGATTTGTGTGGAGTTATATCCCTCGGTTTCCAAGTCCCACTGTCTTAAAGCCAGTCCTGGAAAAGGAGTAGTTGGGGCTTCAGTAGAGCTAAAGGCAAGGCCGGGGTCCAGAATTTCCATTCCATGATGGAGCTGGCTCCGATGTAGCATCAGGCTAGTTAAAGTGCATAGTCCACTGTGTGGAGGCCACAGGGCTGTGGGCCATGTTGGTGAGTGCAGAGCGTGAGAGCCCTGCAGGCCAGGAGTGAGGGGTGAGCAGTAAGAAAGAGAGAGAGACGGCACTTTTGTCCAGGAGTTAAGTGTCTCCATTTTCCCACCCTTGCAGTGGCCGTGCCTATGCTGGCCACTGACTCACTCCCAGGTGTGGCTTCAGGTAAGCATCTTCCCATGTCACCCAGACTTTATTGGGCATGCGTCTCTTGTCCCATCCCTTGCCTCATTGATATATGGGGAATAGACCTGGAGAATGTGAAATTGCAGCTTCCTGGCAAAGCTGTAGAAACAGTATGCTCATATTATCTAGTCTCCCCTACTCCTTTTCTGTTATTTAATAATCAGGTTAACATAGTGGTATCAGAAGGAGGACAATGTTCCATTTCAATAAAGAGAGGAAGGTAATAAAGGTATGGCAGATGCTAAGAGTAGAATTGACATTCCAGGCTGAGTGGGAGGCCCCAGTGGCGAAGACAATAGCACCAGCTGCACAGACATCGATGAGACTCTTTTTGGGGCCCAGGTCCTCTGAGGCAGCTGTCTGGTATTTATTTCTGCACTAGGTGGGGTGAGTATAAATACACCCACTGTCTTGGGGATGAAGGAACTCATATCAGCTTGTGTGTGATTGAATTCCTGATACTTGGTTTTGAGACCCAGGTGTGTCTGACGTTCCATAAAACATTTTGTCCCCCCAGAGCTCTTGAATATTCCAACCTCCTGTCCACCTAGTGGACTCTAAACTCCTGCTTCCTGAGGCTGAAGACACAGGCAGCATTAACTGGGTGAGGGAACTTACCGCTCAGTTTTCTCCAAGATCTGCTCACAGAGCAGCTCAGCCAGATGAGTCTCAGTGACCTGTGACGCCGGCAGTGTCCCAGGAGCACACTGCCCTCTCCCACCCTGACCACACTCCATGCTTTTAAGTTTTTCCTGAAACGGGCCTGCTCCTGGAATCAGCAGGAAAATCCTGTTCTTATGACCTTGAGGTCTGTGCAGAGGATGACCTCTGAGCATCTGCTACCTGAGGTTCTACCTGAAAGGGGACCTGGCCCTGAGCGGGTCTGCCTGGGGCCAGCCAGCAGTGTGTGGGTTCTTGGCTTCGGGCAGGAAAATTCCCACAGCATGAGTCAGGTGAATTTTAGAGGCTGTTTATGAAAGCTGGGGCCAGTGAAACAAGGAGAAGCTGGGAAATGAGCCCAGGCTGGCTTCCTTGGCTCCCTAAGAAGTCAGAGAAAAGGATGCTCAGGGACAGCACCAGGGGCTTGTCTAGAAGGAGCTGCTGCTGCCACTGCTGCCCTGGTTGCAAGCCTTGTGGGTCCATAGAGTTGAGGAGATGCATGTCTGTGGGGGAAGAAGTGGGAGAGGCATGGGCGTGTTCTTGGGAAGGAGAGCAGGTACTGGGCCCCTTGTCCTGAGGCTTATACCTCTCTCTTACAGGCTGGAGACTATCTCACCTTTTCCATTGCTCATTCAAGGCCACGTAGAAGCCCCCTTCTCCTTTAATTGTTACAAACACCCAAAAGGCATGACTATTTTGAGTCCCATTTCTAGATGAGGAAACTGAAGTTGCAGTAGGTCAAATGCCTTGTCCAAGTTTACACAGAATGAGTGGCAATGTGACTCCCAAACTCCTATCAGTAGGAACCTGTGGTTTTACTTTGTGCTCAACTATGTGCTTCCCCACCCCCCCCCACCCCCCCATTCAGAGCCATCCTACATCTGAAACACCTATGTTTAGCACTAAGGTGAGAAAGCTGAAAGTTGGTAAACAGTTGAAAGATTTCAGAGAACATTCTCAGATAGGCGCCTGATTCCAGAACAGGTAAAATACCCACAAAAACAGCAGAAATAAAATTGCTTTAGCAATTGATCATATCATTCCAAGCGGCTTGGCTGTGAGTGATGACACATCCTGACCAAGTTTCCAGACCTTTGTTCTCCCGTCTTCAGGATGTTGATGATTAGATGCCAGGCAGGCTACATGCTGTCACTAATATGGCCATCACTCATGTGATATACTTTCCCTAGAGGTCTTGGAGTTTCTTCCTCCCCCCCTTCCTTCTTTAACTTTTTTATTGTTGAGGGTATTACAGATATCTTTCATTCCCTCCACTTAGCCCCTGCCCCACCCCAGACCTTCACTGCACTATTAACTGTGTCCATGGAATATGCATATAACTTCTTTGGTTAATCTCTTCTCACCCCCTCTGCCTTTCCCTCTGAAATCTGTCAGTCCCATGTTTCTAGACCTATTTGTCCATCTGTTTCTTTAATATTTTTAAGAAAAGTTTAAATGGAATATAATTCACATGCCATTCAACTCATATCTTCAAAGTATATAATTCAGTGAATTCTTATATACCGTATTTTCTGGCGTATAAGATGACACTGTGTTCTAGTAAGAAGCCTGCTCAGATTGGCCAGAGTTAGAGAGGCGGTCTATTAAAAAAGGAACTGGTGTTGCCTCGGAAGTGGGGGGGTAGTCTTATACAGCGAATATAGGCCTAAACCTATGTTTTAACTGTAAAATTAGGGGGTCGTCTTATACACTGGAAAATACGGTATTCACAGATTTATGAAGCCATCACCACAATCAACTTTAGAACATTTTCATCACTTCAAAATGAAACCCAGTAACCATTACCATTTATTTCCCACCATAGGCCCAATGCACGAAAATTCGTGCAAGAGTAGATCTTCCTTCCCCTGGCTGCCAGCAGGCACGCAAGACCCAGGCTGCTTCCCTCTGGCTGCTGATTTAATCAGGAAAGACATCCATAATGATGTCTGATCTAAATAGCATATTGCCCTTCTATTATAGATTGCTTCTTTCCCCCTGCTCTGACAACTAATTAATTTTCCTTTTCTATAGATTTGTCTATTTTGGACATCCTATCTAATAAAGAGGGAACATGCAAATTGACCGTCATTCCATCATAAAGATGGCAGTGCCCATAGCCACAAAATGGTAGCTCCCAGTACTCTCAGTCCTGCTGGAGTCCCCCAGTCCCAGGGAGCTGAGTGCCGGTAGCATGAGCAATCTGGTGGAATGCTTGCCTCGTTGCTGTGGTGACGAGGCAAGCATTCCAACCTAGCAGCAGAGGGCCTGTGGGCAGCAGACATGGAGCAGCCAAAAGGTGGGGGTGGGCTAGAACATGGAGAGTCTCTGACTGGGGAGGACAGTTGGGGCCCATGAGGCTGGCTGTGGAGGGCAGTTGTGGGCCATGAGGCAAGCAGGGAGGGGGGTAGTTGCAGGTAAGTAGGCAGGAAGACAGAGTGGTTAGGGGCAATCGGGCAGGCAGGCAGGTAAATAAATAGTTAGGAGCCGGCGGTCCCAGATTATGAGTGGGATGTCTGACTGCTGATTTAGGCCAGATCCCACAGGGACATCCCCTGGCAGTTGGACATACCCTGAGGGGTCCCAGATTGGAGAGGGTGCAGGCTGGGCTGAGGGATACCCTTCCTCCATGCATGAATTTCATGCACTGGGCCACTAGTTACATATAAATGGAATCATACACTATGTGGCCTTTTGTGTTTGACATCTTTTACTCAGCACAATAATTTCTAGTTTTATTCATGTTGTAGCATGTATAAGTACTTTACGTCTTTTCACTGCCCAGTTATGTTCCTGGGAATAGATATTCCACTTTATTTATTCATTAACTTGATGGGCATATGGATGGTATGCAATATTTGTCAATCGCAAATGAAGATGCTATGACCATTTGTGTGGGGATCAGGCCTGTTGTTGCTGCTGTCAGCTGTTAACACTGTTCCTTGTTTGTTTAGTAACTTCTCTGAGCAAAGTCTGTAAAATCTGTGCTGTTTGTTATGGGTGCTCACTGAAGTGTTTGCTTCTTTAGCTTTGTGGTTGGCAAATGATTGTATAGATTTTCCTAAATTCATGGACCCAGTGATTTTCCAAGTATTTCCCAAAATCTCTGTGTGCTTGTTGAGGCATGGATTTAACACTCAGCCCAGTATTTGAGAATTCTGCATTAGTCATGCTTGCACTCTCAAGGTCAACACAAGGTCAGAGCTTAAATCCTTCTAAGTCTTCTTTTCTTAGTATGTGCACCGCCTTGGGTGTGCACAAAACCCTACCGGATGGTGTTGCTCTAGTGTGTGCGAGGCATCATGGTGCGGTATGATTGAATATCAGGATATTTGAATATTGAGACTGGTGTTTATTTTTACCTGCTGTCTCATCTGAAGTAAGTTAACGTCTCAGTGTCAGGGAACTTCTGTATTCCCAGAAATATGTCAGAACTTTTCAAAGTCCCTATGGACATTTCATTTGCCAGATTGTCCTTTTAAGTTTTGTATTTTATTAGCTTATTGTTTGACGAAACTATTATCTACTGCATTAGCCAGGTGCAATGTTAAATTTCTTCTGATTGTTTTTGACAAGTGTCCTTGGAAGAGGCTTTGCAGTACCGGGTGAGCTCTGAGTCCAGTCAGATAAAGACAGCTTGGCAAGAGGGACCTTCTACCAGGCAGGTGAAATGACAATTTCCTGGGAATATGGCTTCGAAAGAGCTGCAGCACCATTCTGCCTCCAAGGGTATTTGCCAAGCTGCTGAATTTCACCGCGATCTCAGGAGAGTTTTTCAAAGCTACTGTGAGCTGGAGAGGTATGGGGGCAAGTAGGACACATGAACACCACAAGGCTCACTGTGCTTCTCTCAGGAGATTCAGCAGTTTTCTCAAATAAATTGCATTGCTGCAACCCTTTGGCTAATTTCTGGAGTTCTGAAAAGGTCACTCCTCATAATTTTTGCTAGTTTCCTTATTGCTTTTTTGGAAAAGATGTTTTTTAGCGGTCTTTACTCCACCATTTTTGATGATGTTTAAGGATTGCATTTTGAGAAATAATTAGGGAGAACTAGTGATTCCAGAATGTAAAGGAAAATGGGAGTTGAAAGAAAATCTCTTATGATTTTCACTGTGGACAGCTCTCTTATCTAAATCTTTGCTGCCCCATTGAGTAGCCACTAGCCACATGTATCTATTTAAATTTCAATTACTTAAAATTTAATGCACATTTCCCATTCAAAGAAGCAAATTATCCAGGCTTCAATGACACATGAGGTTAGTGGCTACCACTGTAAACAGTACAGATACAGGATGTCTCCATCCTTAACCAAATTCTATTGAAAAGTGCTGGTCTAGTGCGGCATACACATCATTGTGTGATGATCAGTTTTAAGATTTACCAACTATCTAATCTAATGCAGGTGAGTTACTTTTTTAGTCCCAAGGACTTTTAAATAGAAGGGAGTGTAATCATTTAGTCAGGAAAATACATATGAAAGCATCTTAGTCCAGATTCCAGAACATGATAGGTACTCAGTAAATTGCCTCTATTCCTCTCCATGTACATACACTTATCACCTTGACATTCTCTTGGAATACTGGCAAAAGAAGCTGTTTTCCATCCCGGATAACGGAATATTAGTCTCTCTTCATGCAAGCAGGCACTGCTAGGAAGCAGAGAGGGAACATCATGGACAGTTAACATATTCATTTATAGTCCATTCTTTTGTAAGGGTAACACTGGCCCTCAGGCCCCCTCTGCTGTCATTGTCAGCCATTATGGCTTCAGAAAGGACAATCAATAGGGCAAGTCAAGTCCTTTGATGACTAGCTCCTCCTCGGTGTGGACCCTCTCTATTCTGTGGCACTCCCCTCTCCTCCCTAGGAAATCCCATCACTTCACTCCCCGCTATTTTCAGATGAAAGCTGAAAACCCATTTCCACTTACAGAGACCTTCTTCTACAGTAAAAAATGTATTCTCTTTTGTACTTATGCACCATCTTTAATTTAACATTTCAGTTTTATAAAATAAAATCTGGCTACTTGAACACTTTTTATCTCATTTATTCTACAAAAGAGATGTATCTATCTCATTGCTAAAAAAAAGTATCATTTCATTGCAATATTTTATTTAAAATACTTACACTAGAAGAGTTCTGAAGTTTAGACAGACACTAAAAGCAATGGATTCTTAACTGGTGCATTGTAATGGTCATTTCATATCTGAAGAAAAATGAATACTTCTTACTAGATAATTATTAGGATTTATTAAGAAAGGACAAAGCTTCAACAGTGATATATCTTCCCTCTTAGGATGGAACTGTACAGGAGAAGATGGACCTCAGCTTTTCTAAAACAAAGCTCTTAAAGGATGTAGCAGCAAAATGGAACTCTCTCCCCCAATCACCTTCAGAAGAATGAAAGAAACCATGCATGTGGTAGCTTCTTTTAAAGCTAAATGCTAAGTGAAGTTTCTTATTATTGAAAATGGCAATATTTTATTCTTTTTTATTGGCTGAATCATATTCTATTATACACACACACACACACACACACACACACACACATACCTCTTCTTTATCTGTTTGATGGGCACTTAGGTTGCTTCTGTATCTTGGTTGTTGTAACTAACTCTATAATGAACACATGGATGCAGATATGTTTTGGGTTTCTTTGGATAATACTCAGAAGTGTAATTGCTGAGTCCTTCTGTAAGTCTTGTTGACTTACAGTCCTTCTGTAAACTTTGTTTTAAAGTCTATTTTGTATGGTATAAGCATTGCTACCCCAGCTTCTTTGTGAGTGTTTTGTCTGTCTTCATAAAATATCTTCTTCCATCACTTTACTTTCAGCCTTGTGTGTCTTTCTATCTGAAGTGAGTCTCTAGAAAGCATATGTAAGGGTTGTGTTTTCTTCTCCAGTCTTTTGATTAAATAACTTAAAAAATTTGAATCTATAGTAATTTTTATAGCTATATATTTATTGCCATTTTATTAATATTTTTACTTTTCTCTTGTTCATTTTCTTAAAGAAGTCCCTTTAACATTTCTTATAATTTGAAATGTTTGAAATATTTCTTCATATAATTATTATGTCCACATTTTGTCTAAGATAGGGGGTTGAGAGAACATTTTTCCTTTTCTAGTAAATTTTGTTCGAGGAAAAAGCACACACAAACATATACTAGTACTATTTTTTAGAAGACTAAAGCACATTTAATGCTCATTATTTTCTACTTATAACTACAGATAATAATTCTACTACTTGGACATCAATTGTTGGAAAAACATTTGATTTGTGATTCAAAACCCTTTGAACACCCTGAAACATGGTTGCTAGGAAAAACTGCAAGGATAAAACTATACTATAAAATGTTCATTTTTGCAGGTTTTCAACCTTTAATGGCCAAAATTGGGTTATCATGCTATTCTTTGAGCAACTGATTTTAAAAAGGCATCAGGAAGCACTTTTATGAGTTTAAGGTTCTTATAATAGCCCATCCACTCCTGATTCATTTCATGTTTTTATATTATATACAAAGTCCAAATTTCTCCCACCACTCTAGTTTTGGTTATTGTGCACTATAAAATTGCTGTTGCAAACATAAGCTTGATATTGCTATATCTAGCTTAGCATAGGAATTCATAAATGTAAACTTCCATTATCCAAGGTTTTGGTATGCACTTATTCTATATAACATTACAACAACAATTTATGTTTTAATAACTAGTTTTTATGAGATGAATTAAAATGCAATTGCTATTGTGATTAGATGTTTACTTTTTTACTTAAAAGTCAATATTCTTTTATCTTAATATCAAGAAAAATATACTGATAATTGTAATCATCTGGCATTTATGTGTTGTTAGTTTCTATATAATCAATTTTTACTTGAGGGGTTATTTGACAAATAGGAAATCTGGCATTCAACTAATAAATATTTTCTGGCATATATGTGGTTTTTTGCATGGGTCAATTTAAGAGAGTATTTTTAAGCCATAAATGTTGCCTCCTGTAACATTCTCCCTTCTCATTTACTTGTACCTCAAGTACTACTAAGTGAGAACTGATTCTTCTTGCTGTCACTGTTCTGCTACTAAGTCCTCCTCTAAGTGCATATGTTCTATTACTCTTCTATCATTAAATGACTGTATATCTTCTCTGTTATTGTCATTTTACAAAATTCTACCCAATTTAGTTATAAGCCCCTAAAGGACAGGAACTGCATGATCTATGTAATTTTCTTGGTGCCACCAGTCCCAAATAAGGTACAGGGCAAGATCAGACCAGCAACTGACTATTGTTAATCATGACCATCATTCCTGCATTTGGGTCTCATTTACTTATGAACCTCAAAGCAATGCAGTCTTTTAAGAGAAAATCTGTAAGAGGTGGAGCCAGAGAGATAAGGTGACCTTTTTTTAAGTAGAGATTTTAACTATGTGTAACATACATGTAGTAAAGTGCACAATCATAAGTGTTTGGCTCAGTGCAGTCTCACAAAGCAAACATACCTGTGTACCATGTTCTGGATCAGAGAACGGAATATCACCAGCTCCCAGAAGCCTGCCTTTGGCCACTCCCAGTCACTCACTAGCCTCTCCTCTCCTAAGTTAACTGCATGTTCTCATCTATCAACACTGAGTAGTTCTGTGAACTTCCTATAAATTGAATCATTTAGGAAGATGCTTTTATATTTTTTTCACTTAATATTACATTGTGACATTTATTCATGTTTTTGCATGTTGTTGCATGTAGCAAGTGTGCCTTATTTCTTATAAGTAGACCACAATTTGTTTATACAATCTACAGCTGATGGAAGTGCAGATTGTCTCTGTCTTTAGCAGTTACAATGCAGGCTGCTACAATGCTGCTGCTAGTGAACATTTTAGTGTATGTCTTTTGTTGAACGTATTTACCCATTTAGGTTAGATTTATATTTGGAGATACATTTGGAGGATTGTATGGTATGTGCATGTTCAAACTTAGAGGGTAATGCCAGTTTTTCCAAGTGGTCATAACAATTTACCCTCCACCAGCAATGCAGGGAGGATCCTGCACACTCACCAGCATTTAACCTTGACAAGTGTTTTTAGATTGGCTATAATGGTGAGGTGCAGTGGCAGTACTTCTTGTTTTAATGTTTATTTCCCTGATGGCTGATGAAACTGAACAAATTTTCATGTTTACTCGATATTTATACACCTGGTTTGTGCAGTATTTTACCCACTTTTGGGGTTATTAATTTCCTATGTTTTTGTATTAGTACTTTATATATTTTAAATACAAAATCTTTATATGATCTCCATTTGAAAATATGTCATCCAACTCAGTTATTTGTAAATGTATTCTTTAATTTCCAAATAGTAGGGAGTTTTATAATCATTCATTTTTTATTTTTATTTTTATTTTTATTCAACTGTCATAGAAACTTTGTTCTGTGTGGTTTCAGTCTTTTGAAATTTGTTGGGAATTGCTTTATTATTCAACATATGATCAATTTTGGTGAATATTCTAAGAGCAAATATAAATTCTGATGTTTTGTGTGCACTATTTTTTTATATCGGTTTTTAATCATATATATAAATGTTAATACCTTTGTTAGTACATTGTATATTAATACTCTAATATATCTAATTAACCATCTATATATATCTATACACATACTTATATTCATGCATACACATATTTATATGCCCATATATACCTTAGGGTGCAGCTTTGTGTTGAACGTTCTATAGGTTTGGACAGATGTGTTATGACATATATTTACCATTACAGTATCCTAATTTTGTACTATAAATACTCTGTGATATGCCTATTTATCCCTTCCTCCTCACCAAATCCCTGGCAAACACTGATGTTTTTAGTTTTGCATTTTTCAGGTTGTCATATAGTTGGAATCATATGCTATGTAGCCTTTTTAGATTATCCTTCAATCAATAATGTAACGAAGTGAGTTCCCCAAGAGATGGACCACCGGAGCCAATTTGATTAAGCATGCTAGAGTTTATTACAGGTTCAAATCCGGGCTCAAACCTTGGCTGACGCTGCAGCAGGCAAACACCCAGGTGAGAGCCCTGATGGAGGGGCAGTCCCTCCTCTTATACCTCTTTTTCCCCACCCCTCCCACCGTTGGTATGTCACTCCCAGATTGGCCCCTCAGGACAAAGACCTGGCCTTCCTGAGCTATTTCTCAGGTAGTTTACACAACCTGGCCTGTTTTTGCCTCAAGCAGAATGTCTGTTCTGACTTCAAACAGAAGTGCAGGATGCTGCTGTTTTGATGGCCAATTTCCTAGCAAGGTCTGGAGGGAGGTCTGCATATCTTACTACAAAGGAATTCTCCGCACTGAGTTACAACTGACTTTATTTATTTATTTATTTTTTAACTTTCCCCCCCTGGCCAGGTCTGTCTCCAGAGTCCTTATCTCTTGGGCAAACTGGCCAACTGTCACAAATAACATTAATTTAAAATTCCTCCGTGAATTTTCATGGTTTGACAACTCCTTTTAAGTACTAAATAATATTTCATTGTGTGATTGCTACATAATTAGTCTATTCACCTACTGAAAATTGGCTTTTTTATTTTCAAGTTTTGGCAATTATGAATAAAACTCCTATACTTATCTGTGTATAGGATTTTGTGTGGACATAGTTTTCAACTCCTTCAGGAAAATATTCAGTACAATTACTGAGTATGTTTAATTTTATAGAAAGCCTCCAACTGGCTTCTAAAGTGGCTGTACCATCTTAATATATAAAAACCCAGGGTTTATAATGACCAACCAAAGGCTTGACTGAACACCAGAAGTCAGTCCTGCAATCAGTGCTGGATTGCTGTGATGACCCAGCACTTGAGTGCCACAGGTGCAGGCACAGCGACCCAGTATTGACTGCCAAGGGGACTGCGGATCAGGCCCAGAGAGAGGTCTGAAGAGAGGCAGGGTCTGATCCACAGCCTCTGAGGCAGCTGTTGATCAGGCATTGCCTGTCTCTTTCTCCGGGCTTCACCAGCAGCCATGCCTCTGTTTCTCTCCAGGCATCCGCAGGAGCTGCTGATGAGCCCTGCCTTTCTGATCAGGCCTGGAGATAGGCCCAGAGACACTGACTGGCATAGAAACCGACAAATCAGAACCAAATCTGGGTGAACTGTGAGGAGCCAATGGCTCCCTAGGAGGTGGAGCTTTTGATGCTGACTGGCATAGAAATTGACTAATCAGAACCAAATTGGCCAGTAGAGGAGGACAGTTGGGGGTGAAGTCAGACCTGCAGGGTAGTGCAGTTGGGGGTGAGATTAGATAGGCAGCAGAGGGCATTGAGGGTGGTCAGGCCAGCAGGGAGGAAGTTGGGGATGATCAGGTGGGCAGAGGCTGTTAGGGGCGATCAGGCAGGCAGGCAGAGGGGCTGGGGACAATCAGGCAGACAGGCAGGTGAGTGGTTAGGAACTAGTAGTGCCAGATTGTGAGAGTGATGTCTGACTGCCAGTTTAAGCCCGATACTACAGGGACTGGGCCTAAACTGGCAGTTGGACATCCCCCAAGGGGTCCCTGATTGGGGAGGGTGCAGGCTGAGCTGAGGGAACTCCCCTTCTGTTCACAAATTTTGTGCACCAGGCCACTAGTTTTCTTATAAGAATACTAGAGACCCAGTGCACAAAATTCATGCATGGGGTCGGGGAGGTGTGTATGTGTCCCTCAGCCCGGTCTGTACGCTCTTGCAATCTGGGACCACTAGCTCCCAATCACTGGCCTGCCTGCCTGATCACCCCTAACCACTCACCTGCTTGCCTGATTGCCCCTAACTGCTCGCCTGCTGCCTGATTGCCGCTAACTTCCTTTGCTTTAGCCCCCGTCACTACAGCTTCCTCTGGAAGGACATCCAGAATGATGTCCAGAAAGTTGTCTGACTGTCAAGTCTAATTAGCATATTATGCTTTTAATATCATAGTAATACCATTTGCTTGTACCAATGAGAATTCTTAAAGCTTCACTAGTGTTTGTCTTGTCAATATTCCAGATTTTAGTCATTCTAATAGGTATGTAGTGGAATGTTGTTATTTTCATTTGCATTTTTATGATGACATATGCTGTGGAACATAATTTTGTATGCTTATTTGCCATTTGTATATCTCTTGTTTGTTAAGGTGACTGTTCAGGTATTCAGCCAATCTTTAACTGGGTTGCTTGTTTCCTTATTGTCAAATTTTAAGAATTCTTGTGTATTTTGAATATGACTTTTATCAAATATGCTTTTTGTAAATACTGTTCTCCATGTCTGTGGTTATTGTTTTTTTTAATCTTGTTTCACATTAAATTTAATTTTTATTCAAGACAGTGTCTTACAGAACAGAAAATGTAATCTTAATGAAGTTCAGTTTGCCAATTCTTTCTCTTATAAATTACTAGTTGCCCTGTGTATAAATCTGTACACCAGTAGCTTGCTGCTGCTCTCCAGTAGCTCTCTGCCCATTGCCCTGTCCTCCTGTAGCTCCCTCCTCCTCCCCACCATTCTCCATAGTTTGTTGCCCTGCCCCCACCTATAGCTCTTCACTGCCTGCTAGTAGTTTATTGCCCCCACCTTCCTGCTGATCCATGATCCCATTGTTACATGGTCAATCATTATGCTTCACAGAGTAACAACCGTTTGCATAGTACATCTTTATTATTATATAGGATATCTTTGGTGGTGTATCTAATAAGTATTTGGCAAACCCAAGGTCATCTAGGTTTTGTCCAGTTATCTCCTAAGAACTTTATAATTTTTGTTTGTTTTGCTTTTTAAATTAATTTTTGTGTAGGTATAAGATCTGTGTTCAGATTCATTTTTTACAAGTCAGTGTATAGTTGTTTCAGTGCCATTTTTTGGAAAGATTCCTTTCTTCATTATATTGTCTTTACCCATTTGTTTAAGGTCAGTTGACTATGTATTCATGTGGTTTTATTTATGAGTTCTTTAATCTTTTCCATTGATCTGCTTGTCTATTCTTTTGCCAATATAACCCTATTTTTATTACCATAGCTTTATAGTAAATCTTGAAATAGCATCATCCTCCAATTTTGTTCTTCATCTTCAACAATACTAATTTTTTGCTATTGTGGGTTTCTTGTCTCTCAAAAAAATCTGTATAATAAGTTTGTCAACATTCATCAAAAAACAATTTCTTAGATTTTTATTGGGATTGCATTGAATTTATAGATGAAGTAGGAAGAGCTAACATTTCAAAAATATTGAGCCTTCCTCTCCATATACATAGAATTATTTCTGTATTTAGTTCTCTTGTATTTTCCATCAGGGTCCTGTATTTTTCCTCATATTAATCTTGTACATATGTTGTTAGATTTGTCCGTAAATATTTTATTTTAGGGTGCTATTCTAAATTGCATTGTGCTCTTAACTTTAAATTCCACTTGTTTATTGCTGGTATATAGGAAAGCAATTGATTTTTTAATCTTAATATTGTATCTTGCAATCTTGCTATAATCACTTATTAGTTCCAGGAGGGTTTTTTTGGTTGACTTTTTCAGATTTTTGACACAGATGTTCATTTCATCCATTAAAAATTATTTTATTTATTCCTGATCTGTATAACTTTTTACCTCCTTTTCTTGTCTTATTGCATTAGGTAGGACTTCCAGTATGATTTTAAGAATCAATATTACCGATAACATCCTTGCCTTGTTCCAGATGTTAGTAAGACAACTTTGAACTTCTCATGATTAATTAGGATTTTAGCTGTGGCTTTTTTGTAAACTAATCTTTATCAAGTTGAAAAAAAATCCCATCTATTCCTAGATTACTGAGAATGCTTTTCATAAACATATTTTGGATTTTGTCATGCTTTTCTGTGCATCTATTGTTATGATCATGTGATTTTTCTTCTTAACCTGTTGATGTGAAAAATTACATCAGTTGACTTTGAATGTTGAATCAGCCTTGTACACCTGGAATACATCCCACTTGTGGTAATGCATAATTATTTTTATATATTGTTAGATTTGCTTGGCTGGGCTTTTGTTTATGATTTTTGCATTTATATTGGTCTGTAATTTTCATTCATTAAAATGTATTTGGTTTTGGTATTAGGGAAACTCTTGCCTCATAAAATTGGTTAGGAGGTATTATCTCTGCTTGTATCTTCTGGAAAAATTGTCAAGAATTGGAATTGTTCCTTCCTTAAACATTTAGTAGTATTCAATAGGGAGCTCATGAGAAACTGATGCTTTCTCTCTTGGAAAATTATTATTTATTGGTTCAATTTATTTAATAATAATATGCTCATTCAGATTGTCTGTTTTTTTTTTTTTTCTTGTGTAAGTTTTGGAAAATTCCTTTTTCAAGGAATTGGTCCATTTCATCTAGGTAATTAAACTTGTGGGCATTGAGTTGTTTGTAAGTTTTTGCTTATCTTTTTAATGTCCATGGGATCTGAAGTGATATTCTTTCTTTCATTTGTAATAGTACAGTAGACCCTCATTATCCATGAGGTATGTTTAATGTGTTCCAAGTCTCCTCCCTGCCCCCAGTAAATTCCTGAAACCACAGATAGTACTGAGCCCTACACATGCTATGTCTTTTTCTATACATATATCTATCCTCTTCCCCGTTTCTCTTTGGCATATTCAAATTGCCAGAATCACTACTCTTCCACTTGGGGCCTTTATTAAGTAAAATGAGAGTGACCCGAACACAGGCACTTCAATACCTTGACAGTCAATCTAGTAACCCAGACGCTACTAAGTGAGTTGGGTGGGTAGCCTATAGTGTGTGGACATACTAGACTAAGGAATAATTCATAAACCCAGGTGGGAATTTTACAACATAACTCAACAAGGCATGCAATTTAACACTTATAGATTGTTTATTTCTGCATCTTTCGATTTAATATTTTCTGATTACTAATATAGATGACTCTGGGTAACTGAACCCATGAAAAGTGAAACCACAGATAAGAGGAAACTAATGTAGCAATTGTTGTCCTTTTTTTCTTAAGGCTAAAGGCTTATCAAATTTATTCTTTTTCAATGAACAAACTTTTGGTTTAAGTGATTTTCTCTATTTCCTGTTTTCCATATTATTGACTTTTTTTATTTTTATTCTTATTTTTATCCTCTTTTCTTATTTTGACTTTAATATTTTTAGTTTAATTCTATTTCAGTCTGATATAGAATTATATAATTTCTATTATTTAAAATGTGTTAAGGTGTGTTTAAGGGCCTAGAATGTGATGTATCTTGGTCAATGCTCCATGTGAGCTTGAGAAGAATGTGCATTTTGTTGTTGAATGATGCAGTCTATAGATGCCCATTATATTCAGCTGATTGATGGTGTTGTTGAATTCAATTATGTCCTTATTGATTTTCTGTCCACTGATACTGTACATTTCTGATAGAGGGGTGTTGAAGTCACCAAGTACAATAATGGATTCATCTATTACTCATTGTAGTTCTATCAGTTTTTGCCTCTTGTATTTTTTATGCTCTCTTGTTAGGCACATGGACATTAAAAATTGTTATGTCTTCTTGGAGAATTGACTCCTTTATCATTCTGTAATGCCGGTTTATCCCCGATAACTTCCCTAGCTCTGAAGACTACCATCTGAAATGAATAGTTTTTCTGGTTTCTTTTGATTAGTGATAGATTTATATGTTTATCTATTTATTATTCATTTATTACCAATTTATATGTGCCTCTATATTTAAAGTGGACTTCTTGAAGACAATATATAGTTGGGTCTTATTTCTGATCGACTCTGACAATTTTTGTATTTTAATTGCTGCATTTAGACCACTAACATTCAATGTAATTATTGATATATTTAGCTAATATCAACCATATTTGTTTATGATTTCTATTTTTTTCCCCAATTCATTTTTCTGTGTGAAAAGAATATTGTTGTTGTTTTTTGTGTTTTTTTGAGATAATAGAAAATATATATTGGTCTGTGGTACAGAGCTCCTGAAACACTTATAATTTTCTAAGTGACAAGAAAACTGGGAGCATCTCTGGTTCTAATACTTATCTCTCACCCATTCCCTGACACAGGGCTCCTAAATCCCTTGTAGATTTCTAAATGATAAGAGCAGAAGGAGTGTCTTTGTTCTATTGAGGTGATTCTGCATAGGACCCGTATGAATCTTGGATGGAGACTGGTCCCCAGAATGACCACGCCATGATTAGAAGCTTATAATTGTTAGCTCATCCTATCCCATCCTCCAGAGGGGGAGAGAAGCTGGAAGCTCAGTTAACAATTTGTATGGCTATTTGAGGAAGCCTTCCTAAAACCCAGTAGTGGTGTCTCAGGAGAGCTTTCATACTGGAAAACATCTACACCAGGAGGGCGTGCACCCCAAGTCTATGGAGGCAAAGCTCCTGCATTTAGTACCTTCCCAGACTTGGCTCTGCACATGCCTCTAACTGGCTACTCAGCCGTATCTCTCATCATATCCTTTAATAAACAAGTGTTTCTAAGGTTGTGAACCCCTTTAGCAAAGTAATTAAACCTGAGGAAAGGTAGCGAAAGCCCCTAATTTATAACAAAGTCAGACAGAATTTATGAGTAACCTGGGATACACTACTTGTGTTGGCCTCCTGGTTAGGAGGAACTGACCCCTAACTCAGGGGATCTGATATCTCTGGGTAGTAGCAATCCTATATAATAAAAGTCTAATATGCTGTGTCTGGTCATCTGGTTGGCAGTTCAACCAATCAAAGTATAATATACAAATGATATGCTAAGGCTGCTCAACTGCTTGCTATGATGTGCACTGACCATCAGGGGACAGACAGTCGACCAGTTGACCAGTAGCTATGACATTCACTGACCACCAGGGAGAAGATGCTCTGACTGGTAGGTTAGCTTGCTGCTGGGGTCCAGCTGATTGGGACTGAGCGAGATAGGCCAGACATGCCCTGGAGCTTTTCCACAATCCCTCCTTGGCTGGCCAACCTCCCATGTCCCTCCCCAACCCCAATCGTGCACCAGTGGGATCCCTTGGCCTGGCCTGCACCCTCTTGCAATCCAAGACCCCTCGGGGGAAGTCACTATGATGCACACTGACGACCAGGGGGTAGACGCTCAATACATGAGCTTCTCCATGGTGGTCATTGCACTCCAACAGGGGAAGCACCATTCAGCCAGAAGCCCTTAGCTAGGTTCACATCTAACGAGTACAGTGGTGGTGGCAGGAGCCTCTCCCACCTCTGTGGCAGTGCTAAGGATGTTTGGCTGCCAGCTTAGGCCTACTTCCCACAAGGAGTGGGCCTAAGCCATTAGTTGGGCTTCCCCAAGGGCTCTTGGACTAGAAATGGTGCAGGCTGGGCTGAGGGACTCTCCCTACAAGTGAACAAATTTTGTGCACTGGGCTTCTAGTAGACTTAAATTATAATGTCACAGAGAATTGCTTAGTAACTCACAGGAAAGAAATACACAGCAGGGGAAGAATGTGATTCTCTGAAGGAGAAAAAGAATGTTTTTCCATACAGGTTTAAAATGAGCACTTTGTTTTATTGCATTTTATCTTCTTTTTAAGCATATAAGTTATATTCATTTTTAAATTTTTATTTTGTACCTTTTGTAGTAGTCTCCTTAGAGTTTGCAATATACTTACAAGTAATCCAAGTCCACTTAAAATATTTTTTGAAAATATGTTTTTACTAGAGGCCCAGTGCACAAATTTGTTCATGGGTGGGGTCCCTTGGCCTGGATGGCAATTGAGGCCTATGGAGGCGGGGCGGTGGCTGGTAGGGAGGAGGGACCACAGGAGGTTGGCCAGCAGGGGGGTGGGTAGGGGATTAGGGGAGGAAGGGACCATGGGAGGTTGGCTATGGGAGCACACTGACCATTAGGGGCCAGCTTCTGCATTGAGTGTCTGTCACTGGTCACCCCTAACTTTCCTCCCTGTCAGCCTGGTCAACTCTAACTGCCCTACCCTGCTAGCCCGATTGCCTCTAACTACCCTCCTCTGCCAGCCTGGTCACCCCTAACCACCCTCCCCTGTTGGTCTGGTCTCCCCTAACTGCCCTCCCCTGCAGGCCTGATCGCCCCCAAATGCCCTTTCTTGCAGGCCTGGTCCTTCCCAACTGCCCTCCCTGCCAGCCATCTTGTGTTGGCCATCTTGTGTCCACATGGGAGGGTCATCTTTGAGTACATGGGGATGGCCATTTTGTGTGTTGGAGTGAAGGTCAATTTGCATATTCCTTCTTTATTATATAGAAAGTGTCAGAGATAAAAGAAAATTAGTAGCATGTATATGAAAATCTTCCTCCTGTCAGAGTCTGGAGCACAGTGCAGGATCCAGAGTCAAGTCCCTACCCACCTGCAGTGCATCAAAATCATGCAATACCAGACCTAACTGGCTCTATCCCCATTGGGTGAGAATCAGACCTGGTCAACCCCACCCCTGTCCAGCTCTGCCAGGTGGGAGGGTGTACCGTTAGGTCCCCTGTTAAGTCCCGCCAGGTGGGGGGCACAGCCTCAGGTCCCCCAGTGCACCCTCATGTTCCCTGGCCTAGTGCCAAGGAAGGGAGCATGGCCTGAGGTCCCCCGTCAAGCTCTGCCGGGGGTGGGGCCTAGCCTCAGGGACCCCGACAAGCCCCACTGGGCAGGGGGCACAGCCTCAGGTCCCCCAGCACTGGGTGGGGGCTGCAGCCTCAGGTCTCCCGTGAAGTCCCACTGGGTGGGGGTCATGGCCTGAGGTTCCCCAGCCTGGCACAGGGTGGGAGGTGTGGCCTGAGGTCCCCTGGCTGATGCCGGAGGCGGGGTGTGTGGGTGTGTGTGTGGTGGCCTGAGGTTCCCTGTCAAGCCCCACTGGGCAGGGGTCACAGGCTCAGGTCCCCTGCCTTGGCCTAGCATCAAGCAGCAAGGCTTATTATGGGAACTCAGCCTCCACTGTGGGTGCAGACATCTTGTGTTAAGGAAACTCCACCTTTGCTGTGGGCACAGCCATCTTGTGTTATGGAATCACCCTTCTCTGCCATGGGAGTGCCATATTTGTGATGATGTGATGATCAATTTGCATATTCCCTCTTTATATAGATAGATTCTGCTGACCATTTTTATCTTTCTTCATTCCTATTAAGCATATCTTTCCTTTTGTAATTGTCTCATAGTTCTTAGATATTCTGTGCCTCTTTTTGAACTATTTTTTTTTTTTTTTTTTTTGCTTTTGGATATTTCTATTGAAAAATACTCATGTGCAGAGATTCTTTCCTCAGAGGTCTACATAGCCCTTCAAAGGCATCTTCATTTTAGTTGCAGTATTCTTGGCATCTGACATTCTTTATTCCTTTTTTGGAATACCATCTCTCTATTCACATTGTTCCTCTGTTTTTACATGCTGATTACTTAGTCCACTGGAGGCCTTACTTTAATCATAGTTGTTTTAAATATTTTGTCTAGTAATTGCAACATCTCTACCATATCTGAATCTATTGCTGATGCTTGCTGTTTCTTTAAACTATGTTTCTTGCTTTTCAGTATGTCTTGAAATTTTTTGTGATCGCCAAACACAATGAATGTACTGGGCAAAAAGGACCGCTGTAAGTAGGCCTTTAGTAACTTGGCTGTGAGCTGTGGTGGGAAGGGAAGAATTTGTGGCCTTTGATTAGGTCTCCAGCTCTTCAGTGAGCACTTGCCTCACACGTTTCTCAGTGCTCCCCACCTCTCAGGTAGGACAGGATGAACACAGGAGCGGGGAATGGGTATTTCCTTTTCCTGACATGGGAAACTAAAGCCAAATGAAGGTGGACATGTCCATCCTCCCAGGTTAAATAGGTTCTGATTCACCTCAGCAGTTTAGGCTCTGGTTAAAGAGTTCCTCCTGGAGGCAGACCTTGTTAAGGACACAGTGCTCTGGTGCATTTAAAGATGGTCCTCTTGCTTCCCCAGCTGGCAGAGGAATTAGATTTATTTCCTGATACTTACTTTGAGGACCTGATAGAGCTTCAGGAGATAAAAGAATTCACCTGTGATTGAGCCTGTGCTGACTGAGCCTATTTCTCTCTCTCAGAGATGCCCACAGTAAGCCTTCTATGATTTGTTAGCCACAATCCTGCTGCTCCTACTCCGCTCTGGTTCTCACCGAGCCTTCTCTTCTGCTCAGGGCCTTGGCATTTTCTGTACTTGTTTCAGGTCTTCACAGTACGGGGGCCAGAAGTGTGTCCTGTAACTTCATTCTATCTAATAAAAGAATAATATGCAAATTAATTATCACTCTGTGACAAAATGGCAGTGCCCATAGACACAAGATGGCAGTGCCCAGTCCTCTTCCCCCTGCCCCTCTTCCCTCCCTCCCCCCCTCACTGGGAGGCACCAGTGTCCAGCAAGTTCCCTGGCCAGTGGCCACAGCTTGGGCTGAGATCTCAGACCTGCAGGGCCCTGCACCAAAGCCGCACAATCCCCAGGTCAAGGTGGCAGCCTGGGCTGAGGTCTCAGGCCAGCAGGAATGTGCACCCCCACTGCTCAATCTTTAGCCCAGGAATGGCAGCCTGGGCTGGGGCCGTGCACCCCCACCACTTGATCCCCAGGCCACAGGGACAGCTTGGGCTGGGATCTCAGGCAAGGCCTCACACCCAGGGCTCAATCCTGTGGCAACAGCTTGGACTGCGGTCTTAGGCCTACAAGGCCCTTCAACCCCACCACGTGATCCCCTGGCAGCGGAGACAGCCTAGGCTGGAATTTCCAGCCAGCAGGGGTGCGCACCCAAGCCGCACAATACCCTGACCGTGAAGGCAGCTTGGGCTTGGGTTTCAGGCAGGCTGGGCCCTGCATCCCCACCTCACGATCCTCCTACCCTGGTGACAGCCTGGGCTGGGATATCAGGCCAGCAGGGTTGTGCACCACCACCGCACAATTTTCCAGCCAGGGGTGGCAGCCTGGGCTGGGATATCAGGCCAGCAGGGCCGTGCACCACCACCGCACAATTTTCCAGCCAGGGGTGGCAGCCTGGGCTGGGGCCCCGCACCCCCACTGCATGATCCCCTGGACCAGGCGACAGACAGCCTCGGCTGGGGTCTCAGGCCAGCAGGGACTCGCACTTCCACCACGGGATCTTCAGGCCAGCGGAGGCAGCCTGGGCTGGGGCTGCACACCCCCAGGTGGGATCCCTGGCCAGGCTGAGAAGGCTGACTGGGCTGGGGGCTCAGCCTGGCCGGGGTGCAGTCCCCTTCTGGAGGTGGCAGCCTGAGTTCTTAACAATTGAATCACACCAGCCAGGCAGATATGGAGGAATCCTAAATGTTCCTTTTTAAAACAATACATATTTTATTGATATTTACAGAGAGGAAGGGAGAGAGAGAGAGAGCTAGAAACATCTATGAGAGAGAACGATTGATCAGCTGCCTCCTACACACTTCCCACTGGGTATGTGCCCCCAACCAAAGTACATGTTCTTGACCAGAATCGAACCTGGGAACCTTGAGTCTGCAGGCCAATGTTCCATCCACTGAGCCAAACCAGTTAGGACTCTCCAATATGCTAAAGAAAAGACCTTATCTAATACAAAGGGAATATGCAAGGGAGGGCATTTGGGGGTGACTGGGGTGTTAAGGGAGGGCAGTTGGGAACTATCGGGCTGAAAGGGGAGCAGTTAGGCATTGATCAGGCTGGCAGGGGAGTGGTTTAGGGGTGATCAGGCTGGCAGGCAGAAGTGGTTAGGGGCAATCAAGAAGGCAGGCAGGCGAGTAGTTGGGAGCCAGCAGTCCTAGTTGTGAAAGGGATGTCTCACTGCCTGTTTAGGCCCAATCACATGGATCAGACATTCCCAAAGGGGTCCCAGATTGGAGAGGGTGCAGGTTGGGTTGAGGGACACCCCCCACCCGTGCATGGATTTTGTGCACTGGGCCTCTAGTTTTTTTTTTAATAAATCCAAAAGTAGTTGTTTTTGGTTTTTCAGTTTTCTTAGCTTCTTACTTATAAAATGGAGTGGTAACTTCCAAGCTCCTTACATGCAGAGTTGGGTACTGAAAATCCAAAGTACTCATCTCTAATCCTTCCAGTTGGTTATTCCTTACCAGACCCTGGGCAGTTTTCTTGCAAGCATTTATTGATCAGTTTTCTGTTGAAAACCCACAGCGAGGGCATCCGCAGGCATCCTCTCTCTGTGCAGCTGCATTTTTTCTGGTTTTCTGCCCTGAAAACATGCATCTCCTTTGACATCGTCAACTCTCAGCCCTACCTTTCAACACAGGGAGCTCCCAGGTTCCCTCCGGGGTCCTCCTTGAGCTGCAGCCTATAATCTGCTAAGGAAGCTCTATGGGCAATTGTAGGGCTTCTCTCATGTTAATTCTGATGCTTCAGAATCACTGCCCTTCACTTACTAATTTGAAAAGCCTTGAAAAACATATTTTCTTTTGTATTTTGTTCATTTTAAAATTTGTTTCTAGTAGAAGATCATATCTAACTTATTTTACTCCAATTTGATCTTGAAGTAGAAATCATGAGCTTTATAATTGCTATTTACTTATTTTTTTTCATTGATTTCTCTATTTTCTGGGAAAGTTTTACATCTTGCCATCTTTTTCTTAAATGAAAAAGCAAATTTTGAGTCAATTTCTGGTAACCTAAATATCCCAGTCATCTATGAGCTTATTTCTGTGTTTTCTTTCTCCCTTTCTTTCCCCTCCCTCCATTCCTGGCACTATTTTAGTGTTGGAATCTATAATAATAAAAGGGTAATATGCTAATTAGACTGGACATCCTTCTGGAGGAAGGGGGCGGGTCCAAGGGAAGCCACCTAGAAACCAGGAGCTGGGGGAAGGAAGGCCTACTCTTGCATGAATTTTTGTGCATTGGGCCTCTAGTAACATATAAATTGAATCCTAGACATTATGTATAGTTAATTATAGAAATGCCACATGATGCTATATTCCTTCATAGACAATTTAATTTAATGTTTTCTAGGCAGTTAGAGATTGGTCAGATTATAAACATGTATTGGAGATTCAAGTGTGGGCACTGGGTTTCCATGTTTTAACTCCTGGTCTATTTCTGCTTTGCTTCCACTCTGTGTCAAGTCCTCAGGGTCCCTATTGTGAGCCTGACTGTTTATAAAAAAGTTTCTACTTTTTTGTTTGGATATATGTTTACTTTTGTACATACCTTGTTTCCCCGAAAATAAGACATCCTCCGAAAATAAGACCTAGCTCATGGAAAGATAAGACATCCCCTGAAAATAAGACCTAGCGCAACTTTGGGAGAAAAAATTAATATAAGACACTGTCTTATTTTCAGGGAAACAGGGTAGTAGTGTGAGACTCTCAGAAGCTCAGTTTAGCTTTTCAGCTCCTTAGAAGCGGCTTTATTTTAGGTATTTGGTCTCTCATCATCTTGTACCTAAAAGTTTTGGCAAATGCCATCATCAGGGTATCGTGGCATAGCATGTTGAGCTTACCTCTGTGTTCTTCCCCAGTGTCATGAAATAACTGTATTTTTGTATGTCTGTGTGTTACACAGTTCTCCTATTTGTTTTTGATGGGAGGATGGAATTGATAAAGTGTTGAATCATATCGTAGCTGCTGAGATATTTTTTTTAATTTCACCTTTATTATTCAAAAGTCTATGACCTTCAAAAGTCAGTTAATTCAGTTATTTTTTAATTTTTAAAGTAAAGATAGCCTATTTTATAGAGCTGTTGTAAATATTTATAAGTTGAATTTTTTGAAAGCACCAAATAAGCTAAAATTATATATAAAACAGTTTGGCTCAGTGGATAGAGCGTCAGCCTGAGGACTGAAAGGTCCCGGATTCGATTCCAGGCAAGGGCATGTACCTTGGTTGCAGGCACATCCCCAGTAGGGGTGTGCAAGAGGCAGCTGATCGATGATTCTCTCTCATCGATGTTTCTAACTCTCTATCCCTCTCTCTTCCTCTCTGAAAAATCAATAAAATATATATATATATAAATTAAAAAAATTATATATAAAACACGATCACAAGTTATGTATAACATTACTTATAATATTTATAAAAATAATCAGTATTAAAATTGTAATAGCTAAAACCTGTAGCACATAATCCAAACTATTTATTAAGTACTAATTTTTTATTTGCATTATTTATGACAATTCTCACAATAAATACATCTTCATTGCAATGCCATCTTTTTATTTTAAATTTGTTTTGATTGAGCTTTTTGTTTTTAGAACTTTGAGCTCATTATTATAAAAATTGGACATACAGACATTTCCACTTTTTAAAAATTTTTATTGTGATTTTCAGTTCTTAAGAAATGTGGCTTGCTTTAGCACTTCATTCTCTCTGAGCCTACTCAATCTCACCTGCTTAATAGGAGCCACACTGTTCTCCTTAAAGGATTATTGGATAATATATGTAAAGGCCCTACCATCATGCTTGAGATATAGCCATCATTCAAAATTGTTGCCAATACTAAGTATTTGATTTACTACAAATATTTTCATAGACATCTGAATTCATATAGAATAGAAGGTATTTTACTTATAGAATTCTGTGGAAGTTGTTGATATCTATACTAATAGAAGAGTTATATGCTAATTAGATCGGGAGATCTTCTGGGAGACCTTCCAGATGTCCTTCCAGACAAAGCCATGGTGGAGGGGCTGAGGCAGAGGCAGTTAGGGGTGATTAGGCTGGCAGGAGAGGGAAGTTGAGGGTGAGCAGGCTGGCAGGAGTGGCAGTTGAGGGCCAAGTAGACTGGTGGGTGGCTGGGGGGGAATTGGGAGTGATCAGGCCAGCAGGTAGCGTGGTTAGGGCAATCAGGCAGGCAGGCAGATGAGCGGTTAGGAGCCAGTAATCCTGAATTATGAGAGGGATGTCTGACTGCTGGTTTAGGCCCGATCCCACCAGTAGTTGGACATCCCCTGAGGGGTCCCAGATTGGAGAGGGTGCAGGCAGAGCTGAGGGACACCCCCAGTGCATAATTTTTTTTTGCACTGGGCCACTAGTAAGTTAATATAAATGAAAAGTAATGTTTTGCTTTTAATTTGCATGACATGGTTTTTAAAAATGAATTGTCTCTACTACTGCTCAATAAAATATGGTATTTTGTCTTCTGAATTTTTTTTCTATGCCTCCAATTGCTGGAGAACAAATCAGTTTCACTAAAAAAGAGGTGTTGATAGGAAGCCAGGAAGGCTGGTCAACAACCTTAATTGCTCTAACCTTTAGTTGAGATATTGTTAGCTGAAGCAGAATCTACCTTGTTTGTCCCATGAAAGTTTCTGTTATTTCCTGCCTAAGGGCTACATGTAAATTTCTCTTTATGTTGCCTAAGATGTTTTCCCCAAAGCCTCAATAAAAGGGGATGGGTCAGAACAGGTAGTAGTTCTCCCACTAGAGTTGGACTACTGCCTGGCCCCCCATATCACCAAGTTGAATTTCTTCAAGTCTCAAGTCTCTTCATTTGTGTGTGGCCCTTCTCCAGAACCTGAACCCTGAATTGGAGCTCTTTGTACTCTGGCCATGAAAGAAAGTCCTATATCCAATATCTCATTCCTTTGGTCTTTCTGAATGATTCCTATGATTCCTTCTGGATAAATTTAACTATAAGCTGCTCAAGAAAGCTCTCTTTAATCCAGTAATATTAGTTAGAAACTTACCATTTTTTGGTGGTGGGGCTTCTTAATTCATTACACAAGCCTGTATCAAGTACTGAAGTTGAATTGGTTATTTAAATATCTCTATCCAGACCTGCATCCCACTAGGAAGTGAAGCCTAAATGTTGGGCAGCTGACAGTGCACTGGAAATGCTTGTTTCTGGAACCAATTTTTAAAAGAAGGAATAAAGAATGAAGGGAATGTTGGCTGTTGCAGTGTATCAGCCTTTCCACAGCACAGTCAACTAACCCAGGCTTTGTCCTGCTGTATGTTGGGGATCTTTAATATAAAATGTCTCAAACTCTTCCCCAGAAGCTCTGGCTGGGCTTGGGAGGAGAGGAATGAAATCGGTAGATTTAAAAAACTTCCTAGGAGACAAAAGTTTTATGCTTAAAAGCATTGATATAAACATTCTTCCCAGTAAGGAATACTAAACAGTGACAGTTGATTAATATATGCACCAGTTTTTAAATCTTCATAGGAAGTCACAAATATGACAATAAAATTAAAAGTAAATAGAATTGGTTGAAAAAATAAATATTGGGTTCTACATGTGAATAATGATTATTATATTTTCTGAAGCAAGCTTTCAGACACCTGGAATATAAAAGAGCTATCGCAGATTTGAAAATGCATTTAAATTCAAATGCTTACAAGTACGCAAACATAAATTTAAAAATATATATTTTTATTGATTTCAGAGAGGAAGGGGGAGGGGAGAAAGATGTGGAAACATCACTGATGAGAGAGAATCATTGACTGGCTGCGTTCTGCATGCCCCCCATTGGGAATCGAGCTTGCAACCTGGCATGTGCCCTTGACCAGAATCAGACCCTGACCCTTCAGTCTGCAGGTCGGCACTCTATCCACTGAGCCAAACCAACTAAGAATGGAAACATAAACTTTTATTTAATTTTTGCATAAATCAAAATTATATTAAACCAAAACTATCTTGAAAGACCCTAGAACAGTGATTGGCAAACTACTGCTCGGGAGCCACATGCGGCTCTTTGGCCCCTTGAATGTGGCTCTTCCGCAAAATACCACGGCCTGGGAGAGTCTGTTTTTGAAGAAGTGGCATTAGAACAAGTTTAAGTTTAAAAAATTTGACCCTCAAAAGAAATTTTAATCTTGTACAGTTGGTATTTGGCTCTGTTGACTAATGAGTTTGCCGACCACTGATCTAGGATATTCTTTTTTTATACTAAAATGTGTGTGGGGCTTGCAGCCAGATGATTACAGTTTGAACCCTGGATTTACCACTTTGTGTGTTATATTAGAGGAAAGCCTCTTATCTCTAAACCCAAATTTCTTCATGTGTAAACTTGAAGTTTACATATTTTCCCTCCCTTGGAAAAGCCAGCTCCGTAGACCTGTGCGACCTGTTGCTCTAATTAGGTTTTCTGAGAGTCAGCTTCTGAGGTGGAGTTTGTGGAGATTTGTTAGGAATGTCCATGGGGAAACAGAAGAGAACTGTATTTGGCAACGGCCAGAGTTGAGGTGCAGTGCCTGATGACAGCCCCAGCCAACTCCATGCGGTTACTTAAATGACCATCAGAGTTATCCCACGGTGAGTTTAGATGTTCTGGTCCTCACTCCCAGGATTAGACAGCACACACAGGCACACTCTCACACACAGTCTCTTATTTCATGTGCCCGGCACAGGGCCTGGTATACTGAGGTAAGCAGTATACATTTAATAAATGAGTATGCTATTTCTTACATCTTAGATTCTCATTTCAAATCCGTGGGTTTAGGAAAGGTCATTTTAGCACCTGGTTTCTTTACCCCAAAGTTTATAGCTGTCTCACATCAGTTTCTTTTATCACTGCACTTAGATAACTGACATGGACATAGAGTGTGCTACGTGCCTAACTTCTTCTGAGAAGTTTTGTATATATATTTACTCATGTACACTTCATAATAATTATATATGTAAATATGTCCAATACCATCATTATCTCCATTTTGTAAATGAGAAAATGGAAGAGCTGGCTAAAGGTCTCATGACTAGATCGTGGAGAATAGAATCCAGGCTGTGCACCTGCAGCATCTGTGTGTTTATCTTTAATCACAGTGTGTTACTGCCACCTGACAGCAGGGGCAAACCGCTGGAGATAATCCAATCTCTTAGGCAAGGTAGCAAGTTCCTGAAAGGAAGGAAGAAAATTAGGGTTTTTTTTTTCTTTCTCTCTAGTTATTCATATAATACAGACCTTCAAGAATTCTTAAGTAATAGGTACGCTTTAGGATTGTGGGAGGAAAGAAGGAAGAAGAAGAAAGAGAGGGAGAAAGGGAATGAAGAAAGTTTTGAAAAGTTCTGGAAGGGACATATTTCTTCAAAACCTGCAAGGTTAAGCATGCAGTCAAGATGAGGGCAGTTTATTGAAACCAGGAAATCAATGGAATAGCTAGACACTAGAGTGCTTAATTTAAATATCCAAATGGATTTTCTTAGTGAGAATGTCATATATCTATTGCCCCCCCTCCCCCATCCCCCACTGTTAATTTCTTCTCTGCTCATATATTTCTAGACAGAGCACAGCCTTGCTGAGATAATGTGTCTCACTTAGCCTTGGGGCGGCCATTCCATCTTGTCTGCATGGAGCTCTGATCACCACACGCGCCTTGGGAAGAGACCGTATCACCGAGCCCACCAGGGCCCATTAACAGGTAAGCTACATGCTGGATATTGTAATTAATACAATCACTTATTTTGAGAAATAATTTATTTATAATTCCTCTGAGTCCTTTAGTACTAAGATATGATTATCAAATCCATGATTATTTTATTACCTACCAAGTTATGTGGTCTCAGCCAAATAGCTCCTGACATTTCGCTGTGAGAAAATGATAAGGGATTGCTCACTTTCCCTGCAAGGACTTGCTCCCTAAGGGGGCAGTGTGGAAAGATATGGGGGCATTGAGCAATGGGAACAAAGTTTATTCTCCTTTTTGTATTAGTGATTTAACCTTATGAGAATGATAAGAAAACAGGCCCAGCTGGAAATAAATCGAAGGCTGGCTCTGAGAGGTGAAGGGCAGAGTGGGGAAATGCCAATCAGAAGAGACAGGCATCACATTTATTCAGTCAGCAGATAGTGAGTGCCTCTGTTCCCAGCACTGGCCTGGGGCTGAGCACAACAGTGAAAAGAGAATCAGTAAGTGACTCTCTGGTGACTGCTCCTGGTGGCAGGGCCGGTAAGAGGCAGAGGAGTGTCTTATCTTGAGGGCCATCCACTATTTATGACCCCTGGCTGAGGAGCTCAAAGGGCTTCTAACCGAAGCCCTGTGGAAGCGAGTTTAATTATCACTGGATCTCAAATGTGTTCCTGCATCAGACTTGCCCAAAGGCCTTGTTAAAACACCACTCCTTGGGTCCGATCCTGCATTCCCAGTTCAGGAGGAAGGGGTGGGGCTGGAGAACTGGTGCTTCTAACAAATTCGGTCTGTGGTTCCCTCTCTGAGAATCACTGAACTGGAGGCTAGCACTTGAGGCCAGAATCCCAGTTAGAAACTATTGCATAAACACAGAACGTAAGGAAGTATTTGAGAAGAGTCAGGCTTTTTATTAACAGCTAGATTTAAACTTGGTTCCATTTTTTTTTTTCTTTTACGAAGTTTGTTTCTGTGCAGGTCCCTTTGAACTGAGAAACCTTTTCAAAATAAATATGACACCATTAAGCTAAGTAGGAAACTTGTTATGGTATTTGGGTGGGATGCTGATGCCCTCGTTAAGGATTCTGGAAGCCAGATTAGAAGCACACAGTTTTAAGTCAGACTTAGAAGCGGCCTTTCATGTCTTCTTTTTAGTTACTTTCATGTGTTTCTTTTCTTCTTTCGAAATCTGCTCTGCTACCACCGTGACACTTAGCCTGCTCTCAGGGTTGATTTAGTTGCAGCCCACTCGATGTACTCTACCCATTCCTGCCTGACTCCCATCCCCTTTTCAGTATGCTGCCAGAGTGACAGGCCTCAAAATGCACATATGATCCCATCAGCCCTTCTGGAAAAATGTAGCTTCTTCCCATTCCTCTCCAGTTGTGGCTTCAGGTTATCAGCATGGGCTGGAGATGCACACATCTTTGGATCCTGCCTATCTCTCCAGCCTCATGCCCGACACACGCCCAATCAGAGCCTTTGTGCCAGCCTCTCTGGTCCTTTTCAGGCTTCGTAGTATAATGCGTTCTCTCTGTTGTGGCATAGAGGTGGTTGGGAAGTTTGTTTACTCTCTTCACTCTCTGCCCAACTTTTCTTAGTTATCTCTACCTATTCTTTAGATCTCAGCGTTAGTGTTAGTTTTTTAAAAAAATAGATTTTTATTCATTTCAGAGAGGAAGGGAGAGAGAAAGAGAGATAGAAATATCAATAATGAGAGAGAATCATTGACCAGCTGCGTCCTGTATGTCCCCCACTGGGATGGAGCCTGCAACCCAGTCATGTGCCCATGATACAATCAGACCCAGGACCCTTCAGTCTGCATACTGATGCTCTATTCACTGAGCTTAACCAGATAGGGCTCATTGTCAGTTTTTAAGAAAAACTCTTCTACCCTCACTCATCTTCCCAGTGCCAGACTTTCTACCCCTTTAATTGATGGTTTCTTAGCTCTGCCTTTCATTGTATTTATGTCAGTTTTAATTGTGCTTAGTTGAGTGATTAATGGTTGTTTTTCTCTCTCCAACTGTACTCTGAGCTCCATATGGGAGAAATGGTCAGTGTCCTTCATTACCTAACACATAATCATTGCTCAACAATTAGCCACTGAGTGAGTGAGTGGACCCAAAGCGATGGTCAGAATGCATGGGTCTGTGCCCAGAAAGAAGTGCTCAGCCGTCAGTGTGGGAGGGGAACCACACGTCATGGAAGGGTGAGTTAGGCTTGGGAACACAGTCCAGTCAATGTTCCAGCCCAGTGGTTTCCCAATAGATACTATGTGATTGACACTTTATTTGAGGCAACTCTTCAATGTGTGGGACTATTTTGTATGTTTTAGGGAGTTAATGTTTCTGGTCTTTGCCCACAAAATCTCAGTAGTGCACTTCCTTCATCTTTTCTAAATGGCCCCAAACTTTTAAATGTGCTTGTTAAGAGGAAGGCTGCTGCTTCTTTGGAGCTACCATCTACATCACATTAGCATCTGTTTCCGTCTTGCAGAAGAGCAAGAAGAATGAAGAAACAAGCAAAGCATCATTTTTCTCCTCTCCTTGAACAAACATTTATTAAGTCCTGAGGATCAGTGTAGCACATGGTAAACTGTCCAGAAATAGCGGCTACAAGTAATAGAAATTGATGTTCAGGGCTCAACCTAAGAAAATGAGATGAAGGTGGAAAAAATAAGATTCAAGGACTATTTAGGAAGTAAATTGAATTTGTCTTAGTAATGTTTTGGGGGTTTAAAAGGGTATCATCATTTTGTAATTTATGCTTGGATATTAGGTCTCATTAAGGAAGATCAGAATATATGCAGGAAGATAAACTTTCAAAGGGGAAGGTAATGAATTTGGTGTCGGGTACCCTGGATTTCAGCAGGTTGTGGGATGTAAGAGCAGGAACTTTTGGGCAGTGGGAAATGGGAAATTTTGGAATTCATGTTGTAAGAGATGAAAATTAAAACTACAGACATGCAGAGACTACCCAGCAGCAGGCTGTAGAGTGAAAGCTGGGAGGAACATGATCCATAAGGCTAAGCAAAGGAAGAAGAGAAGCACTGAGGAAGAGCAAGAGGGCCATATGTCCCAGGTGTATTTCTTGAAATCCAAGGGAAGCGTGTGTATTAATAGTTTGGGAGCCATCCTCACACTAACTGTAGAGTAATTTATCTCACATCCTGAATATATAGCTCAAAACAATAATTTGCTAATTGTTTAGCACACTCTATTTTCACATGTGGGACTATGGAAGGGACTGTTTTACTCTGCCCAGCAGTCTACCCATTTCTTTCAGTAAGAAAAAAAAATACTTTGGAAAACGGTGACTCCTTACTGCACTTGGTTGTGATGGATCTGCTGATGTCAGGATCGTGTGCCTTTTCTACTGGTGGACATAGGACCTACGCTTCACCATTCTCCAGCTTAATCTTGACTGTCCTCCAACTTAATTCTCTCTCTCTTTTGCCACAGAGTTTAATCCAGAAATGAAAATATTACTAATCAGAGTTTTTCACTGAAACTTTTATAAAGATCATGAAATTGTGGGGTTGAGTATTCTACAGTGGTCTCCAATATAAGATCTTGTAAGCTTGGGGTTGCTGACAGCTTAGCCAGCCCTTTCCCATGTCCATCTCTCCTGCACCACCACGTGCAGAAAATATGCTTATAGAAATATAAGACAAGGCCAGCAAGAGAGGAAGCAGCAAGACGATGTCAAGGCAGGTGATGGGGAGAGAGCAATTGCACTCCATAGAGACTGTGAGGACAGCAGGGCCCTTAGCAATTTTAAAATGTTTTTATTTTTATTTTTTAAATTTATTGGGGTGCATTGGTTAAACTGGGTCATATAGGTTTCAAGTATAATTTTCTGTGATACATGATCTGTATATTGCATTGTGTGCCCACCACCCAAAGCCATATCATCTTCCATCACCATGTATCTGGTCCTCTTTACTCATTACTACCTCCCACCCCCCTTTCCTCTGGTAACCACCACAACGTTGTCTGTGTGTATGAATTTCAGTTTTATATCCCATATATGAGTGAGTCATATGGTTCTCAGCTTTTCCCGACTTCTTTCACTTAGCATAATATTCTCAAAGTCCATCTGTGTTGTCACAAATGGCATTATTTCATCTTTGCTTATGACTGAGTAATATTCCATATTGTATATGTACCACATCTTCTTTACTCGATCATCTATTAAAGGATATTTTGGTTGTTTCCATGTCTTGACCACCATGAAAAAATGCTGCAGTGAACACAGGGTTCATATGTCTTTGTAAATAAATGTTTTTGAGGTTTTGGAGTAGATACCCAGATGAGGATTGGCAGGATCATATTGTGCTCTATTCTTAATTACTTGAGGAACCACCATACTGTTTTCCATACTGTTTGTACCAGTTTAAATTCCCATCAGCAGTGAAAGAGGCTTTCTTTTCCTCCACAACCTCTCCAGCACTTGTTATTACCTGTCTTGTTGATAAAAGCCACTCTAACAGATGTGAAGTGGTAGCTCATTGTAGTTTTTAATTGGCATTTCCCTAATAACTGGTGAGGTTGAACATATTTTCATACATCTGTTGACCATTTGTCTGTATTCCTGAGAGAGGTGTCTTTTGGGGTTCTCTGCCCATTTGTTAACTGAATTGCCTTTTGTTTGGTGTTGAAATGTGTGAGTTTTGGATATAAGCCTTGTCAGCACTGCTCTTTGCAACTATCATCTCTCATTTGGTTGGGTACCTTTTGTTTTGTTGGTGGTTTCTCTTGCTGTGCAGAGACTTTTCAGTTTTATATAGTCCAATCAATTACTTTTACCTTTACTTCCCTGGACTTTAGGGTCAAAATAATAAAATCTTCTTTATGATAAAGGTCCATAAGTTTAGCACCTATCTTTTTTTCTATGTAATTTATTATTTCAGATCTTATATTTAGATATTTGATCCATTTTGAATTCATTTTTATACATGGGGACAAATTGTAATCTAGTTCATTCATTTGCATGTGGCTTTCCATTTTTCCCCAGCATCATTTATTAAAAAAAGGCTTTTCTTTCTCCATTGTGTAGTTTTGGTTCTTTTGTCAAAAATTATTTGCCCATATACATGTGATTTTAATTCTGAGCTCTGAATTCTGTTCCATTGGGCTGTGTGTCTGTTTTTCTACTGATACCATGCTGTTTTGATTATCATAGCTTGACACAATAGTTTGAAATCAGAGAGTGTAATATCAACAGCTTTGTTATTTTTCCTTCAGGATTGCTTTGGGTATTCAGGATCATTTGTGGGTCTATACAAATCTGATGATTTTTTTGTTCATTTTATTAAAAAATGACATTTGGATTTTGATGGGGATTGCATAAAATCTATATATTTCTTTGGGTAATATGGATATGTATTTTTTAAAATATATATTTTATTGATTTTTCACAGAGAGGAAAGGGAGAGGGATAGATAGCTAGAAACATCGATGAGAGAGAATCATTGACCAGTTGCCCCCTGCACGCCCCCTACTGGGGATGTGCCCACAACCAATGTACATGCCCTTGATTGGAATCAAACCTGGGACCTTTCAGTCCACAGACCAACACTATTCACTGAGCAAAACCAGTTTCGGCTGGATATGTATTTTTAAATCATTATTGTTGAAAGCATTACATATATTCACACACCCCCCCCGCCCCAATTGACCTCTTCCAGCCCACCTCCACCCCAAAACCCAGGCCTTCACCACCCTATTGTCTGTATCCATGGGTTATGTATATATGCATACAAATACAAAAGTTGATCTCTTTGCCACATGTCCACCTTTCCTCTGAAGTTTGACTGTCTGGTCAAAGCTTCTATGTCTCTGAATCTATTATTATTATTATTTTTTTATCAGTTTATGTTGTTCACTAGATTACACATATTAGTGAGATAATGTGTTAGTTATTTTATGGGGTGTGGGTTATGTTAATCCCAAATCCAGGAAGGAAATTAAAGTCCACCTACATAGAATATTAGCAGATAGCTAAACCAAACTGAAAAAGCCCAGATTATTATTAAACAAATGTTAGTTACAATTTATTAAATTAGCAGATTAAAAGGGAAAAGCATATATTCATTTGAACAAAAACAGAAAGGTGCTTCATAAAAGACAATTATCATTTATAATTTTCCAAAAGGAATTATTTTAACAAATCAGAGGTTAAAAACCTTTCTCAAATAGTTATTGATAAATATGTAGTATACACGTAAACAAATGAAAATTTACAGTAATGAGTGTGAAACATTTTCCTAATGATCACAGCAATCCAAGTAATAGCAATTGGAAAACAATCTTGATGGTTATTTTTATGTGTCAACTTGACTAGGCCATTGGGTACTCAAACATTTGGGCAAATATTATTTTGATTGTGTCTGAGAGGATGTTTGGGCATGAGATTAATATTTTAATTATTAGACTGAGAAAAGTAGGTTGCCATCCTTACTGTGGGTGGGATTCATCCAATCAATTGGAGACTAAAATAGGACCAAAAGGCTGAGTAAGAGGTAACTTCTCCAGCTTGATGCTTTCCCTGGGATATTGGTCTTCTTTTGCCTTTGGGCTAAAACACATACTATTCTTTCTCTTGGTTGGTAGGCCTGCATCCTTAGACTGGAACTACACATTCAATCTCCTGGATCGCCAGCTCACCATCTACAGATCTTGGGACTTCTTAGCCTCCATGGTCATGTGATCCAATCCCCGATAATAATCCATATCTATATCTATATCTAATCTCCTATTGATCTTGATCTCTTATTGGTTTTCTTTCTCTGGAGAACCCTGACTAATATAGGAGGAGACTTTTTATTATTTGTAGATAGTATTTTCTATATATGAAAACCTAAAGAATCTATTAAAAATTATTATAATTTATAAAAAATTATCAAGTTCACTAAATTTAAAGTGAACATGCAAAAGTAACATATTTCTACAATAATATACCATCAATAAAACTGTTAGAAAAGCTTTAAGGAAGGTTTTTAATTTGTAGTTTGTTAAAATAATTATTTTTGGAAAATCATAAAAGCAAACACAAGGATTACTATTACAGGCTTGTGTCCCCCCAAAACATATGTTAAATTTCTAACCTCTGTAAATGCAACCTTATTAGAAAATAGTATTTTTTCAGACATAATCCTGTTCATCTTAATGAAATCAATAGGATGAATTCGAATCCAATAGGACTGGTGTTATAAGAAAAAGAGGGAACAGAGGGAGAGACATATAGGGAGAACACAGACACGGGAGGGAAGTAGCTATGAACCAAAGGATACCCAGAATCTACAGCCATCGCTGGAAGGTGGAAGAGGCCGAAAGGATGCTATGCAGTCTCAGAGGGTGCATAGCTCTGCTCACAGTTGGATGTCTGGCCTCCGAGAGAGTGAATACCTCTCTGTTGTTTTAAGTCACTCCGTTTGAGGTGCTTTGTTACAGCAGCCTTAGGAAATGGAAATAGGTTCTATTTACAGTAATTATAAAAAATACTGAAGAAAATCTAGTAAATGTTGCACACAATCTCTATGCAGAAAATATAATATTATACTGAAAGACCTTAAGGGAGGTATACAAAAATGGAAAACCATACTATATAAAATTTTACTTTTAAGTTGATTCAGATCTAGTGGAGTTTCAATCAAAATTCCAATGTGCATTTCCTTGGAACTTGATAACATGATTCTAAAGCTTATTTGAATGAGCAAATATCCAAGAAATTTGAAAACATCCTTGAAGAGGAATGAGGCAAGCAAGCTTGCTTTACACAGATGTCAAATTTTATTATAAAACAACTGGCCTGGCTGGTGTGGTTCAGTGGTTGAGTATTGACCTATGAATCGGGAGGTCATGGTTGGATTCCCAGTCAGGGCATTGCCTGGGTTGTGGTTTTGATCCCCAGTGTGGGGAGTGCAGGAGATAGCCTATCAATGAATCTCTCTCATCATTGTTGTTTCTATCTCTCTCTCACTCTTCATTCCTCTCTGAAATCAATAAAAATACATAAAAAAGTAGTTCAATCTGGCTCCTGGGTGGACCAATAGGCCAAAACAGAACAGAGAGTGTGGAAATGAACGTTACCTAGTAGCTGGGAGGGATGGACTGCTCAGCAATGTGTGCTGAGACAATTTATCATCCAAATGGCAAAGTATAAAATTTCATCCCTACTGCACATCCTGTAAGATCCATGTGCATGACATCCTTAAATTTACAGGGGAAAAATTTACAACTAGCTGATGTCAATTTAGTGGAATATTTTGTTAGATCAAAATTTCTTATATTCAATTACTTTAAGAATTTCTGTTCATTAAAAAGATACTAAAAGAAGTGAAAAGTCAAGCAAAAACTAAGGAAGGTAATTGCAACTGATATGATTGAAAAAGAATTAGTGTCCAAAAGGTATAGAAAATTTCAGAAATTAAAGGAGGTAAACAACCTAGTAGAAAAATGGGTGAAAGATGTGAGCAGTTGCTGCATAATTGAGGAATCAGTAATGACTGCACATGAATGAGATGACCACTCATTCAGAAAGTGCCAGTTAACACCAGCTGAACCAGAATGAGGCACAATTTCACACTTACTATGCTGGTAGAATTACACACAAACAGAAAAACCCAGGAAACACTAAGCATTTTAGGTGGACCAATGGGAGGTTCTTTCTCTTGTTCATGAAAGTGTAGGTGGTTTTCAACAAATTCTAAAATTCAGAACCTCCTCTTTTGGGTATATTCCTTCACACTCTGGCATATGTGGGGGAAGGTTTTTAACCACCTTTAAGTAATAAAATAAATAAATGCAAAAACTTAAAATGTCTATCAACAATAGAGAGAATACATAAATTGTAATTTATTCAAACAATGAATTGCTTTAAAACCATAAATGTGAATGGGTTACAGTCACATTTTTAATGTGAATGAGTTAGAGTCACATGCCTAAAAAACAAAACAAAACAAAACAAAACAAAACAAAACAAAACAAACACAAAAGTGGTTTTGAAACAATGGAGAAAGTCAGAGAATAGAGATAATATTGATCCCATTGTAAAACACAAAAATTTAAGCATATATTATTAATGGACTCATTTACAAGTGATAAAATGCAGTGAAAAGAAAAGGAATTACCACAAAAATCAAATTTGGAATTAATCTGAGTGAGGGGTGGGTCCTTAATAAAGGCCAGGCATGGGAGGGTGAGGGGTAGAAGCTTTGAGATATTAGAATTGCTACATTTCTTAAGTTGGTGGAGGGTAAACAGTCATGCAAGTCTATTCCCTAAAATTTACATATGTGCTCTGTATGGCCTTTTATGTACGTAAGTTATTTTTATTGTCTGGTCCAACTGGGAATGAACCTAATTCAGAATATTGTTTGAACCTGGTACTTTGCAGCTACTACTCATTGCCTATAGACTTCCAATAAAGTTTTAACTTCCCAAGGCTGCATCTTGATCAATATCTCTCGATCCTCCTGGCTGTAACCGCCCGTTCATCATTTACATTAAAGCCAGGCTCCTTTGTAATGATTGCTGATTACAGGAGGCTACCTTGCCACAACTTCATTATCACCCAGTTCACAGGGGCAGTGTTTGGTCGGCAATGAACTGAACGCTGGCCAAAACCAATTTATGATATTGCATACTATATCGATTTTGATGGGAACAAAAGCAGAGAAGGTCAATAGGATGGCATCCAAAATCATTACTGGGCAGAAGAGAGAACTAAATCAAAATGAGCAATTAATTTTTTTCAGCATTTATGTTACGTTCTGGCAGCCTCATAAATGGTCCTGTATCTTGGATCTTGGTGTCAGAACTTTATAATAAAAGAGCAAAAAGACTGTGATGGGAAATTTAAATCTGGGAACAAGAACAAAGAATAAATTCTTATTTCTTCCTATGGGAATGATTCAGTTATATTTTAGAAAACTGTCAACTTGCTTGGAAGATATTTTACTTCTGGTCCAAACCCCTGACTTTCTTTGACTCAATGCCCTGACTCCTCTGCTTTGCTTTCAGTGTACTCACCACTGAAAGGAGAAACAGGAAAGGGGGAAAGAGAGAGAAAGAGAGAGAGAGAAGAAGATGAAGAAGAAAAGGAAGAAAAAGAAAAGAAGACAGAAGGAAGGAGGAAAACAGACACAGAGAAGAAGGGAAGAAGGAAGGAAGGAAGGAAGGAAGGAAGGAAGGAAGGAAGGAAGAAAGGAAGGAAGGAAAGACGGAGGGAGGAAGAGATGAAAGGAGGAAATATAAAGAAACAGAAATGGGTTTCCTTAGTATAAACAAAATGGAGATTATAGGATACTAGAGGCCCAGTGCATCGATTCATGCACAGGTGGAGTCCCTTGGCCTGGCCTCCTGGGATCGGGCCGAAACTGGCTCTCCGACATTCCCCAAAGGGTCCCAGATTATTCTTGGGTGACTCTGCTTCTGGGTGTGTCACCCGAGAATGTCTGCCCCCTGGTGGTCATTGCACATCATAGCTATCGGTTGGCTAGTTGGCCAGTTGGTGAGTTACTTAGGCTTTTATTTATATGGATAGTAACTTTGAATTCTAGTGTTTTGCTCCCCACAAAAAAACCAAAAAACAAAAACAAAAACAAAACACCAAAAAACTAAAAAACAAAACACACACAAAAACACCACACACAACAGATGACTGTTTGGAAGAATGCTTCCTACATATGTAGAAATCAATATACAAATGTGAGCAACAAAATATTATACTAGCTTTAATTCTAATATTATATTACTAGTTATAGCAGTTGATTACTGTTTGTTGAACATTTAAATCTTGACAGATAACTGCCTCTTGTTACACACAGCTTTTTTAAGTCTTACATTTACCCTGAGATGTAAAACAAACATTGTATAAACAAAAATTAGGGGTTAGGAAGGTAAGAAAGATCGGCCTGTACAGATAGCATGTAGCACCCGTGCCTTAAAGCTCTGTTATAGTGACTTAACCCACCTTAGAGAAGGGTTGACATCCATACTTATAGCTTATGGCAACTTCTCCGGGCTGATGGTGAAGAATAAAAACCCTGCTGCTCTCTAAGGAAGTCTCTGGAGCTGTTGTTACAAGGTTTGAACCTCGCAGCTTCCCAGTCACTGTATTCACATAGGGCACCCAGCATATCTGATTATAATTACCAGCTGGGAGAGACCATGTGCTTGTTTTCTGCTGTGCTGTTAGCCCTCATTCTAGACTCAGGAACTGAGGTTGGCTACAGATGATTGGATTCAGAAATCCCCTTTGAAGAAGCCCATTTGCATCTGTTAATGGTGAAATGGTACCAGATGGTAGACCTCAATCCTTGAGTTCAGCTAAGAAAAGAATTCAGAGCCAAGGCACTCACATGCAAGAGAAAGTTTAGAGGCAGTAGTGAGCCATGGGGAAGTGAGCCAGCTGGGATATGAGGGCTCATGAAACAAGTTGCAGAGGCAAAAGAGGGTCCTTAGTGCTTAAGAAAGAAAGACAGAGAAAACACACATCGAGGAAAGGAGTTTCTGGGTGGGGAGATTTGGTCCTGCTGGAGAGAGCACTGAGTCCTTCATCCTGAGGGCTTTTATCCACTTTCCAAAGGCAGGGACCCTAGGGGAGACCCAGGGGAGAATCCCAATAAACATGCATTAGTTTCCCAGGTGTGCCTTTCAAAGTCATGGCCTCCAGTGACTGGCTGGTGTCAGGGCAGGGGTCAGTATGAGGTCAACCATGACATCACTTCATATGGTTTTGCTGCTTTTCTGGGCCTGGAGCTAAAACACAAGTGAGGCTTAGATATTATTACTATTTTTATCAAAACTCAGTCTCTGTCATCAACAGACCTCTGGCTTTGTTCTAAGATTATTTGATGTGGGTCAGAACCTTATTGTCCAGAGGGCTTAATGATTATGGAAGTGGTCTTGCAAGGGCTTGTAGGAGAGTCATATAGGGCTATTCTCTGACCCTCTTGTTCCTCCTCTAAGGGGGTCTACCGCGTGACTAGCAACACACTAGGGTAGGGAACGTCAGAGGAGGATTGGAACCACGTGACCGTGATGTGAAAGATCAGGGGGTCTAAACTGCATGACCAGTGATCTGCTAGGAAAGGAAAGGTCACCCTGGGTGAGGTCCCAGCCCAGTTTTACCCGTTGTCACTGGGCAGCAGAAGCTTTCTGCACCAGGGACCTTCTCTACCTAGCTTATTGTTCCTCCTCTGCTCATTTTCCTCTAACTGCCTAGGGCACATCTAGGACATCTTTTCTGCTATGAAATTGCCCCACAGCTGCCTTCCCTTGTCTTGTAGCTGTTCTCTCACCAGCAGCCTCTAGCTCTCATCTATCTTCTCCTCTTCCCTGCTTCCCAGAATGATGGTTCCTTTGGCCCAAACCCTGAGAATTGTCCCCTGTGTTGCCACAGTCCCTTTCCAGACCTGGTCTAGGCTGGGCTGCAGAGAACACTTTTCCTCTCTTTTTGGAGGCAGAGCGACAGGGTCAGCATTCTTCCCTGCTTTTCTTTCTAAATCTTCACCTCCTGGGATTGATGGGGAGATGCTCACAGCACACACTCCTGAGCAGGGGGTGTGAGTCAAATTTGTTGTTAGGGTCCCATCTCTTTCTGATCCCAGTTCTGTGCTACCCCTTTCTCTTCCACCATGCTCCCTGAAAACACTGACATCTTTTGTCTCATCTTTTATTTTGCCTTCTCTGGGAAGCCTTCCCACTTGCCCCAATTTCCAGGACTTCTTCCTCTCAGAAATGTTACATTTGTTCCCATTTAACAACACCACTTCTGCCAGACATAAGGAGACCCTGCTTTTTTCAACTTCCTCTTAGGAATCCCCTCCCATTCTCATTCTAAAGACAAAGAAAATGAAACATTCAATAAATGAGGAACTTGCCTGAGGCCAAGCAGATTCTAGTGGTGGGCTGAATAGGAATAATGACTTCAAATGTGAGGAAGCAGAGGTATATAAACAGAGTGGTACTTCAGAATAATAATGGCGGAGCTTCAAAAAGCATGGCTTCTTGGGGTCCAGCCAGCTCTCAGGTCAGAATCCCGGAGGGCAGAGCCAGCTCCTGCACATGATCAGAATTCAGATTTCCCTTTTCCCTATCCTTCAATGAGAACCACTGCAAATGCTATTTTTGTCTTTCCCTCATTTATGTACTCACTAGATCAATTTTAACATGTTGTTTGTCATTTCACAGTGGTGCAGTAGCAGCCTGAATTAATATCTACACACACACACTCACACATACACATATGTCAAGACTTCAAGAAATGTGTGTTTAAATATATATAATATTAGAGGCCCAGTACATGAATTCATGCAAGGGTGAGGTCCAGCTGGCCTGCCCTGATCAGGGCTGGGCTGGCTAGGGGAAGGGGCTATGGGCAGTGGGTTGCCCAGCCCTGCCCCAGAATAGGGTGGGGGAGCAATCAGAGCCAGCAGCCTGGGGGAGGGGCCATGGGTGGTTGGCTGGCTGGCCCTGCCTCTGATCAGGGAGGGGGGCCAATCTGGAGTGGGACTGGGTGGGGAGAGGGGCTGCAGGAGGTTGACCAACAGGCCCCGCCCCTATTGAGATGGAGGGAGATCAGGGATGAGGCTGGCCAGGGGTGGGGCTTTGGGCTGATCTGGGTGGTGGGGGCCCATCAGGGGCATGGCCAGCTGGGGGGAGAGGCTGCAAGAGGTTGACCAGCCAGTTCTGCCCCCTATTGGGGTGGGGGTTGCTATCAGGGGTGGGCTGGTAGGGGGGTGTGAAGCTGCAAGCCTATTGTGGTGGGGCAGGCTGATCAGGGGCAAGGCTGGCCAGGGGGAAGGGATGGGGCATTTGGCTGGCGGCCCTGCTCTTGATGGGGTGGAAGAGTCCCATCAGGGACAGGCTGGCAGTGGGGAGGGGCCGCAAAGTTGACCAGCCAGCCCCACCCCCTGATCAGGTCAGTTTGCTGTCCTCAGTAGGCATAATGGCGACCAGTCATTACAGTCATTATGGCTATTACAGTTTCTGGCTTTTTATATATATGGCAATATATATATATATATATATATATATATATATATATATATATTTATATATATCTTGAAACTGAGAGTGTACAGAATCTCAAAGGGCTAAATCAGGGATATAAGTAAGCTTAAATTAGTTTATATGCACACATAGGTATGATTATATAAACTTATTTAGCTTTTTTGAGATTCTTCATCTTCTTAAAATTTGTTTTAATATCTGCAGATTGGGGGTAAATCTCTTGGTATTATATGAATTTAAACAGAGTTTTAAAAAATAATAACTGGTTCTTCCCCATAAGACAGTGGCTTTATCTATAGTAACCTCAATACTTTGCAATACTTAGGGAGAAAACTGACTTTTTCAGGTTCATTAGCAGTGACTACAAAACCATATATACTATACATCAGGGCCCTTTTTTTCTGCCAAGGATCATTTGGATATTTATAATATCATTCCAAGGCCATACAAAATTATCAACTTAAAATTATACTGATATATTTGGTCAAACGTTTAATTAATTCACCACTAATGCCTTATCAGGACCAGATCAAATGATTTTGTGGGCCTTATATGGCCTCTGTGCTGTATGTTCCCTATCCCTGCTATACATTTGTGGTGAAATGTACCTGATTTTGACCCTAAGATCTGACTGTAGAAACAATTTACAGGGTAGAAGGTAATATGTCTCCAGTGTAGAAATTATATAATGTTCATTTCTGAATACAGGTGGGTGACATGTAAATTAAAAATTGCCAGATAATTTATTTCCAAGTTAAGTTAGTTTCTCACATATATTATACACTGATGCAACAAAACTCAACTCCTACTTTTCTTCTTTATTCTCTGTGAAAAAAGAATAATCTTTGAACTGAAAAGAGTATAGTATTTCTGAGGATGAAGTAAATAACCTCATGATGGATAAAAAGACTGTAAAAATACACATATCTGCTTTACATGAACTCAAACCTTGTGACACATCTAAGTGACACATCAGTCTCAAGAGAATCTCCAAGTGAGAAAGTGGTCATTGATCTTTTACATTCATAAGGACAAAAGAGCTTCTAAAAGACTGGCAATGAGCAAATTTTATCCATATTTTAAAAGGAAAATAAGGTTTATTCAGCAAAGTACTCACTAGTCAGCTTCCACTGTGACCTGCCAAAAACATTAAAATCTCTTTAGACTAACATTTGCAGTCCAAGATGTGGCTTTTCCATGATAAGATTGCTCTCTCCTTTCTTTCTTCCCTTCTTCCCTTCCTCCTTTTTTCTCTTCCTCCCAAACTCCCTTCCTTCTTTCTTCCTAATAAAAATTTTTAAAATATATTTTATTGATTTTTTACAGAGAGGAAGAGAGAGGGATAGACAGAAACATCGATGAGAGAGAAACATTGATCAGCTGCCTCCTGCACACCCCCCACTGGGGATGTGCCCACAACTACAGTACATGCCCTTGACCGGAATTGAACCCGGGACCTTTCAGTCCACAGGCCGATGCTCTATCCACTGAGCCAAACCAGTTTCGGCCTTCCTAACAAAATTTTTATTTTACCAACATTTTTGCAAAGACAGTACAGAATACAGAGCCAATAAATCACAAAGATAGTACACTATCCCCATATATTTTACAAGTCATTTTGTGATTGTTGTAATTAGCTAGGTAACATTCATAACCAAAAGAAAGCAAAGGGAGGCCAAACATTATGAGCGTGGTCATCGGGGCAGTTCACCAGGATGATAAGCTTCACACAGCAATAACCCCCCTTCTCCCCAAGGAAATGATAAGGCCTCCATTCCCCGCTGAGGTACTGGATTATCGGGGGAAGAAGTTGGGTGACATAGGGAAGGGGCTTGCCTCTCATGCTAGCCCGGGGAACAGCAGATTGGCTAGGACAGTGGTCGGCAAACTTATTAGTCACCAGAGCCAAATATCAACAGTATAAGGATTGAAATTTCTTTGAGAGCCAAATTTTTAAAACTTAACCTTATTCTAATGCCACTTCTTCAAAATAGACTCTCCCAGGCCATGGTATTTTGTGGAAAAGCCAGATTCAAGGGGCCAAAGAGCCGCATTGGCTCACAAGCCACAGTTTGCCAACCACGGAGCTAGGAGGCAGAACCCATCGGAAGTGCACAGAATCTTGGAAAGTGGATTAGTTTGAAGAGCTCCTGCTTAAAAACCCCAAGCAAGGGAGCTTTTTCTCCTCTGCTCACTCTTGCCCTCTTGCTCGCTCTTTCTCTCGCTTGTTCAGTGACCTGCACTCACTGCTGCACTCCTCTTTCTCTGTCCAGATCCGTGTGGCCGTAAGCAGCTGTATGGCCCATGGCTCTGTGGACTGCACATACAGGATGCTGGACTGGACTGCACTTTCATATGGAGCAGAAACTTTGGGCAGTAATCTTTATTCTGGCCCTGGTGGAGACAAGATTGGACTGCATGGGGAGAAAGACAGAGATGGGACCTTGAGCGGGGGGGGGGGGGACCCCTTAATTTTACACCATCAATAAAGCCTTCCATAAAATCCCATCCTGGCATGGGGGGCCCTCAGGAAATTATTTTCCTCGTGGCATCCCAAGAACCCCAGCCTGCATTTACGCAGGACCACCACAGCAGCAGGTCCTGGGGACTTGGGGCTCCTGCAGGGTGGAGGGAAGTGCTCCCACACTCAGGGCCATGTTTGTGGGCTCCGCATCTATCACATAAAGCCTGGGACATCCCCCAGACTCCTTCCCCTATTCCCAGTGGCTGTGAGCACAGCCCTGCACACAGAAGTGGGAGCCTTTTTCTGAGGCAGAACCCTGCCCATTGCCTTTTGCAATTCTCCATCTCCATCCTTGCAGCTTCTTCTCAGTGTCCAGGGAGCTGGGGCTGGGACTTCAGGGTGTGGCTCACAGTCCAGTATGGCTCTGAGCTCCACTGCCAAGCCAGGGTTCCCAGACTCTCACTTGCCTCGTATCTACCTCTGTGCAACCTGGTGCCAGTGCCAGGGGAGAGGGCATCAAAGAAAGCCACAGGTAGAAACCGCATCTTAAGGAACCATTTTCCCACCCTTCCTCTGTTCTCTCAACTGCTCTTTGCTAAAGGCCAGGAACTACCCCTTTGCCAGCGGGCGCTACCCCTGGTAAATGCACTGCTAGGGGGCAGGAACTGCTCTGCCACGCACAGGCCCAAGGTTCCCCCTCCTGTTCCCCCTGAGAGTTCCACTGGCAGCCACTCTTCCTAGTGCAGGGAAGCTGCTGCTGCTGACAGTCAGGCTGCCTGAATCTAAATAAAAATTTTGACTTCTGCAAACATAATTGCTTGTCTGTGTCAAACTCATAGTCTTCACTGATGCTTTTATAGATGTACCTAATAGAAAAAAAGCCTCAGATATGCAAATGCTCAGAGAAATAAAAGGTTTTTGTTAACCAGTCTGAAGACTGACTAAATATTTGTTAATCCTTCCAGAGAAGGCTGTTAACTCTCTATCAGGCCATTGTCACAGCGAATGTTCTCTCCCTTTCCAGGGGAGCCACTTGACTTTGCCAAGCCTCTGAAAGGACCAGAACTGCTTAGAAAAAGCAAAGCAACTGTTAGTAGTCTAGCTATTAAAGGCCAGAATTCTCTTCTACCTACTAGTTAAGGCCAGAGGACATCAGAATCTCAGAGTAAGCTAGCAGGTTTTTTTCTTTATTTTTTATTTTTTTTAACCAACCTGCTAGTTTTCATTAGCAGGTTGGTAAAAATGGCACACATGGGCAAAATTGTATTGCCACTTCTACTTTGGGAAGAGTTTGCCAATATAGGGAATGCCAATTGCTTACTTCAGCTGGCTAATACACAGTTGAAATTTGGTTCTTTTTTCCCTGTTGAAAGAGCAAGGATTTTCCTTTTGCCATATATTTTTCTCCTTACCTGATCGTTCCATAATTTGGGCAATTCTTAATAAATGAGTTTAATGGAATGCCATATCTAAGAGAGACATGTCTGGACTCTGTATGTCACCAAAGCCTTCAGGAATTGAGATTGACTTTCAGAGCTGATAAAAGCCCTCTGCAGAAATGCCCAGGTATCTTGATTGGTCACATGGCTCGTGGCAATTTTTCCAGGTAAGGAACAAAGGTTGCTTGTTCCTGAAAGATGGCAAGGAAGGAACCTCAAGACATTTTTGGGGACTTCAATAATTTGAGGAATTTACTCAAACCTAGAGGTATTGTAGGCAAAGCCTGATGGCAACTGTGGCTGGGCTTCTTTGCCCTGAGGGGCTGGGCCTAAAGATTCCTGCAAAGCAGATTTGAAAGAACCTGTTTAACCAGTTGCTATTCTTGTTGCAAATAACCAGGCTAAAATAAAATTGGATTTGATGTAGTATCTTTGATGAAAGTTAGGGTGATTTTAGTGAGAAAAAAATGTGTTTCAATGGAAATCACAATGCCCAATTGTGGATACTGGACTCCAGTGCAGTTAACAGTCTTCAGTGTTTTGTTTGTAAGGCTGTGTCTGTATATACCATTCAGAATTTACCTAAGCACTTGATGATATCACCCAAAGTGTTCAAACTACAGACAAAGAGAATCTATAAAATTGTCACTGCTTGCTTTCATTCTAGCAAAAGCCTTGCATCTGAAAGTCTTATAGACTCAGAAACTGACTTTTTATTTGTTGTATACATTGACCTTTGTGTTTTGTGTTCTTCCTTCTGTTTTCATAGAATGTATGCCTAGGACATCATTTACCTGATTGTTTACACAGTGCAGGTCTCACTTTAGAAGCCCTTCTGCATCCCTGTCTCCAGAAGAGAGACTTAACGGTTTGACTGGATTGACTTGTTGTCAGGACAAAATGGTTGAGTTGGTGAAGTATGGGGCAGTGTATCATTTTCACTTGAAATTGCTCTCCCTTTTCTGCCCAAATGGTTCAGACAAAAGAAAACCTTCCAAAAGGAAATCTTAGAAAAGGAAATCTTAGACTATTTCCCTTTAGCCTAATTTAAGTATGATGTACAGAAGGGCTTCAAATAAGGACGTACCTGCCACCAGAGAAGCCACTCCTCCAACTGAATCTGAAACACTATAAAGTTAGTCCCTCACTCTGTGACCTGGTTTTCACCTCCCACCAGAGCTTTAGTTACTATAAATGTTCTCACCTTTGGATTCTGCCTTTTAAACTTGTCACATTTGTCATCTATAGAATACAACAAGAAGGCCAGCTTGTCCAACATTCTTTGTTAAATACCATGCCATTTCATCTCCATGTATTTGAATGTTTTTGAGTGTTTTCATTCTTAATTTCATTCCATGGTGATATGAGAAAATGCTTGATATGATTTCAATCTTCTTTACCTTGTAGAGACTTGATTTGTGTCCTAACATGTGGTCTATCTTTGAGAATGACCCATGTGCACTTGAGAAGAATGTATATTCTGCAGCTTTGTGGTGAAATTATCTATAAATTTCAATTAAATCCATCCATTTGATCCAGTGTCATTAGAGTCTCTATTTGTTTCTTAAAGTTTTTGTCTGGAAGGTATATCCAGTGAAGTCAGTGGAGTTTAAAAACCCCCTATTATGACTGTATAGCTTTTGATCTCTTACAGTCCTCTAGAAGTTGTTTTGTTTTGTTTTGTTTTGTTTTGTTTTTTAATATATTTAGGTGCTTCTATATAAGGTGAATATGTTTATCAGGGCTATATCCTCTTGTGGAATTGATCCCTTCAGTATTATGTAGTGATCTTGATTGTCACTTGTGATGGCCTTCATTTTGCAGACTATTTTGTCAGATATAAGTATTGCTTCCTCATCTTTTATTTTTTCATTTCCATTTGCATGGAGATTTTTTCCATCTCTTCACTCTCATCCTGTGTGAGTCTTTTTCTCTGTGGTGGGTCTCTTGTAGACATCATATAATTGGGTTATATTTTTGTATCCATTAAGATACTTTTATTCTTTTGATTGGAGGATTTAATTTATTTACATTTAAGCTTATTATTGATAAGTAATTATTTATTGCCATTTTAATTCTTTTTGCCTATATTTCTCTCTTTCTTTATTTTTTCTTCTCATTACAGCTGTCCCTTTAGCATTTCTTGCAATGCTGGCTTGGTGGTGACAGACATTTATGCCTTTTATTGTTTGGGAAACTTTTTATTTCACCATCTATTTTGAATGATATCCTTACTGATATAGTAAGGCTACTTATTTTTCATTATCTTGAATACTTCATGCCATTCCCTCTGGCCTGTAGAGTTTCAGATGAGAAATTAGATGACAGTATTTTGAGAGCTCCTTTGTAGGTAAAAATTGCTTTTCTCTTGCTGACTCCAAGATTTTCTTTGTCTTTAATTTTTGACATTTTAATTATGATGTGTCTGAGTGTGATTCTGTTTGGTTTCCTCTTGCTTGGGATTCTCTGTGCCTCCTAAATTTGTGTGACTCTTTCCTTCACTAGGTTAGTGAGTTTTCTGTTATTATTTCTTCAAACACATTCTCTATTCCTTCCTTACTTTCTTCCCCTCCTGGCACTCCTATTATGCAAATATTGTTACATTTCTTATTGTCCTATAGTTCCTTAAGCTGGCCTCCTCTTTTTTGTTTGTTTGTTTGTTTTAATGGTTCTTTCCTTTTTTTAAAAAAATATATATTTTATTGATTTTTTGCAGAGAGGAAGAGTCAGGAACATCGATGAGAGAAACATAGAGTTATAAACATTGGTCAGCTGCCTCCTGCACACCACCATGCAACCAAAGTACATGCTCTTGACCGGAATCAAACCTGGGACCTTTCAGTCCGCAGACTGACACTCTATCTACCAAGCCAAACTGGTTTCAGCAGTTCTTTCCTTTTTGGTTCTCTGAGACAGTGATTTTTATACCCTGTTTTATAATTCACTCATCCACTCTGCTTCTACTGTGTTCTTTATTAGTGCTATGTCATTCTTCATAGATACTACAATATATCTTTTCTCATGTTGTTGAGCACCTTTTCCATTATTATTCTTAACTATATGTCTGTTAAATTTCTAATCTCCATTTCATCTATCTTTTCTAGAGAATACTCTTATTTTTTCACTTGGGTCTTGTTATTTTATCTCTCTACTTTGGCTGCCTGTTTGGGTTTGTGTCTGTGTACTAGGTAGATCTGCTTTGACTCACAATCTCTAGTATAGGACAATGTCAGATGCTCTTTGTGACTGGCCCCAACTACTCTGTTTGGAGCTACCAGCAATCCACAGTTTGTGGCACCCCTGCTTGGAAATGACCAAGATATACACCAGGGTCTCCTTTTCCTAGACGTGGGCCAGGGATTAGTCAAAGACTCAAAATCTACAGAGACCCTCCTCTGCCTGTGGCTTCTTTGATATTCAGTCCTGATTAGCCTCAGGCTATCAATCTCAGTTCTTATTCCAGTGAGAGGTCTTCCAACAGTGTAGGGCAAATCCACCCGGATAGCAAAGGGCTTCCTGAGAAAGATTTCCTCCATAGTGTGTGGGAATGACTCAGTACAGGACACCTGGGTGGCTGCCCCTCCAATCTTCAACTCCAGAGCCCAATCCTGGCTTCTTTTCACACAGCTCCAGTCCACTCTGACCTCCCTTGCTGGAGCCAAGGTGAGTGGTTACACATGAAATTTTGTTCATTGCTCCTTTAAGAGGGTGCCTGCATTTCCATCTATCTCCTGCTGGGAGACAGCAACTCTGCTGCTTTTCATAGCCAGATGTTATATGAAGCACCTTTCTCAGTTCTGGAGCTCATCTTGGCATTTAGTTCTCCAAATTCTCAGTGGGAACGCCTCACAGCTGAGCTACCCCTCTGGATTCAGCTGGTGTCAGTGGGAGCCCCGTCAGCCCTTGATGCCTCCATACTCCCTACCAGTTGCTATGCAGTCTCCACTTTAAAACTTGGCTATCAGTGTTCTTTGAAGCTAGTCTTCAGTTGATTTTTCAGGGTTGTTTGTCTGTCCTTTAGTTGTGTTTTCACTTTGGTCTTGGGAGAATATCAGTGCACCTTCACTTACTCTACTGCTATTTTGGGATAATGAAACATTGTTTTGTGTTTTTTTTATTTATGCTATTGATAAAGGCAATAGAAAAGAAGGCAGCAATATGATATAATTGACAAAATAGCAGTCTCCTAGGGGCAAACTTCTTAAAGCCCATTCAGCTCTAACTTTGAGCCTCAGTTTCCTCAGCATGAGGAGATGAAAGAGTTCCTTTGTCTCTCACACAGAGTTATTTTGAGGATCAATGAAAGAGTATGAAATGTTGACACTCTGGAAAGCATGCAGAACCAGCTGAGTAAAGTATTATTTGATAATAAATTGTGTGAATTTTCATGTGGCATCGAATTTCCAACTAATGGGAATCATCCATCTCACATGCTCATTCTAAAATCAATGAATATGATCTTATCAGTGAAAGTTCAATGCAGGTGAAGTTGGAATTTACTAATAAATTATTTTCTTTAAAAACAGAAATGTAAATGAAACACCAATTCATAGATTTTCCCCCCTGCTTCTGTTACCATGTCTTTTAGAGTCAACACAACTATGACTATAGCACAGTAAGTTCCTTTACAACTATGACCATAGCACAGTAAGTTCCTTTTGTATTTTCCAAAAATTAAACAATTAGATCATCAAGTCTGAGGAATTAGCAAGTATTACATAGAATTTGACTTTTAAATGTATTTTACATTAGGCATTGAATATATAATGAAAAGTTTACATACAAATTTAATATTAAATTTGTAATACTGCTTTAGAGACCAAGGATCTTGGCTGTAGATTCCTATGATCATGTAATTATCCCTGGCACTTTTGCTTTATAAAGTTATTTTATTTTTGGCTTTCCAGGTTATGTAACCTGAAACACACCTGCATATAAAAAGTTTTATTGCTGAGTGTTTGGTTATAATGACTTTCATTTGTTTTTTGTTTTGGTTTGGTTTTCTGCATGTGATGTGATAGCAAAACCTTTTATAAAAATTGAAAGAGATCATTAAGAAGAAACAAAACCAAAACATTTTCAGAGCTCTCTGACTATTCTATTATAGAAGAGATGAGCATAAATCCTCATTTAGTCTTGATTTGTTCATGTTGTCCCATTGTTCCATATGATTCAGTGCTTTTCCACTGTCTTTCCATACTTAACTCAGTATTGTTTTTCATTTTTATAATAATTTTAAACTAGAATATATGTAGGAAAATCTAAAAGTCTTAAATAGATATCTTAACACATGTTGTATATTTATACACCTGCGGAATTGCTGACCAAATCAAGAAATACCTCCAGCCACCTACTGACTGTTCGGACCATTGCAGCTTGGTGCCTCCCCAAAGGAAATCATATTTTGACCTCTAACGTCACAGATTAGTTTATCCTGTTTTGAATCATAACCAAGTATTTGTGCTAAAGTTACATAAAAATAAGTCAGAATGGGTTTGTTACATCTCCACTTTGTACTTTAACCATCTTCCATGGTCTCCTCTAACCACATATGAGACATATACAAAAAATATTTCTCACTTATGCATGGCTACATCTGAAAGATGATCAAAATATTGCATTTTCGTTTTTCACATCCTTGCAGACATAAACCCAATAGCAACTCCCTTTTAAGTGCTTGCAAGGGACACACATTAAAATCAAGCGCCCTTACCTTAGGAAGGAGCAGCTAGACATACCCAATTCCTTTGTCTCCCGGGACATAGGTGAGGAACTATTTATGATTATTGGTCTTGTCATAATAAGTAAGATGCACAAAGCTACTAGGCCTGCTGTAAGTGGTGTCAGTGAAAATGAGGATAAATGACAACTTAGGCACATGTGAAATCTGGGAGAAAAACACGAAGCTGAGCAGTGTGCTAGAGACATGTGTGAAGATTAATCTGAGCCATCTTGCTGCAGAGGGTTGCTCATTAACTATATGGTGCATAACTAGAAATACTTGAGTGCTAGCACCTTTTTTCTTATCTTGTAGTGAATGATTTCAGTAGACATGAGCTCAAAAGAGTGAAACTGTTTTTGATGAAATAATTAAGTACTCAATTCCCATTTTATAAGAATGTTAATGATAACATGTGACTTGAGCTATATATGTGCCAACATTTACTGACCATCATGAGAGACCACAGCACTCTCACCAAGATATGAAAATCAGAACACAGAATTGGCTGAAGAAGCATCATTATCTGCTTCAATAATTAGTAATATTTTATAGATAGAGTCTGGAGACAAATATTCTATATAGAGAAAGTATGTTGAAATATTACTCTAATTCATAATTTTTTTTTTTTTAGATCATATGCCCACTTGTGGTAGCCAATCTCCAAGATAATCCCTAATGATTTCCACTTCCTGGTTTCAACACCCTGTGTAGCCTCCTTTCACATGTGGTAAAAGTAACAATACATCACTTCCAAGATTAAGTTATAAAAGTATGTGTCTTCTATCATGGACTCACTCTCTCTTTCTCTCTCCCCCTTTTATAACCTTTACTCTGAGGCAAACCAGGGACCATGTCAAAAGACACTTGGGCACTTTATCAGCTATAAAGGCTCACATGGTGAGTAACTAAAATCCCTGGCCACTAGCTAGAAGAGAGTGACATAATTCCCTAAGTATGTTTCACGGTGCTTTATTCCACTTCACAAGTAGCTCAGCTCCATTCTCTAACTGCATTTTGCAGTGTGATGCTGAACTCAGATAAAAATTAAGCAAAATAGAAAAATAAAAAAGGTGTCCAGACCCACTAGATAATGTAAACCACTTCATCTATAGACTTAATAACATTTGCCCCTAATTTTTTTACACCAATATTGGGACTTCATTTTGTATTTACCAGTAATTATATAGAAATGTCAAACCACACATTTAGGTAGAGAATTGGGTAATAAGGAAAAGAAAAAGAATGATTATTTCAAAGAGAACATTTTAAATGACCAACAGATTAAGAATGATGGTGTTCATAACTACTGCTAATCCCTTAGCCACAACAGACTTTGTTTTCCTAGCAGGTTCAGCCATTTAACATACCTTGCTCATCTCTGTTGCAGTCTGGACTGTTTTATGCTTCTACAATGAACAATCTCTTCTCAGGAAAGAGAGACTCTAAATGACAATGGATCAGATAGATTTAATTGACATTGATAAAACATTTCCCCCCAAAGCTGCAGAATATACATTCTTCTCACATGTACATGGGTCATTCTAAAATATATACCACAAGTTAGTACACAAAACAAGTCTCTATAAGTTCAAGAAGCCTGAAATTATATCAAGCATATTCTCAGATCATACTGGAATGACCCAGCTGGCATGACTCAGTTGTTGAGGATGGAGGTCATGGTTCAATTCCTGGTCAAGACACACTGATCCCCAGTGTGAGGTGTGCAGGAGGCCGCTTATCAATGATACTCTCTCATCATTTATGTTTCTGCCTCTCTCTCTTCCACTTCCTTCCTCTTTATAATAATAAAAATAGAATTAAAAAAGCAAACAAACAAAACACAAAATGGAATGAAATTAGAAATCAAAGACAGTAAAAACACTCAAAAACATTTCAAATACATGAAGGCATGAAATTCAAGTACATGAAATTCATGCACAGTGTGGGTATGTGTCTCTCAGCCCCACATGTACCCTCTCCAATCTGGGACCCCTCGAAAGATGTCCAGACATCCCTCTCACAATTCAGGGCTGCTGGCTCCCAATCACTCACCTGCTTGCCTGCCTGATTGCCCCTAATCACTTCTGTCTGCTAGCCTGATCACCCCCTAACCACTCTCCTTCCAGCTTGATTGATGCCTAACTATCCCCTGCAGGCCTGGTAACCCCTAAATGCCCTCCCCTACTGACCTGGTTCCTCCCAACTGCCCTCCTCTGCCAGCCTGATCACCCTTAACTCCCCTCCCCTACAGGCCTGGTCCCCCGAACTGCCCTCCCTGGCAGGCCTGGTCCCTTGCAATTGCCCTCTCCTATAGGCCTGGTCCCTCCCAACTGCCCTTGCCTGCTGGCCTGATTGCCCACAACTGCCGTCTCCTACTGGCTTTCTTGTGGCAGCCATCTTGTGTCCACATGGGGGTGGCCATCTTTAACCACATGGGGGTGCCCATCTTGTGTGTTGGAACAATGGTCAATTTGCATATCACCTTTTTATTATATAAATAAAAATACTCCCTGGAAATAAATTGAAATGAATACACAGCAACCTCCAACTCTGAGACACAGTGAAAGCAGTCCTGAATGGGAAGTTCATAGCACTACAGATGTAACTCAAAACACACACAAAAAAATTAATAATAAACTATTTAACCCTACAACTTAAAGAATTAGAACAAGAACAATATATAATCTCAGAGTAAGCACAACGAAGGAAATAATAAAGACTAGAGTAGAAATAAATGTCAGAGAGGCTAAAAAATAAATAAATAAAAAATAAATCAGGAGCTGGTTCTTTGAAAAAGATAAAGATTGATGAACCATTAGCCAGACTCATCAAGAAACAAAGAGATAAAATAAATAAAATCAGAAATGAAAGTAGTGAAGTATCAACTGGCATCACAGAAAATCAAAGGATTATAAGAAAATACTATGCCAACAAGCTGAATAATTAGATGAAATAGATAAATGCCTAAAAAATACAATCTTCTAAAACTGAGTCAGAAAGAATCAGAAAACCTGAATAAGCCAATAACATCTAATGAAATAGAAGTAGTAATTAAAAAAAAACTCCCAGAAAACAAAAGCCCTGGTCTGGATGGCTTTGTAGGAATTGCTGCCAAACCTTCAAAAACAACTAACACCTATACTCCTCAAACTATTCCAAAATATTTAAGAGGAAGAAACACTTCCAACCTCTTTTTATGAGACCAGCATTATTCAAATTCCAAAACCGCATAAAGACACTACAAAGAAAGATAACTACAGGCCAATATCCCTGATGAATATAAATGCTAAAATCATCAACAAAATATTAGCAAATCAGATCTAGCAATCCTATAGAATAAAGAGCTGATATGCTAATTAGACCTGACAGCAGAACAACCTTCCAGAATGACCTTCCGGAATATCCTGTGACTTGTGCTATATATGTGCCAACATTTACTGTCAGAGAATGGAGCTGAGCTACTTGTGAAGTGGAGTATCATCTTGGTGCTCATTTCAGGAGACTCCTACAAAGCACCGTGAAACATACTTTTAGAATTATGTGTGTGTAGCCTTTGCAAAAGGGACCATGGTGCTGGACTGGCCCTCCCGGCCCTGACTGCTGACCCTCGGCCATAGAACTGCTGTGGTTTTGTCTGGAAGAAAGTCTGGAAGACGCCTGGTCTAATTAGCATATTACCCTTTTATTACTATATATAGATCTTTAATGTTCAGTGACTTTGAGCATTTTTTCATATTTGTCTTTGGAGAAGTGTCTATTTAGGTCCTTGGCCCATTTTTAAATCAGACTGTTTATGTCCCTTTGGTTAAGTTGTATGAATTCCTTAAATATTTTGGATATTAAACCTTTATCAGATCTATCATTGCTAAATATGTTCTCCCATACAGTGGGCTCTCTTTTAATTTTGTTGGTTTCTTTTGCTTTTAAATGTGTTAGTCACTTTTTTTTCTGTTTATTTAAAAAATAATTGTACTCAGGTCATACTTTATATAACTTCACTCATTACTTTATAGATCAGCATACAGTCAATTTTTGAAAATGCTCTATGGGTGCTTGATAAGAATGTATATTGTGTAGTTTTAAATACAGTGTTTTGTATATATCCATTGCATTAAAACTCTTCAAATGGTGTTTATCTTTATTAATTTTGTTTGCTTTAGTCTATAAGTTAGTGAGATAATTCTATTACAATCTCTACTCTTAGTTTGGATAGGTCTACTTATTTTTATAAGCATGTCTATATTTTTTATATGCTTTGCTGGGGGAGTTTAAATTGATGAATCCAACTTTGGAAATTAATCTGCATTATCTCTGAAAGATGTAAGTTTATATGCCCTATGACTCAACGACTCCATAATCTGGGACATTTGCCAAAGAAGCATTTACTCATGTGCACTAAAACATATGTGCAGGTAATTCAGAATAGCAGTGCTCACAGCAACCCTAACTTGACATGCTACAAATGTGTCATTTGCAGATCAGTAGTAAAATAAGTAAATAAACTTTGGTATAATCATTCATTCAAGAAATACCATGGAACAATGAAAAATAGCAATTGAAAGGTACAATTAATAACATACATAAACATCACAGATAAGGTTGAGGGGGAGAGAGCAAATACAAAAGGATGAATACTACACTACACCTTTCATATAAATCAAAACTTGGTAAATTAACCTAGTTTTAAACTATGATTAATCATTATTTTAGAACAGAGAGTGGGAATGGTGACTGAGAAGGGACATGACAGGGCATTTAAGGGACTTAAGGAGAGATTTAAATGATGATTTTATTACATTGATAATCATTAAAAATATTTACTTTTGTTAACTGATTTAATGGAATATTTACATTTTACATCCTTGTCTGCATAATTGATACACCAATTTCAAAATAAATAAAAATATATATACATATATATTAATATCTATATGTATGTATACTTATATTTTTATTTTTGTCAGAAACACAAGAGCATGGAGATTGATTCCAAACAGAGAGTGAAATATGAAGCAAGAAACAAATGATAAAAAGGATCAATCAAAATCTGTACTGAAAACTTCAATGACTTCAGTATGAACAGACATAAGGGAGAGGAACTGAGTAAGATTTGGCCATTTAACAATTCATTTATCATTATACCATACATTTATATTTTTTATGTGTCTGAGGGAGGAAGCCTCTGCAGGACATGCCAGGGCAGAATGAGGTTAGGCACAGAGGGAATCATCAAGAATGGTAGGAGGCAGACCTGAGTAACAAGAGGGTGGTGGGACCTGATTCCTTTAGGAGAGTGTCACTGCCTAGTTTGAATAATTCTGTGGGCTGGCAGGGAACTGAAACCATTTATATAAGCAAGTACCTGCCTTTTCCTTGTGATAAAGAGGCCAGAGGACTCTATCCACATGAACACAACAAGGAGGGGGTCTTGTGGTCAAGGCATTTGAGTTCCACCTCATTTCGGATGTTGGACAATATGAAATAGTAATTTTAGGCTTCAGTCCACAATTTTCTTTCCTCGAACCTTATCATCTCTCAACAGAGACTCCATATAACAACAGTAAATCACAGAGCTGCAAGAGGCACACTCTTTGAGGGGAAGTACTTGCAAAGCTCAGAGTCAAAAGAGGAGACACAAAAAGATACCACAGAAATTTAAAGCCCTTGGCACCTGTAGCTACACCAAACATTAAACACAGCATAACTCCTACCCTAATTAACATAAATCCTCAAATTAAAGGCTTACTTTTTCCAATTCCTGTTATCTGGTAAAACATGCCTGACCTTCAACAGAAACATTAGAAGCAATGTCAAAACATAAGAATAAAACAAAGCTGGAAGTGACAAAGTAAGCAGCAGACTCAAACTCCGATATGACACAGATGATGAAAACATCTGACAAGGAATTTAAAACAACTTTAATTAATATGTTAAGAGTTCTAAGGGAAGAAGTGGCAGAACTCAATAATAGGTAACTAATGTAAACAGAGAAATAGAAAACTTAAGAAATAATTAAAAGTAAAATCTAAGAAATAAAAAATACTGTAAAAGAAATAATCAATGCCTTTCATGGTCTCATCAGAAGACTGGTATCATTAGTGGAAAAAAAATCACAAACAAAAACAGTGAGCTTGAAGATAGATCAATAGAAACTTCCCAAACTAAAAAGCAAATAAAAACAAAGAATTATTTCAAAAGGAGAAAACATTCTAATACTGAGAACTGATTTTAAAAGGTTTAAGGTGAACATAATTGGAATATCAGAAGGAGAAAGATGAAAAAAAAACAAAACAAAAACACTGGAGCAGAAGAAATACTTAAAATAAAAATGGTAGAGTATTTTACAAAGTAAAAGAGGCCTAAACCATGGGTCCAGAAAACTAAGAAAACAACAGCCAGGATAATTACAAATAAAAAAGAAGTTACACTTAGGCATACTACATTCAAAATATCTTTAAATAAAAAAAAAGATAAAAAAGTTGAAAGAAACTAGAGGAAAAAATATCTTACTTATAGAGCAATAATAAGAATAATAATTAATTCTTACTTCTTATCAGAAACCATGCATGTAAGACTAGAGTATAATAAAATATTTAAAGGATTGGAAAAAGTAATACCACCAGACTACAACTTCATATCTACTCACATTTATAATAACCTGGCTCTTAATTAATAAGTGGAAAGGAGTAAAAAAAACCTTCCATTTAGACACATGACCAGTAAGGTCTGGGTGTTATGGGAAGATGCTTACCTGTCAGTCACACCTGGGGGCAGGTCATGGGCCAGAATAGGTGTGGCCACTACAAGGGCACAGAATGCGAGATACTTAACTCCTAACCAAAGGCGTTCTTTCTCTTAGAGTTCTCTTGGCTCTTGGTGCTCTTGGTCTTCTGGTGCTCCTGGCTTGTGGGGCTTACATGCTCTCTACTTGCCCACGTGGCTACAACTATGTGGACTCCCCCTCCCCCCAATGGACTAATGGACCTTAACTACCTGGTTGCTACATCGGACCCAGCTCCACAATGAAATGGAAACTCTGGTCGCTGGCTGAGCTTCTAGTTTTATTGAAGCTCCAGCTCTACATTTTCCAGGACAGGTTTAAGGGTCTGAGACTTTGGAAACTGAGGAATATAATTTCAAGCAAATAAAAGTCATTCATTCTCCTGTGCAAGTTTTAGAAAGTGCTTTTTCTCAAGATATTGCAAGCACATCACTCCCAGTGGCCACAGAGAAATTTCAACCCTGCAATTCTCTGGCAACAGAAAGAAATCATACTTTAAAAATGAAGGATACTTTACAGATTTTCTCAGAAAACCAAAATGAGAGAAATCACCAGCACACTAGCTCTTCTAAGAAAAAGAAGTTCTTTAGGAAATAAAGCAAGTGATATAAAAAATTAGAAATACATAATTAGATTACAGAACACACTTCTAAATAACATATACCTTTTAAAAGATTTCTGGCCAAAACCGGTTTGGCTCAATGGATAGAGCATCGGCTTGGGGACTGAAGGGTCCTAGGTTCGATTCCGGTCAAGGGTATGTACCTTGGTTGCAAGCATATCCCCAGTAGGAGGTGTGTAAGAGGCAGCTGATAGATGACTCTCATCGATGTTTCTAACTCTCTATCTCTCTCCCTTCCTCTCTGTAAAAAATCAATAAAATATATATTTAAAAAAAGATTTCTGAAGATAAAAGTATTTTAATTAAGTCAACTTGTCAAAATTAAATGTGTATTTTAGAAAAGAAGTAAAAACTTTTTTTTAAGAAATTCTACTGTATCTCTAGCATGACCGTGTAAGGATATCCACAGACCCATTCCTCAGTGAAACTGTCAAAGTTTATAATAAAGGGGAAAAAAAAACCCCACACAATCATTTAAATTACCTCAAAATAGTTCTAAAAACTATTGGAAAAAGGCAATATTTATTCACAAAACCTATTAAAACTCATAAGAACAGGAGAGTCTGGCCTCTTTATCAGGATCCACTCCATTGCTTCCCTCTCCTACCTCAGAGCCAGAGAAGTTCCATTCCAAAGGTGATGAAAAGACAAGGGCTCCCTTTTTTTCCGTTCTAAGAGCTGCTAGTCTGATGAAAGAGAAGGACATTAGCATTCCTCATTCTGCTGCAATCAAACGAATGTACCAGCAGAAGCTAAGTTCTGGGTGAGTGTGTCTTAGAGTTCGGTGCTCCCCTCTTCCTCCCAGGTCCACTTGTGAGTCAGAGAGTCTACCTTTGGTGCAGACCACTGAGCTTACTGGACACACTGTCCCTCTCACCCCAGCTTGTCCATGAAGTGGAGATTCACACTTTATGTTCACAACAGGAGAGGCAAGGAAAGATGGGCAAAGGCTGTAGCTGTGACTGAGCCTATCTGCTCCAGCTCCAGCTCCAGAAGCAAAGTGTGTGTCACAGAAGCAGCCACTGCCCCTACCCCTCTTCAGAATGATCACTGGGGGATTTTGTCAGGGGGATAGACAAGCTTTAAAACACAGAATCAAACTACAGCAGAAAGGTAGGGGAGGGATGGGGGGTGGTGGTAAGAGAGCAACTAAAGGACTTGAATGCATGCATATAAGCACAACCAACATACTCAAGACACTGGCGGAGGGGGGTGAGGGGGGAGGAGAGAATTGATAGCAAGTGCTGGGGGCGGGGGTGGTGGTAGGGGAGGCCAGGGGGGAGGTCATTGGGGAAAAAAAGAGACATATGTACTACCATTTGTAATACCTTAAACAATAAAATTAAAAAAGGAAGAAACAGAAAAATAAACAAATAAATAAATAAAATACAGAATCCCAGAGATCTTCTAAATGTACTATTTGCAAGAGTATATGGAATTTCAAACTAAGGAAGCTCTAAAAAACAATGGGGTTTTAGTGTGTTAGGGGCAAGCTCCTTAGCCAGGGACTTGACCCTCCTGGGTGCAGGGGACTGGAATAACACACGGGTAACACCAGGCAGGTGGGGCGTGCTTTATTAGGAACAGAGCACCCAGCACCTGGCTGGACAGTGGTTCCTTGTGGATGCACTCAAACAAAAGAGGCCTCGTGCCAGTTAGTGACACTCCTGCCACATTAACACATCTAGGCTACATAAGGTGCACCTGTGTGGTACAAATAGTGCTATTGCCCCCACCCCCAAGCATATGTAGAGCAAAAGGGGTCTTTCACCTAGTAATACTGCTATGTCCTCTGTCTTGTACATATGTGCAGGCCTTGAACCTCCAGCATACTCTGGACAGGACCCCCACTTAGTGTAATGCGGTAAAAGAACATCAGAGATGCAAGCTAAACCAAAAGCCAGAGAATGTGAGGGAACCTTGGAAACAGACAACTAAGAAGAACTCTCTTACAATCACAAAAATATATCAAACATTGACCCCAAAAACTTTGCCTCTGAAGGAGCCCAGTATGTGGGCTCAAGTCAGCCTGAAGAACAGTATGTGGCAGAGGGCATTGTTGAAAAGGCAGGAGCAACCAGCCATCAGCTAGTGAAGCTCAGCAGCTATGTGCACTTGAGAAAAGAGAGAAAGAAATTGCAAAAAGCACTGTCATCCCCAAACTGCACCACCCTGAGGAGTAATGCTTTTGTGGGTAAAGTGACTTCACTAAAGTAGACCATCCAGTCACAAAACAAAGGAACAGCAAATAAAAATAACACTTTAGGATGAGAAGGATCAGTACACGCAGCTATTCTCTAAAGTCTGTTTCCAGCAAAAAAATTGTAAACCAGGCAAGCAAGCAGAAAAATATGGCCTATACATGGGGGGCAGAAGCTGCATGTGAGAGTGAGCAGATGCCAGATTTTTATAGACAAAGGCTTCAAGGTAACCATTATAAGTATGTTCAAAGAACTGAAGCAAAATATGATTAAATAAGTAAAGAAAGATATGAAATGATTCATGAGAGAGAGAATGGATATAAAGAGTTACCTATTTTTTTTTTTTTTAAAAGAACTCTGAGGAAATTCTGGAACAAAAAAATACAACAACTGAAATTATAAATTTACCAGAGAGACTCAAATTAAATTTGAACTGTCAGGATAAAGAATTTAAAGATAAATCAATCTAGATTATGCAATCTGGAGAGAGAAGGAGGGAAGAAAGGAGGGAGGGAGAGAGAGAGAGAAAGAGAGAGAGAGAGAGAGAGAGAGAGAGAGAGAGAAGAGAGAGAGAGAGAGAGGAGAGAGAGAGAGAGAGAGAGGAATGAAAACAAATTAACACAGCCTCAGAAAAATGTGGGAGACAATAAAATGCTCTGACATATATATTTAGACAATTAGCATGGAACAGAGAGAGAAAGGAGCAGGAAATCTATGAAAGGAAATGATGGCTGAAAACTTCCAAAATTAAAAGGAAACACCTTTAATGTACACATTCAAGGAGATCAAAGGACAGCTATTTAGGATAAATGCAAAGAGATCAATGTGTAAATTATAGTACAAATAAAAAACACACAGACACAAAAATGAGGAGGAAATCTTGAAAACATCAAATGAAAAACCAATCATCATGCAAAAAGGAATCCCAATAAGATGGGCAGCTGGATTCTCATTAGAAATAATGGAAGCCAGAACACAGTGAGGTAATAAATTCAAGGTAATCAAATAAAAGCTGCAAAGCAATAATCTTACATCCAATGAAGTTATATTTAAAAATTCAAGAAAAAAAACTTCACAGATAAAAATTGAGAGAATTTGTTACTAACAAATCCATCTTCTAAGAAATAATAAAGAAAGATATTTCACACTAAAGGTAAGTAACTCAAGTGACCACTCAAAATTGACAGGATAAAACAAAGAGTACTGATAAAGGTAATTACGTAGTTACTAGGGGTCTGGTGCAGAGATTCATGCCCGAGGGGATGGGAGTGTGTCCCTCAGCATCACCTGCACCCTCTCCAGTCTGGGAGCCCTCAGGGGAGCCTTCTCCAATCTGGAAGTTTCTGTCTGTCTTTGCATTCATGTGAGTGAATTGTCTGAGACCCCCAACCCAGTTTGGTTTGGTGCTTACAGAATAATAGAGGTCTTTTTTCCCCCCTTACTTTGTTCCATTGGTGGAGATTTCCTAGAAGTAGCAGGTATCTTCCCTTTAATTTTTCCTCAACACTCTGACTTTACTTATGTCTCTCACCTTTGCCTTCCCTCTACCCTCCTCCCACAACAGTAACTTGCTACAGGATCACTTTGCTCTAGTGTCTAGGATAGTGGTCAGCAAACTCATTAACCAACAGAGCCAAATATCAACAGTACAATGATTAAAATTTCTTTTGAGCCAAGTTTTTTTTTAACTTAAACTTCTTCTAAATCCAATTCCTTAAAATAAACTCACCCATGGTATTTTGTGGAAGAGCCACACTCAAGGGGCCAAAGAGCCACATGTGACCTGCGAGCTGCAGTTCGCTAACCATGGGTCTAGGAGATCCTGCAAAGCATCTGTAACCAGAACTACAATTCCCAGAATTCCTGGTGCTTCCCACACTCTTGGTTTCTGCTTCCAGTCCAGGGGCTGCACAAACAAAAAGGACTGCAAACGCCAGCTGTCCCCAGGCTGGGCTGACAGGACTGAACACTCCAGTGGCATCCCTGGGACCCCAGCCACTTGGTGCTGGCACATGCATGTGTGCTGGCAACCCTGCCCCCAGCCACTCAGTGCCTGTGTCTCTCTGGGATACCCACAGGCCTGCCATTTTTGTCAGGTTAATTTGCATATTCACTCCTGATTGGCTGTGGGCATCATGGAGGTATGGTAAATTTACATATTTATCTATTATTAGTGTAGATGAAAGACTAGAGGCTCAATGCATGAAGATTTGTGCAAGAATAGGCCTTTCTTCCCCTGGCTGCCAGCTCCCAGGACCTGGGCCTTCACTCCGGCCCAGAGCCGCCTTCCACCTTCATGTGCTGCCCAGAGGCCCGGAGTTGCCAGGCAGTGTGGGATGACTACATCATTGCCATGGCAGTGACACAAGCATCCTGGCCCGGCTGTTGCCATCTTTGTTGTATCAGTTTGCATATTCCCTCCTTATTGGCTATGGGAGTGACCATCTTTTTTGTGAAGTGATGGTCAATTTGCATATTCTATCTTTTTTAGATAGGACAGTTTAAATGTATACTTATTTAGGGTTTTAATAAATTCTGAGATAAAACAGTATGTATGATATTGATGGGTCTTAAGTAAATAGAAATGTAATATATTTGTCAAAATATTACAAAGGGAACAAAGCTCTATTAGAATAATAAAATAAATCCAGATGACAACTCAAAACTATAAGACAAATGAAAAGAACAGGAAATGTGAAATTAAAAGGTAAATAGAACAAAAGCTATAAATAGATGTTTGATAATTATTTTCTTTTTTATTATATATATATTACTAATTTCAAATGTATCCTTTCATAAAAATGGTCAAATCAGAATCTACCATTCTATTTTTCTTTTCTGTTGTGCTCTATTTCTACACAGCTCCTACCCCCATAACAATTGCCAGCCTTTATGGTACTTGTCTTTATCTGACTGGCTTATTATTATGCTCAGTTAGCATAATAATATCTAAGTCCTTTCATGCTATCACAAAGGATAAGATTTCCCTCTTTTAAGTAGTGTTTCTGTGTAAATATACCACAGGTTTTTTATGTACTCATCTATTGATGGTCACTTATGCTGCTTCCAAATTTTGGCTATTGTAAATAATTCTGTAATGAACATAGAGGTGCACATATTCTTTTGAATTAGTGTTTTGGGTTTCTTTGGATAAATTTCCAGAAGTTGAATGACTGGGTCATAAGGCAGTTACATTTTTAATATTTTGAGATAACTCCATACTGCTTTCCACAGTGGCTGCACCAATCTGCATTCCCACCAATAGTGCATGATTGTTCCCTTTTCTCCATATCCTTGCCAATTCTTGTTTTTATTGATTTATTGAGGATAGCCATTCTAACATGTGTGCGATGATATCTCATTGTGATTTTAATTTGCATATCTAATGATTAGTGATGTTGATAATTTCATATGCCTATTGGCTATCTGTCCTCTTTGGAAACTTATCTATTTAGGCCCTTTGCCCATTTAAAAAATTTAAATTGGAATGTTTGTTCTTTTTGGTATGGAATTGTTCGAGTTCTTTGTAAATTTTGTAAATTAACCTCTTAACAGATGTATCATTGGGAAATATATTCTACTATTTACTGTTTCATCTTTTCATTTTGTTGATGCTTTCCTTTACTGTGCTAAATCTTTTTTTAAAAATATAGTTACATTTATTTATTTCTGCTTTTGTTTCTCTTGCCTAAGTAGGTATGTCAGAAAAAATATTTCTAAAAGATTTATTGCCTATGTTTCTTCTATAATTTTTATTGTTTCTAGCCTAACACTTAAGTCTTTAATCCATTTTGAGTTTATTCTTGTGTAAGAGAGTTGTCTAGTTTCATTTTTTTTACACAGATCTGTCCAATATTCCTAACAACATTTATTGAATAGACTATCTTGACCCCATTGAATATTGTTGCCTATTTTGTCAAATATTAATTGACCATAAAACTGTGGGTTTATTTCTGGGATCTCTATTATGTTCCATTGATCTATATGCCTGTTCTTATGCAAGTATGATGCTGTTTTGATTACTATGGCCTTGAAGTATAGCTTGATAACAGGAAACAGGATTGCTTCAACCTTGTTCTTTTTCTCAAGTTCACTGTAGGTATTCATGTTGGTTTTTGTTTTTGTTTTGTGTGTGTGTGTGTGTGTGTTTGGTCCCATATATATTGTTGGAATATGTGTTCTATTCCTGTGATACATCATTGATATCTTGATAGGAATTGTGTTGAATCTGTAGATTGTTTTTAGTAGTATGGACATTTTAATGATGTTAATTCTTCCTATCCATAAACATGGTATATGCTTTCACTTATTTGTATCTTCTTCAATTTCTTTCTTCAATGTCTTATAATTTTCTGAGCACATGTATTTTATATTCTTGGTTAAATGTACAATTTACAATCTTGTTCCCTTAAGTTGGAAACAAGACAGGGATGACTGCTTTCACTACTCTTATTTAACACAGTACTGGAAGTCCTAGCCACAGTAATCAGACAAGAAGAAGAAATAAAAGGAATTCAAACTAGAAAGGAAGAAGTAAAACTTCCATTATTTGCAGATGGAATGATACTATCAATATATATATTGAGAACCCTAAAGATTCCACACACACACAAATACTAGAACTGATAAATTAATTCAGTAAAATAGCAGGATACAAAATAAATATTCAGAAATCAGTTGCATATTTATACATCAATAATAAACTATCAGAAAGGGAAACTAAGAAAATAATTAATTCACAATTGCTGCAAAAAAATACCTAGATATAAATTTAACCAATGATATAAATTATTTTTATAATGTTATAAAGATAGCAATATATTGTTGGGTTTGCCATATTTATATCACAAAAAAGAGAAATATAGAATTAATATTTCTACCTATAATTGAATGCTTTTATAAATATGAAATATATTCTGACATGTTAGAGTGTATGTAATAAGCCATATAGCAGCTACTAAGAAAATAACTCAGTAATTATAGAAAATATTATTTTAAAAATCAAACTATTATATTAAAATTCATAAAATACAAAAATAAATAAAAAAGAAAAGAGGAACAACAACAAAAAACCCCAACATATATAGCAAAAAAAAAAAAAATAATAATAATATGGCAGAAGTAAACCCAACTAATAAATAGTAGTATTAAAAGTAAACTTATTAAACAAATCTAATTGATAGGCAATAATTATCTAACTTTATCTATTTTTAGATAAAAATCAAAATACAGCTATATTCTTTCTATAAAAATACACTTTATAATTAAAGCTACATGGACTAAAAGTAACTGAATGGAAATACACATATAATATGTGTATATATGTGTGTTGATATACATATATATAGATATACAATATATATATCATAAAAACAGAAATCACAAGAAAGAAAAATCCTACCTAATAATAGAACAATATGCAAATTAACCAACACTCTGCTACACCCACAAGCCACTCCCACCAACCAATCAGAGCAAGCATCCAAATTAACCCAACAAAGATGGCAGTTAATTTGCATACTCAGAAGGAGGGAGAAGTGAAGACTGAAGACAGCATAGAAGGAAGAGGAGGGAAAGTGGAAAGCAAGGTGGCTGCGGCTGCTGGAGGGGAAGCACTGGCAGGGCGTGCAGGGTGGGGAGGGGCGAGGCGCACAGCAGCAGTGTGCGTGGGTGCGCAGTGGTGGTGATGGTGGTGGCGGCAGGCACAGTCTTTCGGGCATGTGGGGTGAGGCCTGCAGTGGTGGCGGCAGCACAAGTGGCCACAGAGATGGTGGTGGTGGTGGCAGTGGGCACGATGGGGTAGGCGGGGGAGGTGGGGGTACTTGAAACACCAATCAGAAAAAAAAACAATGTATGCACTCTTATGTTTATAGCAGGACAATTTACAATAGCTAAGTTCTGGAAATACTCCAAATGCCCATCAGTAGACAAATGGATTAAAAAAACAAAAACAAAAAACTAGTATAGTTACAGCATGGAATACTAGGAGCAGTAAAAAAGAAGGATCTTTTACCCTTTGAGATGCATAGAGGGACCTGGAATGTATTATGCTAAGTAAAATAAGCCAGTCAGAGAAAGAAAGTATCACATGATCTCACTCATTATGTGGAATATAATGAACAAAATAAACTGATGAACATAACAGACCTAGAGACATAGAAGCATGGAACAGACTGAAGAATCTCAGTAGGAAAGTGGAGAAGGGTGGAGGATGTGGGGGAGGGAAGGGATCAACCAAAGATTTTGTATGTTAATATGCAAAACCTATGGATACAATAGGATGGTGAAGGCATCAGGTTGGGGATGGGAGCAAGCTAGTGGGGGGGTCAATCAGAGAAAAAAGGGGACATTTATAATACGTTCAACAATAAAGATTTAATTCAAAAACAATGTTTTAATGAAACAAATATTTAGATCTGACAGCATAAACATTAATATGCTCTTTTGCTACTTCATATTCCCATCTTTGTTTGGCTCTCAAAGTTAAGCTGAAAATCACAAACTGTCTTTTGATTTTAAAAAAGAATCCTCTATATTCTCTAGGGACTAGCAGTTCATCATGGTGCAAGGCTGCCTGCAATGTTTAATCTACTAGTAATTCCTGGTTTATTCTTTCACTGGTCTCCTGTCAACTTGAAAGTTTTCCTAAAGTGCTCACAGTGAAGACAGTCTACCTACAGAAACTGGGAATTGGGGATCTGCCTTGATGCCTTTTGAAATATATGGGAATCAAAGCTGCTTGTGTCAAAGCTCCCGCTGCCAAAGGGGGAAAAAAAAAAATATCGCAGATCAGCAAACAACAAGACCTTCTCGCCCTGGATAAATGTGTTCAATAAGTGGTGCAACAAAGAGTTGAAAGAGGGAGGTTCCATGCCGAAACCAGTTTGCTCAATGGATAGAGCATCTGCCTGTGGACTGAAGGGTCCAGAGTTCATTTCCAGTCAAGGGCATGTACCTTGGTTGCGGGCACATCCCCAGTGGGGGGTGTGCAAGAGGTAGCTGATAGATGTTTCTCTCTCATCGATGTTTCTAACTCTCTATTTCTCTAACTCTTCCTTCCTCTCTGTAAAAGATCAATAAAATATATAAAAATAAAAAAAAGAAAGAAAGAGGGAGGTTCCAGAGGGAGGCTGAAATCCAGAGTCCAAAGGTTAAATTTAAATTATACTCTATCTGGGAGGACCCTGTAGTTACCTATCTGACCTAGCCATGTGCCACATGGAGACTGTTAATACTTATTTACAGAATTACCAGGAGGATTAACTGTGGAAAATATAGTCAAAGTGCCTAGAACAATGTAGAAATGGCGCCTATTATAAGACGTAGGATAGGACCATTAACCGCAGGAAGAATAAAATAATAGCATTTCAGGTAATAAAGTGAGGGAACTGCTGTTCAAGCACAAAGGGAAGATCAGCCACTTCCCAGGCCCCTTACTTGCTACCCTGTAAAGACTGAATAGTCTTTGTCTCCATAATGTTGTGTTTGCATAGCTCTCTGATTGCAGGCACCACGTGATTAAAAAATGACTGTTAATGGAAGATTTAGATCATTTTTCACAAGTATTCACATTTTGCATCTAAATTCATTGATTATGCATAAAGAGGTCAGGAAATCCTTGTGGCTTTATTAGATTGATCAGCATCTAATAACTTAATTATCTACAGAAACAGATGTTACTAAAGCTGAAAACAAATTATCTTACACAGAGGGAAGAACATTAAAGCATGGAACACTGTGGAGATCTTTGAAATGACCATGTTGAGGCTAAAAAGAGAGAAACAATAAAACGTCAGGACTCCTCATTCAGCTCCCCTCTATTTAATGTCCAAATGGTTTTTATCTTGAATATTTTCACATCTTATTTGATTCCAGTTGAGGAGAGTGTGTTTGTGTGTGCTGCGTGCACACATGGACTTTGGTAATGGTGAAATCCAGACGGAGAAATTGAGGCATTCCCTTCTTTCAGATTTCTAACTGAATTGTGATCCTGTTTGTCCCGGGGAAGGAAGTGGCACTGCCCAGCTCTGTTCAGCTCTCTGAATATAAAATATTTGCCTAAGAGTTGTTAGTAACACACAGTGTTCCTAGACTTTTCTTTTTTTCTGGCGTCCCAGCCTTTTTCTTAGAACACTTGTTTCCACTTTATTTCTTCTTCTGTCTCAGTATATGTGCTATTGTTGACATTTTTCCTATTAGAGAGGATCAGGTCGAGGCCTCCTGTCAGGCCACGTTTTTCAATGGGTACTTGGATTTCTTTGATGCTGAGTCAGGCTCACCTCATGACAGTGGCACCTCAGTTTGCAGGGACAAATGCCTCTTCTGGAGGATCTGGTCTGGAGCTCCTTACCTTGATCATATCAAACCCCACTCACCTCTTGGGGGAGCTCATCTGTGGGCTGAATTTTTTAAAAAAAATAATTTACAGTCTACAGCCATAAAACCACAGGAAATTAAAGTGGAAAATGATTTTAGAGTTCATTTATTTCTAGCTCCTCTATCTGAGACCACATTATGTTAAGTGATGTGTCAAGATCATCAGCAGGAAAACATACACTTTCAGAATTAGAACCTGAAGACTGTGGATGTGGAGTAAGGAGCTAGGTATAGAGACTGTGACCAGAGCAGGCGTCGAGGAGCATGGTGATGCAGTCAACATAGCCAGCTGCACCTGCATATGTCATTCAAGGTCACTGAAAAGGGCACAAATGGAAGAGTGGTGCCCAAAGGCTATGTGGAGCGGGCAATGAGGGGTTGTGGGAAGGGGCAGTATCTGAGCTCAGCTGGGGGGTTGAAGGAGCAGAGGGACCGTGTCTGTCTTTCTCTCCTTTCATATTTGTGGTAGTAACCACTTACTGAGAAGTTATTAAGACATTGTTTTAAGCTCCTGGTTTGTGTGAACTTATTTACCATTATAACAACCCTGTGGATAAGTATCCTTCTTACCATTTTACAGATGAGGAATCTGAGGCACAGGGCAGGAGGTGGCTGTCCACACCCCACAAGGTGCCAGTAAACAAGACAAGACTGATCCCCAGGCAAACTGTCTCCAGGGTCCCAGCTCTTACCCCCAATTTTGTGCTGACTCTCTATATCCCACTGTCAGAATGGGCATCTGGCACTTAAGTATTTTCTTAGTCAATTGTATTGGACATGAGAACGAGCCAGTATTTAGCTTCTGTGAAGCTGGAAACTTTCCCAACTACTCAAGGGCCATTTCAAATCCCTATCTATACTCAACTTCCTTGATGTGAATCTGGGAAAGAAGACTTAAATCCTTAAGGAGGTAAATGGATGACTGTGGCATTTTGAGGGAAGAGGCCTCACCACATAGGACAAAGAAATAGGAGAAACTATTGGTGATGTGCTGAGTGGTTTGATGCTTATGTTGTCAGTGTTGAGTGTGTGGAAGTGCGAGTTTTGGGAATAGGGAGCAACAAGCTGGAGAGTGTTGCAGTGATATTAACTTAAAGAGCTCATTGGAGGAGCAACGGAGGATAATGCAGAAAGAGGGATGCTTGAGGGAGCCAAGATGGCTTAGTCGCCTGTGCTTGGGAAGAGAGGTACAGGTTCAGCTGTTACATTAGTATGGGCCACGCCCTGCTGCAGGTATCATTCTCTGGAAGCAGATGATGAGTCAGAACTTGGCAGGCAGGCTATGACTTAGGGATCTATGTTAGTGGGAGAGAGGGTGAGGATATATAAATGGGCAGAGAAAGAAGCTGAAATGACATCAGAGCTCTACTGCTCTGGTTTGAAATTGACTGACAGTCTGTCAGTAGATGTGGGCTGCTCTGGGACAGATGGATCCTTGTGATACCATTATAATAACCCGGTTATTATTAACAGAAAGGAGCAATGGGGAGACAAGATGATATAGGCTTACCATTTAGACAGCTTTGTCAGGAAGCTGTAGTTATCATTCTCCAAGTCTATTCCTTGCAGATCACCCAGGGAAGGGACTGGGCAATAGATGCATGCCCAGTAATAACTGGGTGATGAAGGAAGTTGCTTACCTGATAGTCACAACTGGGAGCAATTCAGTGGTCAGTGGCATGGTCACAGCAAGGGCGTGAAATCTGAGACATTTAAACACTGAATAAGACAGTCCCTTTGTTGTCACTCTTGATCCTCTGGTGCTCCTGGCTTGCGAAGCTCACTCATCCACCTTGCCCACAGGCATGTGGGTTCCATAAAGCGGACTAACGGGCTTTAACTAGCCTGATGTCACATCAGACCCAGTTCCTCCCTGGAACAAAAACTCTTGACACAGGCCCTGCTTTCAGCTCCATGGAACCTGCAGCTGCATATTTTCCAGGACTGTTTTGAAGACAATGGAAACCAGAGAAATATAATTCCATGCAAATAGAGATAATTCATTGTCTTTTGCTAGTCTTAAAAAATTCTTTTTCTGAAGATATCACAAGAACCCACTCCCTCCGTTGACAGAGAAATACCACCCACTCAGTTCTCCGGCAAAACTTGGACAAGGCAGCCCCCAAGGAGGCTAGGATCTGTCTGCTTATCACACTCCTCATAGATGGGACAACTCCCTCCTTGAAGGAGATGTGTGCTGCACAGCTGTGTCTATCTAAAACATCTCTCATAAGGAACACCGAGATTTCTTATTGATTTTACACCACTCCATGAAGTTTACAGATTGAATCCAGGCCAAGATTTAGAGACTCCATTGCTCATGGTCACATGGGCTGCTCCTGATGACTTGTGTCCCCCACTTTTACCACACTCCCCACTACTTCCTGCACTGTGCAATATGAAGTGTTGGGCACCTGTAAAGTTTTATTTAAAATCAAGATCCAGTTGGCAAGAAAAGATTTAAAAATATATGACAATGACTTTTTAGTCTTGATGTCTGGTGTTGTAAAATTCTGATTATTACCAACGAGGAATAAACTCAGAAGGGGTTGTAATGATTTGGAAAATTTCAGTGAAACCAGAGTTTCATTGGGCTTGGAAAATTATATTTAGATTTATATAGACAAAATGCTTGCACAAGTAGCAGTATCATTTTTATAGGACAAAATTGTGTAGTTGCTCAATTGGGATCAGTAGCAAAGCTTAGTAATTACTATTAGCATGTGAAATTGAAAAACCCCACAGAATCATGCCCAAAGAAACTTTAAATTCATTGTTAAATTCATTAAAAGTCATATTTTAAAAATGGCAAGAATAAAAGTACTGTCCAGTATATTTTACTCTGAATGGTTAGAATTACAGTGAAATGTGGCCTAAAATGACATTTCCTTTGTAGCACACAATTTCCACACAGATATTTTTCCTAACATTTATCTGCACCTTTTTTTTAAGCTAACCTATGCGTACACCAGAGAAGACAGGGTCAAATGGATCACAGATTCACATGTAAGAAAAACAGCAACCCTCCAGAGAGCATAATAATTTGTTCCAGTGAAGTGGAGTGGAGAGAGAGAGGGAAGAAATGTTACAGAGTATTAGCTAACGTTGCTCAATAATTTACCAATCAATTAAAATGCTATTATTATTCTCCTTTGCCACTTAGCTTCTGTGATATTTAAAGGTCACATGGGCACTATTGGGGAGGACATCTATTAGCAGACACATGAAAATAGCGTTTTCCATCTCTGTAATAGGGTGTCAAGGTAATTTGTGTTCTAGCTCAATTTACACCCATTAGCACACAAGGGCAGATGTTTGACAAATCTAATATACTGAAAGAAGTGAGCAGGAGAATAGTACTCAAAGGCCTGATGAATGTTTGGATAATCAGAGAGGCAAAATGGCATTTGATAGTATATAAAGTGTATCTCACCAATTTAGGCCAGAAGATTTCTGTTCAGAAGAAATCTTCAGGATTCTCTGCCTAGAAGAGACCAACCAATGATGAGTGAGTTGTTTGAGATCATACACAATTTAGCTATAATTATAAGCAATTTATTAATTATTAAATAATAATTATATTTTCTTGTGCATTTAATATTTGTCAAAGGCTGTGTTAGACACTTTTCATGCATAATATCATTTATCATAATAACAGCATAGGCAAAAACTATATTATTTCCAATTTTTAGACAAAGCAACTGAGGTGGAGATGCTAAGTAGCATGAAAGCAGTATCCTGAGGAATGAATGATGAAGCACTGGGCTACTGTTCTTGAAACTTTATAGCTTCCTTAATTACTTGGAATTGGTCTGTTATATCTTTCTATTCCCACAAATGTGCTGAATTTTATTAACATTTATTGAAAATGTCTTGTAGAGGTGATCTGGGCCTTGGATGTATTTATTTGACAAAATAATCTCATTCACAGCTGGATGTGCAACATATGTTTTGGAAATGCTCAGAGAGAGCACACATGGATAATTCAATTTCTACTTTGGAAGACTGATCAATGAAACAAATGGCATCCTGTCCACACATTCATATACTTCTCCCCTACTGCCTCAATGTTGATAGAAAAAGTTAGACGTACTAAACTATTAAGTGAAGAGATGGCTTAATTTGAAATTTTGTGGCCTTCTCTGCATGAACATCCACCTCAACTCTGGTTGACAATGTAATGTGATTATTCATCAAATAGCAAGGCAAGATGACATAGTTACCAATCATTGCTTGGAATGTCCTTTGAACTAAAGAGTTCATCTTCTGGAAATTTTCATCATTATAGAAACACTAGAGGCCCGGTGCATGAAATATGTCCATGGGGAGTGGGGGTGTATCCCTCAGCCCAGACTGCACCCTCTCCAATCTGGGACACCTCAAGGGATGTCCGACTGCCCGGTAGGATCGGGCCTAAGTGGGCAGTCTGACATCCCTCTCACAATCCAGGACTGTTGGCTCCCAACTGCTTGCCTGCCTTCCTTCCTTATTGTCCCTAACCACTTCTGCCTGCCAGCCTGTCACCCCCTGACCACTCCCCTGCCAGCCTGATTGATGCCTCACTGCTCCTCTGTCAGTCTGTTTGCCCCTAACTGCTCTCCTCTGCGGTCTGGTCACCTCTGACTTCCTCCCTTGCAGGCCTGTTCTCCCCCCAACTGCTCTCCCCTGCAGGCCTAGGTCCCCCAACTTCCCTTCCCTGCAGGCCTGGTTGCCCAAAACATCCCTCCTCTGATGGCCTGGTCACCCCTAACTGTCCTCCCTGCTGGTCTGATCACCCACAACTACTCTACCTTGCAGGCCTGGTCCCTCTCAACTGGCCATTTTGTGGCAACCATCTTGTGTCCATATGGGAGCAGTCATCTTTGACCACATGGGGGCAGCCATCTTCTATTTTGGAGTGATGGTGAATTTCCATATCATTCTTTTATTAGATAGGATTAGATAGGATTGAGGCCTGGTGCATGGGTGGGTGCCAGTTGGTTTGCCCTGAAGGGTGTCCCGGATCAAGGTGGGGGTTCCCTTGAGACATGGGGCTGCCTGAGCAAGAGGCCTGCAATGGTTTTCAAGCTGGCCATGCCCCCTGGTGACCCTAGTGGAGGCCCTGGTATCTGGGATTTATTTATCTTCTATAATTGAAACTTTGTAGACTTGAGTGGAGCCAAGCCTCCTGCTTGCTCAGTGGCTGCAGCCATTTTTGTTGGGGTTTATTTTCTATCATTGAAACTTAATAGTCATAAGTGGAGGCCATGGCAGGCCAGGGTAGGCAGAAAGCTTGGCTTCTTTCATTGCCAGAGAAACCCAAGCCTCCTTCTCTCTTCTTGGCAGTAGCCATCTTGGTTGGGTTAATTTGCATAGTCACTCCTGATTGGCTGGTGGGCATGGTTTTGGGTGTAGCAGAGTGAGGATTAATTTGCATATTACTTTTTTATTAGATAGGACTACAGGCCTGGTGCAGGAAACTGACTTGGTGCATGGGGGAGGAGTGAGGGTGCCTCAGCCTGGCCTGCACCCTCTCAAATCTGGGACCCCTCTGGGGATGTCAGACTGCCTCTCACAATCAGGGACCACTTGTTCCTAACCATATAATGTTGCTTGTCTGCCTGCCTGATTGCTCCTAACCCCTCTGCCTACCTGCTTGATTGCCCTAACCACCTCTGCCTGCATGATTGCCCCTCACTGCTCCCCTGCTTGCCTGATTGCCCCTAACTGCTTCTGCCTCACCCTGCACTTGGGACCCAAGATTCCATCCATTTGGTCTTAGGAACCCAGGACCCAGGCTTCCCTCCCTTTGGCTGGCCGAAGGCACCCAGGACCCAGGCTGGCTTAGCCCGGGCTGGCCACAGCTGCAGAGGACCATGGGCAGGTGGCTTCATCTGGGCAGCAGCTGCAGGTTCCTGGGACCACAGGGCTGGTGGCTTATCCCCCTCTTGGACCACAGCTGCAGGCTCTGGCACTGGGACTGTGGGGGCCTTGGGGCATGAGGATTGTCCCTCTCCTACATAGGCACAGGTGCAGCCACTGGCACCTGGGACTGTGGGGCAGAAGGCTTGTCCCTCTCCCTAGCCACAGCCTGGCAGATTCCCCATTCCTCTCTTTTGAGGTCATTTGTGCCTGATTGGTCCCCATTCCTTTCTCCCCAGTGCTGAGTGTATGAGCCATGACATGATGGTGTGAGGGTGTGACAACCATTTGCATATTAGCTCTTTATTATATAGGATAACCTGAAACTCCCCTTTAGCTCAGTAAAGTCACACAAGAAGGGGGCCCAAGAGTCAGGTAATATGAGATTGACCACAGTCATTGGAGATGAATGAGATGCACACCTTCAGTGTCCATTCTTTTCCAAGTCTCTATTCATTTTCTACCTTCCTCTACCCCAGACCCTGTCTTCCCACAGCAGCACTGAGAAAGGCAACATGGTAAAGGCAAAGCTACAGAAAACTTGGGATTATGAAAATTAGTTTGAGGTCCAGCTGTATTTTTTCAGGATTTCTTGAGTTGGTGCAAGCCACCTAGAGGCTGAGTCACCATTTCTTCCTAAATATAATGTCAGCTTTATAGCTTTTGCTATAAATGAGCCGAAACCAGTTTGGCTCAGTGGTAGAGCGTAGGTCTGTGGACTGAAAGGTTCCAGGTTCAATTCCGGTCAAGGGCATCTATGTTGGTTGCAGGCACATCTCTGGACGTTTCTAGCTCTCTATCTCTCTCCCTTCCTCTCTGTAAAAAATCAATAAAATATATATATAAAAAAAGAATTAAATGAGAGAAATAAACAATTTTTGTTGCCTTTCCTTATACACCATTATTCCAATTATCTCAATTAACTGAGTTGTTTGGAGTTCACATGCTTTCTTTTCTTGTTCTAAGCCCTCTTACACACTGTTCCTATTGACTAGAAGGCCTTTCATTGCTTCACTTGATAACAACCTCAAGTCTAATCAGATTATCAGCCCCTGGAGAACAGAAGGAGATGATTAAAAACTCTGAAGGATTTTTTAAAAATTCTATTTTGTCTCTTAAACACATTTATAAGATGCTAAAAGCATCTAGTAGAGATTTTTGTCAAAAATAATTAGATTTTCATCATTTTATATGTCATGAGTGCATTTAGTTTTCTTATCATACTATTTAAAATTGCATTTAAAAATATCTCCACTACACAATATTTAAACTGTAACTAAAATATTCTATGTGAAATGCTTCTGTCATTTGAAGGTGAGTGTAGAAACTTGAATTTTTGGTTGAAAAATAATTGAGTTTAAAAGAAGAAAATTATGACAATACCTCTCTCTTCTGCAATCTCTCCCCAATAATAGCTTTATTTTCTATTTACTGATTTTGGAGAGAGAGAGGAGGAGGGAGAGAGGCAGAGAGAGCCAGAGGTAGAGATCAAGAAGCATTGATTTGTTATTCCACTAATTAAGCAATCATTGACTGGGGATCAAGCCCACAACTTGACTTATCAGGATGATGCTCTAACCTACTGAGCTACCTGGTCAAAGCCCACTTTATAAAAATGTAATTCACACACTTTGAAAATCATCATTTTAAAGTACACAACTCAATGTTTGTAGTATATTCACAGAGTTGTTTAGCCATCACCACTATATAATTACAGATTTATTCTCATCACCTCCAAAAGACCCTGCACCATTGCAATCAATCCTTATTCACACCTCCTCATTCCCTGAAACACATTGATCTAATGTACTCTTGTGAACTGGCCTATTCTGGTCATTTCTATAAATGAATCATCTGGTCTTCTGAACGGAGTTTCTTTCCTTTAGCATAATGTTTATTAAGGTTCATCTATGTTGTAACTGGTATCAGCATTTAATTCCTTTTTATTGCTAAGTTATATTATATTATACTATACAAATAGCCCACATTTTGTTTATCCATTTATCAGTTAATGGACATGGAGGTTGATTTAACTTTTGATAATTATGAATGATACTACTGTGACCATATGCATACAGGCTTTTTGTAAGCATTCAACTCTCTTAGGTATACTCTTTGGAGTGAAATTGCTGGGGTAAATTATAACTCTAAGTTTCACATTTTCAGAAATTAGCAAACTGTTCTCCAAAGTGACTGCATAATTTTACAATCCCAATAAGAATATATGAGGATTCAGTTTTTCCATCTCCTCAATGACACATAGTGTTATCTGTCCTTTTGATTTTTGACAAGAGAGTGAGAATAAAGAAGTATTTCATTATGGTTTTGATTAGAATTTCTCTATTGACTAATGTTTTTGAGCATAATTTTTATAATTATTGGTCATTTGTATATCTATTTATAGAGAAATGTCAATTCAAGTTCCATTTTTAAATTGGATTATTTGCAAAAGTTTTTTATTCAGAATATACCATAGCTAATTAGTTGTATGATTTGTAAGTATTTTCTCCCATTTTATAAATTGAATTTTCAATTTGATTTTTTTTTTCATGGTACAGGGAAAACTTTTCTAATTTTAATGAAGTTCATTTTATCTATTTTTTCCATTGGTAAATAGGCTTTTGGTATAATAACTTAAGAGCTCATTATCTAATTCAATGACACAAAATTTCACAGCTCTAATTTTTTTCTAAGAGCTTTATACTTACATATATGATTATGAAGTATTAGAGACATTTTTGCATATGATAAAAGGCAGGAGTCTAGCTCTATTATTTACAGACTGGTAGCTAGTTATCTCAGCAACATTTTTTGAAAAGAATTTAATTTTATTGACACCTTCATGGAAAATCAATTGCTATAAACTTCAGAATTTATTTACTTTTGGCCTGTCAATTCTATTCCAATGATCTGTATGTCTAGTCTTATTGCCCATACTGCACTGTCTTGCTTACTTTTGCTTTGTGTATTTTTAATTGGGAAGTATGGATGATCAAATTTTGTCCCTTTTCAAGATTTACTGGCCATTTTGGATGCATTGTATTTTTATATGAATATCCATTAAAGCATTAACTGAGATTTTGATAGGGAATATGTTGGATCTATAAGTTATTATGGAGAATTAACATATTTATGATTATTAATTTTTCTTATTAAAAAACATAGATGTATTTTTACTTCTTTAGATCCTTTTAAATTTATTTAATAATATTTTGTACTTTCATTGTACAAGTCTCAAAGTTCTTTTGTTAAATGTATTCCTTCGTATTTTATTTCTTTGAATATATTTTAATTGCAATTGTTTTTTTATTTCCTTTTTTAATGTTCATTGCTTGTATATAGAAATGCAACTGATTTTTTATTTTGACCTTTTATTCTACAACTTTATTGCACTCATTTATTTCTTCTATCAGTTTGTTTTGTGGATTCAGTAACACTTCCTATATACAAAATCATGTCTTGAACAAAGATATCAACATGTTGCTTTCATTCTTCTTTCCTATTTGTATTTCTTTTACTAGTATCATTTCTTTTTAAACCTGTTTGCTCTCATGAGAACTTCTATTATAGTGCTGAACAGAAATAATGTTAGATAATTTTGACTTGTTCCTGGTATTAGTAGTATATAGGTTAGCATTTTCTATTTTCTTGGATGTCTCATAATTTTTGTTGAAAAATATATATTTAAATAATGTAATCTGCAAGTCTGGATATCATATTCCTCCCTCCAGAGTTTGTTGTTGTTGCTGTTTTTGTTTAGTGAATTATGGATTAATTCTGTAAGGTTTGTATTCTTCTTATTGTGTGGCCACTTTTGTCTCTGCTTAGCACACTTAGCATCAGTAAATTATTGGACAAAATATTTATTAAATGCCTTGAGCCAGTAAATCTCTCATGCCCTGTGCACATGCTGAGGCACAGTTTCAGCACTCTGCAGGCATACACCCTGCCTCAGACTTCACTTCCTGGCTGCACAGAAACTCAGTCACTCAGTCGCTCACCTAGGGCTTTCTTCCAGGCATGTGCATATCCCTGGGCATGCACTCAGTCCTATGCATGTCCCTGATTTAGATCTCCAGCGTTATCTCAGAGATTATTAAAGTCCACTACTGACACCTCCATCCCCAGCTTTCCTTTTTAATTTCATTGATCATCCTTTTGTTTGATCACCACAGCCAGTTCTCAAGGTAAAAAATTATAACTTATATCAAACACACACACACACACACACACACACACACACACACACACGTATCCTAGGAAGTAGCTGTTCTTATTGAGCAAGTTCTGAGTCAGACAAACCTTGTAAGTGGGCGTGTAAGGAAGCTGCCAGATGGGTTCAATAATGAAAATTTTCTGGGAATTACAGTTTTTCTGAAGCTTCAAATCCCTTCTGCCCACTCCAGATGCTGACAGGTCGCTGATTTTCAGAGCTGCTATGATTGGGAGGCGATTGGCTTTCAAGGTGACCCTGGAGCGGGGACAGTGGGTATAAACAGGATGTGTTAAACACCAGAGAGCTTGCTGTTGTTAATGAGCTGCAGTCACCTCTTTTTTTGCTTTATTGTTCCTCAGAATTTTTTTTTTTTTTAGTTCTTTATTATTATTTAAAATATATTTTATTGATTTTACACAGAGAGGAATTGAGAGGGACAGAGAGTTAGAAACGTCAATGAGAGAGAAACATCAACCAGCTGCCTCTTGCACATCTCCCACTGGGGATGTGCCGGCAACCAAGATATATGCCCTTGACCGGAATCGAACCCGGGACCTCTCAGTCTGTAAGTTGATGCTCTATCCACTGAGCCAAACCGGTCCTGGCTTTAGTTCTTTATTGATTAAAGTTACATATGTCTCCTTTTCCCCCCATTGACCTCTCCAGGGCCACTCCCACCCGCCAGCACATGCCCTCACCTCCCTAGTGTCCTTGTCCATTGGTTATGCATATGTGCATGCATACAAGTCCTTTGGTTGATCTCTTACACCTCCCTCCTCCGCCCCCATCCCACCTCTCCTTCCTTCCCTCTGAGGTTTACATGCTTCTCTGACTATGGACCTATTTTTGTTCATTAGTTTATGTTGTTCACCACATTCTACAAATGAGTAAGATCGTATGATATTTATCTTTCTCAACTGGCTTATTTTGCTTAGAATAATGCTCCCCAGGTCCTTTTGTTAAATTCCAGAGTTCTAAAAAACTTGATTTTGACAGTTTTTTTTTTCAATATTATTGTTGTTTTTTATGGATGATCAGGATTTTGAAGGTCCTTACTCGACAATTCTGAAAGTGATTCTCTCTCCCCCCAATTTTTTTTTAACATAATAGCATATACATTCTACATTGTTTCCACTTGTCTTCTGCCTTCCTCTTGTAGAGATTTATGTGAGCTTAAGTCTTTTTATGTAAAAATGCTGAATGTGAGAAGAGTGTACATGAAACTAATATTGGGAGACTAAATTCCGAAGATAGTGTGAAGATGGTTTTGAAGATAGTCTTGAAAAGTCAGATATCCTAATGAAGGTGCTAGGAATCTGGAGCAGACCTTTTGAAATGCAGTCTTTTTTTTCTTTACTTTAAATATTTTTTTTATTTTTCAATTACAGTTGACATACAATATATACAATATTTTATTTGTTTCAGGTATAAAACCCAGTAATTAGACATTACATAACTTACTAAGTGATCACCCTGGTTAGTCTAGTACCCATCTGACACCATAATATTATTGACTACATTCTCTATGCTATACTTTATGTCCCCATGACTATTCTGTAACTACTAATTTGTACTTCTTAATCCCATCACCTTTTTTACCCACTGCCCCCCATTACTCCTCTCATTTGCCAACTATCAAAATGTTTTCTCTATTTATGAATCTTTTGCTGTGCTGCTAATTCATTTATTTTGATTTTTCATATTGCACATATAAGTGGAATCATATGGCATTTATCTTCCTCCATCTGACTTATCTCACTCAGCACAGTACCCACCAGGTCTATACATGTTGTTACAGATGGCATATTGCATTACTTTTTTCATTGCATATATTTGCAACGCTCCTTTATCCACTAATCTGTTGCTGGACACTAAGGTTGCTCCCATACCATGGCAGCAGTGAACATATGGATGTATGTATCTTTTCAATTTAATATTTGGGTTTCCTTGGATAAATACCCAAAATGGAATTTCTGGGTCTTTCTTTGTCTCTTGTTATATAACATTTATTTTAAAATCTATCTTGTCTTGTGCAAGCATTGTTACCCCAGCTTTTGTTTGTTTATTTGTTTCCATTTTTATGAAATATCTTTTTCCATCCCTTTACTTTTAATCTGTGTGTCTTTTGAGATCTGAAGTCTCTGTAGACAGCATATATAAAGGTCTTGTTTTGTTATCCATTCAGTATTCATATGTCCTTTGATTGGAGTGTTTAAGTCATTTGTCTTTAATTTGATAGGTATGTATCAATTGCCATTTTATTATTCATATTTTTAATTTTTTTTTTCTTAAAGGAGACCCCCCCCTTTTTTTTTTTTACAGCTTTGCTTAGCACAGTTTTCTTGATTATAGATTTTTGCTTTTCATCACTTTGAATATTTTTTGCAAAACTCTTCTAGCCTGCAAAGTTTCTGTTGAGAAATCAGCTAGTGGGAATTTCCTTATAAGCAGTTGCTTTTCTCTTGCTGCTTTTCTGTTTAGTTCTCACTCAGCCACAATCCCTACTGATTTTTTACAGCCAGAAGTTATGGGGACTTCTCTTTAAGGCATTGGAACACTGGGCTGGGAATCCTGGTACAGGACTGGAACCCCTAGCTCTTCAGGGGGGACCTCCACAGATGAGGTATTCCTTCCATTTTTTACCCACCAGCCCATCCCACATATCTGCTTTTCCTACTAGTCTCAAAGGGATTTCTTCTTTATATCCTTAGTTATGAAACTTCTGTTCAGCTAGATTTCAGGCAGTTCTAAAAGAGGATGACTGTTCTGTAGTTTAATTGTAATTTTGATAGGATTCTGAGAGGATTCAAATACCACATTTACCTATCCTGCCATATTGAATGGAACCCTTTGAGATGCAGTCTTAATAATCCTCACTTCTGTCTTTTTTTGATGATGGCACCAAGTATTCACAGTAGGGTAGGTGCCACAATAGACTTGTCTATGTGAAGAACATTTGTGGAAGCATTGTAATGATATTCATAAATTCTCATGGAAAGGTTTTCTCTTTATTTGTGGCTTGATTCTGTGTCTAGTCATCTTCCAGATTTTAATATTGTCAAGAAATCACAAAAAGCTGCTGAGATGTGAAAGGCAAATGGTTGTCTTTAGGACTCCATGAGGTTACTAAAGGGAATGTTACGAACAGGGAGGGAGAACCTTCTGATCATAAAAGTTCCATGATAAAGTAAAGCTTTGGCTTCTGTTGGTCACTAACCATGTGATCCTCAAGCAAATGCTTGCATTTTCCTGGGACTCAGTTTCCTTATTTCCCCAATGACTGTGTAGCTAGAATTTTAAAAATCATATTGATGTTCTTCTTATCATTACATTCTTGTTATAACACTTGTGTATATAAAACAGAAATAGAACGGCCATTAAAACTTCTGATAATCAAGGGACAAATGTTAAAGTATAAAATAGTTAATCACCCTTGGTAGAGATGGTAAGGAAGACCTTATTCTGGACCATCACAACAGGTATAGAGAGTCCTCTGATTGGGTTTTACAGTGGGAAGAGGAGACTGGGCTCAATTCTGAATGCAGCATGAGCAAGTGGGAATGTATAACTAAAGAAAAGGATGGGAGTCAGTGGGTGAAATGTTACTAAGAGGAAATATCAGGGGTAAGGCAGTTCTGGCTAAACTGATCTAACACAATTTTTTCTGAAGACAAGCCAGGGAGGCCAGACTTTATCTATAGGATCTGAAGGATCAGGGACTCAATCAGATCTTGAGGGTGGGGTTCTGGTTAAACTGATTTAGCAAGGGTTCTTTCTAAAACTGGATATTTACAAGGAATGCCCAAATGCACCAAGGAGAAGATGGGCCTGACCAACTTTTGGTTAAACAAAGATATTTGATGACTGCCTATACTGTGAGCAGTGTTGGTGCATGGGGCAAGGCAAAGGAACTAGATCTGCAACTTTGCTGGTCTTCCGCCTCCTACCAACCCATGAAAACTATTTTTGGCATTATGTTTCTGATCCAAAAGTTGTGTTGCACTGTTTGTGTGAATGGCTGCTCTTCTCCCTGAGCCACTGTTTGCCTCTGGGTATTGATTTGTCTGAAAATCCTCTACTCAACAGCTTTAGCAACATGCAAAATGGTAGCTGAGGTCATTCAGCTTGGGTCTCCTTTTCTTTCTTCATTGTTGTTATTCACAGATTCTTTACCCACTACCCATGTCTGTCTTCAGCATCACTTTTTTTGTTTTCTGATCAATTCAGAAACTTTCCAGCTGTGATTTAAACTTCCAGCTATGTTGGTGAGCTTTACATGTCTGTATCCAACCCTTATACCCAGTTGGCTGCTTTGCAGAAAGACTTGGATTCAGAACTGTGATTTCTCTGGCTTCGATTCATACTCATCTGCATTTCTTTTGTCTCAGCATCTCACCAACCTCACAGTCACCCAGCCAGAAACCCACGGGTTGTTCAGGCTTCTTCCATATCAAGTCAAACATTACTTTTTAATAATCAGATTTACTTTTTAAATCAGGTAATATTTTCTACTACCGTGTTTCCCCAAAAATAAAACATCCTCCGAAAATAAGACCTACCTACAGGTTTCCTTCTGAGTGAAATATAAGGCATCCCCCCGAAAATAAGGCTCCCCCTAGGCTCTGTCTCAGAATGAAAATTAATTTACCGTAAACTGGTTGCTAGGGCCACCCCGACTGGCATCTAGTAACCAGTGACATTATGCGGAGTCCTGACGTCACTGCTGTGTGGAGGTGGAGTGGAGGTCGGAGTGAGCGATGAGCACGGGGCTGGAGAGAGGAGGAGACTTTTGCAGATGCGTGTAGAAGAACAGGAGGGTTAGAGAGGATGGGATGCGGCGAAGATGATGAGAGCTGGTCTGTCTCTGGTGACACTACCTGATGCTCTCAGCCACCCTCATGATGACTGAAGGTTCTCAATCAGTGGCAGACCCTGCTCCAGCCCAGATCCAGGCCCCAGCAAGCCCAGTGACAGTCCCCAGGCAGGCCCCAGGGGGTAAATGTCTGAAAAAGGGGTAGGGGGGATGTCTGGCACAGGGAGGAGGGGGATCACTTAAAATGACACAGGAGGATCAGAGGGGGCAATCAAAATGACACAGGAGGATCAAAAGGGGTTACTAAAATGGTAATCCTCCCTCTGATTATCCTGTGCCATTTTGATTCCCCCTTCTGATCCCCCCTGTGTCATTTTAAATGACCCCCTCCCCCAACCTTGATACCCCAATTCCTTTTTTTACCCCTAGAAATGAGCACAAAAAGAAAAAGCTACTCTGTGGAGTACAAGAAAGGAATCGTGGAAGACTCTTGAGGCCAAAATCTTACTGCTTTCTGCAAAGAGAAGATGTTGAGTATCTGATTGGTCTGAAAATGGCGAGCAAAGTATGGTAACCTCAAGTGGACAAGGGAAATGTTAAAAAGCACAAGTGTGGATCAGGTTGGCAACCATTATTTTCCTAGCTGGAAGACCTGATCTGTGAATGGGTTGTTGACAAGAGAGCAGAGGCTTTAGTTGTGAATAGGGTTCAGATTCAAGAATTTGCCCTTGCAATGGCACCACAGTTTGACATAGCCCCTGAAGACTTCAAAGCATTACAACACTGGCTCTATAATTTCCTTCAGCAAAGTGAACTGTCTTTAAGAACATCTACCAGTACAACATTGTTTAGGTTGGAAGATACTCAAGTTATTAAGCTAGCACTTGCATTCAAGTCCTTTATTGATGATGCTGACTTCTCTAAATATAATCTTTCCAACATGATTGCTATGGATGAAACTGCAGTGTTTATGGGCCAATCATCTCAAACAACAATTAAACAGCGGGGTGCCTCCTTAGTGTACATTCCCTCCACTGCTTACGAAAGTGCACATGTTTCCTGTATTTTGGCAATTCATCTGGATGGCACTAAAATCCCATTAATCATTTCTAAGGGCAAGAAAGAAAGGATTGAATGTGTTTTGGGCATTTTTGTTCTTGAAACTGAAAAAGCCTGAGCCACACAAGCAGTTATAAGGAAGTGGGTTGATTTAATGCTGCCGCTTGTTATGCAAGAGTGCCAAAGAGGTCTGCTAATCTGGGATGCAGCCAGCACTCACCATGCTAAAGACATGAAGACATTTCTTCATGAAAGAAAAATAGATCAGATAATGATTCCCACAGGAATGACGGCCTATTTCCAGACTCTTGATATTGCAATAAACAAGCCATTCAAAGACAATTTGCACATGGAAATTAATGACTACATTGAAAATAGAATGGAGAGAAATCAGTGTGGAAACTTTGTGAAATCTAAACTGCAAGAAGTTTTGACTTGGGTGAAGAATTCATGGGAGAAAATCACTGAGAGTTGCATTGCTAATGCACTGCGAGCAGGCTACCTTGACAAGAAGTACTCATTTAAAGACAGTGCTATTGCTAAACATGAGAGATTTGGTCCACTGATTTTGAAAGAAATGGAGTCACAAGGAATTCACCAGGAAATTCAGGAATTGGATTGTCATTATGATGTTCCAGAAGATGATGACATGATAGTCATTGAATAAATGAGTACATTCTTGATACTGTAGGATTCACAGTTTGTCTGGTTTGTGTTGACAACTACCACAGTACCATACCGTATACAGTAATAAGTTTCCTTTATTTTCATTTAACAATAAATGTGTACTGTATTCTTCTTCAAGGAAAAATAAGACATCCCCTGAAAATAAGACCTAGCGCATCTTTGGGAGCAAAAATTAATATAAAACACTGTCTTATTTTTGGGGAAACAGGGCACCTTTACACCAGTGTGATCCACCTAGAACATAAATATCATCATACCCCTAATAAACATTTCTAACAGAATTTATGAATTCACGTGTTCCCAATTAGCTCCAGTCATTCTATTTTCACTTCTTGCCTCCTGAGCTGACAAACAATTGTGTATATGAGACCAGCAGTATTTGTGGAGAGTTTTTGGTGCTATGGACTATGTGACAATGGGCAGCAGAGAACGTTCTCCTTAAAACAAACATGTGTGTGTAAATCTATAGGCTAAGAGGAAGTTAATTAAGCAAAAGGTAAAAAGTGGTGTGCAGGGGTGTGATGCCATTCTGAATAGAAGAAAACATATACAAAGATCCTAAGGCATGAGAGAGTTAACTAGTTTTTAGAGAACTATGAGATGACTGATGTGAGTAGAATGAAAAGGCAAGGGAAGTAATTCCATCTGAGAAAGATGCTTTAAAACTCAGAAGCTTATTATTATTGTACATTTCATTCTGTGAAAAATGAAAACACCACACAACAATTGAAATTCAATTCAGTTCCTCTGGTCCAAAATGAAGGCAGTACAATAATATCCTAACTGTCATATTGTAACATATATATGTTTTCCCATATTATGTCATTTATGTGGATACTATGTTAAATGTAATCCTTCTAAAAGCATTTGATAGATCAATTATACCTGATGGAAGAAAAAAATGATCACAATTTAAGGGGTTAGGGAATATTGGGTTTTGGCACACTCATATATACACATTAAAATATAAATAATATAATGTACCTTAAGAGTCAACTAATGCAGGCCTTCACACCAAAGTCACAGTAATAGCTTTAGGAAAACTGTCAAACTTCCACTTAGGGTGCTCTTCAAAGTGACATGCTACAGTACCATCTCCAGTCAGGGCTGAACAGAGTGGGGCAGAGTCTCCTGAACTACATGTATTTTCATTAAAAAAATGTCAGCAGAATTTAAGTTTCAGTAATAAGTCTGGTTCATATCCTATTATAAATTGAAAACTGCCAGTTTCACATCTTGTACAAACACTTTCAATCGCCTTTTATGGCCATGTAGCTGCTATGTTGGCAATTAAAAATTAAACCATGCACACTTCAGCAGCAGTCTATAAGTATTGGCGTCAAGGTTCTTTGGTGTGCCATATTTCACTCAGGGTTGAGCTGAGAAGGCAGCTGGGTACAAAGGCCATGGAAAGGTATCTTGAGCTGCACTTTAAAAACATTACTGAAAATGCATTCTATTTCAATAGCTATTTGGATAATTAGATATGTCCAATCAGTGGGAGAAAACGAGAAAAACAATCATTAGATGAGAAAATGCTCACATTTAAAATGCTCCGGTGTCAGAAAGAAAGAAAATCATTTTATTTTCAAAGCAACTGGAGTTTCAGAAAAAGTGCTGAAAAATCAATTTATTTCCAAAGGAATGAGCTAGACTGATTATGCATTTTTAGTTCTATTGGCACTGTTTGGATACAATGCAGATGCATTGATTTCATGCATATGTGATATGTCTTTTTCTTATACAGAAAATATGGTGTTCACAAGACAAGCAGATGAGGTTTTCTGGGGGTTAACGTAATAAATTCAACTTTCCGTCTTCATCTTCTTAAGTTATTTTTCTTCTGAGCTTAATAAATTATTTGTGATTTATTATGGGTAGTATTTACTTAAGAAAATTAATCCATCAGAGTGTCAGACCTCAAACCCCTACATTTTCAGCTTTGTCTTTAGACGCAGCTTTGGAAATGGGAGGAAGGGATGGATCAGTCACTGCACAGACAGGCCTTTCTTCAGCGGAGGGAGAGCCCAGGAGAGCCCGCTGAGCATTATGATCTACAGAGAAGAAATGTTTTGTGCTGGTCTCAGCCTATCAATATCCTGTGTTGAGGCTGGACCAGCCCTTGTATTATAGTTATGGCAAGACACTCACTCTTCAGCAATGACCACCAGGGAACTTTGAAAAGATACAATTTTATTACTCACAAGACCTAGAAATTACACAGCACATGTGGGGCCACACAGCAATAGGATAAGCTGTAAGGGTAGGGTTGTGTCCAGAGTAGGAAACTGGAATTTTGAGAACTCACTTTTTTACTGGTGAATTTAAAATATAAGATCAGAGATTGAAGTGTAGGAAAAGAAAACAAAACAAGTATCCCACATGCTCAATTATAAAAATCAAGTAAGATCTGAAACAAAGGGGCCTCTGTGGAGGATGTGACTGGTGATGTGTTTATTGGCCTTGAAGTGGTGCTGAGGCAAACAAAGGGAAGGCAGACACTTCATTACAAATGGAGACAAGTGGCAGGGCTGACACTACAGACAGTTATTTTGGTCCGTTCCATGTTCTGTTTTGAGGGGCCTCCTTCTCTTATGCTCAGATCTCCATGAATTCCCTCACACCCCTAAGAATACTTGACCTGTCTTGCAAGATTCTCCCCTTTGGGAACTGGAGGCTGGTTTGGTTAGTCATTCCCATTTGTGCCTGTACCGAAGAATTACCTGGGAGTTGGTTCTTTAAAAATGAAGAACCATGGCTACCCTCAATATCTAACAAGTCAGAATCGAATAGGGGCAGGGGAGCCGCCTCCAGCTGATTATGGCATAATCTGTTTTCAGATTTCAGTATTTGATTGGGCTGTTTAGATGAAAAAAGGGTCCTTAAAACAACCTCACATTTGCTAAAAACTTTCATAAGCTTTATAGTATCTTCTTTTTTTTTTGTTAATCTTCACTTGCGGATATCTTTTTCCATTGATTTTTAGAGAGCATGGAAGGGAGGGGAAGAGACACAGAGAGAACCATCACTGTGAGAGACACATCCTTTGGTTGCCTCCTGCACACCCCTGATTCGGGCCAGAATCCAGCTTGCAACCAAGGCATGTGTCCTTGACCAAAATCAAACCTAAGACCCTTCAGTCCCAAGGCTGATGCTCTAACCACTGAAAAAAACAAGCTAGGGCTTTATAGTATCTTATTCCAGTTTAATGTTTACTTAAAAAAGTCCCTAAGGAATAGAATAAATCATGATCATTTGGTTCAATTTAAGATCTCTTTATGTTTATTATCCTCACCTCAAATACTTACATATGTTTATAAAAACTTGGTGGTTATTCTTATACACTACTAGAGACTCGGTGCACTGATTTGTGCACATTGAAAGGAAATTAATTAGAAGAAATACTTTAGAGGCCAGGGAGGGACTGAGGGAGGTTAGCTCCAGGTTGTAGCTGGTTCATCTAGCCTAGTCCTGATTTGCTGGTATCTAGCAGCAAGCTAACCTTCCCACAGGTGGTCAGTGCACATCATAGCAATAAGTTGAATGGTCAACTGGTTGAGTGGACAATTAGCATATTAGGCTTTTATTATTGATATACTCTTGCTAGATTACCACTTAGAAAGTCTCAGAGATCATGGCATCTCTCATCATGCAGGAAAGTTTCCACTTTCTGAGTCATGCAGTTGAGAACTTAGGGGTTGTAGGTTTGCACACTCATGACTGCAGACAATCTGTATGGTTGCAATTGTCAACAGCTATTGAACAATTTATAATGTGCAGATAGCTTTCTTATATTTGTCATAGTAAATTTATAAGGTGAACTTCTGTTGTGTTCCTATTTTTAAAATATCAAGATGTGTTTTTTTGATTGTTTTTTTAAGAACCAAAATAGACTTGTAAGTGAGAAGGAGGTAACATTTTTTCCCCCTCAACAATCACCTTACTTGCTATCACCCTATTTGCAGATATGATTGTTTGTATGAAAAATACCAAAGAACCTATAAAGAGCTTTGGGCATAATAATGAGACACCTAGGTGTACATTTAACAGAACATGTATATAATTATTTCCTGAAAATGGCAAAATGCTACTGAAAAAATTAATGAAGACCTACATAAATGAAGAGACATAACATGTTTATGGATTAGGAGACTCAACATAGAAAAGATGTCACTTCTCTCTAAATTGATTTGTGTTTAATCTAATTCCTATAAAAAATCCTATATTTTCTGTAGTCATAAACAAGCTTATCCTAAAGTTGATATGAAAAGACAAAAACCTCATGTAACTAAACACAATTTTATGAAAGAATAATAAAGTTTAGGGAATCACTCTACCCAATATTAAGAACTTTCATGTAGCTACTGTGGCCAAAAGGGTAGTTTTAGTGGAGACAGGCATAGATCAAAGGAGCAGATCTAAGAACCAGAGAAGGTTCACACAAATGCACTCAAGTAATTGTTTACAAAGGTGTAAAGGTAACTTAATTGAAGTATAACTTTTAACAAATAATGCTGAAACCATTGTCCATCCATTCATAAAAGGAACCTTAATTTAATATCAGAATCCATATAAAATTAACTAAAAGTGATTATGGATTTAAATGTAAAGTGTAATTTTATGTAACCCCTAGATGAAACATAGGAGAAAATCTTCAGTATCTAGGCTTAAGCAAAGTCTTGAACTTGACACCCCACACATTATCTATAAAACAAATTGATAAATGGGAAAATATCATGTTAAAATCTTTGCTCTGTGGCCTGGCCAGTGTAACTCACCAGAGTGCCACCTGTGACCCAGAGGGTCATAATTCTATTCCCAGTCAGGGCACATGCCCAGGTTGTGTGCTCGATTCCCAATAGTGATGGGGGTCAGGTGGCATGCAGGAGACAGCAAATCAATGATTCTCTTTTATCATTGATGTTTCTGTCTCTCTCTTCCTCTCTCTTTTTGAAATCAATAAAAATACATTTAAAAATAAATTAAGTTAAAAATCTTCAACTTTTAATGAAAAACCCTGAGAAAAGGGGATGAAAAGACAAGCTGCAGGCTAGAGGGACATATTTGGAAATGGCACATTTGATAGAAGACCTCTATAGAGTATAGACTATGTCTCACTGAACAGTAAAAATACAAACAATCCAACAGTCAAAGACCCAAAGAAACATCTTACCAAAGAGAATATACAGATGGAAAAGAAATAAAAAAGTGTTCAACTTGTTCAGCAAAAAAACCCACAAAAACCCCACAAAAAATGCATATTAAAGCCACAATGATATCACTGCACAGCAGTCAGAACGGCAGAGTGAAAAGTAGTGATAGCAGCCAGCGTTAGAGAGGATGGGAGGAGCTAGATTGCTTATATTCGTACACTGTGGATGGGAATGGAAGGGCACAGTCACCCTGGACTTTGTAGTTTCTAATACCAAACATGTAACTGTGTACGATGCAGCAACTAAACTGTAGGCCATTTATCCACAAGAAATTAAAAGACACAAAAAAAAGACAATACACATATGTTCACAGCAGCTTTACTTAAAATAGTCCTAAGCTGGAAACAATGCAATTGTCCTTTAAAAAGTAAATGGTTAATCAGAGAATGGCACCTCATAGCCTAGAATGCTAGCTAGACACGAAAAGGAAGGCGCTATCATATACACAAAAACCTGGAAGAATCTCCAGGGGATTGTGTGTGTGAGCTAAGCTAACTCAAAAGCTTATACATTGTATGGTCCCTTGATATTAATTTTTGAATGACAAAATTATGGAAGTTGAGAACAGATTAGTGGTCGCCAGGGATGAGGAACACCAGGGGAAGCGAGGATGCAAGGTGCCTAGTAAAGGGCAATTCTGAGCTCCTGGGTTAGGGAGTTGCGACCAGTCCCACCTGAGACAGTGCCAGTACCCAAGCTGAGATGGTAACCACACCCTAACTGTGAGAGTGCCCACACCCTAATTGTGAGAGTGCCCACACCCTGTGACAGTGCCCATACCCTGTGACAGTGCCCACACCCTAACTGTGACAGTGCCCATACCGTAACTGTGACAGTGCCAATTGAAATGATGTTTGGGAGGCATTATTTTTGTAGAAAATTGGTTAGTAATAAAGGAGACGTGTCTGCATCACTTTTTGTACCTTTAAGTTCATTTGCATTATCTCAAAATGTTAATTAAAACAAAAGAAAATAAAAAGAAGAGTTGATTTCACATGGTCATGCTATCAACTTTCAATCCTTTCCTATGGCTGTGGGCAGGCTTTTTGAAAACCCATAGTCAAGTTTTGTAATAATAATATTGCTGACAATCTGTACCTCTCTGAGGTGCTCCTCACTTTATCCATGAGCTTCTCAACAATGTGAAAGGCACATAGACTCAGCAGCACTTTAGAAATGAGGAGTTGTTGTCTCAGCAATGCTGTCAGTTACCCAAGGTCACAGAGCTAGTAAATGCCACACTGGCAACGAGCCCCAGTCTGTCTTACTCTGAAGCTCCAGTCCTCCCTGTCCAGGTCAGCCTGACCTCGGAGCCGGTGCCCGCGTGTCAGGACACACATCGCCTTGCAGGCAGCAGCCACTGGTGCATTCAGAAGAAGATGAGTAACTTTCAAGGTAGGTGAAGTCATAAAGCACTCAAGTCTCTGCCTTGTTTGGAAAGCACAAGATAAATTTCAGCAGGCTATGGTTTGTTTGAGGATGCTGGGAATAATCTAATCTGCTCTTTCAAATACAATTTAGATTTAAGAGGTGTTTTACTGTTCTATTTCTCTAGTGCCTGAGGATCCAGCTGAGCGTATTACACATCACATTTGATTAAGGTCAATTAGCAACTTGCGAGAGATTTTTTTCCCCTTCGTAGTGAGATGGAGCTTCAAATTTGTGATTAAATTCTTATGTTAGTGCAGATGAACGAGGGATTTTTAGACAAGCTCCAATTATGATTAAGGCTCGGGGTCCAGTGGGTCACATGGTGCCATAACTCCCTGAACTTTCTAACTAGTCTTTATGAAATAGCTTTGCACTTGGAGCCCAATTGGCAGAGGCCACTGTTGTGCTGGTGACCAGCATTCGGATGGAAGGCTTACACCTTGAAAGCAGCTGAGTTTGTGTGGAGGGAAGGGCTTAGCCCACGAGCTGTTCATGGCCCACACCCCTCCTGTGCGGGTGAGACAGGAGGTGCCGCAGGGAAGCTCCACGGTGGAAGGGGACAGAAACCAGGGGTTAGGGAGCTGTGCCACCAAGGGGTGAGGTGCCTGGTTTGACACTGGGCAGGCCCAGGTGTAAATACTGGCTGGGTCACTAATATAATACATTGTGGGGCTTGGGGGGAGTCACCTAACCTGTTTGCATCTCTCCTCAGCTCTGTGCAGGTGCTGAGTCTTGGTTCCTCTTAAGATTCTCCTGCATATGAAGTGAGATGAAATCCCGAAAGTAGGGGCTGGAGCTTAATAAATGGCAGACATGCACAAACAAAACATTATAATTTCAGCACCAAAAGAGACAATGAAGGTCACCTGGTTCACCTACCCTCTTCTTGAAGCATCCCCTCACTCCCTCCTGAAGGCAGCCTAATGTCTGTGCTTTCATCAAAGCAGTTATTTCTAAACCCAAACAAATCTTTCTTAAACCCAAGTCTAGCCCCTCAGGCTCATGCTGAAAACCCTTGACTGCTTCCTCTTTACCTTCCAGACAAACCCCATGTTTTTACATGGTCCCAGCTTGTCCTTCATAATCATGGTTTAGAAATAACTGCTTTGATGAAAGCACAGACATTGGCTGCCCTCAGGAAGGAGTGAGGGGAGGAACTGACAGCAGGACTGGTGCAGAGGAATGTGAGCGCCTGAAATGACATCCAAGGCTGTGGAGAGGAGACAGCTTTGAACGTTTTCTTTCCCCTTCTCTCTCTTTTTTTTTGGAGATCTACTAAAATCACTCTTACGATCTAAGTTGATTTCCTAAGTACAAAAGCCTTGTTACAAAATAGTTGTTTACCAACCTATAAGCCAGTGATTTTACTTTTATTTCCTTTAGTTTTCCAGAAAATAACTTCCCTGCTTCATTTCAACAGATCAGGTGCTCTGTGTTCCCTTGCCACTAGCTCTTACGAAAGTGAAAGGCACAGGAAATCACAGCATTGAAAAATGTGATGATAATAAGCTGTAATTACATGTACCAGGAGCTAATATCCAGTTAATTACCTTATTACTTTTCACCATATTCCTTCGGGGAAAAAGAAGTTATCATTATCCTAATTTCACAGAAGAAAAAACGAAGGCCTACGCAGGCTAAATGATTTCTACTTTCTTGGTGTTTCTGAAATGGAGGCAAATGATTCCTACACCAGGAACACCCACGGGAGAGAGAAAAGTAATTGACTAAGCCTCAGAGTAATGACTTAGGAAAACCACAAACTGAAATAAGTGATTAAGATAAATAATGTCATACATCCTAATTGGCCCTGGAGCTTCTTCAGAAACAGCCAATAAACTACATGAGTTGGCTCCCTGACTGAACTCTTGCACAGGTGCATCCAAAGCAGGGAGGCCAGGGTGGTGTGCACCCTGCAGTGCCCAACGCCCTCTCAGGAAGAGGCCTCACACTGTGCTCTCACCCACCAGCTATTGTCATTAGGAGCAAACGTAGATCTGTATGAGTGCATACACACACAAACACACACACACAGTGTACACTCATACGCCATATATACACACACTGTACACTCTTTCGCATATATACACACATGTACACACATATACATACATACATGCACACACATACATACGCAAAATTGCACCTAACTGGGTGAACATGGCCCTGTTATATACAGAGGTGGGGCCTGCAGAGCTTTGTTTCCCTCAGACTTTATATTTGCCTCCTGATTCTCCTCTCCTCTCTCCACCAAACTACCTCTTCCTTATCTGTACCCAAATTCATATCCTAAATATAATCAGATTTATATGATTTCATATTTTTTATGTACTTATATAATCTTTTATATTTCTATAATTTTTTTTGCTCAATATCATTGTTTCTTCCATGAAAGTGACACTGTACACACACACTATTTCTTATTTTTATAGAAATCTTTCTAAGTCCGTTGGTATGATTCCAAATTATTCTTTTTGATTGATGTTTCTTAATATTCTATGCTGCAAATATAGAATGTTTTATTCAAACAGTTTTTATTGATGCACAGTTCCTTTGTGAGATGTGGTTTTTATTTCTATAGGACAGACTCACAGACCTGTACTTTTAGGGAAAAAAGGAAATGTATATTTTTAATTTTCAGAGAGTCTTACAAACCATATATATATATATATATGTTTTATTGATTTTTTGCAGAGAGGAAGAGAGAGGGATAGAGAGTTAGAAACATCGATGAGAGAGAATCATCGATCAGCTGCCTCTTGCACACTCCCTACTGGGGATATGCCCGCAACCAAGGTACATGCCCTTGACCGGAATCGAACCTGGGACCTTTCAGTCCGCAGGATGGCACTCTATCCACTGAGCCAAACCGGTTTCGGCTACAAATTATATATTAAAAGTGGTACCATTGCTCTAGCAATGTGGGGGTGCCCTATTCCTCATATGTCTGCCTTTGGTAAATGTACTCTTTAAAATAAAAAGAAGATGATTGCTAGGTTGGTAAATGTAAAGAAACATCACTTGACTGGTGTAGCTCAGTTGGTTGAGTGTCATCTCAGTCAGGGCACATGCCTGGGTTGGGTGTTGGCCCCTTAGTAGGGGAAGTGCAGGAGGCAGCTGATCACTGTTTTTCTCTCTTCAATGATTCTATGACTTTCTCCCTCTCCCTTGCTCTCTCTGAAATGTGTGTGTGTGTGTGTGTGTGTGTGTGTGTGTGTTAAAAAACAAACAAACAACAAACAACTTTTTAACCCTAGCTGGTTTGGCTCAGTGGATAGAGTGTTGGTCTGCAGACTGAAAGGTTCCAGGTTTGATTCCAGTCAAGGGTACATGCCCAGATTGTGGGCTTGATTCTCAGTAGGGAGCATACAGGAGGCAGCCAATCAATGATTCTCTGTCATCATTGATGTTTCTATTTCTCTCTTCCTCTCCCTTTCTCTCTGAAAACAATAAAATATATATTAAAATTTTTTAAATGTAAAGAAGTATTCATTATTACTTATTTGCATTTCACTCATACTGTCTGAGCATCTATTTGCATATCCACTGTACACTGGGATTTGCTTTTGTATAAATTGCCTCTTCTAATCTGTTGCCCTGTTTTCTTCATTTGCATTATTTCCCCTCTACTTGTGAATTCATAAGAGACTTTTGAATATTGTTAATATGGGGATCTCTACAAGTTCTTTATTGCAAATAATGTTCCAAGTATTTATGTTTCTCAAATATTTGTGTTTTGACTTGCTTTCTTGCACATTGCATCATAGGTGAGATTATTTTTTGCCCTAAGAATGTCCATGGATTCTCCCAGAAATTTTGTCTTTTCTATATTTATGTCTATAGTCCATTTGCTATTTATTTTTAATATGATATAAAATGGCAGTCCAGTTTTACATTCTTCCAGATGGATAACCAGCTGTACCTAGACCATTTACTAAACAATTCATCCTTTGCCACTGAATTAAAATGCCATCACTGGCATCTATCACATCTCACATACACTGTGGTCTGTTACCTTATTCTCTTTTATATTCCACTGATCTATTCATGTATTCCTATTCCAAATCACAGCTGTGTAATTCCAGTATCTCTATACTATTGATTTTCTGTAGCAGAAATTTAAAAAAATCAAAATATCCTTATCTATTCTCTAGACATCATAGTTATATATATTCTTTCGAATGCTTTTACTCAATTCTTCATATATTATTGAAATTCTAATTGAAACTCTATGGAAGTGATATCAGAGGAGTGGAAGCATGAGAGATCCCTTTGGCCTCTGTCTCTGAAATTTTAACAAGTTAGCCAACTATATAATTCAACAAAGAATCCCCTACTCAATGCTGAAGTACACCTGAGAGACTGGTGCATTGAAATGTCCAAAGATGGGCAACCAGGAATAAACAGGGAATGAAAAGGGAGGAAAGCTCAGAAGGACGGTCGCAGATGCAGCCCTGAAGCCAGGAGCTAGGAGCTTGGCCAAGAGCGGGTTGGAGGCAAGTGGTAGCAGAAGCTTCAATTGGCCAGGAGGAACAGAGAGCTGTGGGGCCAGTCCAGAGTCCAGCAAGGTGGGTGGAGTGAGCAGTGACTGATCCAGCAGTTGTCTGACAGACCACAGGGTCCTGTTGTATGGCTATGCACTGTCAGACAGTGGTGTTTCAGATAAATAAATGAAACCACAGAGTCCTGCTACCATTTGGACTCTCCTGTTGCCCTTGGTGTTGGGTCAAGGAGCACATTACTGGTAAACTAAGAGCTAATTCAGTAGAACCACTGTATCTCTCAGGTGGGGTGCTTAGGGCAGACCCCATAGAGGTCAGATTTGCCATAATGATGAGGAAAAAATGAACCCCATCTTTAAGCAGCACAGCATTACGAAGACTGTGGTGGTCAAGTCTTGGAGATCATGGAGTTACAATAAAAAGTTCTGATTCAGTGCATCTACTGGAAAAATAATAGAAATACCTCACCAGAAATAGTTGCTATAGAAGGCAATTAATACATGCAGATATAAATGCCTAGATAAGGAGAACACCAAATATCATGAACAACCACAGTAAAAACGATGATCAGAAAGAAATAGAAATATCTTCAGAAAGCAAGCTGGAACACATGAAAATATGTGATATAAATGACAGAGATTTTAATATTTCATTTCTGAAACTACTCAAAGAGATGAGAGAAAATACAGACAGGCAATTGAATGGAAACAGGAAACAATTCAATAAACAAAACAAGTATTTTACCAAACTGATTGAAACTTAAGAAAAAAATCAAGAATCCTGGAAATGAAGCATACAATTAAGGAGATTAGAAGTGAACTACTGATCATAGAAAATAGAGGCAACAAGATGGAAGAAAGAATATAGGAATCTAGACATGACACAGAGGGGAAAAGAGAGAGACCAGAGCATAAAGAAAATAAAAGAACTATAGGAAAACTATCTGTATCCATCAGAAAATAATTAGAATAATAGGCATTCTACAGGAAGAAATAAGGGAGAAGGGAATAGAGAGTGCATTTAAACAGATAGTGTATGAGAACTTTCCAAACCTATGGAACTAGATTCTCAAATCCAAGAAGCAAACAGAACACATAGTTACTTCAATCCAAAAAAATGATGTCTAAGGCATATTGTATTAAAACTGTCATAAATTAAGAACAAAGAAAACATTTTCCAAGCTACAAGGAAAAAAATGAAGTGACCTACAAAGGAAAACCCATCAGAATAGTCTCTGATTTTTTAGCAGAAACTCTATAAGCCAGAAGAAAGCTGAACATCTGAAATAAATAAATGATCAGCCACAAATAATATATCTAGCAAAACTATCCTTTAAATATAAAGGAGAAATAAGAATGTTTCTAGAGATACAGAAGATGAGGGATTTTTATCACCAGAAAACCTCCATTTGTAGAAAATACCAAAAGTAGTTATTATACCTGGAAAAAAAAAAAGAACATAAGGTCACAACACAACAAGTAAAATCAGCAAAAAACTTAACAGCATATATAGGAATAATTTGTGACAAGAAAAACATAAAATGGGATGGGTCAAGTTCTGAAATGGAAATTGAGAATGAAGATCAGATGCACTCAAAAGAAAAAAATAAAGTACTGTATATATGCAACTTTATTTATTTATTTTTTATAAACCTAATGGTAACCACACACAAAAGTTCCCAAACCAGGACCCATAGCTTAAAAAAAGAGGAAAGAAGTATAGAATACCACCAAACAAAAACAGCGGGCAGAAACACAATCGCGGCACAGAGCTACCAGAAAACAAAATATAAAATGGCTATGGGAAATCCTTATCCATCAATAATTATTTTAAGTGTAAATGATCTGAGTTAACAATAAAGAGGCACAGAGTAGCAGAGTGGATCAAAAAACAAAAACCAACAACTATATGCTGCCTGCAAGAGACACAGGTAAGCTGCAAATACAAGGATGGATTCAAAGTAAAAGGCTGGATTCTCCAAGCAAACCACATCCACAGAAAAGCAAGGATAGCCACACTTATATTTGACAAAGTAGATTTCAAGATATGAAGATAACAAGAGACAAAGATGGACACTTTATAATGATAAAGGGGGCATTACATCAAGAAGCCATAAGCCTTCTTAAAATATATGTACCCGACCAGGCAGCACCAAAATATATAAAGCAACTACTCACAGAACTAAAGGGAGAAACAGATCAAAACACAATCATAGCTGGGTACTTTAATACTGTATCGACAGCTCTAGATCGATCAACTACACAGAAAATCAATAAGGAAATATTGGCTTTAAATGATACACTAGACCAAGTGGATGTAATTGATATTTACAGAGCCTTTTATCCCAGAACATCAGATTATACAATTTTCTCCAGTGCACACAGAATGTTCTTAAGTATAGATCATATTTTGGATCACAAACCTAGCATCAACAAATTTAAGAATGACCTTATATTCTCTTCCCACTTTGCACTGAAATTAGAAATAAAACACATAAAAAAAAGAAGTAAAGAAAATCACTTCTATGTGCATGAAGATTAAACAATATACTACTAAAAAATGACTGGTTCAAAAACAAAATAAAGATGTGATCAAAGATATATAGATACAAATTAAAATGACAATATAATATATCAAAACTTCTGGGTTGCAACAAAAGCAGTAATAAGAGGGAAGTTTGCATCATTACAGGCCTATCTCAAGAAACACAAGAGAAATCCCAAATAAACAACCTAACATTACATCTTAAAGAACTAGAAAAAGAAGAGCAAAAGCAACCCAACATCAGCAGAAGAAAGAAAATAATTAAAATTAGTGCAGAATAGAATGAAATAGAGAACTTAAAGAATATAAAAAAATAATAAAGAGCTGGTTCTTTGAAAAGATTAATATAATTGACAAACCTCTGGCTAGACTCAACTAAGGGAGAAAGGGAAAAGACCCATAAAAACAAAATCATAAATAAGAGAGGAGAAGAAACCACAGACATCACAGATATACAAAGGATCATACTAGAATACAGATGCAAAAATCCTAAACAAAATACTAGCAAATCAAATACAATAATACATAAAAAAAATACATCACAATCAAGTGGGGTAAATTCCAGGGGTACAAAGAGGTTCAACTTATAAAACTGATCCATGTAATAGAACACATTAACAAAAGAAAAGATAAAAATCATATGATCTTATCAATAGATGTAGAAAAAGCATTTGATAAGATTCAATATCTGTTTATTAGTAAAACACTGAATAAAATAGGAATAGACGGAAAGTACCTCAATATAATAAAAGTCACTATAATAAACCCTCAGCTAATATAATAATCAATGGTGAAAAACTGAAAGCTTTTCCTCTATGATCAGGAACTATACAAGGATGTCTGCTATCACCACTGTTATAGGTGCTAGAAGTCCTATTCAGAGCAATAAGGCAAGAAAAATAAATAAGCTTCCTGTATATTAATATCGAACCTTCAAAAAATAAATGAAAACAAAAATCCCTTTTGCAATTGCAACTAAAAGAATAAAATACCTAGGAATAAGTTTAACAAAGAATGTGAAAGACCTATATACTGAAAATTACAAAGCATTATTAAAAGAGATTGAAAAAGATACAACAAAATGGAAAAATATTTCATATTCATGGATTGGAAGAATCAACAGGTAAAATGGCCATATTTTTCAAAGAAATATACAGATTTAACGTAATCTCCATCAAAATCCCAGTGTCTTTTTTTAAAGAAATAGAACGAGAAATCATCAGATTTGTATGGAACCACAAAAGACCCCGAATAGCCAAATCAATCCTGAGAAAAAAGAACAAAATGAGGTATCACACTACCTAACTTCAAATTACACTACAGAGCTATGGTAATCAAAACAGCATGATATTGGCAGAAAAACAAACATATAAATCAATAGAATGGAATAGGGAACCCCGCTATAAAACCACTAGTATATGGGCAGATACTTTTTGACAAAAGAGCCAGAAACACACAATGGAGTAAAGATAGTCTCTTCAATAAGTGGTGCTGGGAAAACTGGAAAGCCACATGCAAATAAATGACAATGAATTATAGTTTGTCCCCATGTACAAAAATTAACTCAAAATCATATGGACCTTGGTTGCAGAGAACATTTTATGAACTTGACACCAAAGGCAAGAAGTAAATGCATTAAATACATAAAATGGGACTATATCAAACTAAAAAGTGTCTGACAATAAAACCAAGAGGAAGCCAACCAGATGGTACATGATAATTTCCAAAACATATAAAGAACTCATAAAATTCAACACCAAACAACACAAGCAAAAAATGTGCAGAGAACCTGAACAGACAGCTTTTTCAAGAAGACATGTGAACAGCCAATGGATATATGAAAAGATGTTCAACCTCACTAGCAATTAGGCTGGCCTGTGTTCTCAATGGTTGAGTGTTGACACATGCACCAGGAGGTCATAGTTCAATTCCTGGTCAAGGCACATGCCCCAGTTTCTGGGTCAGTCCTCAGCAGCCGATCAATGATTCCCTCTCATCACTGATGTTTCTGTTTCTCTGGCTCCCTTCCTCTCTCTGAAATCAATAAAAAAAAACACATTAAAAAAAAAACTACAATGAGCTACCACCTCACATGTTAGAGTGGCTTTTATCAACAAGACAAGTAATAACAAGTGCTGGAGAGGTTGTGGAGACAAGGGGACTCTCATTCACTGCTGCTGGCAATGGAGACTGGTACAGCCACTATGGGAAACAGTCCAGGGATTCCTCAAATAGAGCTACGATATGACCCAGCAATCCCTCTCCTGTTTTACCTGAAAAACTTGAAAACATATATTTGCAAAGATATATGCACCCCTATGTTCATTGCAGCATTATTCACGGTGGCCAAGACATGAAAACAGCCATGTGTCCTGCAATAGAGGACTGGATATGAATATGTGGTGTATATACACAATGGTCTACTACTCAGCCATCAGAAAGGATGAAATACTGCCATGTTGCTACATAGATAGACCTTGAGAACATTATGCTAAGTGAAATAAGTCATTCAGAGGAAGCTGAGAACCAGATGATTTCATTCATATGTCGATATAAAACTGACACTTGCAGACACAAGCAGCAGTGTGGTGGTTGCCAGAGGGAAGAAGGTGGGAGGTGAAGGATGTCCTAATATATGGTTCTGGAAGAAGATTTGACTTTGGTTGGTGAGCACATGATACAAAAACAGATCTTATAACATAGAAACCCATCCCTAAAACTTTTATGATCATATTAACTAATATCACCCCAATACATTTAATAAAATGCATAGAATAAAAGAAAATCTATTGAATTTGCTATGGAATCATTGATCAATATATTTTATATCACTGTCCAATATGAATGTTATAATCCACTTTTCATCAATCTTATTTTAGAGCTGTCTTGGCCACTTGGGTCCTCAGCAGCTGGGAAATGCAGACAGGGCACAGCAGGCAGCAGTGGGAACACAGTGCAACAGTCATGTCTTCCAAGACTCTCCTCTGGCCTTCTTCTCATGGCCTCCACCACTCCTCTGAACTGTCCTTTGCATGTTTTCTCTCATATTACATCACAGGAAACTTCAGTTCCTAGAATCACTTGCCCGCTGGTTTCCTGTTGCATTCATTCAGTTGGAAACACCAACAGAAGATGTAAGGACAGAGGAAGGGAAGAGAGAGGCCATCTTCTCATAATTTTTTCTCTCTCACTCTGAAGTAAGGGCCCTGCCTCCTCAGCCTCTGCCTGGGGAGTCTGGCTTTTTAATTGGGCTAGTAGCCTCTTTCTTAAGCCCCTCCCACTCCAGGCCTTGAGAGTGCCACTGTTGCTAAGTCCCTGCCTTCCAAGTTTCCCATCCCCAGTATCTAATTCTCCGTGTTAAATTCTTTCTGTGAGAGAGAACTTGGAGTTATTTGTCTTTTCCTTTTGAATTGTGATTAACCTCCCTCTCCCCCAAAACACATTTCTCACCATTCTTTACCTGGTATATTGTGCTTTCTTATAATACACCAACCAAATGAAAATTTTCAGCCTCTTTGTCATGTTCTTCCCTTTGTAGAGTAGCCTTCTGACTGGGTTATATAATTAGATATATACCTTTCTCTCTCCACCCACTGCATCCCAAGCATACCTCCAGAGGCCAGTCCAATAATACACTGCCTTCAAACCAGCTGCTGAGCAGCCTCACAGCTGCATCAGAGTTTATTAATTCCCTGTGCCTGGTTCACTGTATGGTAACAGCAGGTACTCTGTGTATGTGCTGGGAAAAGAGTGGAGATAGTGAAGCAAAGATTCTAGAGGAAGCAAACATAGAGATAAAAGAGGACTTGTTCATCTTATAAGGGAGAAAAGATACCTCACAAATCAATAGGAATAATGAAATTTGGGGCATGGCTGGTCATTTAGAACAGGGCTTTAAATATATGTAAATGTCACACACTCTCTTTGTGTAGAGTTGTGGATTTAAAACATCATCGTGAGTACAGTGATATTGCAATAAGATGAATTAATAATAATAATAATAGACATACAATTTGGAAATCAATAAGTAAAACCATCTCCATTTGCTTTCTACATAGAAAATGCTGTTATCTATAAGAAGTACTAGAGATATTAAGTGACCTTAGCAAGGTTGTAGGGTAAGAGGCCAGTATACAACAATAAACTAAAATTCTGCATATGTGCAGTGAAAATTGGGAACAGAAATCTAATTCACAGTAGCAATAAAAATGGAGATCCTTAGAGATTAGTATAATAAATAATGTGAAAGAATAATATTCTGGAAATTATAAAACATTGCTAAGAAAAATGTTGTCCAATCAAAATAAATGAAGACATATTTTATGACCATGGATCAGAAGCCTCAGTGTTATTAAGGTATAACTAACCCATAGCCTCAACATATTCCCAATCAAAATCACAGCAGGATATTTAAAGAAATCAATAAGATGCATCTAACATTTATATAGATAGGTAAAGGAACAAAAAACAGCAGCACAAAGTTGGGGGACTTATTCTGCCTCATTTAAATGGCTGAAAGATTCACTCTAAAGTTCCAGTGGTCAGCACAGTGAGGCACAGTTTTAAGGACAGACATTGGCAGTAAGAGAAGGGATGCGCAGTCCGCAAATAGGCCCACAGGCATGTGCACAGCTGATTTCCAGCACAGGTGCCACAAAACTTCAGTGTGGGGAACAATGCCATTGACAACAGTATTTTTAATAAATGACACTGGAAAAACTAAATATCCATATTAAAAATAATTAATAAGTAAAGGTCAACTCTTACCTCACACCATATACAAAACATATGACCATGTTAATGGTCACAGACATTATTTAATTATAAAACTTTTATATAAAATTAGGAGAAAATTTGGATTTGTCAAAGTTTTCTACAAAGAACACAAAAAGCAGTTAATGAAAATAATAATGAATAATCATACAACTGTCAAAAATACTAAATATTTTTGTTCTTCAAAAATATTGTTAACAAAATGGAAATAAAGCTGTGCATAGAAAAATATTTGCCAAATATATAGTTTGACAAAGGACTTGTGGCAAGAATATATAAGGGAGTTTTACAAATCAAGCATAACACAAATATCTCAAAATAAAAAAAAATAAAAAAACATCAAAAGATATGAACAGCACTTCACCAAAGAATAAGGTGCAAGAAAAATGTGCTGAAATATATGAAGGGCCAGAAAGTATATAAAAAGGTGCTTATCTTTAGAGTTAAAAGGAATTGAGATGAAGTAAGATACCACTACACATCTCCTGCTAAACAAAAAACAAAGCTGAAAACACTACGTTTGCTGAGGATTTGGGACAACTGAAACTCCCACATTGGAAACTCCCACATTCCTCCTAAAGTTAAATACACAGTCAGCAATCCAAATCTTAGGCATTTATTCATGAACAATAAAAACCTATATCCACACAGAGACCTGGACATAAATGACCATAGCTTTATTAATTGTAACCGCAAACTGAACACAACCCAAAAGCCCACGAGTGAACAAGCCGTGAATCCAAACAATGGGATATATTCCTCAACAATAATACAGGATGAACTACTTACACTTTCAACAACATGGATGGATTTCAAAAGTATTATATGAGATGAAACAAACCAAAGCCAATAACTTAAAATGGAATGATTGCATTGATATGATTGATATGCTAGTAAAGTCAAAATGGAGGAAAAGAAAACTGTGTTTGGCAGAAGTAGGGGTAGAGGGGCCAGAGGGACTTAGGGGAATGTGGAAATATTTTATCTCTAGATTATAATGGTGGTTACATGACTGTACTGACATGACAGGACACATTCAATTGTATTCTTGAAAAAGGTGTCTTTTATCATATATAAATTGTACCTGAATTAAAAAAGAATTTAAAACATTAGTTTCCAATCTATATGTGTATGTTTTTCCCACCATAAAATAACCTACTGAAAAACATCCCTTACCTTGTACTATTAGAGAATGATAGTGAAAATATAAGAACAGACCAAGAAATAGAAATCAATATATTTTATTGGCAGTGGAAATATCTCTTAAGTATGTTTCATAAATCTTTGCATATGAAAGCACTGTATAAGCAAAGTTATTTGAATTTCAGCTGTGGTACATGGATATCACCAGGGCCAAAGGTATGTGAATTGCAATGCTTTCAAAATGCTAAGGATGTGCAATAGGGGCTACAGACTTTGTCCCAAATATTTTCTGTGCCAAGTGACAGAACTAGGTTGACGCTAATGCCCGTGGTCTGTACACAATGTACACAGTTCATAAATCATGTGAACACTGTGAAATGTGGAAGTCATATTTTGATATTTTCTATAAATAAGTTTGGGGCTTTCAATAAATGTGTTCAATTAACAGTTCTTTTGTATATTCTAAGATTGTCTTGTTTTTGGTGTCAAGCTGTTTTCTGTTTCTGTCTGTTGTTTGGATATTGGATACTGTCTTGTGAGGATAGATAGAAGATGGACAACCACAGAATATTGTTTAACGTGTAATCCAAGTAGCCTGGGTACCACTGTATTCAAGGTCTAAGAATTGCCTTTAATACATGTTAACAACAGGACATTTTGAATAGCTGACCAATCAATTGCACCCAAAAGAGCTATTGTAATATCAAATAATCTTAAGTGAAAATCAACTGTATTAAAGAACATTGTGAAAACATTCTGGACACTAGAATCTTGACTTCAATTTTCAGAAGAGGTCTTTGCTGGCCATAAAATACCTGGGAAGGCTATTTATGGACTTTTTAAAAATGTGTTTTTTGCCGAAGCCAGTTTGGCTCAGTGGTAGAGTGTTGGTCTGCGGACTAAAGGGTCCCAGGTTCGATTCCGGTCAAGGGCATGTACATTGGTTGTAGGCACATCTCCGGTGGGGGGTGTGCAGGAGGCAGCTGGTCAATGTTTCTCTCTCATCAATGTTTCTAGCTCTTTATCTCTCTCCCTTCCTCTCTGTAAAAAAATCAATAATATATATATATTTTTAAAAAATGTGTTTTTATTGATTTTAGAGAGAGAAAGGAAGAGGGATAGAGAGGTACCATGTTTCCCCGAAAATAAGACATCCTCCGAAAATAAGACCTAGCGCAACTTTGGGAGAAAAAATTAATATAAGACACTTTTATTTTCAGGGAAACAGGATAGAAACACTAATGAGAGAGAAACATTGATTGGCTGCCTCTTGCACACTACTTACTGGGGATCGAGCCCAAAACCCATGATTCATGGGTCAATGCTTAGCCACTGAGCCACACCAGCAGAGCTATTTAAAGACTTAGCTGAGGATAATAAAATAATGATATAGAATGAGAAATTTGTATAATTTATAATTTCTTAATAACATATAAACATATACTCAAAATAATATAGATTGGGTTATATTAATGATTATTGTCTCTGCACTTAAAATAGTCTGGGTAAACAGTTATGACATTTCTGATTTTTTGATATCCAGTTCCCTCTCCATGTGACATTTTCAAACTGGGATTATAGCCCTCTTATTTTAGGGCAGACCTTTGTTACACAAAAGTTTATTTTCACTCCCTAATAAAACAACTCTTCACATCTGAATTTCAAAACTGATTTTTTTCTTAGTAGATTCTGTAAGTTTTGTCCAATGTGCGCTAGTTACCACATAAGAACATTTCTCTCCTATCTGATTATTTCGCCCAATGTATGTCTCTAACTCACTACAGTGGAAACAATTCACTCCATTCTCTTTGGCTGAAAGAATCACTTTCCAAATGGAATATGAGCTACAAAGAGATCCTACTAATGAGCACAAAGAGGTAGGCATGTCCTGTTAACCCCGAAAGACCTCTTCTCTGGAAGTCAGAGGTCAACATGAAGAAAGATGCAGGGAAAACACAATTCAAGTTAATGAGTTCTTTAGAGGACAGGACTTGTGTTTGAAATGAGGTGTCTCTCCTGGGCCTCCACACCAGAAATTATTTTTTAAACATTTATATTTATGTAGTTCTAATTTTTCTTTGAAATAAAAGAACATGATATATGCCTACAAACATGTAACACAAAATTAAATAACTTTATGTTAAATCATTGACCTATTTCCTCCCAGGATAGTTGCCTCAGTTAAAAATCAATCTATCAACAACCTAATTTCTTTGTCTATCATGGCATTTTCCAGACTGGATTCTGTGGAATACCACTATCTAAGTGTGATGTTAATTGATGTCCTGAAAGGGTTTCAAGGTCAAATCATTTCCAGGAAGGTTGCATAGTACCCACAGAGCTCATTAGTGTGAAAAACCCTTGGAGATTTCAGGAGTATAGAAATATGTTTAATATTTTCTAACCTAGTTTTTTCTTTTTTGAGTCAGTTATTTTCCATCCTCTCTTGACACTACAAACATCAATATTTTTTGTTGTTGCTGTTCGCAATGGTTTGGGGATTGTTTATATCTAAAAATATTAAAAAATAGTAGACTAAAAAATGGACTGCCTGCATGAACAATGTCTATGTCTATGGCTAGAGAAGATGAAAAATTACTTTTGAATATTTGGAGTCAGTATTATTAGTGGTTTCAGATTTCTCTGCATTAAATTGGGAATAACTATTAGGTAATGTTATTGGTAAGTATTTGGTGAGTATTAAATGAGAAAATTCTTGTTGAACACAATGCATAATACACAGTGAGAGTAATAAATGATGATATTACTATGACTGGTATTAATATTATTTATTTCTGCATCTATACTCTTTACCATCATAACCTTGTCTCTTATTATACACAGAGTATCTTAGCAACTACTTTTTGCATTGAGGAGAAACAGAATTAGAATTATCTTTTGTGACTGTATTTATATTTTGTAAATCCAATCTTTTTTTTTTTTTCTTCAAAAAAGTACTGATGTTTTATGGTATAATAGTCTACAGAAATTGATGTTGATATTACAGTTTGTGAGGGTCTAAATTCAAATTTCACATCCCATATCTTTTAGTTATTTTTTTGCTGTGCAACAAACCATTCCCAACCAGTGGCTTTAAACAATGATTTTTGGTCATTTCTCAGAACTCGGTTCTGAGCTGGTCTGATTCACTGGTCTGAGCTGGATTTATGTGCTCTCACTTTCAGTTACTCATTTGTCTGCATAAAGTTGGTGTGTAGTCTGGTCTAGGAAGTCAAAGAAGGCTCTGCCTCTTGTGTGGCATCCTGGTACTGCTCCACAGCCTCACCCCAGAGCCATCTTGGTCTTCCTCACAGCACAGCGGTTTCTGTGTAGTGGATTTCTTACATGGTCTTTAATTTCAGAGCATAAAACAGACCCTGCAGAGCCTCCTGAAGATGAGGCCCAGACTAGCACAGTGTCACATCTGGCACATTTTACTGACCACGGCAAGTCAGAAGACCAACCCAGATCCAAAGAGGATGGAGAGAGATACCACCTGTTCAGGTAGAGTGGCATACACATACAGAAAGCAAGTAATCCCAGGACGGCCTTCATTAATAAACATTTACCTACCATTAGGCACCAATTTACTTCACCCTGCCATTAGACTCCTGCTGACATTTAATAAATGGATTCTTGGCCCAGATCCTCACAGGATCTTAACTCTTTAACTCCTAAATATGTGCTTCTTCAATTTATTTATCTTCTCTCTGGCACATATCTTCTGCATTAATAACATCTGCACTGTGCCACCCTATTCTCCCCACTCATGGACCAAACATAGATGCTGTGATACAGCAAGAGACGCCATCACGGGAAAATGCAGGTACTGAGGGTGGGGGTGTGGTGGGCACTAAGGGTGACTCCTTGAGCATCTTGGAAGATCCCAAGTTGAGATTAGTAGTAGTTGAGTCCCAAGTAAAAGAAAAGAATGTCTTTCCAGTGGTTTTCAAAGTGCAGGCTCCAGACCTGCAGCATCAGCAGCATCTGTGAACTTGTTAGAAATGCAAACTCTCAGGCCCCACCAGGCTCCCTGAATCAGAGCCTCTCTGGGTGGAGCCCCACAGTCAGCCGGATCCTGAAGGCTGAAAACCATTGCTCTAGGCAGCAAGGATGGTGTGTGAAAGCTGGGAACCTGTGGTTTACCCTGACCCTCGTGGGGAAAATGAACTCATCCAAAATTATGTCAGAATGAGGACTCACAATCCCACCCAAAATTTACTCTGGAGATTGTTAATTTGACTGCTTAAAACTCTAGGTGAGAACGGTATGCGAGACAGTGAACCCAAAAGCAGGATTAAATAAGAAACTGTTTTTCCCATAAGGTCCAATGAAACTATGGGACTAATAGGAGTGTATGTACTTGGAAAACTATAAAACTTTGTATACCTCCTGGGAATTTTTGTTTTGTTATTTGTGAAAACTTGTCATAGTGGAATTGATTTAAAATGGAGCCAGAGTAGTTATACCAGAGGAACTGCTTGAACATCTTGCTCCTTGAACCTTTGGAATGTTTGAACTGGGCATAATCTTTGGATTGGCCAACATTTTCTCACAAACAGCTCTTTGTGAAGCTGACAGGAAAGTGGCCATCCTGACCACAGGACTGATGATCACGGACACTTGTTCTAAAGTTAGACTTAGTAACCAGCCATGTACAGCTCAAGAGTAACTCAGCTTCTCACAATAGAAATGCCTTTCTTCTATTCATATAATTACTTCCCTTTCTTCCCTCATAAAACCCCTTGTCTTATTCACCCAGTAATTGGGACACTATTTGGGTTTTTGCCTGCATCTGTGGTACCAGAATTGCAATTCTTTTTATTTGAATTGCCATTAATTTTTGCCTTTTTATTTTTAGGTTAACACATTAGTGTAAATTATTTGGAATTTAAAGCAATGTACTATTTAATCTTATTTATTTATAAGTGACAGCATGCGCTTCAAATACAGTATTCTATATTATTTGCATTATATTGCCAGTTACTAGACTCTAACTTGTGACAGGTACTGAACAAATGTTAGATAAATGGACTGTCAAAGTTATAAATTTAGCCAGAAAAATATTATTTTAACTTTCAGATGAGATTGGAGTGGAATGCTTTGTAAGCTATTCCAGAGAAAAGGAAAGATAGACAAACACAACAGAGAAATGGACTGGTAGAGGGGACAACTGTTTGATTAGGGACTTTGAGGTTTGGAAGGAGCTAAAATGTCAGGGAAGTTGAGTAATAATTTTCTTAGGTTTCTATGGTTTGTTAAGGCTTAGATGATTCATTCTGGGGAAGATTCAGGAAAAAAAAATGATATGTGTATAGCTTGAGGGCAGGTGACAGAGTAGAGGGCATTCAGAATAGAATGATCTGGCAAATACAATAAATATGCAAGCAATTCATAGAACTAAGGGGCCGCAAAGATATAAAATGAGAATAAAGAAATATCAGATAATTGACCTAATAGTTAATTAATGAATATATTAGATGTAATACAATTTTTCACAACTTACCACACCACAAAAATTATTGCAGTTTTAATCCTATAAATTCAATGGGATTTATAGTTTATTGTAGCATTAAATGCCATATAAAAGGATATTTGATCTTTCTTTTTCTGAGTTTTCTAAATGTGTTCTTTAAGATGAGCGAAGATTGAATTTTGAATATTGAAAAAAATGTGTGTTACAATGAACTCCCGGCTCTGATGTCTTGGGCACCCTCAAGTACATGTATTGGACATCATGAAGAAGCAAATCTTCTGTGAACGTCTCCCACCTGCCAGCCCTGGGACGGGTGCTGAGGATAGGAAGCCATATTGGTTACAGACCCCACCCTCAAAGACCCCACGGTGCCTCCCTCAGGAGATCCAGTGAGTGCTGTTAGGAAGCCTCTGGGATACTGGACCAAAAGAATGAGGCCTTCGGGAAAGAGGGCACTGAATGCTCAGTGTGCCGATCTCTCTGAGGGGCCTCACTGCCTCTCAGTGCCTCAGAGGCCCTGATAGAAAGCTGATGACAATGAAGGCCAAGCAAGAGAAAGCAAGCCCAGTGTCTCTGAAAACTGCATGATGGGTTTCCATCCCTATTCTAAGCTTGCTTACCTGCTTGCAACTATCTAAAAGGTCTAGGGACTCTATATCCTGCCTCTTCTCTTCTAGCTAACCAAGAGAGTCTTGAGGTGCTTCCACCTTTTCCCAAAACATATTTCAACTGTGACATTTATTGATGATGATGGAAGGGATGTCTCTAATTCCTTACTGTGGATGGAGGCTTCTGTAGGGAGGAGTCTGAGGAGCTCACGGCCTGATTTCAGGCATGTCTGCCATGGATAATGGAGGAGCTGGGCCCTCTGAAGACTCTGGCAGATTGACAGCAGACGGCTCAGGTTCCTAGTTGTGGGATGTGGCTCCCAAAATGTGTCTTGCCAAAACTCCTACCTAATTATTAACTGGTTATACCAGATGGCAGGAAATGTTTCCCCAGGAGACCTACTCTTCCTTGGCAGCCAGACAAAGAAGTGACTGGGATAGGAACCATGATGTTCCTAGTTCCAGCTCTGCTCTTTTATAGAAAGTTCTCTCATGCTCACGCTTTCTCAGCCAGAGTCCTGGTTCTATGTCTAAAATGCTGACTGTTTTGGGAAAGTCTCTTTTCTTCTCTGAGTATTTATTTCTACATTACAGTCAGCATGGGAATATAATGAAATAAAAAATATTCTTATTCTATATTTGTCTGGAAATCAGCAGTACAGGGGGCTGAAGGTTGAGGGAGGTGGCCAGGCAAGAAGGTGGTGAGAGAGTGAGGCAGTGACCTTTTCTTCCACCAGAGCCACAGAGAAGTAGATAATGAGTGTGGCTTAATTTAGTGCATTTCTAAGGAAAGGCCTGTTTACAAAGGTGTGGGAAGGGCTATGAGAAAAGATAAGGCAAGAGAAATCACCCAGGTGCTAGTCACAGTGGAGTTGTTACCACAGTTGGGTCTGAGGGAGGACGGGAGAGTCTGTGGCACCAGCAGTGGGTGTGGCTGCAGCAGTGTTGGGACAGCTGTCTGAGAAACTCCAAGAAGCAGCCCGAGGATACAGTCACCTTCCTCCTCTGTTCACTCTGCTTGTCTCCCGCCCTGCCGAGTCCTCTCACCTTCTCACTTGCTTCTGGGGCATCCTGTTGGCTAAAGTCAATGAAAAGCTGAGAACAAGGGGATTCAGGGGATGCAGACTATAGAGGCAGCCTCTCAGGCACAGAGCATGTCCCAGAAAGGAAGTGGGCGTCTATCTGAGGCGTCCCTTGAGATAAACTTTAAACGTGTAGGTATTTCAGACAAAGTAGCTGCCAGCAAAATACTTTATGCAGGCAGGACAGGGGCAGGCATTTTCATCTAACCTTATCCTGTATAATAAAGATGTAATATGCAAATGGTCATTACGCCATGAAGTGTAATGACTGACCATGTAATGACTGGGCCAGGGATCAGCAGGAGGATAGGGCAGCGAGCTACAGGAGGGGGTAGGGTAGCAAGCTATGAGGGGGTGGGGGGGAGAGAGTGGGGGCAGCTACAGGAGAGCAGAGCAGCAGGCAGAGAGCTTCTGGATGATAGTAGTGAGCTACTGGTGCACGGATTGGTGCACAGGGCTACTAGTATTAGAATAATTATGACTGCCAAAGGAATTATGCCACACAAACAGTTACAGTTGCAATTCACCCAGCAATTTCTCCTTCTCCTTCTCCTTCTCCTTCTCCTTCTCCTTCTCCCCCTCCCCCTTCTTCTTCTCCTCCTTCCCCTCCTCCTCCTCCTCCTCCTCCTCCTTCTTCTCCTATTGTAGTGGGTACAAAGCTTATTAACACACAGACACTGTCACTCACAAAATCCCTGGTCGGGGTACAGGCTTATAGGGAGCTCCCAAAGTGTGGCTTCCTCCGGCGGCAGCAGCAGGCATTCTCTGGCTGGCGGGTCAGGTCAGGAAGGAAGCTTCAGTTTCAGGGCTGTGTTGCCTTCAGAGATCCCTGCGCACAGTGTAGATCCATCTGAGGCCCCACCTTCTGTCACTGAGCTGAGCTGAGCTGAGCGGAGTGGGAAGCAGGACTGCGCCCAAGCTGAAGGCCATCAGCGAAGATACTTCAGCCATCAGACCCACCAGTGCAGCTCGGGGATCAAAGCAATCAGCGGGGACCAGGCATCCAGCGATCAGTCAATGACCCACTACAATGGTGTTTGGGGACCTTTTAAACAGCCTGTGGTACCCATGGCAGTCCGGGGGAAGCAGAAGGGTTCTGGTAAACAACATGCATAACAAGATCTCCAGCTTAACATTAGTTCCAGCAGGCATATCAGTAACAAACATGTAAGTACTCGGTCTCACTCTGGGGAGGGGGAGGAGTTACGTCATCAGACATACGGTTATCAGCAGTCTAAGTTAGCAGTCTAAGTTCAAAACCTTATCGATGGAATACACACGCTTCAAGGTAGAGGGGAATGTGTCCTTAATATCACACTTTAAGTTTCAGGACAGTTAACTCAAATCTTTAAAAACCTTTTAAACATTGTTTGGCATTTTTAAATATTTCTATATTTTACTACAACAGAGCAGGACACAGAGGGATGGCTGCCAACCATCAATCCCCAGGTGCTGTTGCTCACATACAATAGAAGTCTGTTTCTCTCCTCAAGTAGCATCCAGAATGGACTTTCCTGCTGGGCAGATGGCCCTACTCCACTCATTGACTCTGAGATTCCTGGTCTCCCCAGCTTATAACTCGTAGGGTGTCTGTGTTGGCATCCTACCATCAGAAGGACAAAGAGCATGGAGGTAAGCCTTTGTATTGTATTATAGGTTTCTTATGGGCAATGCCTGTCTTGTTCATACATTTCTCTGGAGAAAATTTGGCTACATTTCCACACCAAACTACAAGAGATACAATACAATGGAGAGTACTTTGTGCCCCTCAAAAGGGAAGATAGAATTCTGTCAACAGCTACTATCTGGGAGGGGGCTCCATAGAACCCAGTATTCCAAGTTCTCTAAGTGAATTTTTCAGTATCTTGGACCACACACTCTGAGAATGTGATGATGTTGATTTAAGATTACTGAGCAGCACTCTCATTCTAACGTGTCAAAAGAAAGTCCTAATCTGGCTCCTCAGCCCCTGACCACATGCAAGCAAATCCACGGGGTGATGACTACTTAACTCTGTACTGGAGGGTTCCACACACACCCTGTTTTACCTTCGTCAGTGCTAACTTCTTCCTTCCTCTCCCCCTGTCCTGTGGATTATGTCGCTATGGAACTTCACAAGCCATCCTCACCAACAGTCTTTCTCAGCCCCTGGGACCCCAGCTGCCACAATTCAATGTCCTCCTGGATTACCTAAAGCCTGGGACTGCAAGCTAGTTGCAATCCCCTTGGTGCCCAGCAAGAAAAACAGCTGCAGAAGTCAATAATATTTCTGCACAAAGGCTCACCCTGAATCATCTATCAAGTAATTAGTCTCATTAAATATCCAACCTCGAGAGAGCAAAAGAACTGACATGATGACATATCACACCTTGGAATCATGATGAATGTTTTTGATCTGTGTTTTTGTTATTTAATAACTCATTTGAATATGTTTTGTTATTTAATAACTTATTTGAATGATTCACCATTTATTTTCAGAAAATTATTTTCAGAGGCATAACTGTGAAGAACAGCAAAAGTCACTGTGGCCACACCTGTGCACCTGGCTGTTTCTCTCCGTGTTCTCCCCCTGGGCCTCTGGCCATCACAAATGCTGTGATATGGCTAAACCAGCTGCACTCCTAAAACTGGGCTTCAGCGCATGGCTTTCTTTATATCTCAGCCATGACTTGAACTAGAGCACACCCTTGTCATTTGCAAAAAAATGTTCTATAATATTCTAAATTCCCCACATTTGTATACACTGCTGCATGTAATTTCAACCTTAAATGCAGTAAATATAATTGGAAAATGTAGTTGAACCTTATAGACTTATTCTGAATTGTTCTATAAATATAGACTCAAATAATTCATAAAGCTATTTTCCCGCTAAGAATCACCCCTTTCTCTTCATTGTCACTGCAAACACTAGAGGCTGATTTTCTTTTCAGGGTTATTTTATGCAAAGTAATAAAGTCTTTATACAATACTTTCACCAATTTGCACTTAAGCAACAAGAAGACACAAGCTGTACAGTCTCATTGAGAGGCTAAGTTGGCAGCTCTTGCCTGCTAAGTCTCCCAGCCCTGAGCAAAATTCTATATAGTTCCGAGAATCTAGGTTTGGGATATCTGCATTTGTAGTGTGGACTACTCAAAGGCCCTCTCCCTGTCTTTGTCCTGCCAACTGTGGGTGAGGGTTACTATTTTCTGACAAACCTTAGCCTCAGTATAAGACAGGGCCTCCTGTGGGACCATGCCATGTCCAGTACTCTCCTGTGGCCCTCTCTACCACAGGTGCTGTCTTAGATTTTGAGTTTCTTGGCTAAGCACTGTGACGCAGGAATCATACAGCTATTTCACACTTTCCTTGAAGAATTTCCTTGAGAATTGCTTGGGGATATTTTATCAACTCCCACCAGGTCAAGTAGTAGATGTCAGAGCTAGGGTTTGCCCCCAGACCGACTCCAAACCCTGGGCAGTCTAGTGCGTTTCCAGACCAAGGAGACCTGGGTTGCATGACGCACTGCAGCCTCTACCTAGCAGTTCTGGTTGTAGGCAGTCATTTCTCTCAGGGGCTTATAAATTCAGCCTCAAGCAATTGTTGAAATCCTCTTGGGATAAAAACAAGAAAAATGTCATGGATTGGTTGGACCAAACACAAATTCTCTATCTCATATAGGCAAAATAATTTCAATATTATTTACTCTATTTTTTTCTTCTTCAATATCTGCTGTCAACTTTTACTGTTCTAGCTATTTTGGAGTCCATTTCAAAATCTGCAGTTCTTTATTCACTTCTTTATGCTCTCATAAATGTTAGTTAATCATTGTGGACCAGGGAAGGGGAAGACCCTGATAAGTAGTATTTGTGGGTTTCAAGCTCAAACATTGGTCCAAGCATTTTAGGGACAAGGGGAAAACGGAAAGATGGATCAAATTATGGGAAGAGACAAGATTAAGATTATAGAAAGAAGTTTAATTATAACTTTGGCTCTGAGCTTTAGAATAGAAGATGAGATTAGGGTATCTTGAAATGAAATTAATGGTGAGGAGGGTTACTATGAGCAAAGCAAGTAAGACAGGGTCCAAACCTAGACCTGCAAGTCTATTTCTGTGGCCTAAATTTGTATTGCTTTCTGCTAGTACCCTCAATCCTATTATTTCACCTGCAGAGGGGGCGAGGAGCCACTATTGAGAAAGGCAACATCATTGCCTTGGGGTGTCATGACTAAATCTAGGGAGAAATTTACTCTTTTTCTATTGTCTAAAGTTTTACATATGTCTTCTTTTCCCCCAATTGACCTCTTCCCCCACACCCAGCCACTCCCATCCTGGGCAAACTCCCACCACCCCAGTGCCTGTGTCCATTGGTTAGGCTAATACGCATGCACACAGACCTTTGGTTGCTCTCTAACCCCCTTCTTTCCCCTACCATTTGTCTCTGGATCTATTCTTGTTCTATATTGATCATTATATCCCACATATGAGTGAGATCATGTGATATTTATCTATCTCTAACTGGCTTATTTTGCTTAGCATAATGCTCTCCAGTTCTATCCATGCTGCTGCAAATGGTAAGAACTTTTTTACTGCAGCATAGAATTCCATTGTGTAGATATACCACAGTTTTTTCATCCACACATCTGCTGATGGGCATTTAGGCTGTTTTCAAAATTTGGCTATGGTAAATTGTGCTGCTATGAACATAGGGGTGGCATATATCCTTTCTGACTGGTGTTTCTGGTTTCTTAGGATATAGTCCTAGAAGTGGGATTATTGGGTCAAATTGAAGTTCCATTTTTAACTTTTTGAGGAAACTTCATACTGTCTTCCACAGTGGCTACACCAGTCTGCATTCCCACCAGAAGTGCAGGAGGGTCCTTTTTTCTCCACATTCTTCCCAGCACTTGTCTTTGTTGATTTGTTAGTGATAGCCATTCTGACAGGTGTGTGATGGTATCTCATTGTTTTGATTTGCATCTCTTGAATGATTAGTGACTCTGAGCATCTTTTCATATGTCTCTGGACCTTCTGTATGTCCTCTTTCATAAAGTGTCTATTTAGATCCTTTGGACATTTTTTGATTAGGCCATTTATCCTCCTTTTCTTAAGTGTATGAGTTCTCTGTAAATTTTGGAGATCAAATATTTATCTGAAATATCACTGGCAAATATGTTCTCCCATGCAGTGGGCTTTCTTGTTGTTTTGTTGATGGTTTCTTTTGCTGTTCAAAAGTTTTCATTTTGATGTAGTCCCATTTGTTTATTTTCTTCTTAGTCTCCATTTTCCTAGGAGCTGTGTTGGTAAAGATATTGCTGCAACATATGTCTGCTATTTTGCTGCCTATAGAGTCTTGTAGGATTTTTATGGTTTCCCATCTTATATTTAAGTCCTTTATCAATTTTGAGTTTGTTTTTGTGTATGGTGTAAGTTGGTGATCTAGTTTCTTTTCTTTTTCTTTCTTCCTTTTTATTTATTTATTTTTTTGCATGTATCTGACCAAATTTCCCAGCACCGTTTATTAAAGAGACTGTTTTGACATTGTATCCTCTTGCCTCCTTTGTCAAATATTTAATTGAGCATGATGGATTGGGTTGATTTCTGTGTTCTCTGTTCTCTTCCATTGGTCTAAATGTCTGTTCTTCTGCCAGTACCAGGCTTGGCCCTGCTCAGGAGCCCCTGGCTCAGGCCCTTCCCAGGTTGCTCAGAACCCATGTGGAGCCTACCTTGGAATGACCCGGGTGCCAAGAAAGTTCTTGGGACCTAGGCTCTGGGTGTCTACCTATGCAAATTAGCTTCCATCTTTGTTGGGTTAATTTGCATACTCACTCTGATTGGTTATAGGTGTAGCAGAGGCATGGTCAATTTACATGTTTCCCTATTATTAGGTATGATGATTACCATTTTTTCTTGTTTTTTTTTGAGATAGTCCTCTAGGGCTATGAACTTCCTTCTCAAGACTGCTTCCACTGTGTCCCATAGAGTTTGGGTTATTGTGTTTTCATTGTCATTTGTTGCCATGATGCTTTTTTATTTTTCTTTGATCCCTTTGGTACCCCAATCATTGTTTAATAGCATGCTATTTAGTCTCCTGGTACTTGATTTTTTTATTGTTTTTATTGTATTTGATTTCTAGTTTTATGCCATTGTGATCTGAGAAGATGCTTGATATGATTTCGATTGTACTGAATTTGAGAAGTCTTTGCCTGTGTCCTGATATGTAGTCTATCTTTGAAAATGACCCATGTGCACTTAGAAGAATGTACCTATGCTCTGTGTCTTTGGGGTGAAATGTTCTGAAGATGTCAATTAATTCCATCTGATCTAGTGAGTCATTTAGGATTGATGTTTCTTTGCTGCTTTTTTTTTTAAAAAGAGGATTTATCCTGTGGTGATAGTGGGGTATTCAAGTCCCCTATTATTACTGTATTACTGTCAGTCTCTCCTTTGATATCTTCCATAAATTTATTTATGTGTTTGGGTGCTCCTGTATTGGCTTTATATATGTTTACCAGAATTATTTCTTCTTGTTGAATTGCTCCCTTAGTATTATTAAGTGGCCTTACTTATTTCTTGTCATGGCCTTCACTTTGAGGTCTAATTTATCAGATATATGTATGAGGGATGTACTCTTATTTACAAAAATGCAAATAACAGCTCTGTACATTTTGCATCAGGGAGAAAAATATCCCATACAGTTTTCTAAAACGTTCTCTTTATAAAAGCTTCAAGATGTTCTATTTAAAAAGAAAATCCTAAGTAACAAACCAAAAAGTAGTAAAGCTTCACCCGGACTAAATAACAGCAAACATCCAGAGAAATACAGCAGTAATTTTGAAGGAAACACTGTAAGAAAATGTGTGAATGTAAAACAACTACTTTTCCCTCTGGGCAAAGAGTTTCTAATAGGATTGAAAAAGTCCCATATGCTATGTGGAAACACCTTTTTAGGTACTTCTTTTAATTGAACTTCCCTTTATTGTGCTTCACAGATGTTACATTTCTTACAATTTGAGGGTAAGACCCTTCACCAGCCCAATCACTAGGCTCAGGTGATGGTGAGCTTTCCTTAGCATCTAAGTGGTTTTTTAAAACAAATATTTTTATTGATTTTAGAGAGAGGAATGGAGAGGGATGAAGAGAGGGCAACATCAATGATAAGAGGGAATCATTGATAGGCTGGCTGCCTCTTGCACATTTCCTACTGAAGATCGAGCCAGGCAACAAAGTATTTTTTTTAAATGAAAGTGTGTCCAGTTTTTTTTTTTTTTTTTTTTTTTTTTGTGTGTGTGTGTGTGTGTGTGTGTGTTTTGTTGTTTTTTTGTTGTTGTTGTTTGACATAATGCTATTGCACACTTAGAATATAATCTATTGTAAAGATGGGAAGTAAAAAAAATAAAATAAAATTCTTTGACTCTTTCTTGTGATATTTGCTTTTATTACCACATGTGATGTGTTCCCATCTCATGAATGCCAAGTAATCAGGTGGGGGGAGGTGGTTGTTGGGAGGTTGGTATCCATATGGGCAACCCAAGGATTACCATGAGATGTTAATGGCCCCACACCCTACCATTATATACTAAATGTGAAAATTTACTAGGAATTTTTGCTTTCCAAGAGCCTTCATTTAAAAAGCATGAAGAGGCATATTTTTCAGGGTGCTATTATTAGCAAACACCCTCGCATACTGGTTCTCCACCCCCTCTGTGCATTTAAATTCACCCTGGCAGTAGTGATTTTTCCAAAACAATATCTGGACTTCTTCCTTGGGAATAATTAAATTGGGCAGCTTTAAGAGGCCCAGGGTAGAGCCAGTTGTCAAATCGTGAAGGAATGGAACTCCTGAAGAGCAGAGTGTCATGAAGAAACAGCCTCCCGAACACATTTCATCTCTCTAGCACTAATGATTTTTAAATCAGGGCTAGTCTTACCACAACTGAAGCAAGAGAATGTGAATGTGTGGCCACTTGGGGGACCCCTAGGCCACAAATCTCTGCTGACCACCTTCTAGTGCAATAATTCCTGTTTCTAAATGTTTTATGTTCTCCACTTTCAAAAGTGCATGGGATGTGGAATTGGCTTCATTTCACAGGTCACCTCAAATAGATTGGTAGTGACTGCCCAGAGAGCTGTGTTGCAAAACTGTCAGAGTTTGCATCTGACCCCGGCAGGAGAAGTTCCAGGATCGATTAATAATGTCTGCTTGGATGCTAGGACCAGGGACAGCAGGTTGTACCATCTGTGAATAACCCAATAGAGGTAGGGGATATGTATGGATGACTGTGCTTCATCTTTACACATATATTATAGAGTCTTATCCTATTGGGGTATATTGGTTTTTACCTATGTAACTAACCAGTATTTAAGAAGACCTGTCAAATCTAGTCATAGAAAATAAGTACATATATACCTATAAGTTTTTAGTTTTGTTTTTAACTTTGTTTTTCATGCCTTTCATAAAGCACTATGATGAGGGGGGAAAAAGGACATACTTCTTGGTTGTAAGAGGCAGGTAGTCTCTGAAGGGAGAGAAAGTATATATAGAGGCAAAGGTTAATAAGCACAGTGCTATTATCTGATACAATTATGTACTATTAACCTATATAATAAAAGGCTAATATGCTAAATGTCCAGTCATCTGTTCAACCAATCAAAGCATAATATGTTAATGATATGCTAATGCTCCCTCAACTGCTCACTATGACATGCACTGACCGTCAGGGGCATTTGCTCTGACTGGTAGGTTAGCTTGCTGCTGGGGTCTGGCTAATTGGAACTGAGTGAGATGGGCTATATATGCCCTGGAGCCCTCCCATGGCTCTTCTCTGGCTGACAAACCTCCTGCATCCCTCCCCTGCCCTGATTGTGCACCAGTGAGGTCCCTCAGCCTGGCCTGTGCCCTCTTGCAATCCAGGACCCCTCAGGGGATGTTGGAGAGCAGGTTTCAACTCAAACCCACAAGTCAGGCAGAGGGACTCCACTGGTACACAAATTTGTGCACCAGGCCTCTAGTAATAAAAATAATGAAGAGAGTAAATTGCTAATTATGTGGTTTGATGAGCAATTGTCCACTCTACTGTACACCAGATGCTACTCTGACCAAGGACATTGGAGGCAAACATAAACTGGATGGTACTGGGTTCTCTAACAACCATTACAATACAACATAGGCAATGCAGAAAAACCAACAAGCAAGAAAGAAAAACAAGCAAATGCTCTTTAGGGTGATATAAGAAGCAAGGGCCGCATTTGATGGACTGGTTGCAGATCTTAGCTTTGTCATCTGACTGACTGTGCAGCCTTCAAATTTCTAGCTACAATTATGTACTATTAACCTATATAATAAAAGGCTAATATGCTAAGTGTCCAGTCATCTGTTCAACCAATCAAAGCATAATTTGTTAATGATATTCTAATGCCTCCTCAACTGCTCACTATGCCCCCTCAACTGCTCACTATCCTTGCTTTCCTCTGCACTGAAATCTCCCCTGCAGGATTGTTTTAAGATTTAAAAAGATTTGTGCACAATCTGTTAATTAATAGGTTCTCATTAAATAGCAAGACTTTATGACATTATTTCTTCAGTTCTATAATGACATTGATTTTAGCATGCACCCTTGAATTAATAGGAAGTTTTCAGGAGGAAATACAGCTTTCATCATAATGTGCATGCCTTTGTAATGTGAGTCTGCCTTTTATAAGTTGTAATGTGGACCTGAAGTTCACTTTGGCCTGAGTGCAACAGCATGCTGAGGTCTGGACAGGCAACCGGGCATGCAGAGGAGCAGCTCTCCCAGTCTCTGGCACTAAACATGGAATTGTGAGAGAAACCCAGCAGCGCTCCCATCAGCACCTACATAGTACAGATGAGGAAACTGAATATCATAGTAAGTTAGCTAAGACCTCATAGTTAGACCAAGACAAGCCAGAGCCTCTCCCAGGAAGCTTGGCTCTGAATACCAAGCCAGAGTCTCTCCCAGGGTACCTGCTGGAAGGAGAGCAGACCACGTCAGGGGGGAGCCCTGAGGGCTGACAGGGAGGAGACTCAAATGCAGAATTGAGAAAGAAACGGGAGCATTTTTGAGAAACATTGGCCTGTGGACTATAAGAAAGACATAGACAGTGGCTGGCATTAATGTCGGAAGCCCACAGAGTCAGAGAACAGCCGAAAGCCAAACGAGGCTCAGTGGTTCCAGGAGACCGTCAAACTCCAGCTACACGTGACGCTCATGCGGGCTGATGCTTTCTCTCAGGGGAAAAAGGACAAGCAAGTTCTGACATTTTCCTACACAAAAACAGACTCTGAGTCCTGCTACTTTTTTCTTCCCAAGTCTTTGATATTCTAAGGCCAAGAGAAAAATTGAGGTATATTGTTGGTTAAATTCCATCCTCCTAAACTCCATATGTTGAATTCCTAACACTCCACCCCCCACCCTGGTAACTCACTGTGACCTTATTTAGAGAGAGGATCTTTACAGAGGTACTCAAGTTAAAAAGAAATAACTTGGGGGGGGGGGTAATAATCCTATGTGACTAGTGTTCATATGAAAAGGGAAATTTGATCACATACAATACATTACAGGACAATGCCATGTGAATATGATGATGACCAGTTATAAGCCAACAAGAGAGATGTGGCACGAGTCCTTCCCTCAGAGCCTCAGAAGGAACCAACCCTCACAACACCTGAATGTCAACCTCCAGAACTGAGAGACAATACATTTCTGCATTTCAGTGAAACTTCTGTGCTATTTTGTTCCAACAGCCCCAGCAAACTCATGCAGGGAATGTTATAAACACTTAGCTATCAATAGACTTACTGTGTCTTTTCACATGTTGAAGGAGAATGTATCCCAAACATCCTGAGTATTTCTTAAATTACTATTTCTTTTTTTGGGAAAAGCATATTTTAAAAATATGTACTGGCATCTCCTTATATTTTCTATGAATTAATTCTAAAAGTATACTTTTCTTTCTGCCTTTTCACATTCATATGCATCCTTCTGGCATCAAAAATCTAGGGATATCACTGTGGACATGTATACCGACAAAGGAACATAGTGCAGACTCATTCATCATCCATTCATTCAACAAATACACATGCCCATGGTGCTCTGTAAACTATACTAGTGTTGAAATTACAAAGATTAACAGTTAGCCTTGCATGGGAGCCAGAACATGTACATGAGCAGCCAATATACTTTGGTTAAGGTAGTAAAATAATTACATAACAAATGAATATGGGAGTACCAGAAAGGTACAACTAACCTACTAGTAGGCTGGCGTTAGTGGAGTTAGAGCTTCCCAGAGAGCTGGTCCCTGAGAGAGGTACTAAGGTCTGCATTAAGGAAGTAACCCAGCAGACATTCGCCCAGCCCCTTTCTCCTTGCTGCCTTTCCTTAGAGTAAGCCAGGTTTCTTACACTGAAGCATGGATCACCTGGAGAAATCATTAAAACACGGCTTCCTGGTTGCGCTTTTCATTTCTGACCCATCACATTGGGAGGGGCTAAGGAATCTGCATGTATAACCAGTTTGCAGGTGGTGCTGACGCTGTGGGTCCAGAACCCACACTCTGAGATCCACTTAGTAAACATTTCTGAGCATCAGCTGGAAAGAGGTATTGATCCTTTGTAGATCTCAGGGACACATCCCTGAATAAAACATAGTTCCGCTTTCATGAAAATACTGGCAACAAATCAATCAACACCTTTATAATGCAATTGCATTCTTGAATCTCCATTTGTTCATAGAAAAAATAGGAGTTGCATAGCGAGAGCTGTTTCTTTAGCAGCATGGTCCATGCGAATAGAGGAAAGGTTTCCAAAATGATGAATGCCTGGCTCTATCTCTTTTTATCCATTTACCCCTGCAACAGTGAGGTCTGGTGAAATGGGATCTGGTCTGCCAAGGTAAGACTTTGCATATGTGGATGTCTGGAGTAACAGGGCTTGCTAACACACAGGCATGCAGGAGCTTCTTTCTCCGCACTGCCTCTTTTGGGGGGCCGCATTCAGGCCAGCTGCACTGGCCTGCCTCTCTGATGCCTGTGAAGGGCTGAAGCATGCTCTGTCGTGCTCTGTTGAAGGCCGTCAGGACTGGTGGATCATGTGTTTGTTCTCTATAATGATGCATGTTGAAAGGACAGAAGAGCCAGCTGAGCACAGCAGTGAGCTCTGTCTATCAGGAAGAAACCCAGCCAATGAAGGAATGAAAGCAACTGTCTGACAGGCAGGTGTCCTTTGATTTTCTCTGGCTTATGAGCTCAGCTGGCAAATACTTATACTAGTGCTGATTGTATCTTGAAATGGTCTTGGGGCCAGCTGTGCAAGAATGTATACACTTGACCAAAAGGAAACTCAATCAAAATTAAACAAAAATTTCTCCTCTCTCTCCCTCTCTCTCTCTCTCTCTCTCTCTCTCTCTCTCTCTCTCTCTCTCTCTCTCTCTCTCTCTCTTTCTCTCTCTCTCCTCTTTTTGTTGCAAAATTCACATCCTTGCCTTTAGAAGCAAAAGGGATTCCATGAAATGCTCTCCTTGGAGCCAATTCTCCATAACACACACTGTTCACTTAAAGTGCGTCTGCCTGCCATGTCTTCGAGAAATGAGCCTGGGTTTTAGGAGAAAGGCAAGGAAGGCATGGGCAGGAGCTCAACTCTAGGTGACTGGGTTACATCTCTAGTGATCAGATGTTGGCTTAATGATCCAGCGATTTAATATGTATCGACAGTCTCTGGAAGGTATTTAAAATGTTCAGTGTTGTGGGAATAAAGAAAAACAACAGCTTTCTTCAAGGCCCCACACCCTGAAACATTTGAGAGACATTCTATTGTTAAAAGAACATAACTTTGTTATCTGCATGGCCAGTTTGAATCAATGTGGTGATTGATATTTTTTAAAGTAAAATTTTTATTGAATTTCCAAGAAAATGGATTTACTTAAAAGAAAAAGCACAAGGATGTATCTACATTAGTACGGTAAACATCTTTGCTTCACTGATATGATTGCTCCTTATTGTTGCATTTTAGGTTAAATTAACTCACTGCTGAAGGTATTTGCTGAGCATTTTGCAAGTGTTGGATATGTAGGCACTACAAAGATCAATGCCTGGGTGCTTAATTTTAAGGTGTGCACAGATCTGTTTTTCATCTTAATGATAAAATTCTCATTATGATCACTCACAAGTGGTTTCCATGCGCCGAGTTCTACCTTTGGCCCAAATTTCTCTAACATACTAAACACCTTATTTACATAGGCATGTTTATCCTTCCCATCTTTCTAAATTTAACCTGAAAGTCTGCTTCTGCTGTTCACACTGAGTCCCTTGGATTTAGAGATCCAATTTAGATACTTGCATACTACTGGTGATCTGGAATTCCTGTGAAATAGTTTTAAGACATTTGATAGTTTTAAGCACAAGGAAAGTTTCTGTATGTGTCTCTGTGTATGTGCGTGAGTGTGTATAAACATAAGCACTGTCAAGAAGATAAATGACATTCTAAGAAAGTATTTTCAATTTGTGTCTAATATAAAAAGCTAGTTCTCAAATACACAAGAAACTGTCAAAATAACAATAACCCTTTAGAAAAATAGCAATATTACTAGCCTTATGAATGTATTAGGAAAAATCAAAAGATTAATAACTATAGAAAAAAAGGAGAGAAAACATGAACAAAAAATGTATAGGAAAATATGCACAGATGCTTTAACTATAAAAAAAAACACAACTATTCAACTTCAATGATCTGTGGCCATGAGCCACATGGTAGACTATGGCACATGAGACATCATCATCTCTTATCAGACGGCATATATTTCAAGGCCGACAACGCACTCAGGGATGGAGTGGGAATCTTCGTTGTCCTGCACTGGTGATGAGGATGGAGTGAAGCCACCTCAGGAGGAGGATGCGGAAGTGTAACAGTTACAAAGGCATCGACTGTTGGCCAAGCGCTGCCGTTTCTGGTGCTTTACCTTGGATTACTGTTCTAGAAATACAAAGCATCATGGGCCCAAAGTTATTCCTTGTGGCATCTATCAAAGAGCAAAACATTACAAAAAACAGAAATTACCATTAGCAGGAAACTGGTTAAGAGAACTATAAAACATATTCACTATTAAAAGAGCAACGAAAGAATAATATCTGTATTAACTTACATGCAGTGATTTAAGAGATACCATTACATTTTAAAAACAAGATACACATACACATACATACATGCATACATGTATACATGTAGATTTTGTGTAAGAAAAGAGAGACCTTTTATTGAAAAATAAACTCAAAAGGAAAAAAACAGAAAATATTGAAATGGTTCTGTGAACTAGATGGGGGGGGGTTTGAAGTAAAGAAAGTAGGGATAAACTCTGTACACTTTCATAGTTTTGACTTTTGAATCCTATTAAAAGAAAATGATACTAATGAATTATTAAAAATCATATATAATAAAAGGCTAATAGGCAAATCAACTGAATAGCGGGAAAACCAGTCAACCGGTCACTATGATGCACACTGACCACCAGGGGGCAGATGTTCAATGCAGGAGCTGCCCCCTGGTGATCAGTGTGCTCCCACAGAGGGAACACCACTCAGCCAGAAGCCCGATCACGGCTGGTGAGTGCAGTGTTGGTGGCGGGATACTCTTGCCTTTGCAGCAGCTATAAGGATGTCCAACTGACATCTGCTGAGGACTCCAGGACATGAGAAGGTGCAGCCTGGGCTGAGGAACGCCCTCTTGCCCATGCCCCCAAGTGCACAGATTTTGTGCACCAGGCCTCTAGTATTAAATAAAATATGAGTCTATATAGTGAATAAAATAAAAATGGAGATTTGTTCTTTATAGAAGAATGCTATTTAAATATAAAAGGAAGGATAGAAGAATTACATAATCACTATGATAATTGATTTATAAAAACATTATCAACTGCTTCTAAATGACTGGGTGAAAGATCGCAGGCAAACTAATTTTAACAAAGACTCCATAATTATCACCATAAATTCTGTTTATTAATTATAAAGGAAGAAGATACCTTTCAATGGAGGTAGCTAGTTCTAAATCCACACCTTCCAATATGGTAACCATAGTCACATGTGCCTACTGAATGCTTGAAATGTACCCATTGTAATGAAAAATTGGTTTTTAATTTTACTTTAATTAACTTAATTAAAATGTAATAGTCACCTGTGACCAGTGCCTGTCACAGTGGACTGACATATGGAGAGCACAGTGGGTTAAGAACATAGGCTCTAGGGTTAGAAACCAAATCACAATTCCTGGTTACACCACTCACCAGCTATGTATCTGTGGGCTATTTATCCTTTCATCACTTAATTAACTTAATTGTATTATTTTTAATGTGGGGAAATGTTCATAGCTGCCTCATAGGACCATTGTGAGGATTCAGTGATAGTATTTATTCAGAGTGCTTAGAAAATACTTGTCTCATACTAAGTTCAATAAAGGTTAGCTATCATTAATGTTACTACCATCCCTAATATTTCTCCTTCTCTCTATTGGTTGGTGTACAGTTTATAGACTTATAGTAAAGACATATTCTTAGATGCTATGCAGTATTTTTTTTTTTCACTTCCCTCTTGAATAAAGATACATTTCTGGAGCAGATGTGTCTAAACCCAGGTGTCTTAGTTGGGTGTGATGTTGAGATGGAGTGGTAAGTTATACTTGAAATGAACAGGAAAAGACAGACTATAGCCCTAAACCAATGGACTATACGGAAAAGGATGCACAAGCTCTGAGTTATGGGAACTCGGTAAATCTGCATCAAGTAGAATTTTGTTTTCCTGGAACTGGTAACAGCACTGTAATTAAGACAGAGCATTTCCTCTAACTTACTCAATTATCTCAGGCTGATTTTCAGCAAATTTCTATCTCCCACGCTTGACTATCCCCTAAGTTTTTATGGTTTTTATCACCATAGTCTCTTGTGTCTACCTCACTTCTTTATTGTCATTACAATGCAATGTTTCTGAAATTCATCCATGTTGTGTTTTGTCAGTTGTTGAGAACTATTCAATTTTATATAACAATTTATTTATCTATTTTTCTATTGAAAAGTGCTTGGTTTGTTCTCACTTTGGGTATTATAAATAAAATTGCTATGAACATTCTTGCACATATCCTTTTTTAGACATGCATTGTTATTTCTCTTTGGTAAATATCTAACTGAGATTATAAATTCATTGAGTGGGTGAGTATTTATCATTAAAAAAATTTCCATGCAGATTTCTAAAGCAATGTATAGGGATTCTGGTTCCTTCATATACTTACCTATATTTGATATTGTCAGTTGTTAAAACAAAATCAATTTGTTTAATGTTATTAAATTAAATAAAACTAGTAGTTTTAATTAGTGTCTGGTTGTGGTTTTGTATTGCATTTTGCATTTCTCTGAATAGTGATGATGTTGACATGCAAACTTAGTTAATTGGATTTAAAAGTTTTCTATTTATAAGCATTTCAAGCTATAATTTCTTTTGTAGGCTATGCTTTGGTTATGCTTTCATTAATATTCACATTAGAATAGTTTTTAATTTTCCTTGTGATTTTTAAATTTAAATCAGGGCTATTTAGTGATGTGTTATTTGATTTTCAATATTTCTAGAAATCTTACAATGCTCTGTTTAATTTAAGTGTTCAAATAACATGGTCTGTAAGATTTCAAAAATTTTAATTTATTAAGATTTGTTTTATGGCTCAGCATTTGGTCTATCTTGGTGAACATTTCATGTGCACTTGAAAAAGAAAAGTGTTTTCTGAAGTTATTAAATATAGTGCTCTGTAATTGTCAGGTATAATTGTGTTATAGTGTGGTTCAAGTCTTATGTATATTTACTGAATTTTTTTTTACAACTGCTAAGGATTTGCTGAGATGGGGTACTGAAATTTTTAGGTGTGGTAGAGAATTTATCTATCCCGCCTTTAGCTGTCTTTGCTTCATGTATTTTGAAACTTTTAAATTAGGTGCATGCGCATTTCTGGTTGTTATACATGCTGAAGAATCAATCACTGATCTGTTGGTGACAGAGTCTTTCATTTTTGGTTATGTAAAAATTTTCTCCCTGATTTGTTTCAGGATATTTTCAGTGGGCATAGAATTCTGTGATGTTTTAATTCTTTCATAACTTAAAGATGCCATTTTATCACTGTTTGGACACTTCAAACATGGGCGCTTCGTTTTATACGTTGATAGGTCATGTCAGGAAGCTTACAATTTGGCCAATACACTCTAAGTTGGCAGAATTCCAACTCAAAGCTTGTTTTCTCTTGTGTGGGAAATCGTGCTTTCCTCTGGAACCCAGGGTTTTGCCTCATGTGCACAGTACAGGTGTCCTGTGGGGATTTGAGGAAAGTTTATGGAGTAGGAAGGAAACCTCTCCTTCTGTGGCTTCTTCCTTTCCAGGGATTCTCCCTCAGTTCCACTGTTCCCCTGGGCTTGAACTTTGTCTCTGACACTTCAAGGCATCAAGACTGGTATTCTTCATGAGCTCCAGGTGTGCCATGCAGGGGATGGGCATGCCTGTGGTAAGGGATCCTTAAATATGAATGAGCAAGGCTCGTTGTTTTCCAGGGCTGTCTAGTGTCTGCCTGCTTTTGATTGCTCCTCAGTGCCTTTGTTCTCCTGACCTTTGGTCCTATACAGGCTAGTTCTTATTAGAGTGGTACAACTCCCACCATGAATACTTCTTTATTAGAGGCCTGGTGCACAAAATTCATGCACTGGAGGGAATCCCTTAGCCCGGCCTGCACCCTCTTGAAATCCGGGACCCCTCAGGAGATATCAGCCTGCTGGCTTATGTCCCATGGGGAGTAGGCCTAAGCTGGCAGGTGGCCATCCCTCTCACAGTCTGGGACCCCTCGATCCTTTCCTTCTGCCTTATCACTGCTCCTTACAGCTCGCTGCTCCTTAGCACTGCCATGGAGGCAGGAGAGGCTTCTGCCACCACTGCTGTGCTCACCAGCCATGAGCCCAGCTTCTGGCTGAATGGTGCTCCCCCTGTGGGAGCACACTGACTACCAAGGGGAAACTCCTGTTGAGCGTATTCCCCCTGGTAGTCAGTGTGCATCATAGCAAACAGTCATTCCGCAGGTTTTTCTGCCATTTGGTCAATTTGCAAATTAGGCTTTTATTATATAGGATTGCCCCCATTTACACTGTATGTTATAGCAGGTATACACTATATGTTTGTTGGTTTTGTTTTATACTTTAGTTTATAGAGGTGCTTAATTTAGTTTTACATTTCTCTATTCAACTTTATTCAATTCTTGACAACAATTACAAACTTTTTCCAATATCTTCAATCTTCTTATTCCCTTTTCTCCCACTTCAACACATAACCTTCCCTCTTTAAAAACAAAATCAAAGCGATCTAATGGAAATCCTTTCATCTTACTTTTATATTTTCTTGATACAGAGGTGCTTAATGTGAAAGGACATTGAAGGGTTATCAATATTCTATTAAAATACTAGAGGCCTGGTACACGAATTTGTGCCTGGGTGGGGTTTTGTAGGCCTGCCCTGGTGGGGGCCAATCAGGGCCAGGCTGGACAGAGGGAGGGGCCATGGGAGGTTGGCTGGATGGCCACACCCCCAATCAAGGGGGAAGTTTATCAGGGGCAGGGCTGGCAGGGGAAAGTGGCCACAGATGTTGGGGAAAAGGGGGTTTGCAATTGGGGCCCTGATCTGACAGGTTGGCTGCTGCAGTGTGCATCATAGAAACTGGTTGTTTTGATTGTTCTGGTTGTTTCAGTGTTCTGGTTGCTGGGCTTTTATATATATAGAAAATACTAACTGATATCTTATAAAAGCTTAAATTGGGAAATTAAACGGTATAGCTCTAAATAGCCCTGAGTGAGAATATCAACACTGTTGTAAATATGCAATAAAAGAGATAAAAAATGACCTGTGCTACCCTCCTTTCTAGGGCTGCCAGATTTAACAAATAAAAATACAAAAACACTCAGATTTGCATTTCACATACCCATATGACCACTTATAATAATAAAAGAGTAATATGCTTAATTAGACCAGATGTCTTCAGGATGTCATTCCAGACATCCTTCCTGACAAAGTCAGGGTCAGAGGGTAGCCAGCCGAGTCCTGGGTGCCTGCGAGCAACCCAAGAGAAGCAGCCCAGATCCCAGGTGCCTGCTGGCAGCTGGGGCAAGGAAGCAGCCCGGGTCCCAAAATGAAGGAAACACATTTGCACACTTCCTGCTAACTTATTCTATAGATTCTCTATTCTGTGAATACTGGGAGGTACAGAAAAGAGGGACACAGTGGAGAACAAGGCTGGGCTTAGAATTTCCCCAATGGGAAATTGGCATGTTCATGTTGGCCATGATTGTTGGATGGGGCAATCAAGTATATTGAAAACATCAGAGTTTTTTTTCTGTTTTAAAGACTATCCTATGGCAAATTTGTAAAATATATTCACATGTATCTCACTGGGCTGCAATTATCATAGTAGTCCCCTCTCTCAGCTAATTTTCATGGTATGGATTTATCACAATTATTTACAAATTACACTAGCAATGGTTGTCTTACAAAAATTTAATCATGTGGAAATAAATGAAAAACAAACAAGAACAGGCAGTGGCTATTTATTCAGAGTTTTCTGTAGCAAGAGAGTCAGCCACTACCAAATTTTTGAGCATGCTTCCAGAGAGGTTATGGACTATGCCTAGAAAGAGTTGTCAGTGCTGACACTAGGCCAGGCCTTGAGATATGGTCTCATGGCCCCTTCCCAGCATGTAGGCCTTCTTTCATAGATCACTGTCAGCTTTCTGAAGAACAGGATGACCCTGTGAATAAGATGGTCGTCAATGGCATGACTCTGATCTTGCTTGGGAAAAACTGTTTTGTCTTGGGTTACTTGTTCTGCAAAAACAGGATGTGGTTAATGTGCTTAAAAGCGGTCCTACACAACGGGTCACTGCTGCTCTCTGGTCTCCCTGTGTGGAGAATGGCAGAGCAATTGCCTGGCTAGTTGCTTGCCTGGCCGGCTAATAACGGCTCTTTGCTTTTGCATGGGACTCAGCTCCCCGGTGGCCCTTGGAGATCTTGAAATCTGGGCATATCACCACCATCAATTTCATTTTGATGGAGACTCAAGGCAGACAGAGGAGTGGTAGAACTATAAAGCGACTCTCACTGAAATTGTTGGTGAACTGACTAGAAGCAGAGCATTCTATGGGATTGGTTAGGAAAGGAGCTAATTGGCCTTCTCTGGTTTGGCCTAAACTGGAAACTGGGACAAAAATTAGGGAAGTTGTCAATTATAAATCAAGTCATGACAATTTTGGAGCTGATTCAGATTAAAAAAAACATTTAATAAGGTCATCACTAAATTAGTGGCCTATTAGTAAGGGTTATTATTGGGCTTCCTATGCTGGTTGCTAGAGAGAGTGATCTGGTTTCCAGCCACTCTGGGTCAGAGTTCTATTTTTCTATACATTCTGGCCTGTACCTATTTGTATATTCAACCCCTCAATTATTAGAAATGATGCTGACCTATCATCCCTGTGCAGGTTTCCTTGTTCTTAATTAAAAATGGGTTGCCTATCTGTGGCCCTATACTTCTATTTAAATTTTAGAGTACCGTATTTTTTGGACCATAAGACGCACTTTTTTCCCCCCAGAAGTGAGGGGAAAAAGTCCCTGCGTCTTATGGTCCAAATATAGCCTACACATATACTTTAAAAAAAAAGTTTTTTTACTTGCCTGGCTCTTTGTGGTCTCTGTGTGCTTGCCCGGCTCTAAAATGGTTCTAAATGCTGCTGTTTACTTTACAGGGTTGATTACATGTGTTTATGACTGTGATGTTGGGTTTTAATGCACATAAAATATTTTAGGACACTATTTGTTTCAGAATCTTTTTTTCTTCATTTCTCTTCTCTAAAAACTGGTGCGTCTTATGGTCCGGAGCGTCTTATGGTCCGAAAAATACGGTATATGACAAGTTCCAGTGCTGGGCCCTTTAGACTTGGGAGACCACACACCAGTGGCACAATCTATCCCACTATCAGGTTTTCTATGGTTAATAATGCTGTTACATATTGAAGTGAAAAGAACGAGGAGGAGGAAGAGCAGGAAGAAATGCAAGAAGGTTTCATAAAGAAGCAGACCATGTTATAAGGGAAAATAGTATGAAATGCAAATTTCAATGTCCATTAATAAAATTTTATGGAAATATAGACTGGCTTATTTGTTTATACTGTAGATTGTCTGCAGCTAATAAAGCTGAGTCGAGTCATTTCAAGAGATCTACTGTGGCCTATAATACTTGAGATCTAGTCATTTACAGAAAGTTTCCTGAATGCTGGCAAAGATTTGCATAGTCTCAATGATTAATATTGTTGGAATTTTTTCTTTGATAATTTTCTCCCTTTTATATGCTTTATTTTTTTTCTATAATTTATAATATGGAGACATATGTCTTCTAGGCTGATTGCTGTACTTTTCTATTTTTTTCCCTTATAAGTATCTCTCTCTCTTATTCAGAAGTTTAAATTGCTTTGCAAACTCTGTGACAAGTTTTCTTATAATTAGAATTTTAAGCATTTCAGCAACCATTGAAGCTCATATTTTTATATGTCATTATGGAAAAGGATGCATATAACATATCTTTGTGGTCCAGTAAAGTTGTTGAAATTATCTTTAAATTAGATGTAGCTTAATGGTAGGGAAATGACACTAAAAGCACATAATAAAGAAAGTAGATTTCTCAAATACCTTACTTAAATAATAATTATGGGTAGATGTATAAAATAGCAAAATGAAATATTTAAAAATATTGGCAGACCTCATTTTTATATTTCTGTTTCACTGTGCAATTTCCTAAAATAATATTCAGAAACTACTAAAATATGATAATTGTATGTTTACATTAACTTTCAAATTGCTCTCATTAAATAGAAAAATTCTGTCAAAATAATATTCCGTCATTGTGATGCCCTCCTTTTCTTTAATTAAGGCAATAAAAGGTTTAAAAAAATGCACTATTGCACAAAGAAAGAGTAAAATCTTCTGTGTATCATGGCTAAAGAACTACATTCTTTAAAAATTGATATAAAAATCAAATGTAATTTCTTTTTTAACAGCCCAACAGGGCACAGTTATATACACATGAGATTGATATATGCATCTTTAATGCCACTAATTCAGTGTGGTTTATCTTAAACATTTCTGGATAAGCATTTTCCTACTCTGAAAGGAACATGATGTTGCTTCCCTGTGACACTTTCATTCCCCGAAAGTATTGACAGAGTGTGGACTCAGACTGCCTTACATCTACAACCAGACAGCAGCCCCAGATACCCTTCATGAAGACCTACAGCCATTCCACATTATTGTGTAAACCAGCTCTTTACAAGACAGATCATATATATGTCCTATGAATTCTGGTTTTGTTTTTTGTTTTGGTTAAACCCTTACTGATCCTGACAGGAAGGGACTTTAGTGATCATAAATAAAGTGAACTATACAAACATCCAATAGTCTCAGAGATTTGGAGTTAATTTAAAATCATATCTGGAAGCCCATTTGAAATTCAGAGTCATATGACTATAAGTAAAGTTTTGTTTTTTTTTTTTGCTTTCTGGCATGAGTACAGCTATTGTCCACAGGGCAGCTCTTCTTTCTCTATAGGGAAATCTCAACTCCCCTCTTTAGGCATTTCAGCTGATAATCTGGCCCAACCTGATTATTTTGGATGCACTCCCTTACTCATAGTCAACTGATTTTATATGTCAATCACATCTACAAAACACCTTCACAGCAATGCCTAGATTAGGGTTTGATAGAACACCGAGGGGCCATAGTCTAGTCAAGTTGACACATAAAAGTAACCATCACTCCATCACATTCCAATTTATCTTTATTTAGTGTGAACAGAAAACAGGGCTTGACCATTTTAACATTTGTAATTACTATATCTCTAGTTAAACTCTATCATTCTTAGGGATAAGTATTCTCAAATTATTTAATTTATCATGCTTATAACTACTTTATTTGTCACTGCCTAATCTGTAAAATAACCAAAATAAATAAGTCATTAAATAAGTAGTGGTACATTCATTCATATTGTGAAATACTACTCAGGAGTGAAAAAGGAGGAGCAATTGTTATACTCAATATCTTGGGTGGATTTCAAGGGCATATGCTTAGTGATAAAAAACAATCTGAAAATGTCACATATTATGAGATTTCCCCCTGTACAACATTCTGGAAATGACACAATTTTAGAAGTAGAGAACGGCTAATGGTTGCCAGGGTTCAGGGATGGTGGAGGGAAGCCAAGTGGGTGTTTATAAAGAGGCAGAATAAGGAAGATATTTGTGGAGATGGAATAATTCTGTTTCCTGGTATGGGTAGTAGTTAACCTACACATGTGTCAAAATAATATGAAACTGCTCAAGGGACCACCCTCTGCCATATTTGCAACTTGTTGTGCATCTATAATTACCTCAAAATAAAAACTTTAAAAAAGAAAGAAATGCACAGAATATGCACCTAATATTGAGTCTGTGAGAACTTGCTAAGGAAGACAGAAAATGGAATACTATAAATGAAAATAAAGACACAATTAGAAATGTAACACTTCACATTTTTGTATGTCAAAAGCCTTTATAAACAAAATCTAATTTAATGGTAGAATTGAAAAGTTACTTGCAATCCTCAAATCTTAGATTTTTTGTGAAGCCTTTATAGTCCAGGAATAGTTCACTTCTCAAACTACCTAATATGTTTATCATTCATTTTGATTTACTGTCTCATATTATTAGCCATTGATTTTTGTCTATAAGTTTTATTTTTTCATGCGTGTAAATTCCTTTAATTTAGGGATCTCATGAAAGGCAATAGTGAAAAGTGAAAGGATCATTGTCTTTGTACCTGGAGGGAGGGAAGTTGAATATCAAATTGAATGTTTCTTGATTCAATGTAAATTGTTGAACTTCAGAGTCTTAGCATAAGCTTATTTGATTTTAAAGAAGATTACCAAATTTAAAGCTAACTGAAGAATAAATGCACATAATTAAACTGGCAGAAAGTAGGGGCAAATCAGATGAAGCTATTAATGTTATTACATTTATTTGCATCTTTATCAACTCAGTTTCCTACAAATATTAGGTATTAGATACTATTGTTTATCAATTAATTCTTTTTAAAAATTACCATGTAGAACTCTGTCATGACATATTTTTATAAACTCTTTGCTAGTGTGTTCAGCCAAAGGTTCCCCACCACTGCCATCTTCTAAGATTATTTTATCTCATTGCTTTAGAGCTGTTTTAACAAATTTTGCCTCTGATGAGACAATGACTCTCTTGGGAGCAAGACTTTTTACTTTATCTCTATGTTAGGTACAATGCTATGTGCTTGATAAATGAATAAATCAATAGATAAATCACTCAGCCAATCAGAAGTGATAGCAAAATTGTTGAAGCAAAGGGTATTTCAATTTTAATAGACTTGCTAGGAGAATAGATGGTGATTATTTCAGCCTGAAAACAGGCAGCGCTGGAGTTTGTGTTGGAGGGATTGCTGTGTGATGTGGGATAGGTTCTGGTTCTCATGCGCTCACCCACATTTCCCAGCACTTCCTTTTGGTGGAAGAAAAACTGCCAGCCAAGTCCCAGTTCACCCTTTCAGATCTGGATGGTTATGTAAAACTGGACATGTCACTATGCTCTAGGGCAGTGGTTTTCAACCTTTTCTAATGCTGCAACCCTTTTATACAGTTCCCCATGTTATGGTGACCCCAACCATAAGATTATTTTTGTTGCTGCTTCGTAACAGTGACAAAATTACAGTTATGAAGCAGCAACAAAAATAATCTTATGGTTGGGGTCACCACAACATGGGGAACTGTATTAAAGGGTGGTGGCATTAAAAACATTGAGAACCACTGCTCTAGAGGTTCTCTCATTTTCATAAATGAACATGATTCTGCTTCCTCCCAAGGACTTGGTTTCCTTAAGCTAGCTCACATGCAAAGGCATAACATGAAGTATGCCATATACTTCACTTCCCCTCTGCATACTCCCTTGCCTTTGCTACACAGGCACTCCAAGTCTACCTACTGGATTTCTCAGCTTTGATTTTTATCATTAAATAGTGGCGTGGGGCATGAAATTCATACACAAAGGGGGGTTCCCTAAGCCCAGCCTGCACTCTCTCCAATTAGGGATCCCTTGGGGGATATCTGACTCCTTGTGTGATCAGGCCTAAACTGGAAGTTGCACATCCCTCTCACAATCTGGGACCACTGGCTTCTAACTGCTTGCCTCCCTGCCTGCCTGATTGCTCCTAACCCCTCTGCCTGCCTGCCAAATTGCTCCTAACTGCCTCTGCCTTCCTGCTTGATTGATCCTAACTGCCTTCTCCTGTCAACCTGTTATCACCCCCAACTGCCCTCCCCTGCCGGCCTGGTCTTGCCCCCAATGGCCCTTCCCTTCTGGCCTGATCTCACTCCCAATGGCCCACCCCTGCCAGCCTGATCTCACCACCAACTTCCTTCCTTTGCCAGCCAATTTGATTCTGATTAGTTGGTTTCTATGCCAGTCAGTTTCAAAAGCTCTGACTCCTAGGCAGCCATTGGTTTCTCACAGTTGACCCAGATTTGGTTCTGATTGATCGGTTTCTATGACAGACAATATCTCTGGGCCTGTCAACGGGGCCTGATCAGCAGCCCTGGAGGAGGCCTGGAGATAAATGGTGGCCTGGCTGCTGGCCAGACTGGGAGAGAAAGAATGCTGATCAAAAGCTGCCACATAGGCAACAGATCGGTCCCTGCTTCTCTCTTCAGGCCTCTCTCTGGCCTTGATTTGCAGCCCCCTCAGCAGTTAGTGCTGGGGCACCACCTGCAGTGGAAGCAGTCAGCCAGGGTTGCCACGGCAACCCAGCACTGACTGCAGGACTGACTTTTGGTTGGTGGAGCCTCAGTCCTTACTGGATGATAGGATCCAGGGTTTTTATATATTAGGATAAAGCAAGGAGTGATCACCAGAGTGCTGGCTGCCTCCCAGTTCACAAGGCTGACCAGACTTTTTCTGAATCTATTTTTCTGTTTCCTGGCATTATGTTACCTTAGTCAGTGACTTTGTAAGTTTCTACAGTACAAAATAGTGCTGATTATCTCTGTCATAGGTTTTTGTTATGTTCAGGTGGGGTCTTTCCATAGCTAAAAGGGTTCAGAAATCTGGAGAAGGGCTGAACGTAAATTGAATAAAGAGACTAGACATAAAATATAAATTTGGGAAACATGGGGGAGCCAGCGAAGGCTCCACTTCCTAATGAAGTGGGCTCTCCTAATGTCCGGACCCACGGCTTTTTATTTGCTGGAAAACACATTGGCCCTTTAGGAATGCAAAGAGGTAAAGTTTGATAAACTGGAAAATATTATCAGGTTAGGGGAAATTCCTTCAGCTATTCTACCAGCAGCAGGTAAACAGGAAAAGATTATCAGGTTAGGGGAAATACCTACAGCTGTTCCAGTGGAAGGCAATAATATGTATAGATTTTCAGGCCTGCTGAAGCCCCAAGGTCCATCAGCCTTCTGATAAACTTCTTGCATAATTATGACCTGATAGAATTAGCCTCCAGCATTCAGGGTTGTCATGCATAAATTGGGGTTAATATTTTGATATAAAACTCTTGAGGGAGAATTATTAGCTCCTTCAGATTCTTCATAAAATATCACCAGATCAGCTTAGTTATTTTCTGCAAGGTGGGTTTTGGGGAAGGACTCCTTCACACCCATGACCAATGCCTAAAGGGCCTGCAGGGTACCATGCTGATATGAATGGGGCAAGGTGCCATATTGATATGAAAGGGGCAGGGTGCCATGCTGATGAACAGGGTGCCATGCTGATGAATGAGGTCCTATTTTGGGGCTTCAGAACACAGAGCAATGGTTTGCTTTTCCAGTAGCAAAGCAACAGGCATCACTGGCTGCTTAAATAAAAAACTCTTTCTGTATCTTATAAGCATTTACAAACTACCTAAAAATAAATGAATGGCCTTTGCCCATTATGGGGAGAATAAATGCATTCTATTTAGATGAGATAAAAGTAGAAAATTGGCTATTTTCTCTTCAATTGAAGTAGTGGGAAAAAGAGAATTGAAGCATTTGCATTTTAACAAACCATCTGTAGAAAATCTAACTGGAAAAGGAAAAGAAAAAGAAAAGACCACGGCTGATTAATCAAACAAAGGCATTCTGAGAAGCAGGAGTGCTTTTATTGCACATTCTCTGAATTCCAAGGGTGCTCCTCTCCCTCCCTCAGCAGAAAACAGATGTCTCCGTTTCCAGTGATTCCAGAGCAGTCTCTGTTGACTTTCCTCCATGCCAGCTCAGGGGGCTCCACGTGATCTCAATTCCCTGCGACTGCAAAAGGAACCCTGGGATCCTGAGCCATGCCTGGGTTATGTACTCCCCTGCATGATGACTCTTGAGAGCACAGGCACTGAAAAGATGTGGACAAGGGACTAACAAAGCCACATTTCCAAGTGGCATGTGGGCACTGCTTTCAGATATCTGAAGGGCCATGGGGGTAGAGGGGTAAATTTTGATGCACAGGTTTTTAATCATTATATCACGTAACTTCTATAATCTGAGCTGCTTAAAAAGGGAACAGACAGCTTTGAAAAGTAATAATATCCCTGCCATGCAATGTATTTTAGCAGAAGCTAAATGATACAGTGTTATGCAGTAGTTGAGGAGTTAGATTAGATTTAGCACCAGTGGTGCTATGGACTGAATATACATGTGTGTGTGTGTAGAAAAAGGAAATACATAGGAAACATTAATTGCTGTCACCAAGGAGACAGGATGGAGGAGGAAACAGATATTATTAAAACAGTCCTCTTTTACCTCAGAAGCTTTACCCATAGGGGGAGGTTATCTTTTTATTCTGTGTCTACATATTTATTTTTATGCAATGGCCTATTTGATTTTTTGTTTCAAGAGTTCTGAACATAGAAATATATCCTTTGAAATGGAATTCTGCTATGGCTTTAAACTAAAATATCTTCTTTAGCATCTCCAGCATTTGTTTTCCTTTTCTTTTGTAGGACTTATCCATAATGAATGGTTCAAAGAAAGGCTTGTATCCAAAAATGGCCCTCCTTGAGGGTAACTCCTTGAACTTATACAGAGGCCTTGAGAAGAGGCCTTCTCTCTTATTACCTGCCTAGCTAGTCATGAGGCTGCAAGGAAAGATGTGAACTTGCCCAAGGCAAATCATAGAATCCAAGAATGAGGGCAAGGTTGCTAAAGTCAGAGCCAAAAAGTGCAGAAATCTACACAATTATCCTATCTAATAAAAGAGAAATATGCAAATTAACATCACTCCACTACACCCAAAGCCATGCCAACAAGCCAATCAGGAGAGAATATGCAAATAAACTGAACAAAGATGGCTGTGGCCACAGAGAGCAGGAAGGATACTTAGGTTTCCCTGGCAATTGAGGAAACCAAGCTTTCTGCCTACCCTTGCTGGCCTAAACCTCCATTCAATGCTACAAAGTTTCAGTGATAGAAGATAAATAAATCCCAAGAGAAATGGCAGCAGCCACGGAGCTGGAGAGAGCAAGAGGCTAGGGTTGCCCCTAATGATAGAGGAAGCCAAACTTCTGCAGCCCAGGCCAGCCTAGGCCTCCACTACAGGCTACAAAGTTTTAATTATAGAAGATAAATAAATCCCAGATACCAGGGCCTCTACTTGGTTCACCAGGGGGCATGGCCTGCCTGCAAACCATCATAGGCCCCTTTCTCCAAGGGAACCCCTATGCCCCAAGGGAACCCCCACCCTGATCTGGGACACCCTTCAGGGCAAACTAGCTGGCCCCTACCCATGCACCAGGCCTCTATTCTATCTAATAAAAGAGTAATATGCAGATTGACAATCACTCCAACACACAAGATGGCTGCTCGCATGTGGTCAAAAATCCTGCCCCATGTGGACACAAGATGGTCACCACAAGATGCTCAGCAGGGTAGGGCAGTTGGAGGCAATCAAGCCTGCAGGGGAGGACAGTTAGGGGTGACCAAGCTGACAGAGGGAAGTTGGAAGTGACTGGGCCTGCAGTGAAGGGCAGTTGGGGGTACCCTGCCCTGCAGGGGAGAGTAGTTGGTGGGGAAGGCCTGCAGGGGAGGGCAATTAGGGGCAAACAGGCTTGCATAGGAGGAGTTAGGCATCAATCAGGCTGGCAGAGGAGTGGTTAGGGGGTGATCAGGCTGGCAGGCAGAAGGGGTTAAGGGCAATCAGAAAGGCAGGTGAGCAGTTGAGAGCCAGCAGTCCTGGATTGTGAGAGGGATCCCAGATTGGAGAGGGTGCAGGTTGGACTAAGGGGACCCCCCCGCACCCATGCACGAATGTCATGCACTGGGCCTCTAGTACTATATTATAAAAAAGTAATAGGCAGATTGACCCTAAAGGTAGAATGACCTGAACAACTGTTCAACCAGTCACTATGAGGCACACTGACTATCTCTTGGTACCTTTTCTCGGCTGGAAGGATGATTGGGGAACTGGGGGTGAGTGGCAGACCAAGTCCCCTGCCTCACCAGTCACCCCATACACAGAGAGAAATCAGTGGCAGGGGCAGGGTCAGTGAGTGGGTGGAACAGCCAACCTCTCAGTTCCTCCCCCCATCCAACAGGCTCCCATCACCTGATGGTGAAGAAGGAACTGGAGGTGGGTGTTAGAAGGGGTCAGGGCCAGCTGGCCCTGATCACAAGCCAGGCCTAGGGACTGTACCTGCCCATGAATTTCATGTGCCAGGCCTCTGATCTATAATAATAAAAGAATAATTTGCTAATTAGACCAGACAGTTGATCGACCTTCTGGTCATCATTCCAGATGTCTTTCTGGATAAAGCAGTAGCCATGGGGGCTGAGGCAGAGGCAGTTAGGGATGATCAGGCAGGCAGGTGAGCAGTTAGGGGCAATCAGGCAGGCAAACAGAGTGGTTAGGGACAATCAAGCTGGCAGGTGAACAGTTAGGGATGATCAGGCAAGCAGGAAGACAGAGTGATTAGGGGCTAGTAGTTAGGGGTGATGAGGCAGGCAAGCAGAGGTTTAGGGGTGATGAGGCAGGCATGGTGAATGGTTAGGGGCAATCAGGCAGGCAGGCAAATGGTCAGGAGCCAGCAGTCCCAGATAGCGAGAGGGATGTCTGAGTGGGGGCCTAAACCAGCAGTTGACATCACCTGAGGGTTCCTGGGTTGAGGAAGGGTGCAGGCCAGTCTGAGGGGACCCCTCCCCCCCAGTCCCTGTGCATGAATTTCATGTACGGGGCCTCTAGTTCATAATAAAGCTGGAGAATTAAAAAAAAATAAATAAATAAACACAAGCAAAAATTGCAGAGAGTTGAATCTTATTTGCATTTTTGAGCCTCTACCAGGGGTCCTCAAACTTTTTAAAGTGGGGGCCAGATCACGGTCCCTCAGAGAGCTGGAGGGCTGGACTATATGAACTACTAATTCCTACTGTAACACCTCGGCTGCGCTCACTGCCCAAAAAACCTGGCGGGCCGGATCAGACTCCTCTGCGGGCCGCATGTGGCCCGCGGGCCGTAGTTTGAAGACGCCTGAACTTCTCGACCTGGTCTGCATCACATGAATAGGACTTAGTCTTTTCACCTTGACCCCGAAATGACCCCACAATCTTTCTACTCCAATAAATTCTAGGGCTTCCCAAACAGAGCCTGGAGCATAGCCATTGGCAAAATTGTTTCCTGATAAAGCCTGTGAGAGTGAGAGAGGGGCCTAGTAGAGTGGGAAGAAGCTTAGTTAAGTGGGAAGAGGGCTTGACTACTTGATGAAATATTAGGTCACCATTGATTGCCAATTAACTACTTAACTTCATGTAGTAAAATGAACTTCTGATTGACTTAAAGTAATTGAACAACAGTTAAATTTGTGCTTTGATTATAACTATGTAAAAAAAAAGTGTTTCTGCATACAGACAAACTAAGCTGAGGAAAAATTGTTGAAACCTAGGTAATTTTTATTATATGAATTAAGGAAGTTTTATTTTCTTATAGTGAATTAAGTTTTCTATTTTGGTTATACAAAATGTCTAACCAATGTACACCCAAAGCAGACATTGGTCTTGAATTGGCTTTCTCCCTTCTTTAAGTCTCCTGAATTTGCAGGGATGTATCTGTTCCAGGACAGTAAAAAGCTAGAAAAATTCCAGGACAAAAGAAATAGGGAAACTGAGGCAGGAAAATTAAACGAAGTCCAAAAGCTTGCAGGCCGCTTGTAACAGGGTCTTATCTTGAGAAAAAAAGCTTAAAACCTCTTCTCACAAAAGCAGGAGAGGAGACAGAAAGGACAGGGAGAGGAGGAGAAAAAATCCTAATTCCACCTTCACTAACAGAGACTCCTTAGTACAAATAAGCCTGGAGCTGTTAGCACAGTGGGAGGAGGGGAAGGAAGAGGGCTCTCTATCTCCCCCACTGTTCAAAGAGGAAGCCAGCAGCCTTGTATTTGTCAAGAGAAAATTGCCAGGTGGTTCTTATAAACTGTGGAAAAACATAACAAAGAGTTAATCTAAACCAGGGTAGGTATCTAGCAGAGGAATAAAAAATAAAAAAATAAAAAGAACTACAGAGAGGAGGGCAACTAAGGCTGAAATCCCTCACCCCCTTACTCTTCAGGTTAGCTGAGAGGCCATCTGTGCTTCCTGAGCCAGATTTGCTTGCCTTGCTTCTTCAGTTTGTTTGATAACTTCGCTTTTGAAATTTTAAATAAATTTCCTGTAAATAAATTCCCAATACAAATATTATCATAAGTCTCTCATTTAGATTCATTTATCTGAGAAGACAGGAATTGAGTTTTTGAGTAGCTCTCTCCCTCTGCCTCAGGGGCTGTCATTGCACCTCCCTGGTGTCTGTGAGAGGTGCCTGTCATATTTCTAGAAATATTAAAGGAAAAAGTTGAAGCCAAAGCAATTTAGAAAGTATGCAATCTGAGTCTAACCGTCACCACGTTAGAAAAATTGTGCAAGCCAGCTCCTCTCAGTGGGCCGGGGGAAGCCACGTGTAATTCTGCTTTTTTATCCATTCCTTCACCACTAGCTGTGGAGTGGGCGAGTTCTACCCCTTCTTCCTACATAAAAGAATGTGGGGAGGACCTTGCATTTCTTCCTTTGCCCTTTGCTACCTTCCTGGTCCACAAGAAAAGTATCTACTGAGATAAACACTCCACAGTCCCCGGGCTATATTGGCTGGTGAGAAGGTCATCCACTCTTTGAATAGGAGCCCTGGCTGCAGCTTCTGAATCTTGTCTTCATGTTAGTTGTTCCTGCAACTTCTGCTTACAGGGAGTAACCAGCACATGCTGGCTGTTCTGAGCAGCACACCTTCTGTCTCTCTGTACTGCACGCAGTGACCAGCTCAGGGTTCCTCTTAGAGCCTGCCATCTCTCTCTCTCTCTCTCTCTCTCTCCCTCTCTCTCTCTCTCTCTCTCTCTCTCTCTCTCTCTCTCTCTCTCTCTCTCTCTCTCTCTCTCTCTCTCTCTCTCTCTCTCTCTCCTTCTATCTCATTTTCCCTTTTATGTTTGTCCTAAGATTTAGGTTGGCAGAATCAGGTGGACAGAGCAAGTATTCAGCTTCCCTGTTCTCCTGACTGGTCTTGGTCTTCAGCGAAACCTCCATCAGCGATGTCCATGGGATCACTTCTCAGCGAGAAGGAAGCTGCCTTTTATTTGCCCCCCCCCCACACTTTGTTACTGTCCCTACGTTTTTTGATGGAAAACCTCAGAGAAGAGGAGAGTTGAGTGATACAATTCAGTTGGAAAAGGCCACTTAAAACTCAATCAGGAATATTGTAAAATGGTGTGGGGTATTACTTAGTTTGACCCCATGCCTCCCTGCCAAGTTGTTAAAGTAAAAGCAGTCACCTGTTTTAAAGACGATGACACTGACATAAGCAGAGGCTCAGAGAGTTACAGAGTAAGTTTCAAGGTCAAAATTTCAATATGTATCTTCTGAATCCAGGTTTGGCAAGTTTCTTATGACATAGCAAGTCTATTGAAGTTACTTCTATCAGCATTGCTCCATGTTATCACTCAAAATAGGCCCAGCTCACATGCACAGACACACTGTGAGATTAGGGTCCCAGATGTTTAGAGGAAGTAAACTCATAGATGAGACATGGACACATGACCTTGGGACTTTGCAGAAATCTACACAAGCAAGGCTAAGGAATCTGCTTGATTCTGAGCCAGTCACATGTAGAAATCCAAGGGCACAAAGCCTTGAAAGCCATTTGGGTCACATTTCAAAATCACTTCACATCAAACCCCAGAACTCAGTAATGCTCCGTAAATGTGATTACTTTTGCCTCCCAATCCAATCTTATGTCAACGATAAAGATTTTCAAATTCAGCATTTATCTTAGCTCCTTCTCAGTCATCAGCAGCTTTTGTGCCATCTCTTTATCCAATCCTCCTTTACAGAAGGGTGTAAAAGATGGATCACACCGTCAAATATTATGTCTCCCAAAGGGTTGCACCTGTAACAGCATTATCACCTGAGAGGAAAGAAGTTCAACTCTAAAGGTGCTATTTGAGTCAGCAGGATTATACATAAACAGTTAGCAGGGACAAAAGGACTTATTGGCGGGGGTATATCTATGGAAATACAGAGTATTTTAGATGAGCCATTACCTAACAACTGGGTGCTTTCAATATGACACTGCCATGTCAGTCCTGCTAAGAGATTTAAACACACACACACACACACACACACACACACTCACACACACACACAAGGGTAAATGGTGTCTTGTCTTGAATTGAGGATGGATACAAACATTTCATGTACTTCAATTCTACAAATATTTGTAAAGCTCAATGATTCATCAAGTCCTATGTTAGGAAAAAAAAAAAAAAAAAAAAAAAGACTTCCTCTCCCTCCATCAGGCATTTTAGGACATAGGGGAGCTTTCTCTGGATTTATTCCTTTCAATATCTTGGTGAAATTCCTGGAGAAAAAACTCATAAAATTAGAACACCTTCTATGACTCAGCAGCTTCACTCTCTCCACCTAGCCCACATTTGTTTTCTAGTGATTCACCAAAATTCCTAGTGAATACTTCTTAGGTTGTGGTATCCCACAATTTATACTCCAGAAACAATGGAAGAGGAAGGGCTAGGAAAAGTTCCACTTGCCCTGGACCGCTTCCCACTCCACTTGCAACCTAGGCACTGTCCAAGGCACTTACTCAGCGGCCACCTCTGGTCTTCCCTGCAGCTGGTCTACCAGCTCCCTGTCAGCATCTCAGTGCCAGTGGTACAGGACTCTGAGGCATTCCGGTTGGTAGCTTATCTCAGAGCCCCTAACTCAGGGGTGTCGAACTCAATCAGAGAAGGGGCCAAAATCTAAAATCCAGCCTAATTCGCGGGCCGAATGGTTTACTGAACAGTCATAAACTGACAATGTTAACCAGAAATGTGAATTTAAAATGAGTGGAACAATCTTTTCCTTAACAGTGCTGTTAACCAACTCACATGCTATCAAGCAAAACAGTAATATTGGTATCAAGCAAAACAGTAATATTGGAATGTACCTAAAATGCTCATTGTTTAGTTTTCTGGCTAGATGTCTGACACCATTTTCCCCGGATCAATGAGTCACTGTTCGGTTTTATTTCTTGGGCTGTAGCAACCCGCAAAACAGCATGGAGGTTGTCATCAGTAATGCGTGATCTGTGCTTGTTTTTGTTCAGATTCATTATTGAAAACGTCTGTTCACAAAGATAGGTGCTCCCGAACATGTATAGAATATGGGCAGCATGAAGTCGGAGCTCTGGCATTGAGTCAGGGGGCAGTAGAGGGTAGAAGTCCTCAATTTCAACATCCTGAAACCTTGATTTCAGGCCACTGTCAGACTAAAGCTCGATTATCTCCATCTGAAGGTGATGGGGCACATTGTTGACATCAACTGTAAAAGGATTGGCAAAGATGTCAAAGCCTGCGTGCTGTGTTCTAAAGTCAGAGAAGCGCCGCTCAAATTCACGTAGTAAATGGCTAACTTTGGTAGCCAGCCGACTGCAAGGAAAAGTACCAGAAATAGTGGTTGAGATACTCAAACAAATGGGAAAGTGGGCAAGATTGTCCTGTTCCAGTTGGGACTTCCATAGTTGAAGTTTACGCTGGAATGCTGTGATCATGTCAGACATCTTCCTGATGGCTTGTTTGCGTCCCTGCAGCTTCAGATTCAGTTGGGCGAGATGCTCGCATATGTCACACATCATAGCAAAATCACATAGCCAGGCGGGATCTGACAGTTCAGGCAAGGGCTTTCCTTTACTTTCCATGAAAAGAGCAATTTGTTCTCTGAGCTCAAAAAATCTTTTGAGGACTGCGCTCTTGCTCAGCCATCTTACTTCTGTGTGGTATGGCACGTTTCCATGCTCTGCACCCACCTCCTGTAAAAACTGCTGGACTGGCAATGATTCAGGCCACATGCCCGTATAAAGTTAATAGTTTTAATGACTGTGGTCATTATGTCATTCATGTCCAGAACTTTTCCATACATAGCCTCTTGGTGGATAATGCAATGATAAGTAATCAAGGGTGTGTGGCAGTGACTTTTTTGCATTCTTTCCTTCATTAGTCCAACCAAGCCTTTCTTTTCTCGGCACATTGAAGGTGCGCCATCGGTAGTTAGCCCCACCAACTTTTCCCAGGGTAATTTAAAATTATTTATAGATTTCTCCACAGCCTCAAATATATCTCTACCAGTCGTCGTCCCATGCATGGCAGCTACATCCAAAAGTTCCTCAGTGACAGAGAGGTCGGTCTTCGTAGCACGTATAAAGATGGACAGCTGCGTTGTATCAGTGTTGTCTGTGCTTTCATCGATAGCAAGTGAAAAAGCGAGATAACTGCATGCCTGTTCGGCCAGCTGTGATGTTGGATTTCCTGAGAGTTCTTGAACTCTATCTGAAATGGTGTTTCTTGACAAACTGACATTTTGAAAACTCTGTATCTGGTCTGGGCATACTTGCTCACACACTTTTAGCATGCATTGTTTCAAAAAGGCACCCTCTGAAAAACACCTTGAAGTACGGGCAATTTCTTCAGCCACTATAAAGCTTGCTTTCACTGCAGCATCATTTTTCGCTGTAGCCTTTGTAAACATTTGCTGCTGTGATTGTAGTTTGCCTTTTAGTTCTTTAACAATTTTATGCTTTTCTTCCAAAGTATATTTGCCATACTTAACATTATGTTTGGTGTCAAAATGACGACGTATATTGTACTCTTTCATCACCGACACTGTCTCATAACACAATATACACACTGGTTTGCCCTCTCTAAGCACAAACATGTATTCATTTTCCCATTTGTCATTAAATTGTCTGCCTTCACCGTCAACTTTTCTTTTCCTGGACATTTTGGGATCAATATTGGCAGTAAAAGATGTAGTTTATTGGAAATCTGCGTTAGAAGGAAAAAGTTGAAAACTGCACAGGGATAGCTTGATTTGGCAGACAGAGTGGAGAAAAAAAAAGTCAGTCAATAAATGCCTGGCTGGGTACAGATAGCAGATTCTGTTGGGATTTTTATGTCTGCACTTTATGCCAGGAACTGGCAGCTTCTGCTGTGTATTTTTTATGCCCGCACACTCACTCTCTCCTCTGCTCTGCCACCCGCACAACCACATCGGATGGCGGACTATAGGTCACGCCTCCTGAATCTCGTGTGACTTGTTATCTATGCGCATGCCTAATAGATAGCAAGTACAGCGGCAGGCGAGGCAGCTGGCTAGATCACAAACCTCCTATGTCACCGTGCGTCATTGTGATGGAACGCAGCGGAGTGCAGTGATGACAGCGCGGAGTGGGCCACATTGCAAGGCCTGGCGGGCCGGATTTGGCCCGCGGGCCTTGTGTTTGACATGTGTGCCCTAACTGGTCACTATTCATCTCTAAAAACACTAGATCATGTTTAAAATTGGTTTGGATACAAATTTTCCATTATTTAAAAAAATCACTATTTGTGGCCACTGTCATCATTATCATCATCATCATCATCATCATCATTCTCTTTATTGCAGAGCCTGGAGTTTAAAAATATGTGTTGAGAAAAAGTACGTATTAATTAGTGGTTACCATACTTCTCTTTTGCATTTCAAATCAAAATCTCATTTACTCAGTTTCTCATCTCATATTTTTTTCAATATTGTATAAGAATTTGCCAGTGGATTACAAATATTAATTTGTAATTCTAGAATTTGATTTTTTTTATACAGGCTTTGCTAGACAAAAAATGTGAAGTATTACATTTCCAATGTGTCTTTATTTCCATTTCAGGTATTCTATTTGCTGTGAAGGTGTTTTGTAGATGTGATTGACATCTAAAATCAGTTGACTTTGAGTCAGGAAGAGCATCCACAATAATCAGGTTGGGCCAGATTGAATCAGCTGAAAGGCCTAAAGGGCAGAACTGTCTCTCCCTGAAGACAAAGGAGAAGGTCCCTGCAGACAGAGCCTTGCTGGTGCCAGACAGTTTAGCTGCCTTCTTAAAGCCCTGCCAGGCGGCTCTTCTTCTGGGTAGCCACTCCCCAACATGTAAGCCAGTTCCTTGCAGTAAATATCTTAATCTATATCTCCTGCACATTCTGCTCTTTTGGGTTGAACCCTGACTAGTATAGGCAAGCAGGGAATTTGGCAATCATTAAGGACCATGAATTGTACAAACATTCAGAACCGCAGAGCTTGGGGTTGATTCAGTCACACGGAAGTCCATTCTGTAGACACATGTAACCGATAGGTCTTTTCAGACTTTTGCTTCCTCTCACTTCTCCACCTCCAGGCCAAGCATCGGCTTCAAGCCAATTCCACGTGCTACTCTTAGTGAACTTGTGGTTTCAAAGGTTTATGAGAATCCCTCCATTATCTATCAAAATGGGAAAACGCTAGAGTGTTTTTTTTTTTTTTTTAATCCCAGGATTGTTATTGACATAGAAAGAAAACATTCCATACACTTTAATTTACACTTACTTGATTATCTCATTATCATCTTTTTTTTTAAATCCCAAATTTCACAAATATAAATGAATATAAAGATATATAGGTAAAGATATTTGATATAAAACTTCTTACAATTATAAAAAAAATTGGAAATGAACCAAAAACAAAGCAGTAGGAGGACCGTGCTTGCATTGCAGCAAGACCTACGTGCTGCCCAGCGGCGGGAGGTGGAGTGGCAGGTGTGCTTGTATGAGCATGGACTCGAGTTTCCTTGCCCAGGGCCTGGTTTCTCCCCTCCATGCCCCTCCCTCCTCCCGTTTCAAAGGGGTCTCCGGTAAGGCTGGCTCATTTGCACAGCTTTCCTGGGGACAAAATGAAAAAGGGAATGGTGAGTGATGTTTGCAGGATACCAGAGAGTTTTCCAATCCCGACACATCTCTCTTTTGTGGCCGTCAGTGGGCAAAGGAGGAGCCGGAGTCTGGGAGGAGGGACAGAGCTGCCCTTTCCCAGGGTGCTGAGCTGGGAGCACCTGTTCTCAGGTCGCTGCTGTGCTTGCTGTGTGTGAGTTCTGTGTACAGGGCTTTGGTTGTTCTGCTGTAGTTTCTAATTTAAGGGGAAACTTTTGATATTGACGTGTGTCAAAATAAATATAACTGTCATTTGTAGCTCCTAACGAGTTCTGTTATGTTTCTGATACTTAAAGTGCTGAACACTGACATGGGACATAGAGTGGAGACCCCGGGGAGTGACCATCCCACCCAGCCTGAGTCTCCTTCCTCCCTGCTCATTACATCCTGTGGGAACTGGTGCGGCTCCAGCTTACGGAAGCTAGGAGAGACATAGCTAAGCCAATAGAGCGAAATGGAATGTACTTCTAAGCACTGCTGTGCTTGGCCATGGGTTTCCATGTGTTCTTCCCTCTTGTGCTAGGGAAAGGTGAGGCCGTACATTTCTATTTCTCATTGTTTCTGCCTGTTTCCCCCTAGCAAGTCCCTTTTGACTGGATTCCCTAGGGCAGACGCTGAAGCGGGATGAAGTGCTGGCTCTTTGTTAGGGGAGTGCTGTGCTGGCAGGTGGGTGGGAGGTGGGGGTTGGGGGGAAGAGGGACAGGCAGGAGGAAAGATGCAGAGCACTGATGCTGGGAGCCAGGACCACCCGCTTTGCTAAGAAGGCGGAAAGGGGTCCAGGGCTGGAGCGGGGAGCACAGGGAGCACCCAGGCCCTCAGAGGCAGGTCATTACAGCACTGCTTTCCTGGGAGGGCATGTAGCCTGCAGGGGACCTGTGTCCCTGGAAGCCTCAGCAATGACCAGAGCAGAAGGAGGCATGGGACTGATTGAATTTCCTAGAATATAAAGAAAGAGGTCTGCTTTGATGTGCATTTTAGCTGCTCTAGGCCAGGAAAGGGGTGTGGGGACAAACAGTGTCACCAGCCTCTTACCCCCAGTCCCATTGGATCAGGATCTCTGGGCAGATGCAAACGCCATTGTCCTCCCCACCTTCGAGGGCCAGCCTGGCACGGTGCAAGGGCAGAGCGAGGTTTGTCTGATTCTGGGCTAATATTTCCGTGCCTGGTCCTCCCCTGTTTGGCTGCCGACTGCAGATGACCTTGAGGGGTCCCTAAAACCCCTCCATCTGTAAAATGTGGAATATGACGCCTTTGATCTACTCAGTGTGATGGATGGCTCTGGACTTATGAGGTCTAATGAGCTAGCATTTACAAAATGCTAGGAGCTATTTTAGAGACTGACATTCTCAAAGCACAAAAAATTCGTTATTCATTACCCAGAATGCACACAAATAAAAATCAAAGTGTTTCGGGATCAGGAAACTGATGTCGGAGCTGTATCCACGGGTCTGAAAGGCAGGCTGGCGATTCATTCTGCGGATGAACTGGGTTAGACCCGGAGGTTCACGCTGCCACATAGAGGCCTGCAGTCTGGGCTGTGGTCTGGCGGCCACAGGAAAGCTAGAAATGTCAGCCTGGTCTGATTCACTTCCAGGCTCCCTCTCGGTTTATTGAATGCCTTCGAGCTATGAAGCCTAGGCTTTCTGGGAGAAGAATTATGGTATATACAATGTAACGATATGAAGAATACAGTTTTCTGCGTCTGCATTACTCATAATAGATATGATATAAAGGCCATCTCCAGCAGAGATCAGGCCCTGATTCCACATCTTGGGTGCTGTCCAACTTCTATTCCTCACCAACCAGGCTTAACTCCTTCACCACTGGGCTCTGCCAGCCAGATGGCTTAATATATACTATTCTCCAATTAGCCTGTTGATGGCAGGCCTGTAGACCTAATCCTACCTAATAAAAGGCTAATATGCAAACTGACTGAATGGCAGAATGACCGGTCACTATGATGTGCACTAAACACCAGGGAGCAGATGCTCAACGCAGGAGTGGTCAGTCCTCTTCCACAGTTCCAAAGCCTGGCTCCAGTACTGAGGACAGCATGCACAGGGCTTCTATCCCAGCAGGGAGAGTGAACCAACACCAATGCAAGCAGGTAAAAACTGAGGTGAGGCTGAAAACTCAGAAGGCAACTGATCAGGGTAATGTGATAGAGAAGAAAAGGGAGGAAGGACTTTTTGATAGAATAAAAAGGCTTCTTAGAGGAGATGATGTGTGATCCAACTGAAGGTTGAGAAATCTGTTATCCAAAGATGGAGGGAAAGGGCATGTGGACAGAAGCCTCAGGAGGAAACAGGTAGGTGCTTTCAAGAATCAAAGCAGCCAAAACTGGTTTGGCTCAGTGGATAGAGCGTCGGTCTGCGGACTGAAAAGTCACAGGTTCGATTCCGGTCAAGGGCATGTACCTTGGTTGCGGGCACATCCCCAATGTGGGGTGTGCAAGAGGCAGCTGGTCGATGATTCTCTCTCATCGATGTTTCTAGCTCTCTATCCCTCTCTCTTTCTATAAAAAAAAATCAATAAAATATATTTAAAAAAAAATCAAAGCAAATGCCAGGTGCCTGGAGCACATGGGGAAAGTGAGATGAGGTCAATGACAGAGTCTGGCCAGTCTTCGCAGCATTTTAATAAGAAGGCTGATGAGATTATATTTATATTTTTAAAAAGTTCACTCTACTTACTAGAAGAATAATTGATCAAAGGTAAGTTGTCCTGGCTGGCCAGAAATGGCTCCAATTTATGACTATAGTCATGGGTAATCACTGATATTACCCTTTCTCTCCCAAAAATGTGGATTTGGGTGAGTTATTTCACAGTCCCTTTAGAGTCCAGGTAAGAGGACATTTTTATAGCTCAGGTGAGAAGTGATGTTGGCCTCCATTGGTATGTCCTGACCAGGAATTGAACCATGACCTCTTGGTTACTGAATCGACACTCAACCACTGACCCATGCCAGCCAGGCTATTTATACATTCTTAATTTCTTTTTCAAAAAAACTTACACAGGCCTCCATACCATAATTCAATAAGCATTAAGTGAATATAAGTGGCAGAATTTTGTCAATGGTACATTTTTTTGGCTCTGTCCGAAGTGATGAATATAAAAGCATTAAACTTGCTCACCACACTTTTATTCCTCCTCCTGCCTCTGCCTTCTCAGCTGCTCACACTCACAGCCATAGACTTCCAGCCTGAACCCACCCACCCTGCCAGGTCCTTGGGCCAATTTCTGCTGAAAAGAATGCATTCTCAGTAGTTCAACCGAGCATATTCTAGAAGAGCTTGGCTATCTTTTTAAAAAAAAAATATATTTTATTAATTTTCCACAGAGAGAAAGGAAGAGGAATAGAGAGCTAGAAACATCAATGAGAGAGAAACATTGACCAGCTGCTTCCTGCACACCCTCTGCCGGGGATGTGCCCACAACCAATGTACATGCCCTTGACTGGAATCAAACCTGGGACCTTTCAGTCCACAGACCGATGCTCTATCCACTGAGCCAAACTGGTTTCGGTGAAGTTGGCTATTTTTACCCATATCCTATTTATACTGCTTTCTCAGTCTCTCTACAGGATTGAAAATCTTGTTAAATGCCTTACTCAAGAAAAGAATTAAGTATGGTTTTCTGCCTTTCATTCCTCTATATTTCTAACCAGTTCAGTTGATATGTGCTTGTGTTCTCATCTATATCTGAACATTAGGCAAGTCCCGGTGTGTTACGAATAACTATCAATATCCCAGATACGATTTTCTCTCCATCCCAGGTTATAGATACCATTGATTAGTCATTACTTTCTAAATTCCTCATTTTCTAGGCTTGATGATTTGCTTTGCCCAACCTTGGAGATAATTGTGTTACTGAATTTTAAATAGAGTCCTCAGCCAGCCCGGTATCAATCCTGGACAGGGAGTGTGAGGAACGTTGTTTCCATTTTCCAGTGAGCAACTTCTGTTTCAGCCCAAAGAGCACCATTAAGGGTCCTGTTTGTGGGTGACGTTTGATCCCTAATTTAATAACGGAGTGGGCGGACAAGGCACTATTCTTCTATTCGCTTTATTTGAAAAATAGAAATTGCTCAAGTGAAAACATATTGAGCCTCTTGAAGCCAGCAAAGTTATAGAAAGAGGTTGTGGAACTATAAGTGTTTGAGCTTACAGTGTATTTAGAGAGAATGTACAATTTCTAGTGAAAATCAGGAATGAGAGAAAAACATAACACACACACACACACACACACACACACACACACACACACACACACCCCCCCACCCTCAACCACAAAGCACAGAGCAAAGTTCAACAAACTTATATGGACAAGTCTGTTATATAATAACCTTTTTTTTTTTTTTTGGTCTGTTTTTAATTTTTGTGTTTATTTCCGGGGGAGGGGCTGTTTTATTCTTCCTCCTTCACATGCATGGTGTGTCAAGGGCTTAGTTTCCATTTGGTACCAAATGTGACCAAAAGGAGCACCCTCTCCTATAGGCCACACTGAGGACTTCTGGGGAGCAATGCAGCTCCCGTGGCCAGCAATCCTGCAGGCAGAAGATGGCAAATGCCAGGAAGACTGAGTTTCAGCATGTAGTCTCCGGGGGACCAGTTCACTAATGCAGGCACATGACTCGGCCTCTCTGGGATTCACTTTGCCCCAATAAATCTGATAATCTGAAGTTCCTTTCAGCCACAAACTGTATAAGGTAGATAATAAATAGTATTTCCCTTAAAACATCATTCATAATGACAATTATTCTGCAGGAGCAACCAGGATGTGAATCTGTATTGGGCTAATTAAAACTGCTTTTCCTAGAAGAGTTAAGGAAGGTGTGAGAGGCGCGAAGTGAGGTATTAGTTGAGACCTGGCCCTTGGAGAGGGGCAGTGGGGAGCAGTAAGCATCTTCAAGGTTATTCATGTGACAGGCACTCACCAGTTGTTATCACCTGGTGCTCTCAGTGGAGCCAAGGAGAATGCGGTTTGACCAGGGCTCTTCGTCCAGGGCTTTCCCTCCAAACTGCCGAGAATTACAGTGACCGGAACAGCAAGGCAGAGAAGAATAGAGCGGACGTTGGTGTCAGGTGGATGTGGGTTTCAGTGCTGGCTCCATTCCCGTGTCTGTGTTCTTGGCACACCATGCAAACTGTCTATGTCTTAGTTTTTCTGTAAAATGGGAAGAAATAACAGTAAATCATTTATAAGATTTTGTGAAGATTAAATGAAATAATAATGGTTAGGCACATAGCACGGTGCCTTTTTTACATGCAGTGAAAACTCTACAAATATCCAATGCAATGCCAGTGACGTTGTCGGTGGTAATGAGTAGTATGACGATGCCTTTTGGGGACGAAATCTTATTAAGCTTCTCGGTGTGGTCTGGCATGGCAGGGCGTGAGGACCAGAGCTCTTCCACTCCCAGGTCCATACAAAAAGCACTTGCTTCTGCTTCCTGGGCTGCGAGATAAGAAAGAAGTGCTGTTACAGAAGGCACACCGGTGATTCACTGCTCTTATTGTTCCTATCCCCCCAAAAGCCATACATGTGGCATAAGAATATATTTTACTGACATACTATTTCAAAGGAAATTGATAGTATGTTGAGAGAATGAGGGGCCAGAAAATGCATAAAGTATACAAATATTCTCCTTTCAATCAAATTTTTATAAGTAGAAAGTCAATGGTAACAGAAGACAGAAAAAAAATGGTACCTCAAAGTAAAGTTGTAATTTATATGAATAATTTGTATGGATATTGAAATATATTCTGCATATAGAAATTAATCTGTATCACCCTGTGAGAATGACAAATCTAAACTCAAGATTCCCAGAATTTTGGATTCCTTGAGAGTGACATTGGGTGGCCACATAATATCTAATAAACAACCAATCAAGTCTACCATCTATTGCCATTACTATTTCATAATATAAATTAAAATAAACTAAAAAAAAACATAATTTCAGAATAATGGAAAGTCCTTTAAGTTAAATTAGCCTGTCCTTATTATTTTAATTTTGCTGCAGTCTCATGAATTTTGTTCATGCCCGACTTACATTACTCACAGGGCAGCACTTGAGAACTGGGGAGTTGGCATGGATGTCAGCACTCCAGGGCCAAAGGGGATTCGCATTCTGTTCCTCACTGACTCCAGTGACAGCCCTGTCCACACCTGGTTTCCCAGGTGGTGGTGCTGCATACTCAAAAGGGATGCTCAGCACGAAGTGTCTGAGCTCTGAGCTGGCAAGGCCCCTTCTGGACTCCGGAGCACATGGCCTGCTCCTGTGCAGAGGCTGTCTCTGAGGGCACTGCTCCCCACCGCCAGAGCAGCCCACTGAGCAGCCCAGGTGTACCTAGCAGAGTGAAATCTCCTTGCTGGCTTTGGCAGCCATAGTTCACAGTGCACCAAATATGGGCTTTTTATTTAGCAGTTCGGGGGGAATTCCTTTCCTTTATTTTACAGCCACTCAGTGCCTGACATAGTACAAGATCATACTATCATTTCTCAAGCCATTAAATGTTAACTTCATTTGCTTGTATGAATTATGCTTTGCTCTTTTAGTTTTGTAATGAAAAATAAGTACAGGTTATGCAAGCAATAACCCCTGTGCATGCAGCAGCTATCTTTCTAAACGGTTTATTATGCCACAGCCTGGTACTCCATTAAATATAGATTACAGAGTGCTGAATAAATGAATATCAACTAAGCGTCCCCAGCCCTCTCTATATATCAGTGCAAATAATGAGTTGTGGCATCTCATGAAAATGGGAAACTAGAGTGGGTCAAGAAACAATTACACATTTGTCTTATCTCATACCTCCTGCCCTCAAAACAGCAAAGTGCTTTGTGCAGCGAGGGGATGGTGCAGAACTATTTCTGATCTGTTATTATTGGTAAAAGCACTCTGCTCTTGTTTTCTCTCTCTCCGTCAGTTTTTATGTGGGAGAGATCCCCAGGCCTGTTTTCCACTCCTGTTTGCTTTTACTAAAGTGTGTGGAGTGGAACTTTCTCACTCAGCTGTTTGAGAAAAGAAAACCTTGTCATGTGATTATCGCATCTCTCACCCAGTCCTGGCGAGCACGTGTCTCTCTTTACCATATTGAAACTGGATTGCCCTAACTGTTTGGCTCAGTGGATAGAGCGTCGGCCTGTGAGCTCAAGGGTCCCAGGTTCGATTCCGGTCAAGGGCATGTAACCTTGGTTGTGGGGACATCCCCAGTAGGGAGTGTGCAGGAGGCAGCTGATCAATGTTTCTCTCTCATTGATGTTTCTCACTCTCTATTCCTCTCCCTTCCTCTCTGTAAAAAATAAATAAAAATATATATTAAAAAAAAGAAACTGGAAACTTCTTAGCGTCTTGGTGAACTTGGACTTAGTTGGAGGATTCTGTCGCCTCCTCTGATGCTGACTTTAGACTGCCTGCTTTCACCAGGCTTTCTGAGAGGGATCTGTTTTCCCTTCATTCACTCACACTTTGACTAAGAACTATATTAGAGGAATAAAAATAAGGAAGAATTTCTCACCTATGAGTTAATACATTAAGCAACAAGATCACAGTAGGTGAGTTTTAGTTTACATATGAGAAGATAAAGCATCATGTCAATCAATTCTAATTTTTAATGCAAGGATTACCTGTTTTGATGAGTGAACAGTAGGCCTTGCTTCCTTTTGGTAGTTTTGGTCATGCTTCCTCTTTACATACCCATTTTACAGGGAATCTCCCCCCTTCCTGCCCCTTCTGGCATCCCATTCCTTCAGTTCCCGCTTTCTTCTCTTCATCTCCGCTTGCCCTTCAACTCTGCTTTGTTAGCTTTCTTCGTTGCTTGAGGTTCCTAGTGCTACCCTTTCCTTCTTATCTGGCCAAATTTCTTAAAGGAGCCTTAAAAAGTGTGTATTTTCTCTCTGGCCACGCTGCTCAAATCCACTGCAATTGAGCTTCCTGCTTCTTCCGTTACTAATAGACTTCCACTCACAGGCCACCTGTGGCTCCCAGAGCCCTTTTCCCTCCCTCCTCACTTGTCTAGGGCACTGGATGCTCCGAACTCCCTTCTGGTGGCAGCCTCTCTGCTCTCGGCCCTGTGCACTGGGTTGTCCTATGTGGAGACCCATTTGTCCTGTTCTCTCTCCACCGACTTCAGTTTCCCTTCAAACTTCTGTAATGTTGCTGTCACCCAAGGCTTGGTGGTTTTTTTTTTTTTTGTTGTTGTTTGTTTGTTTTGTTTTGTTGTTTTTTTAAAAATATATATTTTATTGATTTTTTACACAGAGAAAGGGAGAGGGAGAGGGAGTTAGAAACATCGATGAAAGAGAATCATCGATTAGCTGCCTACTGCACACTCCCTACTGGGATGTGCCTGCAACCAAGGTACATGTCCTTGACCAGAATCGAACCTAGGACCCTTCAGTCCGCAGGCCGATGTTCTATCCACTGAGCCAAACCGGTTTCGTCAGCTTTGTGTTTTAACTCTTCTTTTTCTCTTAAGATTAAGCTGTAGCCCTGGCTGGTTTGGCTCAGTGGATAGAGCGTATGCCTACAAATTGAAGGGTCCCGGGGTCAATTCTCAGTCAGGACACATGCCCATGATTGGAGGTAGCCAATCAATAATTCTCTCACATCATTTCTATCTTTGTCTCTTCCTCTCTGAAATCAATAAAAATAGACATTTTTTTAAAAAAGATTAAGCTGTTGTTGTGTTATTTTGTTCACTCCAGAGCAGTAGATTCCTTCTCTTTCTTTTAAACCTGAATTATTTTCTCCCAAAGTAGATGGTAGTAACCCTTGCAGTTTTTCAGCCCTAGGGACGGGTACATGCAGGCTTTCAGTAAATTTCTGTGGAACAAATGGATGACTGTAATCACAAGAGTAAGTTCCGGTGCTTCATAAACATTTTCTCATATAGCCCACATCTTCCTAACAGAGAGAGTGTCATGTGGCCAGGGCCTATCTGGGAGTCACATAACTCCTGAGATTTGCTTGACAGAAATGGAAAAGGGGGATAAGGTTCTGATAAAGTTGAAAGTATTAAAAACTGTAACAGGATTCCAGGAGAGATTTATTTTGTATTAGAACTGCAGCTCAGAACTAAATCTGAGGATAAAAGGCACTGAGTATTCCATGGTCTATGTTTATAAAGATACGCACCGATGGAGGCAGCTCCCATGGAATAGGTAAGCAGAAGTTCTGAGGCATTCTTGCCTCCTAGAGGGCATCTCTCCCTTTCCAAAGTGGAAGAATGGAATCTGCAGGAATTATTCATACAGTAACCATGAGACTGATAACCCTTTTCAGCAACATCTGCATAGTCATGGGCTAGCTTATCTGGACAAGGCAAATGCAATTGCTGAGAGATGGTAGGGCTGAAATGGAGAGCAGCTCTGGTATAGAAATCTAGTCCTGCCCTCAGTGCAAATGAGATTTCCAGAGGGTTAGTGGGCCCCGCAGAGCTAGGCGAGCATGCATCCAGTCAGGAGAGTTAGTTTACAGTTTATGGGGGCAGGAAACAGAGGGTTCACAATAGAACACTTGGTGGGAACTTAGGAAGGGGTGAGTCTGGACTCTATCTCATGCCTTAGTGCTTCAGGTCCCACCAACACCTTCCAAAGGCCCTTACCTTCTCCCTGTGTGGGGGCCAGTTTGGTAGCCTGTTATCTAATATTAGGGGCCTGGTGCATGAAATTAGTGCATGGAGGTGGTCCCTCAGCCCAGCCTGCACTCTCTCCAATCTGGGACCCCTCGGGGATGTCCGACTACCAGTTTAAGCCCTAAACCAGCAGTTGGGTATCCCTCTAGCAATCCGGGACCGCTGGTTCCTAATCGCTCACTTGCCTGCCTGCCTGATCACCTCTAAACGGTCTGCCTACCTGCCTAATAGCCCCTACCTTGCCCCCCTGCTGGCCTTATTGACCATAACTTGCTCCTTTGCTGGCCTGATCGCCCCTAACTGCCTCTGCCTTGGCCCCCAGCCTAAGCCATAGTCTGGTCTCCCTCTGCAGGAGGCGACCTGATGGATCAGGAGAAGGCATCACCCCCATTACTCTGCTATTGCTGCCACTGCCAGCCTGAGCCTCAGCCCTCACAGTCACTGTGCTTTGTCTGGAAGGACATTCAGAAGATCATCTGGAAGACATCCACCTTAATTAGCATATTACCCTTTTATTAGTATAGATTAACTGATGGACTAATGCCAGCCAGCAGGGAGAGAACTCTTACTCATTTAAGCATGCAGAAGTGCACCATTTCTTGCTCTGATTCTCCCGGTCCTTGTGCACCAGAGGAGCTAACACCTGAGGGAGAAGGAGAAGGATAGAGAATTCAGCATGTAAGCCTTCACCCAGCTAGTCCAAGAGACTAGCTGCTGAAGAGCTATGCCTTAACTGGGATGGAGCAAAGAGATGAAGAAATTTGAATTGTGTTTGAGAATAAAGCTTGAATAGAGAAATACTGAGTCTAAATGTTGATTTGAGATATTCCAAAAGCCAAGAGTCACTTAGAAGCTACAGAATCTTCCCAAGATATCATTAAGGTGCCTTGCCTGCAGCGGGGAGGAGATAAGCAGAGCAGATGACCCTCCCTCTTACTAGAGAACTTTACAGAACGTTTGTTCAAACACTGTAATGCTGGAGGGAAGCATATCCTGTGAGCATGTCATGTTTTGACAACAAGGCCAGCGCAGACCTAGGTACTTAAGGGCAAAAGACTATCGGGAGGAGACATCACAGTATCATCTCTGAAACAGAAGCTGAGATTTCACGAATTTGGTCAGTTCATTTTTTAAAAAGTTTTCGTTTTGGTTTTTTAGTTTCCAAGAAGAAACTAGGTGTAGGGAGACTGATTCATGCTGATCTAGCATAGAGCTAAGTGGATTCACAAGAGTGGGATATTTGACATGCAATACAGATTTATTCAATAACAATAGGACTTTGCATCTCAGAAATTCTAAGAGTTTGGGCTCTACTAACCAACCCTATAGGTAATCTATAAAAATAGCCAAATCATTAGAAAGCAGTTTGAAGGGCATAGACTCTGAGTTCATGAGGTAGGGTAAATATTGGAGGTATATAATGACATCAGAGTCTGAAATCCTGCCATATGCAGCTCTATAATTATACCCATCCAGCTACTTGCTCTGTTGTCCAAACATGCCATGTTCCAGCCTGGAATCCATTCTCCCAAGGTGGCCTGGGACAGGCCTTCCAAACTGGGGGCTCTGTGTCTTTTCTTAACTAAGCTGCAAAGATAAGAACATTTTGATTATGGCACCATACTGTCATTCATTCAAAAGCAACACATTTCTAAGCATCTCCTGTTTGTTTGGAACTATGCTTGACACTGAAGAGAGTAATTTGGTAGTGTCAACGCATATCATGGATGAAAGGAAGTGCTCACCTAGTCCTATATCACCCACCTTAGTCAAAAGGTAACTACAGGACAGCTGGGGAGGGGAGCTCCATGAATGAAGGATGGATTGGTGAGAGGATTCATACTTCAGGAGTCTCAATGTTGAGTCCCATCTCCAGTGCTTGCAATAAAAGAGTCTGACTCAATAAATGTATATCAAGACACATCCTAAAATATATTCAGGCAAATTCCTCTAGCTCTTGTTGCAAGCAATTATGTTTTAAAATGAAGATGCATGTCCCAACAGGTAAAAGAAGAACTCACTTGAATAGAGGAGGGAATCGCTTTCAGGACAAAAAACAAACAAACAAAAAAGCAGTAGGAGGATTTGGCTTAAATACACACATGTACATATAAAAATATAAACATAAATATATATTTATTTCTTTATTTCATTCTGTATTAATAATGATGATGATAATGGTAGTAGTAGTAAAAATAATAATAGCAAAACTTTATAAAGTGCTTATGGTGTGACAGGCACTGTTCTAAGGAATTTGCCTGAATATATTTTCGCATGTGTCTTGATATACATTTATTATTATTCACCAGGAGGTAGTTTATGGCAAAGTTAAGTGAATTGCTCATGCTCATATAGGTAGAAAGTGGCAGCACTAGGATTTCAGGTCAGGGGGATTTGCTTATGAGCCATATTCTTTTTTTTCCCAAACTTTTTATAGTATATTTTTATTGATTTCAGAGAGGAAGGGAAAGGGAGAGAGAGATAGAAACATCAATGACGAGAGAATCATTTTTCGGCTGCCTCCTGCACACCCCCTACTGGGGATCAAGCCCACAACCTAGACATGTTCCCTTGACCAGAATAAAACCTTGGACCCTTCAGTCCACAAGCTGACACTCTATCCACTGAGCCAAACCAGCTAAGGCTGAGCTGTGTTCTTAAGCACACACCTCTATGGACTCCCACACTGCAGCTCATTAGCCACCTCCTCTTTTCCCTGCAGGACAAGATGTGCAGCCAGCTGTGGGTTTATGGTAAGGGCACATCTCCAGGACTCTCAGTTCTGCAATCACCTCTGAAACTGTTATCACAAAGACTTGCATTCCTAGTCTCAGCTTGGGGCTGAAGTTTAAGAAAAGCTCAGTCCATGGCTCACTCCTCCTCTAGGTTCTCTGACAAATGGGAACTGTGTTAATAGTCATGAGAAAAAGGTGTAGAGAAATGTGGCATATGTGCTATGACCATGTACAGAAAAGCCCTGTCAGCTAGGGAACATCAGTGATTGTCTCACCCTTTGCCACCATGCTTATTCAACCCAGTACGAAGGCAAAGCAGCACATTAATATTGGCAATAAGGTCCAGGATTTTAAAAATCACTTTAGAATATTATATATGGATGTTTGATTTTCTCAGAAGTGTAATAGCAGAGTTATTGGTGAGCAGTGGAAAAACTGTTTCCTTCAATATGTCCACTCCTTACATTAGATGTGCAGGTACCTGGACTTACTGGTAATTCTGTAGTAATGCTTCTGAGGCTACATTGTTTGTAAACTTATCTTTAACTTGTACTGTGCAGTGAAATATTTAAGTCAAATATTAGTTTTATATATTGTTCCATCTTAAATACAAGCCCAGTATCTGGTCATAGATATTTGAAAAAATGAATGCACAGATGAATGAATGAATGACTATAAAAGCATCACTGTAAACTGTTGAGAATGTTGTGCTTTGTACCAGCCAGATATTTCCTTCCTGATGGTTTTTAAAATGCCTGCACACTGCTGACAAGGTCTGAAATGCCGCCTTCCACCTTCACTGGGCCTGTGCCCCACAGTTTGCAAAGGAATTCAGCAGATGGAATTTCCTTTCATTCATATTTACCACAAGTTGTGCTTCAGTTCACGCCTTTGAAATAAATTGATGTATGCTAAATGTTTGCAAATGAGTGTATCTCCTATTTTCTATGAACTTTAGAAAGTGTGGCATGTACAAAAAAACAAAATGATACTTTCACAAAACAAAATCATTGAAGCCATCCTCTCACCAAATGTCCCCTCAAGTGATGATGGTCACTTAGCTGCAGCCGGGGATTTCTAGGGCCAGAAGAAAATCATTAGTAGTGAATGTTGATGGCAAACACCAGGCTTCCCAGGGGACCATTGGTGGATCTGAAGTGTGGCCTAAATAGAACTTAGAACCTGACCCCGAGTGGGGTCTGACAGGCAGATTCCTGTGCGCTTGCTCAGGCAAGACGGTGAGTGAAACCACCTGCACTGTGGCCAGGCAGGTCCCAGGTGAGAGGGAGCTCCATAAGTCCATGCTCTAGGGGAAAATGTGGTCCTTAGTAATATTTGGTTCAGGATCTTGAAGAAAAACGTGAGGCCTCTTTAGATGTTATGGAATGAAGGATGACTGCATTTGTAATTAGAGTGTCTGGGGCTCCTTTTCCATCCATACAATTAGACTAATAAGGAATGTGGAAAGCAGGAAAAGCAAGGTTTATTTTTAAACTGTACATGTAATGATGTTGATAAGTCAGGAGTGAAGTACACAGAGCCTCCAGCCTGGGTAGTCAGTGTCCTGCTGAATGTCACAGACCTTATTTGGATGTGAAGGAACAAAATAAAATAAACAGTATCCTTTGTTTGGCATTCAAGGTAAATTAAAATAAATCCCAGGATTATAAAACCCAGCTCACTTGCATGGTTCACACAAAAACCTGGTTGTTCCATTTTGTCTGAAAAAGCGATTATGTTTAATAACAAAAAATCACATAATATCTGTAATTCATTTAGATCAGATATCTTAAGAACTAAGTAATTTATTTTTTCCTTTAGTAGTTCACATATTTATTTACTTATAGCTCATTCATTTAAATGATAAAACTGTCTTCCCTTGCATACAGTTTTATGATTAATTCTTTACAAACACATGTACCACATATGTTAAAAAATTATAAATAAAAAGAACTTGTGTCCAATAACCACAATATTTCCACAAACCTCTACTTTTGAATGACTAACAATAAACAGCACTATTTCTGGTTTATTTAAGTTTGAATACCATAATTGCAAGTATGTCCTTAATTGTTTGAGTGTAAATACTACACAAAAGTATTTACAAGAATATTAAAGTACCTGTATACCTATATTTAGGTATCCCCTAATTTTTGAAAATTTGTATTAAGCCACTTTGCTTTTATAAAAAAAATTACAATGGTACCTGTTTTTTCTAACCTAAAGAAATCCAAAGAGGATTTTTGTTGTTAAAAAATGGCGTTAAGTAAAAATAGCATTCAGCATTTCTTTTGCCCAAGTCCTTCCAGGGGCAATGAGACTGTGAGCAGCGAGAGGGGCCTGCCCAGCTCCTGCCCTGGAACTACACATGGCATCTCAGCATCCAGCTCAGAGCTTTGAACTGTGTCTGTGAGCATCTGGGCTTTATCTCAATTGATTTTGTGGAACCGTTAGCAACATGTCAAAAAGCATCCGATGAAAGCTTGTAAGGCTGTTCTGCTGCATTTAAAAGTGGATATAATTAAAAGTATTGGTAGGTTATTTTGTATGATTGGTAGGTTATTTTGGGGGGTCTGGGAACATGAACTTTGTTCATATAAATTGGTGGTAATTACTTTCTTGCTTTACCCCATTTCTGCTTACAAAAGGTTTCACAGGCACACTACTTCTGGGTAGTATTACACTACTCTGTACTGCCTCCATCACAGAGTACAGGCTGAACTGGAAGAGTGGCACAGTCCTAGCTGTATTATTGACCAGGAGACTTGAAGTCCAAGAGGAAAGACTTTTATTCTTATTAAATAAAGGTGGGCATAGAGGGCACAAAATCTTCCCCTGCAGCTCCAATCCCACAACCTGGAGTCTCTTCCACAGTGGCTCACATGGATCTCTATCTGCAGATACTGACTCTATTAGTGCTCTAGGCATTGGCGACTAAACTCACAGGCCAGTCTCCTCTTCCAAGAAGAGCCTTCTGCAGTTATTTTTGCGACAGTGCACAGAAGCTTCTCTGTATGCTGGGATACAAAAATGTTAGGCGTGGGGTCAGGGTAACTGGTGTAAACCCTCAGAATCAAGACAGTTTCTTCCTCACCTCTTTTATTCAATTCAAACAATTATTCTTTGTTAAACACATGCCAGGTCTTTATTTGACACACTGAGGTCTAATCTAGTCTTGAAAGCAGAGCTCTGCCTTTGAGAGAGGCAGGCAAGAGTAGGCATGACTGCAATCTGGGAGGTTCTTACAGAAGCCATAATAAACAAAGATAGTGTCTAAACTCTGGTTTTCAGGGTGAAGGAGGAGTTTGTTAGAAAATCCCTGGGCAGCAGCAGCCAGGCTCTGGCTCTGAGGCTGCAGAGCCCATGGAGATAGGCTCAGACCAGGTAAATGAGTCCTGGTGTGTGTGAAAGGGAGCACACAGCAGTCTGAGGTCCAACTGCTGAGGAACTTGTATATACAAGTGCAATATATAAATTTTACCATGTTTCTAACAGAGAACTACTAATGAATTTCAAACATGGAACTGATGAAATGTTTGAATATTTTTAAGTCCAGCCTCTGTGACCAAGGGTGCCTATAAAGTCTGTCCAGGATACATGGACAAAGTGTCATGAATACATGGACAAGCCCTGTGCCTTCTCACAGAGCAGATATAAGGATAACTGAATCGATTACATCGAATATATCCATCTGGAATTTGTGAATTAAATACAGTTGGTGAGGAAATTCATGGACAGAAAGGTCAGATAACGCCTAGGGAAAGTCAATGCAGGACAGAGAGAGCTACATAACTAGACATCCAGAGAGGAGCGATCATGGGGAGACAAAGAAATAGCCCACCTATGAAAGAAAAGAAGGAATCACCAGGAAAGGAAATAACTGAAATAGAGGCAAGTAATATTTCAGAGAAAGAATTCAGAGCAATGGTCATAAGGTCACTGAAAAGGATGGAAGACAAATTCAACAGCATGTGTAAGACCAAGAGAAAATGAAGAAGAACCAAGAAGAAATGAAAAATGACATTGCTTTAATAAAGAACTCAATAGAAAGCATCAACATAAGACTAGAAGAAGTGGAGGACCACATCAGTGAGCTAGAAGACAAGGTAGGAAAAAATACCCAAGCAGAGGATCATCTAGGAAAAAGCAATTTTTTAAAAAACAGGAGAGCCTATGCCAAAACTGGTTTGGATCAATGGATAGAGCGTAGGCTTGGGGACTGAAAGGTCCTGGGTTCGATTCCTGTCAAGGGCATGTACCCTGGCTGTGAGCATATCCCCAGTAGGGGGTGTGCAAGAGGCAGCTGATCGATGACTCTCTCTCTCTCATTGATGTTTCTAACTCTCTATCTCTCTCCCTTCCTTTCTGTAAAAAAGCAATAAATATATTAAAAACAAACAAACAAACAAACAAAAAAGGAGAGCCTAAAACGAAACAGCATCTGCATAATAGGGGTGGGTGCCAGAAGAAGAGCAAGGAATAGAAAACCCGTATGAAGAAATAATGACAGGAAACTTCCCTGATATAGGGAAGAAAATACTCACACAAGTCCAAGAAGCTTACAGAGTCCCAAACAAGATTAGACTGACACTAAGACACATTATAATTAAATTGGCAAACATAATGACAAAATAAGAATCTTAAAGGCTGCTAGAGAGAGACATAAAGTTATCTACAAAAGGTCCCCCATCAGACTAGTGACTGATTTCTCAACAGAAACACATCAGGCCAGAAGGGAATGGAATGAAATATACAAAGTCATGCAAAGGAAGGGTCTGAATCCAAGAATACTATACTCAGCAAGGCTATCAATAAAAAACCGAGGGTGAAATCAGGAGCTTCACAGACAAAAAAGGACTGAGAAAGTTTATTACCACCAAGCCAGCAAGGCAAGAAACATTAAAGTGTCTGATGTATAAAGAAGAAATAGGAAGGGAAGAAGGAACATAAGCATAATAAATAAAAATGGCAACAAACAAGTATCTATCAATAATATCTTTAAATGTAAATGGTTTAAATGCCTCAATCAAAAGACATAGGGTAGCTGAGTGAATAAGAAAGCATGACCCATATATCTGCTGTCTACAGGAAACCCTCTTTAGAACAAATGACTCACACAGACTGATTGTGAAGGGATGGAAAAAGGTTTTTCAGGTGAATGGAAATGAAAAGCAATCTACAGATTCAATGCAATCCCCATTAAAATGCCAATGATATATTTCAAAGATCTAGAACAAACTCTCCAAAAATTCATCTGGAATTAAAAAAAGACCCTGAATGGCCACAGCACTCCTGAGAAAGAAGAACAGAGTTGGAGGGATCACATTACTAGATATCAAGCTATATTACCCAGCCAAGGTCCCAGGTCTCAAAACTGCCTGGTACTGGCTCTTTAACAGACATATCGACCAATGGAATAGAAAAGAGAACCCAGAAATCAACCCAACCCACTATGCTAAATTAATATTTGACAAAGGAGGCAAGAGCATACAATGGAGTCAAGATAGTCTCTTTAATAAATGTTATTGGGGAACTTGGACAAATACATGCAAAAAAATGAAACTAGATCACCATCTTACACCATACAGAAAAACAAACTCAAAATGGATAAAGGACTGGAATGTATGATGGGAAACCATAAAAATCCTACATATGTTGCCGACATATGTCCTAGCAATATCTTTATAGACACAGCTCCTAGGGCAATGGAGACTAATGAGAAAATGAACAAATGGGACTACTCAAAATAAAAAGCTTCTGCACAGCAAAGGAAACCATCAATAAAGCACCAAGAAAGCCCACTGCATGGATGAACATATTTGCCAAAGATATTTCAGATAAAGATTTAATCTCCAAATTTTACAGAGAATTCATAGAACGTAACAAAAGGAAGATAAGTGATTCAATCAAAATATGGTCAAAGGATCTAAATAGACAGTTTTCAAAAGAAGACATACAGAAGGCCCATAAAAATATGAAAACATGCTCAAAGTCACTAATCATTTGAGATTATCAACACAACAATGAGATACCATCTCAAACCTGACATCAACAAATCAACAAAGACAAGTGTTGGAGAGGATGTGGAGAAAAAGGAACCCTCGTGCACTGCTGGTGGGAATGCAGACTGGTGCAGCCACCGCGGGAAAAACAGTTGCGGGTCAGAGACCCAGATCTGTGCAGAGCCTGTGGAGGCGCCATGCCTGTGGGCAGAGTGAGCCTGGGAGTCATAGTGTAGGGGATGTAGGAACTGGTAGGTTTAGGGAAATGCAGGGGGATTCTGTGATGTTGAGGGGTTAAAATGGACAGGACCGGGAGGGATATGGGGGATCAGCAATAAGGTGTAGTTAAGATGTAGTCAGGTTTCTCCTAGGATGGCAACACGTTCTGAGACAGGTGACAAGGAACACAGACAGATGGGGGTGCCTGTGGAAGGGAGGGAGTGGTGGTGACACGCCAGTTTTGAATGTGATGAGATTGAGAGGTGTGATCATCCACGTAGGACCCAGGACAGTGCTGCTCAGAGGACCCCGCCCCCAGCAGTCTATGCCAATGTCACCACTGCAGTTTGGTAGACAAGGTGTGGCTTATGTTGTCCAGCATGTGTATGTGGTCTAGGAGAAGTGGAGGGATGTATAGGTGAGTATTCCCCAGAGGAGGTGACGTGTGGATGGAGGCATGGGGGGAAACCAGGGCAGAGAAGGATGGGAACAGCATTTCAGTGAGGATGTACCACATGTGAACTATGGGCGTTAAAGAGAGTCTGATTTCTTTCGTGTAGTTTGCAAGCTAGAGAACTCTCTGAGAAAAACTGAAAGAAAAACAAAACAAAACAAAAAACTCCCTCCTAATGTGAGGTTCACCAGTGCCACATGCAGGGAAAAAGACAATCACTTACAAAATAAAAGAAGGCAGAGCCACATCCTACAAGAGGAATGCTGTCCTTTATGACCTAGGCTTGTCATTGTATCTGAGCACACACCCTCTGATATACCAGCAGTGCATGGACATGTCTCCATGGAGGTCTGGCTCCTTCCTCTTCTCAAGGAGGCCCTGCTCTTGTTGGGCGAGGCCTCTGGGCTTGGGGCAGTGAGCAGGGTCGCTGCTCTGGGGGCTGCACTGGTGAACCTGGCCGCCTGCAACTGGAGCGGGCTGATGGATTGCTCTGCACTTGACTGGTATGACAGCTGTGAAACTCAAATCAGCTCCTAAATGGTCAATTACCAGCGGGACACATAAAGGGTGGCAGTCAGGGAGCTGGCGATTCAATTTCGGCGAGCTCCGCTGCCTGCTTTTCATTAGGCCAGTTCTAATTTATTTGGGGCCCAGGGCTTGAGGACGTGGTTCTTCCTGCTTTTCATGCCTAAATGACATTTTCCGAGTTCCCACTTGACTTTCCTTCCTTTGTCAGCTCCTAATGGGCACAGCGCAGACATGCACAGCCAGGGGTGCTGATGTGAGCGCATGGCCTGCCAAGCGAATTCCGTTTGGTTAATTCTGATAAATGTATTTTAAGTAATTATCCCAGCAAGAAAAGCCGGCGCCTACCATGGGGACTGACCACCAGGTGCCTGGAAATCAGTTCAATCGTCAGCCTCCAGTCAGGCCTGACTAGGTAGACGGGGCTCCCTCCTGCTCATGAAGCCAACCTGTGTGCTGGGGAAGTCCTTGCCCCTGCCTTACAGAACTAGTAAGTAAAACCTACCCCTGAATTATCTCCTCCCTCTGTTGTCATAAACATGGGCTGCAGCTGCCGTCTCCCTCTAGACATCTTTAGCGACAGAAGACGTGTCAGGGAGTCTAGTGAGCCTTCCTTTGCCAGAAGAGATGACTGTTGAACAGCAGGCCTGCTTATGGCTTTCAGGAAGTGTGCACCCCAAAAGCCCAGAGGGGAACAAACTAGCTGGATGCACCCCTGCCCTCCTGCCTGACATTAGTGAGGTCAAAGCCAGATGTATTTATAAGAATAAAAACAACATGAAAACTAAACTAAAGATTTATCATCTCCTTATCATGAATTATTCTTACATAAAACCCTCTTTTTAATTTTAAAGCTAAAGTTTAGGATGATATAATAAAAATAAGTTGTCTGAAATCATATATCAGATTTTTAAGACACATTTAAGCACCGTGCCCACACGCACAAGTAGAAGCGGAGCCTCTTTGGGTGCCTGTAGTTTCCCCATGGCTCACTCTTGTTCTTCTTGCTGAAAATCGCAATGTGCCCTGCACTCCTGGGACAGTGCATTAATTGGGAAGGGCATTAATCTTGGGATAAGCAATCTTAATTTTATATCTCACTTCCTCTAGCCACAGTGTCTCCATCAGAAGGGATGAGATCGCATTTTCACAAGGTCCATAAGGAGAAGAGCATATTGAGTTGACTTCTGCTCCCCAAGCATTGGAGGGGGATATATGTCTCTGCCTGGCTTGCCGCACCCTTTCCTCTGAACACCATGGTGTCTCTGCACTGTACAATAAATTACCTCATTCCTCTCTTCCTCCTCCCCATCAAAATGTGCTTTTACAAAATTATTTGACACAGGCAGGTTAATATCATCATTGAGTTGATGATAAGAAGCTCATCTTATTTCTCAGAGAGGCCATTCTATCTTTGAATGTTTCTATTAGAAACACAAAAACTTATATCTACTAAAGATGGTAGGTGGGTGCTTGGAATATAGGGGGTCACTTTGTAAAGTATATGGTTGTTTAACCATTCTGTTGTGTACCTGCAAATAATACAAAACAATATTGATTATAATCTGAAACAGGAAAAAATTTTAAAATTAAGAAAAATAAATAACCAGTTTGGTTTTTTTTTAAAAAAAAGATAATTCCGTTATTTAGCTGAAAATTCTATTTTAAAATTTCTATTTGGCCAATTTTATCTCTTTTTGTGACCCAATTTTCTGTTTGAAAACATTTTAAATATAATTTGTGTATGAACTACTCTAAATTAAGTGTAATGAGTTCCTTCACCTACTGCACCTCAGGTGATGTAGTGTGTGTTCATTATTTTTAAACAAAAAAAAAGTATGGAGCCTTAAATGTAGCTAGAATAATATAATAAACACCTGTGGTAGCCATAACCCAAGTTTAACAATTATCAACATTTTATCAAAGAAGTGTCACTGGAGTCATATCTCTTCTTTGTTACATTTCTCTGAATTCACTTATAGGTCTATCCATTAAAAATTATGGTGCCTAGGAATAGATGCTCAACTTCACTAGCTATTAGGGTAATGCAAATCAAAACTACAGTGAGATACCACCTCATACTTGTGAGAACAGCTATTATAAACAAGACTAATAATAACAAATATTGGAGAGGTTGTAGAGAAAAAGGAACCCTTATTCACTCCTGGTGCAAATGTAAACTGGTATAACCACTAGGCAAAACAGTATGGAGGCTCCTCAGAAAAATTAGGAATAGAATTACCATGTAACTCAGGAGCCCCTCTTTTGGGTATCTACCTAAAAAACTGAAAACAAAACAAAACATTTATTCACAAAAATATGTGCACTTCTATGTTCATTGTAGCATTATTCACAGTGGTCAAGAGTTGAAGACCATGCAGCTTAATAAAAAGAAGATATACAAGCCAATAAAAAAATGGGCAACTAATCTAAATAGAGACTTTTCAAAAGAAGACAGAAGGAAGGCCAAGAGACATATGAAAACCTGCTCAAAGTCATGAATCATCAGAGAGATTCAAATCAAAACAACAATGCAGTACCACCTCATACTTGTCTGAATGGCTATTATCAACAAGTCAACAAATGACACGTGCTGGTCAGGATGCAGAGAAAAAGGAACCCTTGTGCACTGCTGGTGGGAATGCAGACTGGTGCAGCCACTGTGGAGAACAGTGTGGAGTTTCCTCAAAAACCTAACAATGGAACTCCCTTTGGACCCAGTGATGCCACTTCTAGGAATATATCCCAAGAAACTAGAAGCACCAATCATAAAGGATATACACACCCCTATGTTCATAGTAACACAATTCACCATAGCTAAGATTTGGAAACAACCTAAATGCCCATCAGCAGATGAGTAGATTAAAAATCTACAATATGGAATACTATACTATGGTAAAAAATAATTTTTTACCATTTGCAACAACATGGATGGAGATGGAGAGCATTATGCTAAGTGAAATAAAGCCAGGCATAAAAAGTTAAATATCACATAATCTCACTCATTTGTGGAATATAATGAACAACATAAATTGATGAACAAAAATAGATTCAGAGACAGAGAAACATCAATCAGAATGTCAAACCTCTGGGAAGAGAGGGGACAGTGGGGATAAAGGGGAGAATCAACTAAAGGACCTATATGCATGCATATAAGCCTAATCAATGGGCACAGACAATAGGGTGGTGGGGGCATGAATGGGAGTTGGGAAATAATGGGGAAATAAGAACATATATGTAATACCTTAATCAATAAAGAGGGGGAAAAAGAGTTGGAGACAACCAAACTGTCTTTTGATAGGTAATAGAATAAAGATTTGGTACATATACAATAGTACTCAGCCATAAGAAAAGATGAAATACTGAAATTTGAGACAAGGATAACTCTTGAGAATATAATGCTAAGCAAAATAAGTCCGACAAAAAATGTCAAGAACCATATGATTTCACTCATATGTGGTATAAAAATCTTAATGTAACAAATGAACAAAGAAAAAAACAAACAAACAAAAACTCACAGACAATAGTATGGTGGTTACCAGAGGGAAGGTGGGTAGTAAAGGGAAAAGGGGTCAAATATATGGTGCATAAAGATGATTTGACTTTTGGTGGTAGGCATACCATGAAATGTGCAGATCATGTATCATGGAGATGTGCACTTGAAACCTTTATGATCTTATTAACCAATGTCACCACAATAAATTAAGTAAAATAACAACAAAAACAAAACAATACAAAACAAAACAAAACAAAACACAGAAGCAACCAAGAAGGTCTTCAACCACTTCATTGGGGGAATGGATAAAAAAGCCCTGGTATATCCATCTGGCAGCATACTATCTATCTAATAAAAGAGTAATATGCAAATTGACCATACCTCTGATACACCCACAAGCCACACTTACCAGCCAATCATGAGCAATTATACAAATTAACCCAACCAAGATGGCTACGGACACAGAGTGAACAGGAGGCTTGGGTTTCCTTGGCTAGGGAGGAAGCCAAGCTTCCTGAACACCCTGGCTGGCCCAGGCCTCAGCTCAAGGTTACAGAGTTTCAATTATAGAAGATAAATAAATCTCAACAAAAGTGGCTGCGGCCATGGAACGAGCAGGAGGTTTGATTTTCCCAGTGATGGAGGAAGCCAAGTTCCTGGCCTGCCCTGGCCTCTGCTGAAGGCTACAAAGTTTCAATTGTAGAAGATAAATAAATCCCAGATACCAGGGCCTCTACTTGGGTCACCAGAGGGAGTGTTACCATCCTGCAAACCACCACAGGTCCCTTGTCCAGGCCACCCCACACCCCAAGGGAACCCCCACCCTGATCCAAAACACCATTCAGGGCAAACCAGCTGACCCCCACCTGTGCACCAGGCCTCTATTCTATCTAATAAAAGAGTAATATGCAAATTGATCATCACTCCAAAAAACAAGATGGCTGCCCCCATGAAGACAAAAGAAGGCTGCCACAAGATGGGCAGCAGGGAAGGGCAGTTGGGAGGGACCAGGCCTACAAGGGAGGGCAGCTGGGGGCAATCAACTTTGCAGGGAAGGGCAGTTAGGGGAGACCAGAATGGCAGAGGAGAGAAGTTTGGAGTGACTGGGCCTGCATGAAAGAGTAGTGGGGGTGGGAGGGCTGTAGGGGAAGGCAGTTAAAGATAACTAGGCCTGAATGGGAGGGCAGTTGGGGGAAAACAGGCTGGCAGGGGGGTGGTTAGGGGTGATCAGGCTGGCAGGCAGAAGTAATTAGGGGCAATCAGGAAGGCAGGCAGGCGAGCAGTTGGGAGCCAGCAGTCCTGGATTATGAGAGGGATGTCCTACCAGGATTGGGCCTAAATGGTCAGTCAGACATCCCTGGAGGGATCCCAGATTGGAGAGGGTGCAGGCTGGGCTGAGGAACACCCCACTCCCATGCACAGGGCCTCTAGTTCAGCTATAAAAAAAAAAATGGACCATTGATTCATGCAGTAAGAAGGATGAATCTGAAAGGTATTTTTCTAAGAGAAAGAAGCTAGACCAAAAGGCTGCATATTGTATGATTTCATTCATATTATGCTTTGGAATAGGCAAATCTATAGGGATAGAAAATATCAGTAGTTGCCAGAGATTGGAGGATTGGTGTGTTTGAAAACAAAGTGAGTAAAAAAGGAGATTTTTAGGGTGAAGTTAATCTTTATCGTACTGATCTAGTGAACTGTATACATGTGTCAAAATCACTTGTACTGTATATTATCAGAGTTAAGTTTAATATTTGCAAAAACTGAAACAACAACAAATCAATTAGGCTGTCAAGGGATCCCTGAATGGAACACAGAATTTGACAAATCAATCTAGCTACTAATATATTTCAAATGTCCAACCTAGCTGCACTTAAGAGATGGGGATCAAAAAGAGCTGATCTAATTAACTTTGTAAAATATTGTTTTGACTGAAAACAGTAATTGTAAAACCTAAATTAATTTTATATATAAACATTAAAAAAACCAATTATGTTGCATAACCTAAGCATGTGCTGGTGGGACAGAAAATAACCTCCCTGCCTTTCAAATATTCTACACTTACAGTATATCAACGAGTACAAAATAAAATGAACTCTTTCCTTGAAAATGTCACAATTTTAAACTATAATATGATTTACTCCAAAAATCTATTCAAATACCTAGGTACATTTTTTTTTATAGACATACTCCTGCTGCTAAACTAATTATTTCTAGTCATCACTTTTCTGATGAGTGATGAAATTGGATGTCTGCTCTTTGATTTATGACATGATTCCTATTCCAATAGCCGAGTTTTATATAGAAAGAATTTTCATGGTGGCCAGTGAAATAAAGTAATTTTCTTAATATTATCCAATTTTCAGAAGAAGCTGGTATATGAAAAATTTGATTCCCATTTCAGTGAGATTATCCATTAAGTTAGTCCATTAAGTTAGCAGATTTTAAAACAATGCAAAGGATCACAAACCGAACAGCAGACTTGAACCACGTGAGAGGAAGTGAAGAATGTGCATGGATGTGCACAGAATCGTGACAAATTAAAGACTTGCAAACTATTACTATTACCAGGAAAGAGAGTCTAGTCATGCCCCATGGAATCTCTAAAGAATTGGAAAATTATGTCATTGTTTTTTAAGTTAGTTTTTAAATTAATGTTTTGATCTGCAGTTCTATGAATTTTAACACATCAATAGATTTGAGTGATCACCATCAATTCCAGGATACAGACTGATCCACCAGCCCCAAAGTCCTTTAAAAACACACCATTACCACCTTTAGCTCATGGCATTCATGGATATTTTCTCAGTTTTATTTTTGAGGGGTCAGAATATATCCTTTTGAGACAACTTCTTTCACTGAGTAAAATGCCTTTGAGAATCAGCTAAATTGCTATATTTGGTAGCAATTTATTCCAGTGTATGGATATACCACAGTTTATTTAATCATTCAGTGACCAAAACATATTTGGTTTATTTGTGGTTTTGGTGTAATTTGAATCAAATTTCTATAAACTTTAGTGTGTAAGTTTTTGTATTTCTCTAGTTTGGGAAACTGCAACTTTCAGGTCAAACACTGTTTGCTGCCTTTTTCTTTTTCTTTTTTTAATTGAAATAAAGCATTTTATTAGCCAATGTTAGAATAGATAACACCTAAACTCTCCTTAACTGCTCTCCCTCTGCCATGCCCACATCTATCTATGTCCATTCACATGCATAGGAGCTTATTTTGTTTTTAAACTGGGGGCGGCTAAAGAAGTTTGGGGTGATAATTGGAGATAGAGACAGAGGTCAGAGAGAGAGGATAGAGGGAATAGAAGTTCCCTGTTCCAAAGTTAGGGGTGGAAATGGGGAGATATAGAGCTGTGTAAACGACACTTTACAAGACTCTAGAATCAGGCACATTTAAAAAAAAATTAAATTTTGTGAATTGATCTAATATCCTGTGACCTTGCTAAATCTAAACTTAATAGTTTTAGGATGTTTGAGTTTTAAATTTTGCTTAGAGCCCTTGGAATTTTCTGTGTATATCATCATGCTGTCTGTGAATAAGGACAAATTTATATGCCCTTTTGCATCTTATTCATTTTTATTATGATATTGCACTGAGAAGGGCTTCCTTTGCAATGTTAAGGAGGAGTACTAAGGGCTATTCTTGCCTATTCTATAAATTAAGTATGATACCCACTTAGAGATTTTGTTGAGACTATTTATTGGTTGAAGAAAGTGATGTCCTACTTCTAGACTTACTATGTAATAATTTCTTATTATGATGTCTGTGTAACATGTACTTATTGACATGTCTATACAGTAAGCTTAATCTTATTTGAAGAAACTATACAGTCTGTTGAAAGTAAATTAACAAAATATTTTTTAAAAAGTTTATATTATTGGATGGGAATAATTATTACCATAGATTTGAATTATCTCCTAATTAACATATGCATTTAATACAATTAAAATTTATATTTTCAGTTGTTCTTAATTGGAAAAATATTTCAAAATTTATAAAGAGAAAGCTATGTTACAACCCTGTCAAGAAGTTTAAAAATATACTGAAGAGGAACTGGTCTTATTTGATAATGTTCATACTTTAAAGCTACTTTAATGAAATATTGCTGTGGAGATTGAAAACAGGATCAAGAGTTATGAGCTGAATTGTTTCACCTCAAACTTCATATATCGGAACACTAATAACTATACCTCAAAATGCAACTGTGTTTTAAAATAAGGCCTTTTAAGAGATGAGTAAGTTAAAATGAAGCCTTGAGGGTAGGCCCTAATCTAATGAATGGTGCCCTTATGAGAAGAAGAAATTTGGATATACAAAAAAGACACCATGGGAGACTTCAAACAGGAAAGAGAACACAGCAAAACTGTGGACATTTAAGGACCAAAGGGAGAGGCCTAAGAAGACACTGAATCTGCCAACAAACCTGATCTCTGGCTGCTGGATTCCAAAATTGTGAGAGAGTAATCCTGTTATTTAGGACACCCATCTGTGGTATTTCTCTATGGCACTATGAGTAAAGGAAGGCATCAATGAAAGAGAAAAGTGCATCTATAATTTCTCCTGTATGACAGAATTATTGTACAATAAAGGTGAAATCTCTATTCAGTAAAGAAAAATATACAAACATTACCAGTGCAGAAAGAAGAGAACAAACAACATCTTTGCCTTATATTAATTACTAAACTAAACTTCAGATGAATCAAAGACGAATGTGATAAAGGAAATGGGGAGAGGGGAGGTACAGCCTGGGCAGAGGGAGAACTCCTGAGCCTGTCAAAGAAAAGGGCACACCTGGCTGTGTGTAAAGAAACAGGAATACAGATGTGAAAATTATAATAAGCACACAATATGTAATATTGAAAAGGTATTTAAAAATAATGTGTGGTAGATTGTATAAACCTCCACAATTTTCTACCCTCATTTTTGAATGTGAGTTTTATGCTTCCTTATCAATTGAATGAAGAAGTGATCTTATAGGGGTTCTGAGCCAACACAAAAAGACGCTTTGAAGCACAACATTTCCTTTTTTTAGATAAATAAAAGCTATAATTTACCATATATAATTATATAGGTACTATTTCTGATAACATGGAAGGCTAGCTATAAACACTAAGTAATACTGGAAACATATTAAAACATCTCTTGATCTTATCTTGAGCTAGAAGAAAAGTGACAAAAATCTGTAGAGGTAAAAAAACAACAGAATATTTCAGGTTTGAGAGATGTACTAATTGCTGATAATCAATTTTAGCCCAGGTAGTATGTACCAAAGGCTTAGAGTCCTCGATTTTTCCCCTTAACTTTCCTGGAGTATAATTGACATATAAAATAATTACACAAACTCAAATTATACAATTTCATATATATATCTTGATGAGTTTGGATTTATGCACATAACCATGATACCATCACCACAAATAAGTTAGTAAACATATTCATTGCCTCCTAAAATTTCTTATGTTCCTTTGTGTGTTTATGTTTTAACTTTGTATCCTCTGACTGTCTGTGCAGCAGTGCCAGCCAGTCTCCTTGTAAATGATGGCCACCCATATCAAGCAACAGACAAACAATGAATGCCCTCTTAGACCGTTAGTCCCAGCTGCACCATCTGAAGAACAAGCCACACCAGTAACCTTAGATGGACCAACAGAAACAGAACAGCTTAGTGAGTTCATCCCAAATAGCAAACCTTCAGAATCATGAGTACATTTTTAAAAAATGAGGGCCTGGTTTATTCTGAAAAAATAAGTATCTTGTACAGAAATTGATATTATATATTGTGAATAAAAGTCTACCATGTAGCATCAACTTCTGGATAGGGTTCAGAAAAGTAGTGATCAAACTGCTCTAGAAAGAAGGACTATGGGTGACTATATAATGGCAGGACAATTGGAAAATTGTCATTTATTATAACTTAGACAATAAAAAGCATATCTAATGAACTTGCACATCTAGCTAAGGAAGTCTCTAACCTGAATGTTGAAAGTGTCAGTTGAGTTCTTCCCAGCAGAATGCAGAGGCAGCATAGAAGGCTGAAGACTTACTGGATTTGAAGACATGAAACTGTATTTTCAGTCTATCCAGCTGGCATACAGATTCTGAAAGTAAGAAATAGCCTTATGAAAAATACCAAGTCATGGCTGTGTCTCTTTGATGAGATCTCAGGAAGATTTAAGGCTGAGCAGATGCACTCAGTAGACCAAAGAGTTCTGTAAATCTTAAGGGTGACATCTCCATAGCAGCCTGACATGCCTAAAGCAGAGAGAGGACTATCAAGAAGAAATTGTGAGTACAACGTTTTGTTTTTTTTTTCTTTCTTTTTTTTTTTTTTCCTAAAGAAATAGAACATAATCTTAGAGGTAGAGGTCTTTATAGTTTACCAGTTTGAACTAAAGGGAATTTAGTGTACCAGTTTGAACTAAAAGGAATAGAGGCTGTTCAAAGTATGCCTCTAGCCTCTAAACTTCCAGGAGGAAGAAAAGGATAAGAAAACAATGGAAGATAAGGCCTATTTCATATCCAAAAGAAGGCTTTTTAGAAGATGGAATTTAGTGCTATGGAGAATGATGGACTAGGTGATGGCTCTCAGGGAGAAAACTGGACCCCAGTCAAGGAACTGTGGCTGGACTAAAGTGACATGTGAGACCGAATTTCAGACATACACGAAGTGGTGACTGCTTGTTCTACCAGTTGCTCACATTTTAGAACGGGAGAGCTTCAGTATGGTTATTCTGTATCTGTCTTGCCTTTTCTGTTTATTGGGGAAATATAGCAAATCCTTTTAGTTCACAGATCTTCTGGGAGTCACTCTGGAGGACTCCCATTAGGATCCCTATCTACACCCAACCCAGAGAATAATGGTTGCAGCTTTAAGTTACTTAATTTTGGGGTGATTTGTTATACAGCAAGGGAACTGGTGTACAATGTTTATTACAAATTCATAAGTTTTAAACTTTTTAAAAACTCCTTACCAGAGGATATGTTTTTACTGATTTTAGAGATAAGGGGAGGGAAGGAGGAAAGAAGAGAGAGAGAGAGAAAGAGAGAGAGAGAGAGAGAGAGAGAGAGAGAGAGAGAGAGAGAGAGAGAGAGAGAAAGAGAGAGAGAGAGAGAGAGAGAGAGAGAGAGAGAGAGAGAGAGAGAGAGAGAAGAGAAGAGAAACATAGATAGGTTGCCTCCCATACATGCCCCCTCCGGGAATTGAACCTGCAACCTGGTATATATCCTGATCAGGAATAGAACTGTGCATGGGACAATACTCCAACCAAGTGAGCAACACTGGCCAGGGATTAACAAACTTTTTTAAATGATAAAGAAAAGATAATTAATTCTATAGAATATTAGGGTACATCTTTGACTAAGCCTAGTTAGTGAAAAGACTAGAATTCATGCAACAGTGGGGTTCCTTGGCCTGACCTGTGGAATCAGGCCAAAACTGGCTCTCTGACATTCCCAGAGGGGTCCTAGATATTGATAGGGTGCAGACTAGGCCAAGGGACCCACTGGTGCACGACTGGGGCCAGGGAGGGATGTGGGAGGTTGGCCAGGTGGGGAGCAACCGTGGGAGGGCTCCAGGGTGTGTCCAGTCCATCTCACTCAGTCCCAATAGGCTGGACCCCAGCAGCAAGCTAACCTATCAGTTGGAGCATTTGCCCCCTGGTCGTCAGTGTACATCATAGTGAGCAGTTGAATGGCCTTAGCATATCATTAGCATATTATGCTTGGTTGATTGAATGGCTGTCCAGTTGACCGGACACTTAGCATATTAGGCTTTTATTATATAGGATACTCAGATTCAGTAGGAACTAGAGAAATGAAAACTAAAGAGTTAGCTATAATTTTTAAACTATCACAGTAGAAAATTTTGATAAAACCTATCCATTATTGATGGACATATGAATCATTACAACCCTTTGGAAAATAGTTTAGAAAAAAAAATCTATTAGCATTAACATTATGTGTGAATTTATTGAGCACTCACTGTTTAAAGATCTCTCTTATGGAAATAAATGTGAGTTTATATTAGGCTATGTCAACATATAGCTACATTTATTGTAACATTATATTTTTTAATATATTTTATTGATTTTTGACAGAGAGGAAATGAGAGGGATAGAGAGTTAGAAACATCGATGAGAGAGAATCATCGATCAGCTGCCTCTTGCACACCTCCTACTGGGGATGTACCTGCAAGGTACATGCCATTGACCGGAATTGAACCAGGGACCTTTCAGTCCACAGGCTGATGCTCTATCCACTAAGCCAAACCGGTTTCTACTATTATAATATTATTTATAGTATCAAATTACCAGTAATAAAGCCAATGTTCATTAAGTGGTTAACTAAATTTTTGATATCTCTAATAAAGCATATTATTCAACTCCTACTATTTTACCAGTTTACTTGGAGAAATTTTTATGATGTATTATTGAATAATAAATATATATAAGAAATAATTTAAAATAAAATTTTATTTTGTAAAAACAATACTAACCAAAACTGCAGAAGAGCCCTTATATGTCTTTTATAGGCATTTATTTTGGTTGTATATATGTTTACAAGAGCATGGAGAAAAAAGTAGATTGTTAACGTGTATTAACATGAAAGGTGGGTGAGGGTAAGTAGCACAGGTATATATTGTAAAGAGGGTGAGGGTAAGTAGCACAGGTATATATTGTAAGGAGCAAAAGAAGAAGAAACTGCTTAATTAGGACAGAATAATGCCCAGTATGTGTACGTGAACACATGCTGAAGTGAAAATTCAAGTATTCAAAACATAATTTTCTTTAGATTAAACTCCCATTTGCATTTAAATATGGCTTTATACATTAATAAAAAAAATGATGATTGAATTCACTCAAAAACAACTAAAATAATTCTTTTTTTTTTTTTAAACTTATCCCTTACTTTATTAAGGTTTCCTTAGCTTTTACCAAATATCCTTGTATGGTCCCCAGCTCTGATCCTGGATACCACATTACATTTAGCTTTTGTGTCTCCTTAAGCTATTCTTGAATATAACTGTTTGTCAGACTTTTTATTTGTTTTTGTTTTTGATGATCTTATAATTTGAGAAATACGGGTCATATATTTTGTAGAGTATCACTGAATTTGTTTAATGGTTTTGATGGTTTTTGGCAGGGCTAGAATAGGGTTCTGGTTTTTGGAAGGAAGGTCACAGAGGGGCAGTGCTATTCTCACTAGATCATACTAAGTGTGCACACCAATTATCAACATGACTTACCAGGTTGATGCTAACTTTGGTCATCTGTTTGCTTAGTTTTGTCAATTTTTTTTCAGGATAAAGTTACTTTTTTCCCTGTTTTGTTTTGTTTTGTTTTGTTTTTTTATTTTAATGTGCTCTGCGAAAGGAACTTCCTATCTGCAGCCAACATGAAAGTGGTGGGGAGTTTTATAGATACTGGAGGAAACGGTAACTGTATAAATTATCTGGAATTTCTCTGTCCAAAATGTTCTCTATTTTCCTCCATTATTATTTGTTTAATCTTTTATTTACATTAGTATGGACATATGAACATATGAATATGGACATATTCAATGATAAACTTTAAAAATATATATATATATATATATATTTTACTGAGAGGAAGAGAGAGGGATAGAGAGAAACATCGATGAGAGAGAAACATCGATCAGCTGCTTCTTGCACACCCCCAACTGGGGCGGTTCCTGCAACCAAGGTTGGAATCGAACCTGGGACCTTTCAGTCCACAGGCTGACTCTCTATCCACTGAGCCAAAACAGTTTTGGTCAATCATAAACTTTTTAAATAAATGTATACCTTATACTTTGATGTATAATGCAGCACTATATTATTTATTTGGTTGCTCACATTGTTACAGCTTTGGTGTATATGAGTTCTTTCAAGTCACTTCTGTGTTCTTTAAAAAATATGTTTTGTATTGATCTTAGACATGAAAGGAGAGGGAGAGAGAGAGAAACATGCATGTGAGAGAGAGACATCTTTTAGTTGCCTTCCATAGGAACCCCAACCGACTGTGGACCAAACCCATGAGTGGGGTATGAGCCTTAACTGGGATTCAAAATGGTAACCTCTCAGTACACAGGACAATGACCAACCAACTGAACCACACTGCCCAGAGCTGGTCTTTTAAATTTTTATTGTTGACACTATTACAGATGTCCCCATTTTTCTCCCCTTTGCCCACCTCCACCCAGCCCATGCACCCCCTTCCCCTGATCTTCACCACATTGTTGTCTATTTCCTTGGGCTATGCATATATGTTCTTTGTCCAATCTCTTTACCTTATTTTATCCAGACCATCCCACCCCCTCCCCTCTGACAGCTGCCAGTCTGTGCCGTGTACCCATGCCTCTGGTTCTTGTTTGTTCGTCAGTTTATTTTGCTCATTAAACTTATTGTTCTTTGGACTGTTCCCATTGGTTTGTTCTCCTAGCACTTCCTTTCCTTTTAACATCCAACAACATGCTCATCCTATTTACTTATTTCCCAGGTGTAGAGTCAGCTATTTCTCCAAGAAAAATGTTTTCGGTGTCCTTTCAATATCTGTTTTTTTTTAATCCCATAAAAATTATAACTTTTTTTTAAGTATTGGGAAACCATTAAAGATTTGTGAGTAAAGAACCTACACACACACACACACACACACACACACACACACACACAATATTTTAGACTTTAGTGCAAAGTAGGTAAGATGCTAGAAAGGACAGTCTGTATTGGGGAGGTTCATTAGGGTGAAATAGGCAAAGTGCAGCAGTTATAGTTTAACCCAGGTGGGCCTGTAATTGTAAATATTATTTTATTTTGACTGAGGATAGGGACTATGTCTTATTTATTGTTATATTTCAAAGCCTGGCACAGTGATAAAAACAGGGAAAGAAAGAGAGAGAGAGAGATAGTAAAAATATAAAAACAGGGAAGAGAGAGACAGGTAGGAGGAATAAAGAAGAAAGGAAGGGAAGAAATTGAGGAAGGAAAGGAAAGAAGCCTAGAATAGGATTCTACAGTGTTTTTGAGGTTTGAAATACTGCCATCCATTTATTTTTGCAGGGACAATTATGACATATTAATTACAGCAAATATTTACATTCTGCATTCCAATTTGCAAAGCTTTTTAATACAATTATCACAGTAAACATAATGATGATAAATAATGTAATAAACAAGTCACCAGGCCATAGTGTGCCAGAGGAATGATGATGTACACTGGGGATATATTGTCATTTTAGTGATAAAGCACATATTCCCAGAAAACTTTATTTGTAGTCTTTGCCCTTCAAGATAAACCAAACCCACTGATTTATCAACTTACTGAATGTAAAAATGAATTTATAATACTGAATTTACACTTAGAACATCATCTATTTATCTACCTACCTACCTACTTATTTATGTTTGTAAGGGCAATAGCTCACTTGGGAATAACGAACTAAATCAAGTATTCTTTTTTTCTGTTTTTTTTTAAAATTAATTTATTTTGTTGATTATGGTCTCACATAATTGTTCTTATACCCCCATTCTCATCCCAACCCCCTCCCTACATATACCCCCACCCCTCTGTTGTCCATGGCCACTGGCTAGGCCCATATGCATGCACACAAGTCCTGTGGTTGATCTCTTCCCCTTACCCCCACCCTCCCCTAATTTCCCTCTGAGGTTTGAGAGTCTGATTGCTGCTTCTCTTTCTCTGGGTCTGTTTTTGTTCATCAGTTTATGTTGTTCATTTTTTCCTCTAGGTGTGTGGGATCATGTGATCCAAGAAATACCCTTGTAAGAACCTAAACTGTGACAAGCAATAATGGTTATGCTGAGAGGCAAATGAATCAGTCTGTAGTGAGTTTCTTTCTGGGCCAACAGTTCTTTTGAGTCCCAATTTCAATGTCAAATAGTTCCTTATGTGTACATGTCAGCCACGATATTTTAGATCCGGTTGGTGGACAAACGGTGGTAATGCAGGTCCAACCATCTCTGATTTGGTCCTGGGCATCCTTTAGCAATACAGAGCTGCTGTCTGCTGGTATGCTGAGGCGTCGTCAGAATCTTCCATCTCTGAATTGTGTCTCTTCACTCTTCATGGCTGGAGCACTCTGTCTATTCCTCTCTGTTACAGGATTCCAGATGGTCTCAGAGTCTTTTTCTGAAAATATACAAACATATTCTTGACCAAAAGTTAATAAAGGGATATTTTCTTTAAATTTGATTTTGACACCATGTGTGTATTTTCATGGGTATCTTGCTGTTAGCGTTTCAAATGAAGGTTAATTTTCTAAAGTACAAATTTTTTAGATGTAAATTATTTTCACAATATTTTTCCTTACATGATATTCTTCCATGGTCACCCCCTTTTTTACTTTAAATAATAGGAGACTTTTGGAAATTTTATAATGTAGTCTTGATAGCTTTTACATTTTACATTATTTGTGCTACACTATGACTGCTTTAGGCTCATAACATGTACAATTTTACCATGGGACGCTTTGCCAATAAGAATTTTTGTTAACACTTTAGGAACAGCTTTTTGTACAGTACAATAAGTTTTTCTAGAATATTCATTTATTTTCATTAGCCATATTAATTTCCTCTGAGAAATTGGCTACTATTCATCTGTCAAACTCAACAATCTCATTTACCATGTGTGTATTAGTGGAATTGATTATTTCCCTTCTTGAGAAGGGCCTGAGCATTCCTGCTACTAGGCTGGACTTGGATATTATTATAAAAACCCACTTGCCCACACCATGGGTATGAGACCTCTCAAACAAGTCTTGTTGCAGTGAGAGGGCAGCTGCTGTCAGCCAAGTCTCTGTTATCTGGGTCCCACTTTGAGCTGTGCATGGGGAGCAAAGCAGCCATGGAGGCAGGAGACCTCCCTCAGAATGGGAGAAGGTTCAGGCACCTGCTATGTTGCTGGGGGGTTTGGTAAGGGTCTGTGCTCCACCTCTGTTGACTCCCAAGTTCTCTCCTGATGGCCCCTCTGCGACTGTGCCTGTCTTAGGTTGTTCCTTTTCTGAGGAATCTTACCCGTCTCTGGCTAACCATTCATCCAGTGGGGCTAAGCAGGGTGATGGGAGGTTTAGTTCTGTCTCCTTGGTAGCCTGTGCCCCCATGGGCTTCACACCCAGCATCTGCCTTGGGAACCCCTCACCTGCTGGCGAGGCCCGGGCTTTGATCTCATCATATTTGGGAACCCATGTTTCTTCTCCAGAGAGAGTCCAGCTCCCACTGGGCAGGCAAGAGATCCATGGTGCCAGCCACCATGGTGCTTCAGTCTCGGCATGAACTGAAAGTCAAGCAACTGTTGTGGGCACCTGGACCATGAGAAGAGGTTCATTTTTGGCCAAGATGGGCCACTATAGAATGCTCAGGTGCCTTTCCAGCGGGCCCTCTGCATAGTGGGAGGGATTAAGTCTTTTCATGTTGTTTTAAATTGCTGCCAGACATTCAAAGGATTGGTTTGTATGTGTGTTTGGGATAATTGTACAATAAGTTAATATTAAGAATTGACTTCAATGATGTCCAAAATCAGCTTTGCTCTGCTTACTCTACTGTCCTTTAATTTGCATCTGTCAAAAGATGCAAATTAACAGAGGCTAATATTACTGTTTAGTTGGAGATAACACAGCGTGTCTGGTGACATATATTTACATATAGAAAAATGTGAGCATGTCCTTCATTTCCCTGAGGATGAAAACTTGGTGGAATATCAACAGTAAAAATAGCTTTTTATTTTAAAAAGTAGTACCAATTTCTTCCATCAAATACACACATTTAGAAGGAGTGAGAAATTAATTGTATTCCTTTTTATTGCTATGCATTTAATAACATATTCTGATACACTGATTCTGACATGTTGAGCTGCGTTGTTTGACCTTGATCTCTCTTCACCCATCTCCACACACATGTACATGAGTTGTTATTAGAAGTCAGACTTTGCAAGTTCTTTGTATTTAAGTTACTATGTTTCTGTTCTTTTAAAATTATGTTGATAGTAGACATTCTAACAGGTATGAGGAAGTATCTCATTAAAATTTTTATTTGCATTTTCTTAATAGCTAGTAAAGTTGAGCATATTTTCATTTATCTGGTGGCCATTTGTATGTCTTGTTGGGACCAGTGTCTATTCAGGTCCTCTGCTCATTTTTTAATTAAATTGTTTGTATGAGTTCTTTATACATTTTGGATATTAACCTCTTTTCGGAGCTATTGTTTGTGAATATCTTCTCCCATTTAATTGGTTGCTTTTTTGTTTTGTTGTCAGTTTCTTTTGCTATGCAGAAACTTTTAGCTTGAAATAGTCTTATTTATTATTATTTTTTACTTTACTTCCCTTATCTTTGGGGTCAAATTCACAAAATCTTCTCTAAGACCAAGGTCCATAAGTTTAGTACCTGTGTTTCCTTCTACATAACTTATTGTTTCATGTTCAAAATTTAAGTATTTTATCCATTTTGAGTTATTTTTTTTATATGGGTCAAAGAGGAATACTATTCACCCATAAGAGAACATGAAATAATGCAATCTTTAACAACATGAATGGATCTTGAGAATATCATGCTATGTGAAATAAGTCAGACAGAAAAAGGCAAGAACCATATGATTCATTCATATGTGGGATATAAAATTGAAAAAAACTGAGAGCAATGAATGAACAAACAAGAAGAATAAACCAAGAAAAACACACAGACACAGACAACAGTGTGGTTTGTGGTAGTTGCCAAAGGGCAGGGCTGTTGGTAAAGGGTAAAGGGGCCCAAATATATAGTGATGGAGGATGATTTGACTTTGGGTGGTGGGCACACAATTCAATATACTGAACATGTATTATAGAATTGTACACTTAAAGCCAAAATAATCTTATTAACCATTGGCATACCAATAAATTTAATAAAAATAAATAAAATAAAATTATATAATACATACATTTAATAAAAATAAATAAAATTATGCCATGTATTGGGAGTAGGTGTTTTACATATATTGACAAAATAAATGCTTTCAGTAATTTGTATACATTTCTCCTTATAAAGCTAAGTGTTGTTTATTTGATTATAATTCATGAATTTCTAAAATAATATATATATATATATATATATATATATTTTTTTTTTTTCATTTTATGTAGCTTCTTTATGCCTCCAAGTGTTTGGCAGTTAAATAAAGTCATCCATAACTCTTAAACTACGTGAAGGCAAAAAGTACACTTGATACAAGTGTGGCCGATGATGGTCCTCATAGACAGTTTTCTCACCCATGTCTGCTTCCCTTCCTGGCAAATGCAATGGCTGAAATACCAACATTTACCTCAAACTTTCCTTCTAATTCCATAGAGTACAATCTCAAATATAAATGGACTTCCTAGAACAGTCACACGGTAAATCATTTTTTGTTCTTAGCAGGAAAATTATCAGTGTGTATGAGATATATGCAATATAACATTACTTTATATATAATGGTTCATTAATCCTAACAATGTACTTAATTGTATATTACCACCATTTTATCAATAGCAGACTGAAGTTTATGGAAGGGCCATAACACCTTTCAGGGTGAGTACATCAGAAGTCCACCCTGTGGTGGTCTCTTAAGATAATTCTCAGCTATTTTAAAACTGACCATGAGTAAAAACATTTACTGGCTCTCCCATTACACACATGTGAGAATTTCTAATTCCATGACGTGAGATAAATCCTTAGTTGTTTATTATTTCTCTCCTACTCCTCCAACCTAATTTCTCACCATCTACTTCTTCCTAACCCATTTTAAAGTTAACTTCACAGCCTTGCTAAATCAAGTTATATTCAGTAAATCAAAAATAGCAATCAACTTTTTTTCAGAATGTAGGAAAACATCATGGACCCTTGGGTCTACAAGAAGAAAGAGGATGATGCCATCAAGATGACAACATAAGTCATTCCTAATTTCATTCCCCCTCACAAGAAGACCAACTAGCAACCATTGTGACACAGGAGTGAGGTTGAAGCAACACTCCCCCCCACACCTCCCCACACATATACAGAGTAAAAAGGACACATTAGCAGGGTAAAGGCAGAGGAATGGCTATACTCAGCCTGCATCTCCCTTTCCCAGGCTGGAAGAGTGCCACACCAAGGGGCCCCTGGGCCATGGTTTCTCCTGTGGGAAAAAGAGAGCCCACAGTAGACATCAAGCTCTTCAACATTTAAGTCACTTCCTCTGAGGCCCACTCAGGTCTCAGCTCACAGGAATTCCAAAAAGGGCTCTGCAGGGCTCAATGATATTATAAACATCCAAATGGTTCTTGCCAGAAAAAGTTTCCTCACCCCTGCCCTACACAATGTTATATATCAGTAATAGCTCAATAAAACTAAAAAGTATTTTTGGAAGCATAAAAAAAGAAACAAAGAGCACTAGAAATAGTAAATTTGTGAGTAAATGTAAAATATGATACTTTCTCTATTCCTTTAAAGATAATTGACTGTTTTAAAGTAAAAATAACAATACTAAATTCTGGGATTTATAACATGTGTAGAAGTGGAATCTGACATAGACTACAAAGATATCTAGATTGGAAATTGAAATTTCTATTGTACAGAAAAAACATCTTAGAATTGTCTAATATTAATTATACTTAAACTTTGACAAGGTAAGGATTTAAATCACAATTATTAATTCAACTAGTATAAAATACAAAGAGGTATAGCTGATTTCCAATAGGGGATGAATGAAATATATGTAATATTTCAGTTGCGTACAAGAGCTTTTCCTATCATCAATTCTTTTTGTTGAGGCAAAATTTACATAACAAAATTAACTGTAAAATTCAGTGGAATTTAGTACATTTACAATGCCATGCAATAATATTCTCTGTCTTCTTAGAAAACATTTTCATCATCCCTAGAGGAGACTCTGTGCCCATTAAGTCTTCACTCTACATTTCCTCCTCCCCAAGATTCCAGTAACTACTAATCTCTCTGGATTTACCTATTCAGAGTATTTTATGGAATAAAATTTTGTGAATGGAATCAAATATTGCTCACTAGAGTATAAAGTTGTAAAACCATTTTTAAAAACTCTGGAGTATTCTTATAATATTTAACATACCTATCTTTTGACATAATTCTACTCTTAGGCATTTACTCAAAATAAATAAAAATGTATCAATAAGAAAGACTTGTATTAAGTATATAAAAGGATGGAACTGGAGAGCATTATGCTAAGTAAAATAAGCCAGGCATCAAAAGAAAAATACCACATGATCTCACTCATTTATGGAAAATAAATAGCATTATAACCTGATGAACAAAAAAATACAGAGGCAATAAAGTACCAAACAGACTGTCAAATTACAGCGGGAAGGCTGGGGAGTATTGGGAAGGGGAGAAAGAGATTAACCCGAGGACTTGCATGCATGCATATAAGCACAATCAATGGAAACAAGACACTGGGGTGGTGGTGGGATGAGGGCATGACAGGGGATAAGGATGCTGGGGAAGGCCAATGGGGAAAAAAGAAGATATATGTACTACTATGTGTAATATTTTCAACAATAAAAACAAGAAAAAAATAATAGCAAAATTGTAAGTGACACAAATGTCTATCAATAGTTGAATTAATAAATGCATTTTGCTACCTTTAAGCAGTGGAATACTGTTTATTTATTTAAAGATAGATAATGTACATGCTATATCTCAAAACTTCTTGTTCAATAAAAAATCCAGACACAAAGTATATATACTGCTCAAACCTAACTATAAGAAATTCATAATCAAGCACTACTAATGTCTGACCATAGAAGTTCACCACAGTGATTGTCTATGGAGGTAAGAGTGGCCTGGAAGGGTCCTGAGGATAATTTGGGGTAATGCAAATGCTTTCATATTGTGATAGATGTGAAGGTTACACAGTTGTATACATGTTCCAAAACTCATTGCATTGTACACATAAGACCTGTTTGCTTTATATAAATTGACCTCAATTGAAAAAGAGTAACATCAAACAATTACTTTTAACAGACCTAAATAGAAACTTTTCGAAAAAAGACAGAAGGAAGGCCAAGAGACATATGAAAACATGCTCAAAGTCACTAATTATCTGAGAGATGCAAATCAAAATGATAATGTGGTACCATCTCACACCTGTCAGAATGGCTATCATTAACAAATCAACAAATGACAAGTGCTGGTGAGGAAGTGAAGAAAAAGGAACCCTCGTGCACTGCTGATGGGAATGCAGACTGGTGCAACCACTGTGGAGAACAGTGTGGAGTTTCCTCAAAAATCTAATAATGGAATTCCCATTTTACCCAGTGATCCCATTCCTAGGAATATATCCCAACAAGGTAGAAACATCAATCAGAAAGGATATATCCACCCTTGTTTTCATAGCAGCACAATTTACCATAGCTAAGATCTGGAAATAGTCTAAGTGCCCATCAGCAGATGAGTGGATTAAAAAACTATGATACATCTACACAATGGAATACTATGCTGTGCTTAAAAAGAAGGAATTCCTACCATTTGCAACAACACAGATGGAACTGGAGAGCATTATGCTAAGTAAAATAAGTCAGTCAGAGGAAAAAAAAAATCACGTGATCATGCTCATTTATGGAAAATAATTAACAACATAAACTGATGAACAAAAACAGATCCAGAGACAGGGAAGCATCGATCAGGCTGTCAAACCTCAGAGGGAATGTAGGGGAGGATGGGGGTAAGGGGAAGAGATCAACCAAAGTACTTGTATGCATGCATATAAGCCTAACCAATGGACACAGATAACAGGGGGGAGGGAGCTTGAGTGGGGGCTGGGTTGGGAAGATAATGGGGAGATGATGACAAATATGTAATACCTTAATCAAAAAAGAAAAATTTAAAAAGCAATTACTTTTGTATTAAAAATAGGGAAGAAACCAGATCCTAAGATTTGAGAACTTGGAACAAACATTTCTAGTGATAGTCCTTAACTCTTCGACCTAGAAGAAATTTGAAGTTTCTCCAGCCTAACCCCTTTTAATGTTGTTTTAGAAAAGTAGAAATTTGTGGCTAGATTATAATTTTTTCTTTACATTTCTATATATTTGAGATTGTACTTTATTGTAATTATGAGAATAATTTCTTAAAGTAATTAATAAACTAAAGAGAAAATTTTATCAAACTAGTTAAACTAATTAGACTAATTCACTTTTTTTTTAAATTTATCTTTATTGTTGAAAGTATTACAGATGTGCCTTAAGGAAAAATATATACATGGGAGTCTAAAATTCATAGCTATCTTTTATATAACTAGTATAGAGATCAAGAAATAAAAATATTCCAATTTTCTAAGAGTTCTATTGTTTTGACTTTTATATTCTGAATAATGATAATTATGACACATCTCATTTGGATTTTTATATGTTATAGGTCTATGTTCATTTATTTTTTTTGATATTTAGATGAAAATTCCCCAAACACCATAAATTGAAATGATTGTTCTTTCCCTATTATTTTAGTAGCACCATCAGTGTTATAAATGAAACATCTCTATATATGTTCATAAATAGTAAATTTTATGTTATGTCTATTTTAGCACAATTAAGGAAATAGAAGGGGGAACAATAGAACTTTGACTGATTGATTGCTTTTGCTTTCTGTTTTTTTTTATGAAATTGACAGCCAAATTCAAGAGTCTTATATGAACAAAATGTAAATTATATCCGCATTGGTCTTTTGGAACTTTTTATTCTCTCCATGATGTATTAACATAGTTTTATCTCTATCATTTTCAGAAATAGGCTATTTTAACCCAACAATTCTATGGCATGTTATTTGAGAAGTTATGGACAACACAATAAAACCTCATGATAAAAGTTATTGTTTTTATCATTATTATTTTATCACTAGAGACTGGTGCGTGAAATTTGTGTATGGAGGGGATTCCTCAGCTAGGCCTGCACCCTCTGCAATCTGGGACCCCTCAGGGAATGTCTGACTGCTGCTTTAGGTAAATCTCAAATGGATTTTTATATACTATGGTTCTATGCTCATATCTCAAATGACACATCTCAATTGGATTTTTATACATTATGGGTGATCACACAGGCAGTCAGTCATCCCTCTCAAAATCTGGGACGACTGGCTCCTAACCACTTGCCTGCATACCTGCCTGCCTGATAGCCACTAACCCCTCTGCCAGCTTGACTGATTGCTCCTAACCCCTCTGCCTGCCTGCCTGATCACCCCTAACCTTTTTGCCTGCCATTCTGATAGTTCCTAAATGCCTCTTCCTACCTGATCACCCCCAACTACCCTCCCTTGCCAGCCTGTTAAACCCTAAATGCCTTTGCCTCAGCCCCTACCACCATGGCTTTGTCCAGAAGGTAGTCAGACATCTGGAAGATGGCCAGTCAACCTGATCTAATTGGCATATTACCCTTTTATTAGTACAGATAGATTATATAGCATAGGCTTTCTTAAATGGGGGGCGGGCTTTTTCAGAAGGAGGAGGTACTCTTGGCAGATAAAAACACATAATCCCTGTATTTGGATTGATAGCCAGCCATATGCCAAATGAGTCATAAATAATTGAAGCACTTTCTTACACCTTACACCAAACAGCTGTTGCCTTCAAAACCTCTCTTCATCCTCACCTTAGGTTCTGCTTTCACAGCTCACTCAGATTTGGTTCTGATTGGTCAGTTTATATGCCAGTCAGCATCAAAAGCTCTGAATCCTAGGCAGCCATTGGCTCTTTGCAATTCACCCAGATTTGGTTCTGATTGGTCGGTTTCTATGCCAGTCAGCATCTCTGGGCCTATCTCCAGGCTTGATCATAGAGGCGGGGCTGATCAGCAGCCACCCCAGACTGTGTGCAAGAGGCAGCTAGTCGATGTTTCTCTCTCATAGACGTTTCTAGTTCTCTATCCGTCTCTCCTCCTCTCTGTAAAAACTCAATAAAAATATATTTTAAAAAAAGAGGTCAGCAGTTTAGCCCACTCTGCTGCTGCGTTCACAGCCTGGTAGTCCATGGAGCCTTTGGTCATTTTGGATGTTATGAGCCTGGAGATAGATAGATATATATATATATATATATATATATATATATATATATATATATATATATATATATATAAAATTATTATGCAACTACTTTTGAATATCATATGATGCTCTGAATAATTTTTTTGAGGTAGAGAAGTTACTATAACTAACATTTTACAAATGAACCTCAGGTAAAGTTATTAATCCATTGACTAAAATTATGTAGCTATTTTGTGTGAGAGTTAAGGTTAAATCTCCAAAACTCTCATCTTTTTTATTTTTAAATTATTATTTTTTATAGCTCATGGCTTTCACTATTTTCCTTCCCAGTCACAGAATCAAAGTATGTATATGACCCCTACAACATACTCTTCCCAAGAAATTTTGGCTAAACATATACATACAGAAATTTCCCCAAAGGTAGCTTTTAAGGAGATCAATATTTCCTTCATTCCATTCAAACAATTAATATTGAAGTTGGAGCGTATTTACTATCCTTGTATTTTCTTTCACAGCTTTGGAAAATTTCTGCTACTTTCCCTCCTTGTCCTCAACTACTTTGCCCAATATTTTACCCATTATAAAATGGGGGATATGCCACTTTATAGGATGCTTTAAAAAAATCCCTCTAGTTTCTCCTTTGGTTCAAAAAGATAACTGCTTTAAGGAAACACTCAGGTCTTTGTAAAAGAAGGTAATATTTCCACCTTGCCATCATCTTAGACCAGTTTCTCTTCTGATTCTTTCGGCACCTGTACCTAGTTTCTCCCTTTCTTGTAGGGCTTTTGGAAAGGCGATAAAATTTGGGATGATTGTTTTCTGCCCAGATATTCAGGTAGTACTCTAGTTTGTTTACTTTATCTTCTTTGGAAAGACAAACAAGCAGGCAAACAGAAACACTGACATTTCTCAGTTTCCCATGATTAGAGCAGTGTTCATGTTGCAACTTCACTCCACAATTTATGATGACTCAGAACTGCTGGATTTAGAGAGCCTGGTGTCTGAAGCACCAAGCGAGGATTCAGGTCACTTAGGGATCATGGTGCCCTGGAGAAGGACTGCATTGTTTGTAACGCGTTTGTGAATCCCATCACCACATACCTGGGAGACATTGCAGGTTTGGATCTAGACCACTGCAATAAAGCGAGTCACTCAAATATTTCTGGTTTTCCATATACTGTACAAGTTCTGTTTACATGATACTGTAGGGTACTAAGTGTGCAATAGCATTTACATAAAATTTACATAAAACAGATGGAAATCTTACTTTTTGTAACAGTATGAATGGACTTGGAGAGCATTATGTTAATTGAAATAAACCATTTAGAGAAAGACAAGTACCACATGATTTCACTTATATGTGAAATCTAATGAATAAAATAAACTAACAAACAAAATAGAAACAGATTCACATATAGATAGCCTGACAACTGTCAGAGAGGAGGGGCTGTGTCAAGCTAAAAATAACAGCAGCAAGCGAAGGCACAGACAAAGAACAATAAGTTGATGACAATAGGGAAAGGGGGGGTGAGGTAGGAGGATATAGAGGAGATAAATGGTGATGGGAGGAGACTTGACTTGGGTTGGTGAGCACACAATACAATATACAGATGATGTATTATAGAATTATACACCTGAAACCTACATAATTTTAACCAATGTCACCACAATAAATTAAAAAACACACACAACACCTTAATTTTATAGAATGTTTTACTTCTAAACAACACTATCACCAGCTCAATGTAGGGTTGCCACAAACCTTCAATTTGTAAAAACAAACAAACAAAAAAACAAAAACCATACTATTTGTTTGACACAATAAAGCAATGTGGTTGCCCCAACAATGCAACAGTTTCAACCTGACTGGGTTTTGGCCAAGATTAAGTGAGCCCATAAACATTTGTCACTTAGAAAAATGTCTGGTAAATAATAGATAGTAGATATTTCTCATTTGATTTTCAAATAAATACTATAAGATAGGAATTGCAATAGACATACTGAGGATAGCAATAGGAACACATTCCCCCCCCCACCCCCACCCCAGATTTCACCTCTTGTAAGAGTTGAATTTAGCATTCAAGACCTGGTTGTCTGCATTTAAAGCCTAGGCCATACCCACTTTACCATAACATCAGCTGGTTCAATGGAATAACTCTGTGTATAAGGTTCTACTCTTGGAAAAGCCAATCTACAGGGAACAGGTACCTGACTTAAAAAAAATTCTCAAATAAAATGTCAAAAATAAGAAATATAATCACTGAAACCTGGACTTGCTTGAGGATCAATAAATCTTGGGGCAGAACAAAACTGCAGGAAATAATGTCCTAACAAATTTTCCAAATATCACAGAGCAGAATAATATAAATACTTAACTGCTAATGGCAAGGATTATAAAATCAATGGAGTATTTAATGGGACTTAGTGTAATGCATACAAAGTGGGGGTAATGCTTTCTTTCTCAGCTTTTCTTTTTTTGTTTTACATATTCAATAATGTCATTTTAATTTACATAAAATGAGATACTCAAATGCTTTGTTTAAATAAGAAACACAGTGGAGCCCTAACCAGTTTGACTCAGTGGATAGAACATCGACCTGTGGACTAAAGGATCCCAGGTTTGATTCAGGTCAGGGGCTCATGCACAAGTTGCTGGCTCAATCCCCAGCCTGGGGCACGCAGGCAGCAACCAATCAGTGGTTCTCTCTCATCATTGATGTTTCTATCTCTCTCTCCTTTTTCCTTCCTCTCTGAAATTAATAAAAAAATATTTTTAAAAAAGAAACCCAGTAATGAGCTCCTTTGTTTTTATTTTTTTATTACAGTTGACATATAATACACATTAGTTTCAGATGTACAACATCATGTGATCACCACACTAAGTCTAGTAACCATTCATCACTGTGCAAAATTATCACACCATTATTGACTACTAGAGGCCCAGTGTATGAAATTTGGCCTGAACTTGCCTGAACCCTCTCCAATCTGGGACCCTTAGGGGGATGTCTGACTGCCAGTTTAGGCCCGATCGCTGGCTCCTAAGTACTCACCAGTCTGCCTACCTGATTGTCCCTAACCTCTTCTACCTGCCAGCCTGATTGCCCCCTAACCACTCCCCTGCTGGCCTGATTGATGCCTAACTACAACCCACAACTACCCTCTCCTGCCAGCCTGATCACCCCAACTACCCTCCCTGTTGCAACCTGCCTCCTCTGCTGGGACCTGCCTTATCCATGCGAGGTGGCAGAGACACTGGAATCGGCCTCCTCTGCACCATACAGAGGCATGGGACTCTCAGGCTTCATCACACAAAGTGGCCACCGGGCCCTGCCTCTGTAGTGCATGCAGCCATCTTGTGGTGGCCATATTGTGGTGGCCATCTTGTGACAAAGTCATGTGAGGGCATCGCAGGACAGTGTGACACCACCCAGGCTTTTATTATATAGGATATTCCCCTTCACCATTTTTTCACCCAATCTTTCATCCACTTTCCCTATGGCATAGAATAAATTTGATCTATGACCATTTTTGTTTTTGTTTGTTTGTTTAAGATTTATTTTCAGTTATATTTGCCATACAATATCATATTTGTTTCAGGTGTACAACATACTGATTAAACCTTTATATATCTTATAAAGCAGTAAACCCAATAAGTTTAGTACCTATATGACACCATATATAGCTTTTACAATGTTATTGATGTTATTCCCTATGATGTGCTTTATAATCCAGTGACTATTTGTATAGCTGGAAATTTGTACCTCTTAATATCTTTTAGCTTTTTTGCCCATCTTCCCACCCTCTAGCCATTTGATGATGATCAGTTTACTCTCAAATTATGTTTATTTCTGTTTTGTTTTCTTATTTTTTTAAGATAACATATATAAATTAAATTATACATATTTGTCTTTCTCTGTCTGACTTATTTCACTTAGCATAATACCTTCTAGGTCCATCCATGTTATAGCAAATGGCAAGATTGTACCAATGCCATTGTATAATAATAACCTACTTATTATGTAACAAGAAAGGGAAAACCAAGAAGATGCATGCCCAGTAAGGTCTGAGTGACATGGGAAGGTGCTTGATCCTCAATCACATGTGGAAGTGAGTCAGTGGCCAGAATAGGCCCCAAACCTGAATATTTAAAATGACAAACAAAGGAGCCACACTCTTGGTTTTTGTGCTCCCTCCCCTTCTCTCTTACTGCATCTCTTTCATACACACACACACACACACACACACACACACACGCACAGCCCTCTTGGGACTTCTATTGCAGGGGTCTACACTCACCTGTGTCCAAGGGGTTAAGGCCATGTGGGACACCCACAATGGACAACTGGACTTCCATTAGCTAGGTTGCTAGAGTTCCAGAGTACACCTGACTGCAACATGGAACAGAAACTCTGGACACTGGTCCTGCTTTTGGCTTTGCTGAACTCCTAGCTGCCCCTCTTTCTGGTCTGGTTTTGGAGCATGGGACATTCCAAGATGAAGAATGTAACTTCACGCAAATAAGATCTTTTTCCACCTCTCGTCCTCCTGTGGGGAATTCTGAAAATTCTTATTTTAACAACACCCCAAGAGCCTCATTCCCTGTGGTGTCTGGGAGATCTGGCCCATCTGTTCCTCCTGCAACAGTATCACATCTTTACTTTTCAAAGTGAGCTAAACACGGATTTGCACATTTCATAATTAAAGATTTTGAGAACCACTACAAATGTTAGTGTTTATCCCCTACATATATTAGCATATTGTGTGCCCAGTGGGTGCAAAAGACAAACAATTTTAGAAGCAGTAAATAATCAAGTAATAGCAATTTTATGATTTGTTGGAAAAAACATTGGTGAAACCAATGTCCTCCCCACCCACTTTGTTTTCTCCCAGGCCTCTCTCTGCCCCTTTCTTCTTCTCTCCATCCTCTTCTTTCCACCTCTCTACATTCATTTAATCACCACTCATTGAGCATATGTAATATGCTGGGACTGAGTCAGTTGTTGTAGATTGAACTGGGGAGTGAGGACCCCCTTGGACTCTTTCAAGGGGAGAGTGACTCTGAAGCTGAAAAGATGAACATAAAGTCATGATACCCATTAATGTAAATGGCACTTGGAGAAGAAGGAATATGTTCTGTAGCAGAAAATAATGTTTGGATGCAGAAGAAATTCTTAGAAAGTGATACTGTGAATGACATCTGAAAGGTGATAAAACATCCTAGAAAAACAGGCGGATGTTAACCCACATAATGTGACTCCATTTCTTACTTAGAAAAAGTCAGAGAACATAGTAAATTATGTGTGCGTGTGTCTGTATAAGTGGACATGTGCCAGACTAACTATATTGATATTGGCTTCTTTGTTGATGAAATTATTAAGAAAACCCCCACTATTTTTTTTTCTTTTACTAGTATACACTTCTGAATGTCTTAAAATAATACAATATGCATCCTTATTTTTGCAATTAGGAAAAATGTGTTAAGATCAATAAAACTGTATATTTGGGTGGGGAGAATGTGTTTATAGCAGAGACAGTAGATTTTAAAAATATATGTATATGAGCAGATATAGGGACTTTATAAAGGGTTGCCATTTTCCTGGACTTCCTGAATAACCAGCTCTTGACGTTTTTACAGAGTTTCTAAGTTTCCTTGAATCAGGGTTTGAAACCCACTGCACTATATCAAACCAAAGGCATTTCCATGCCTAAGACTATTAAATAGAAGCACAAGTTTGTGGGAAGATCTCTGTAGTTTTAGGCTGAAATAACATTGAGGGTGACTGCACTCATCTTCCTTCTACTTGTGACTGCTAAGACACCCCTTATATGGGCCTAAATGGTCCTTTACATTTTTGAAAGTGTAATCTAGGTCAATTTCATCCTTATGGGGTTGGGACCACAGTTATAGGTCCAGGCTATCCCCCCTGCCTACATCACTGACCTTGGTGCTCACATTCACTACAGTAGTACTGTACAATCTCCTCCAGCAAGAAAATTACATCCAAGGTTAGATTGGCAGCCAGATTTAGGGACACCTGTCATTCAGCATCTTCCCACTGAGCCTTACAAATTCAGCTGCACATTGCTTAAAAAGAAATATTTATGTGTTTAGAACACTTATTGTGTGCATGTGTCTGTCTACATGTATGCATGTGCACATATATATGTATTATCATAATGTGTACTAATATGTGTGCTTTTTTACTAGTATATATACTTGAGGCCCAGTGCATGAATCAAGCTGAAACCAGCTCTCTGACATCCCTCGAGGGGTTCCTGATTGCAAGAGGATGCAGGCCAGGCCTAGGGACCCCACAGGTGCATGATCAGGGTTGGTAAAGGATGTGGGAGGTTAGCCAGCTAGGGAGGAACTGTGGGAGGGCTCCAGAGAGTGTTCATCTCATCTCCTTCAGTCCCAATTGGCCAGACCTCAGCAGCAAGCTAACCTACCAGTTGGAGCATCATAGCAATTGGTTGAGCGGTCTTAGCTTGTCATTAGCATATTATGCTTTGATTGGTTGAATGGACAACTGAACACTTAGCATATTAGACTTTTATTATATAGGATGCATACACATATAGACACATATAGATATATGTTATACACATACATTTTTATTAAGAATTTTTTAAAAATATATTTTATTGATTTTTCATAGAGAGGAAGAGAGAGGGATAGAGAGTTAGAAACATCGATGAGAGAGAATCATTGATCAGCTGCCTCTTGCACACCCCCTGCTGGGAATGTGCCCACAACCAAGGCACATGCCCTTGACTGGCATCGAACCTGGGTCCCTTCAGTCCACAGGCTGACACTCTATCCACTGAGCCAAACCAGTTTTGGCTACATATACATTTTTTATATTTATAAAATCTTTTAGATTCTGAAGGCAAATGAAACATAAATCCTTCCTTCCTCCCTTCCTCCCTTCCTCCCTTCCTCCCTTCCTCCCTCCCTCCCTTCCTTCCTTCCTTCCTTTCTTCCTTCCTTCCTTCCTTCCTTCCTTCCTATTCTCAAATAAAAATCCATTTTATCTACTTTCATTACTTTCTGGGATGTTGCAAAGGGGGAAAAGATACAAACAAACATACACACAGCAATAAAGGACAATTCTTTATTTTCCCACCTATAACAAAAAACATAATACATTTTTCATTCTGTGACAATATCAACTCTTCTCCAGTCATATTTAATCTCATGACCTTGAAAGGCTTCAGTCATAATAGAAAAAGAGGAGAAGGAATTCAGGGTTTTGGGATGCTGTGAGTGGAAAAAGATTCCTATTCTGAGCTAGAGCTCTTAAAGTGAATTAATCTTCACTCTGAAGAGGCAGAGGACCCTTGGCTATCCAAGGGCGCTCTGAAACGAGTTTCTTTCACGGGGGCCAAGCCTGGGCCTCTACAGTGATGCTCGACAATAAAAAAATAATAAAGAAATTATTGGGTAAGTATACAGGAGAATGGTTCAAAATCTTAGAAAGATAGAGTGGAAAATGTGTCCCTTAGCCTGCCTGAGTGGTTCAGCATATAAAGTATAGCAAATATTGGGAAATTTTAGGTTTGGGCAGAAACCTATTCAAATGTTTTCCCATTAAAGAAATCAGTTTTAAAAAAATATATATTTTATTGATTTTACACAGCGAGGAATTGAGAGGGACAGAGCGTTAGAAACGTTGATGAGAGAGAAACATTGACCAGCTGCCTCTTTCACACCCCCAACTGGGGATGTGCCCGCAACCAAGGTACATGCCATTGACCTTTGGAATCGAACCCAGGACCTTTCAGTCCGCAGGCTGACACTCTTTCCACTGAGCCAAACCAGGCCAGGCAGAAATCAGTTTTTTAATGCTGAGAAAATAAAATGTTAGAAATTAAATTAAAAAAATCACCCATAATCCTATTTCCTAGAACCATCATATTAAATGTTTACAGTTATTTTCTTTCAGTATGTCTTTTTGTATGTATTTTATAGAAATTATAATCACCTCACATACCTGGTTTATAACCAGTTTTCACCACTTATTAAGCAAAATCTGTATTAGTCCACTGTATTATCATGGACTTTTGTAACAGTTAGAAGCCATCAGATAAAGAACTAGAGTTTGAATCTGAATCTCCCTCATATACTCTGTGCCTGGCCTTGGCTAAGATTTTTACTAATTTAGATTTTAGTTTTTTCAGAATGAGTGATACATTCTTTATGGGATTATTGGGATGATCAAATGATAAAATATAATCATCACAATTACTGGTATATAGTAAGTGGTTCTGTTGCCTATGATTTGTTATAGGATTTTTATGTTTTCACAACTTACATTTAAGTATTTTATCCATTAAGAGTTTATTCTTGTGTATGTTGTAAGTTGGTGCTCTAGTTTCTTTCTTCTCCTCCTCCTCCTCCTCCTCCTTTTCCTCCTCCTCCTCTTCCTCTTCCTCCTCCTCCTCATCCTCTTCCTCCTCCTCCTCCTCCTCCTCCTCCTTCTCCTCCTCTTTCTTCTTCTTGGCATGTATCTGTCCAATTTTCCCTACATCATTTATTGAATAAACTGTCTTCATTCCGTTGTAAGCTCTTGACTCCTTTGTCAAAATATTATCTTTTTAAAAATATTTTTTATTGATTTCAGAGAGGAAGGGAGAGGGAGATAAGAACATTAGTGATGAAAGAGAATCATTGATAGGCTGCCTCCTGCACACCCCCTACTGGACATCAAGCCTACAGCTCAGGCATATGTCCTGACCTGGAATGGTTGATAGCTTGAAGCTCAAACACTGAGTCTGACTGACTGGGCTGAATTTTGCTTCTTAAGGAGTTTATCAATCAATTTTCTGCACCGAAAATATATAAATGTGTATTTTTCAAATTCGCTCTCAAGTACTGTGAACTATATTTTTCTGATAGCAAACTTACCTCTTCATTGTAAATGAGATCATTATTTTTATTCTAAATCAATCATATTCTATATTTTTTGTTCAGTATAAATTGTCAAATCATTTATGCATTTTAAATTTTTTTCTCAAATTCTCTCTTCTTATTTCAAAAAAATTGATATTCAATTGGAAAACGAATTACCATTTTACACTTAGAATTTGTAGCAATAAGTATTAACTGATTAGTACTTCAGGAGCTTTTAAAAATTTCTTCTGTGTAGAAAGATTCAATGTGGACATATCTCTTCTTGCCTAAGGTATGACTTGCTTATAGGGTTAGCAGATATATCCATTAACAGTATCATAAATTATTAATTTTACTTAAATAATAAAGCTTACTTACCAAAAATTTATAATAAACCTAACCAAGTACCATACCTAAACTTTTTATATTAAAACACTTCAATCTAAGGTAGGGTTGAGGCTCTTCAATATTTTCACTCTAATTTTAAAGGCAAAATACTCTAATGTTTATGCTGTTTGCTTTACTTTTTAAATTATTGCAATGTAATCATCCTGCTTCTCAGTTCTGTACATCTGTTTGTGCATTTTCCTTGCCTGAGTTGTGCTCACTAGCCACAGCACAGCTTCACAGCCCCTTCTCTGTGCCTGGCGCCTTCCAGCAGTCCAAGAAACACCTCTCACCCTGCCAGTGCACACAGCACAGAACAGCAGTACGACAATTTGGAAATCACTCAATTTGTATTGTCATTCACCCAGAGATACCAAGAGATTAAAGAGGATATTAATTTACACATTTCTCACATGTCAAATCAATATTTGCATTGTTTTTTTCCCAGTGTAAAGTTAATGTTGTATTTTATTCATGAGGGGAAATAAGGACAGTGTGTGTATTTACACTAATAAAAGAAAAAAAGATGCAAATTGACTGAATCTCCCCTTTTCCTGCCAGCCAATCATGAGCACGTATGCAAATTAACCCAATAAAGATGGTGGCAGCCACCGAGCTGTAATGAGCTGGAGGCTTAGGTTACTCCCGGTGATGGAGGAAATCAAGCTTCCCACCTGGCCTCGCCTGCTCTTGCCTCTGCTCAAGACTACAAAGTTTCAATTATAAAAGATAAATAAATCCCAGATATCTGCTTCCAGCCAGCCCTGGCCTCTGCTCAAGGAGGTGCTGAAAAGAAAAATGAAAAAAGGAGGGGCTTGGAACCTGGGTCACCTGGGTGTGTGGCCAGCCTAAAAATGGCCTTCAGCCCCTCCAGGCTGGCCACACCCTCATAGGTTGAGGTCCCCACTGGTGGGTTTGACCAACCTGCAAATAGCCATCAGCCCCTCACCCAGGCTGGCCAGGCACCCCAGTGGGGACCCCTACACTTAAGGGGATGTGGCCAGCCTGAAAATCACCCTCAGCCCCTTACCAAGTCTGGCCACACTCCTATGGGGTGAGAGTCCTTGCTGGGGAGCTTGGCAAGCCTGAAAACAGTCCTCAACCCCTCACTGATGCTGACCACACCCCCATGGGGTGAGGGTCCCCACTGGGGGGCTTGACTAGCCTGCAAACAGCCATCAGCCCCTCACCAGGCACCCCGGTGGAGACCCTCACCCTCAAGAGGGTGTGGCCATCATGAAAACGTTCTCAGCGCCTTACCCAGGCTGGCCATGACCCAGTGGAGTAAGAGTCCCTGCTGGGAGGCATGGCCAGCTTGAAAACAGCCCTTAGCTCCTCACCTAGGCTGGCCATGCTCCCCCAGTGGGGACCCTCACCCCATGGGGGCATGGCTGGCCCCCAAAGTACCACAGGCCCCTCACTCAGGCCACCCCACACCCTAAGGGAACCCCCACCCTGATCTGGGACACCTTTCATGGAAAACCAGCTCTCCCCCACCCATGCACCATACCTCTACCTTTATTATTACCCTAATAAAAGGGAATATGCTAATTAGAGTGGGAGACCTACCAGGAGACCTTCCAGACATTTTTCGGGACAAAACCATTGTGGCAGGGCCGAGGTAGAGGCAGTTAGAGGCCAAGAGGGGAAGGCAGTTGTGGGTGATCAGTCTGGTGAGGGGTGGGGCCATTGGGGGTAAGTACACCAGTAGGGGGGGCAGTTGGGGGCAAGCAAGCTGTCAGTGGGGGTCAGTTGGAGGTGATCAGGACAGCGGGGGGTATAGTTTGGAGTGAGCAGATCAGTGGGGAAGGGTGGTGGGGGAAAACAGGCCAGCAGGGTTACAGTTGGAGGTGAGCACACTAGCATGGGGGGCAGTTGGGGGCGAGCAGAATGGCAGGCAGAGTGGTAATGGGAAATCAGGCAGGCAGGCAGGCTGGCAGGTGAGTGGTTAGGAACCAGTAGTCCCAGATTGCAAGAGGGATGTCAGACTGCCAGTTTTGGCCTGATCCCTGTAAACTGGCAGTAGGATATCCTTCCAGGGGTCCCAGATTGGCGAGAGTGCAGGCCAGGTTGAGGGACAGCCCCAACCCTTCCCCCGCCCCCGGCATGAATTTCGTGCACCGGGCCTCTAGTATGTATATATCGATATATATATATGTGTGTGTGTGTGTGTGTGTGTGTGTGTGGTGTGTATATATATATATATATATATATATATATATATATATATATATATATATTATTGTTTAAAGTATTACGCATATCTCCTTTTCCCGATTGACCCCTCCTCCCTTTCCCAGGATAAGCTCCCACCACCCCAATATCTGTGTTATGTTAATTTGCATGCATACAAGTCCTTTGGTTGATCCCTTACAACCCCCCTTCCCCTCCCTGATTTCTCTCTGAGATTGGACTGTCTGCTCATCTCTCTAATTCAAGAATTTAGTGCAGCACATGGTACGATATTTAATCATGCATTAAATAGTAGCTAAATGTTAAACTAAACCTTTGCATGCTGGTGTGATTTAGATAAATACAGAGAAAAGTTTCCAAGCAGAAACTGAATCATAAGAAAAAAATATTAAGTTAGTAATTAATGTGTGACATTGTCCAAAGAATATAGGTTGATCCAACAGGGACTATTTTTCCTGAAAGATTTAAAAGCAACATGCACAAACTATGGAATCTGGCATAAACACTCATTTTCCCTTTGTATGCTATCTTCCCTTGCACTTCCAGGCTATTTTCACACACACGTAAAATACAAAGTCTTCCTTCTTTCAAGCTACAGAATAAGTCCCATTACCACTACCATATTGTCATCTTCAGGAAAATCTTATATTAAGATTCTATTTTATAATTTAGCATTTAAATTTAATAAATGTATTCCAGATTAGATGATACTTCTGTTAAGTACTTCTGGGGTTGAATGAAATGTTTCTTTTCTCTCGTTTATGTATTCTCACAGCCATCTGTGCTTACCCTCCGCGGCTGTCATCATAGTGGCTTGTTACACTTGATTCACGTGGCTGTTGGACTTTTCTCAACTGTGCAGTCTCTACAGACAGATAGGCAGCATCTTTCTCTTCTTCTATGATTTCTACCTTAGTGCCTGGCTCAAATGGGTGTTCATAGGATAGACAAAATAATGAAACCAACATTCAGAGGGAGGTGAAGTATATAGAGCCCTACAGAACAGACTACAAAGAAATTAACTGCCTAGTCTGATTGGACCCTTTATTTGCAGTGAAAGGAAGTTTGAAAATTGACTCTAAGCTTTTAATTTGGCTCAGAAATGACTGAAAACCTAAATAAGTTGTGTGATTCTGTAAAACCACTAGAATGAAAGGGAAGAATTAAAATTTGCTATCTGTAGAATGCCAGTAAAGTGTTGTTTTCACTTCATCATTCAAAATATATTATATTTAAGTAAATGAATTATTATGAATTCTAATATCATAAACCAAATTTAATAATTACTGTATAATTCAGTATGGCAAAAATGTTGTCAAATAATTCTTCCTAAATTTTATCCAGTCTTCAGAAAAAACTAGTTTTTTTTGTTTTTCCTTACTTAAAATATGCACATATTAGTATATATAAAGATAAAAAAGAAAATTAAGTAAGTTGCTGGCATTTGGGGGCATATGATTATAGTGTGTAAGAAAATTATCTGTGCTATTCTTGTTACTTTTCTTTAAGTCTTAAATTATATCAACATAGTTAAAAGACAGGATAAATGAATAGATTTTTATTATTTTATAGTGCATGCTGATTTAAACACTTCTAATATAAAAAGTATATAAAAAGAAAAACACCCATTATCCCATCACCAAAATGTTAATTGTTAACACTTTAGTAATATATTACAATCTTGTTTTTCATAGAAACACTTACATATACAAAATTTCAAAACCAAACTCTTATTTAACTTTAAAAAACCCCTTTATCTATGTTGTTAAATATTTTTATACATTTTAATGAATGTATAATGGATCTTAAATATTTAGGTTGTTTTCATTTTTACAGTTATATTTAATACTATAACAATAATCTAATTGTTTGTGAAATTTGTGTGCATGTATTATTTCCCTAGATTAGTTAGTAAGAGAGGAATTTCTAGATGACATTATATAATTATTTTTATTCCCCCGAAACATTAGAAGCTATACTTGTATGGTCAGTTATCATTTCTCCTTTTTCAGAGTCTTCAACTAGGATTCCCTTTGCACTACTCTCAGCAAATGTCCATACCTCCAAACTCCAAAGCTCAGAGAACAGAGGAGGTACATCTTCCATTTTACTCTGACCAACCTATTCTAAGTGAGAGATTGATAGATTAACGCTTTTGTCCATTCTCCTTTTTTTTCTTTCTTTCTTACAATGGAGCAGCTATTCTTCCTCTTGTCCATGGTCAATTCCTCTACAAGGGCATGCATAGCAGAACTCTGTATCTTCCCAAAAATCTGAAACATTGGCTACCCCTTCTATGTTCTTTGCTCTCCCTTTAACTATTCAATATTTAAACCTACTTAGTTCTCTCTAATTATGACAAATATCGGGTCTAGTAATAATTAATGTCGTTTTTAAACATTCGTTTAAAATCTTGCTTGGCGTTGACTTGTATTGACATAACCTTCAAACACGTGGTATCTACAGAACATGTGAAGTGCAATTAACAAGTTTTGCTTGAAAAAGTTTGTGTTTGGTTTGGTTTTTGTTGCAAAACTAGGGCTAAGAAGATGGCGGATGAAGAGCATATTCGGCACTGCATGCTTTACGAGTTCCAATTAGGAAGAAAAGCAAGTGAGGCTGCAAAAAACATCTGTAGTGCTCTTGGTCAAGATGCAGTTAGCGCCAGAAAATGCCAGCATTGGTTTGAGAAATTTCGTGAGGGAAATTTTTCGTTAGATGACAAGAGTGGTCGAGGCCGTGTGTCCAATTTTGATCAAGAAGCTCTTTAAGCTCTTTTGGTGCAAAATCCTCAAATTACCCAACAAGAGCTTGCGACAACTTTAAATTGTTCACAAAAAACAATTTCCAATCAATTGCGTGCACTTGGCAAAGTCCAAAAGTTTGGAAAATGGGTTCCTCATGAGTTGACCGACAACAACTGTAATCAAAGAGTCACAATTTGCAGTTCGCTCCTCTCTCGTCAAAACCGTTTGCCGTTTTTAGAGCAAATTGTTACCAGGGATGAAGAATGGGTGCTGTATGATAATTTGAAAAGGCGGCCTCAATGGTTGGACAAAAATGAGGCTCCGCAGCCCACGCCAAAACCTGACTTGCATGTGAAAAAAGTGATGTTGTGTGTTTGGTGGAATTTTAAAGGAATTCTTCATTATGAACTTTTACCATCTAACCAAACCATTACAAGTTCAGTGTATAGTGCCCAATTGGAAAGGTTAGCCCAAGCTTTAAGAGAAAAAGAACCCTCGCTGATTAATCAGAAGGGCGTAATTCTTCACCATGATAACGCACCACCACATACTGCAAGAATCACTGCTGAAAAACTGCGCCAGTTGGAATGGGAAGTTCTCCCTCAACCTGCATATTCTCCTGATATTGACCCTTCCAATTACCATTTGTTTCGTTCTTTGCAAAACTTTCTTCTTGGAAAAAAATTTAATAATGAAGAATGCCTCAAAAATGCATTGACCAAATTTTTTGCATCAAAATCACAAGAATTTTACAACAGAGGGATTAAAATGCTTCCTGAGCGTTGGGCACAAGTAGTAGAAAACAACAGCAACTATATTGTTGATTAAATTTTGTTGTATTGTTTAAATAAATTCGATTTAAAAAAGTATTAGAAAACGACATTAATTGTTACTAGACCTAATAGAATAGCCTCCAAAGTAAAAATTCATTGGACATTGTTTATACTGTCTTTATTTTATCACTCTATTCTTCACCACACTCCAATTTGCTTTTGTCCAGGTTACCAGGAAATAGCTTTTCCAAAGGTCATCAATTTCCACCTTTCCCATAAAGCTAATGCATACTTTCATGTTCCATCTCACTACCTTTGCAACTGCTTTC